>NC_136069.1:1076217576-1076817576 GCF_964261635.1 Lissotriton helveticus | reverse complement strand
CGCTCTCAAAGGTCAGAAACAAAGCCTGTTCTAGGCGGATATGCTTCCATTCTCCACTGGGCTGGAATGATATATCAAGGCAGGAAGATTCAAATGCAGTGCCACCTTTGAAATCTAAGCCAGGCATCTCCATAAGGTAGACAATGTAAACCCACCTTTCCTGCCCCACTTTTGGTGGGAGGAAATTAGTTATTTGAGGAGGAGTGCCCACATTAACTAGCACCACCCCTAAGGTGTGGCAAGCGATGTAGATATGACTTTGGCATATCCATCATCTTGAGATGGTGGGAAAGTAGAATATCAGTGCTAGGATAGTGACCATTTTCTCAGAAAGTTGTCACTTAGACGGTGCAGACTCCCTAAAGGTAGGTATCCCATTGGCTACTACATCTGTCTCCCTCTAACATCCCTGCATTTAGTATTTAGGTGGCACGCCTGGACCTTAAACCTTAGATTCAACATACACAAAGAAGAAACAGACCAAGAAGAGCTGCTGCATGCGAACTGAAGCCCTGCTGCAAAGAAATTGGCATCAAACCCTGCCTGCTGCCTTAAGGACTCGACCAACAGGGTGTGCTACCTCACCTTGCCTCTGTGAGGAATCCAAGAAACTTGGAGCACCTCCAGTCTTTGACAATTTTTCAAAGAACCTCCTTGGAGCAGAGGCTCTGCTCCCCTGTGACAGCAGGCATCGACCAGACTCTGGTCTTACTGACTTACTGCTCTCCGGCCACTCCAATCCAGCACCCAGACCAAAAGTAGTACACCAGTGCAGAAGGGTCAGATCTGTCCTGCCACCAAGTTGTAGGACAGCAGGACCTACTTGAGCCGTACCACACCAATATCTGGGGTTGCAACCTGCACTCAGAACTCCGACTGCCCAGGAAGCCAGCAACCACTGAGGGATGTCAAGATTCCTGAGACCCACTTTGTGAGTGGCTAGCTGTCCTAAGCTTGCCTCTCCAAGTTGCCTACTCCTGACCACAAGGACATCTCCATGCTGCTGCCCGGCAGAGCTATCTGCTCTGCGGCCAGCCCGGCCGGCCCTGGTAACAACATTCCAGCTATGCTCCCAAGGCCCTTGTGACCTGCCCCTCGTTTTGACTCCCTCAGACTTACCTTTATCTCTCCTTGTCCAGTGTGCTTCCAACTGGACACTTTCTCATAGCACACCAGCCTTCAATGACTTCAGCACCCTGATCCAGGCCGAATCCTGCTTCTCCTGAGAAACCGTTGGTGGAACATTAAACCTAGCCCTCCTAACTACCGAGATCTGAGAGGTGAATTTTGAATATTGACTGAACAATTTTATTTACATTTTGATCCCTTTCCCCATTGGTTTCAATAGGGCGTAATTGTGCACAACATGTGATTGATTTTGTGAACTCTAAAAGTTCATAGCTTAAAAAAGGTACTTACTCTACAGCAAAGTTACTGGTCTGAAAAAATATATAAAATGGATATTATTTTTGCAAATTGGTCTCGGATTTATTCTTGAGTGTGTTTTTCATTTAATGCCTCTGTAAGTACAACAAATGCTTAGCACTTCTCTCTGAGAAGCCTAACTGCTCACCCACACTACCACAAATTGAGCATTAATGTTGTCTACTTTTGCCTCTGTAAACTAATAAGGCACTCACTGGATTCTCTGCTCAGTGTACTTTGTTTTAGTACACTATATAGAGAGACAGATTTCTACATTATGCCACTCCACTTGAGTTCTAAACAATTCTGGAACTTGTTTAACAAGCCACTCGCTGGCGTACATTTACCTGCTGTCTTCAGGTACTAAGGAGTAAAAGGCTGTGTGTAGCACCTCCTCTCCTCATGGCACTTTCCCAATGACAAGAGTTAGTAATGGGAGAGGCACTCCAATTTCTTACTATAATAATCGTGATTTAGCTTATTCTCAAAGCGTGCTGCAGAGGAGGACGCAATGCCCATACTGCGCCATGGAAAATAGACATGAAAGACTCAAGCTAAAGGTTAAATTTCAGATCCTCGAAATGGCTACTCCCACACCGGGCAAAAGCCTCACCAAGACTCTTCTACAGAGAGAAATTTTTTGGATTCGTAGACTACAAACACAAGATCCCAAAGGGATAAATGATCGAGTGGATCTTAGTTGTTACTTATAGGATACTGCACAATTTATTGTATGCTGAAGGTTACTCGAAACAGCACATATAAACTGCATGGTTGTGTATATTTTGTACATTTTTGTTTTGGAGTTGTCACACCATTGTCATGAATACATCTTTACTTCTCAGGCCAAATGACTCACTTTTCACATATATTTCATGTACACATTCTGCCATTACACAATGGCGCTCTAGTAGCTCTATAAACCAAGTATCGAAGGAAACATTCCGTTTCTGTTCGCCTTGATTTCAGGTCCGTTATTTGTTTTCATTATGCGAAGCACGTCATTTAATGGCGCCGTGCAAAGTTAGGGGAAAGGGACTGAATGGTGGAAACGTATCGGGTTGAGTGAAGGTTTCTCGTTGAACTGTCAAGGTAAATAGCGCGCATTTCCGTTATTTTGGTTGTACTTGTAGGCACAGTGTAAATTTTGCGGTTTCTTTCACTTTTTAGATAGTTGGCTGAACCACAGTGCACCGAGCAAGTTGCGGGTTGCATCTAGACTAGCGTCAAGGTCAGTTTGTAAGTTAATCAGAGTTGTACTATGACACTGTTCCTTAAAGTGAAGACCGCGTCCACATGTGTGTTTTGAAGCAGCTCGGAGTCGATACCATTTGAACTCGTAGAAAAGCGCACGTTTTACCTCAGTGTCATTTTCGTTCTCTTTAGGTTAGAGACACGAGTTGATTTTGAAGCGTCATTGTTTCACCCCAGTTCGTTAAATTGAAGAAACCGCAGTCAAGTTCCTTGTGAGTGTGTATTTCTCAGCTTTCATTCATTGGTTTTCACGCATAGTGTTTAAGAGTGAGGGCATTTATTTGCGTTTTTGTTATTTCTTTTCAGCACACAGAAAGAATGTGGCTTTTTCCGAAACACACCCTCTTATAGAACCCCCAAACTTCTGCATATTTTTAGGCCAAAAAAGTGAGTCACTTTACACTTTCTGTGACATAACTCATTCTACACGCTGTGTGCCCGATTAGGGTTCAAATCGTTCATATGCTCATTTTTTTCTTTAAATGCACATGAATGACAACATATGCTCATGTTTAAATTACTCAGAGTTGTCGATGAAATCTTTCTTTATGAGTATTTAAGCTGAACCATGCAACTATTCCGCTTGTTTTTTATCATGTCTTTTTTGTTGTGGCCAACTGTAACACTGTATGATGTCAGACCAATATATGAGATTACAATACGTTTTATGTTGTCTTTCACGTACTGCCCCTGATGAAGGGCCGCGTGGCCCGAAATGCATTGGGCATGATCACTTATGGCTTTAAAATTGTAAGATACAAGTACATAATAGATGTGATTACAACATTGAAAACTTTATGAATTCCTTGTACAACTCACATGAGAGTGAATAACTACAAAAATATAATCCAATGTGATTGAAATCACACCTTGTGTTGTGTTTATTTTTGAATCTCATTTTTTTGAATTTCACAAAGAAAACGTTTAGCATTACTATTTGTAACCCAAAAAGGGCAAAAGTTACAGTGCGCAGATGGCAAGCTCTTTAGCTTGAGTCTTTCATGTCTACTTTCCCAATGACAACAGGTGGCCAGTCAATTTCACCTAGTATGATGTCATACTTTTCAGATAAGTGTGGTCAGAAGACTACTTTAATAGTGCACGGTGCATCCCCCTTCAATCTGTATATCTAAATTATAAACCCCATTGAGAGGGTTTGCTTGATTGTCTGGAGTCTCAGGGCCAGATGTATCAAGATACACTTTTGCGATTCTCAAATAGCGATTTTTAAGGAATCGCTATTTGAGAATTGCCAAATGGTATGTATGTAGAAATTCACTATTTTTTAGCGATTTCTTAAAATTCCTTAATTGCGATTAGCCAATTGCTAATCGCAATTAAGGAATAATTTCCCATTCATTTCTATGGGCCAGGAGCCCCATAGGAATGAATGGGAAATTATTCTCAATTTGTGATTTGCAATTTTCCAATCGCAAATTGAGAATAATTTCAAGGGTGCAAGGGTGTCCAAAGGACACCCTGTTGCACCCCTGAAATAAGCATGGGTGCACATGTGGTGCACATACATGCCCTAAGGGCATGTATGTGCATCACATGGCACTTTGAAAAATGCTAAAATTGGCATTTTTCAAGAAATTCGCAAATTACCACCAACTTGAAGTTGGTGGTAATTTCCGATTCCTTAGGGACAATTAGCAATTTTTTTTGCATCATACATTGCATTTAAGGAATCGCTAATTTTGCGATTCCTTAAATGCAATCGCAAAATAAGGAATCGCAAATTTGTGATTCCTTATTTTGCACTGAAATTTGCTACATACATACCATTTTGCTCAAATGAGTTCGCAAACGCGATTTTCGGCGTTTGCAAACCCATTTGAGCTTCATACATCTGGCCCTCAGTCTTTAGGAAACCATCAGTTGAGTTCACCGCTAATAACCTCTAGAGAGTCTGATGCACTATTGTTACTTCTGCTGAGTAACTGGAGACTGAATCAGTCTTTTCTCTCACACCCTCTCTTTCTCCTACCTTTCTTTATATGTTTTTCTTAACTGAACTTCTAAGTTTTTAATACAGTTTAGTAGCCTATGTATCCAGGGTATTACATCCCACAGAGGTGTACATTTTAAACATTGATATAGACCCGAATTCCACCGATGAGTACATTTTTTAAAGGCATGCAGTGCATGAGCATGTATTACAAATATAATTCTTATTCCCCCGCATCAGGGACACCTATATTTTGAGGAGTGTAGTTGTCTCTCTGTAATTTACTCCTATCACAACAGGAGCAGCCATTTTTTATTAATGAACAGATTCGATAAACATGAGATTCAAAAAGACACAGAAAACCTGCAGATGGGGAAAAACCTTTTAAATGTCAAGCTTGAGAAAACTACTGTAATGGTGATCCCTTATTCCCTGTAGGAGGTAACCATGATTACTGCAGACATGTCTGAGTATTTTTGATAATGGTTCTCTTGCGTGTGCATATTCAAAGACTGCTCAAGGACCCAAAAAATCCAAATGCTGGCAGTAGATGCCATGTTGCCTCTGCCGCACTTTCTAGCATCTAACTCGCCCATGTACTGCAGTTTTTAGCTTGTGTAACCAGAGTATCATGCCTCACAGAAGTATGAACTTTAAGAATTCGTTTTGACAATTCCTGTTCATGACCTTGAACTGGAACTGCTGCAAGCCTCTGGGGTATGGTCAGAGTTGATGCTTAGGATGATTAAGGAAACTGTAGTGACATTTTCCATTAACTTCTTACCTAAGTCCAGAGCTGGTGCAGCCTTGTGCTCATTTTGTATCTGTTTTACTCCAGGTGAAACTTGTATCGACGGTGAACCATGCATGTTAGTGTATATGCATGCAAATAAAAATAAAAAACAAACCAAAGGGGATGATGGAGGGAGTTTTTAACATTGCAATCACTCACCCCCAGTCAACTGATCTGGGTTTAATCCATCATCATTCTTTAGCTCACTCCGCCACCCCAGTTCAGACATGGCTATATGCAAATCAGTCTGACCCTGTGCCTCATGGGAATAGTCCAGCCCGAACTGCCAAGCCATGTCTTCCCTGGACCAGAAACAAGCATCCTGGGAATGGTTTCGGGCTCACAGCCCTCATCAGCCATGCTATCTTGAATCCAGTGGCAAAGTGAGCACGGGCCCCATGCTTGCAGGTAAGTTTCGATGGTAGATATGTGGAGAAAGCACACCTGCCCAGCATCGACTGAGCTCACGATTTTTTGGGGCTGATTAATGCGTTACTGAATTTGAGCTTCAACTCAGGCACCTGCTTTATTTATATCTGTAAGTGCTTCCTGTTGAGGTTGAATTTTTGTGATAGGAGCATCGTGCCAGAATGAACCCTGCCCTACAGATTATCCTAGAAGTTGCCACCATTTTGTAAAGTACCTCTTTTCAACTGGAATACTTTCTACTGGCTAATCAGTTGGTTCTACCTCGTTGGGTAAATGTATAATGCTTTTCCTACACTACAGCTGCGTAAAGGGAAAGAAGAGTTGTCTCCAGTGAATATGTGTCTGTAACTTTGTCACCACACTGAATGGTTCCAGGGTCCCTTGATTGAGCTGTCCATCATAGTGGGGAAATGCCGGGAAGACGTTGCATACCGCTAGTGTGTGTGGGGCATTTCCAAACAGACGGGGCTTCAATGCGAGTTCACATCCCTCTTGTTTATAAGGGTCAGAGGTCGATCAAAGCAGCAGATGAGGAGAAAGCAGCCTCCTGGTCACAGGAACTACACGGGGATTGCGCAGAAACTCATGGATACAAAGACCTCCATCAAGGATTGCAGCTAATTTTCAACGGTAGATATGTGGAGAAAGCATACCTGCCCAACCTCAACCGAGCTCATAATTTTTTGGGGCTGATTAATGCGTTACTGAATTTGAGCTTCTACTTGGGCTCCTGCTTAGTTTATTTATAATCTGTAAGGGCTTCCTGGTGAGGTTTAATTACCTCATGCCAGAGAAAAGCTCCCCTGGGAGACTGATATCACAGCTTAATCTTACAACCTCACTTGGCGATCTTCCAGATACATATGACACAATCACAAATACTCAAACTGTGAACCAGAAAAACAAATCAGTGCAAAAAAGGTATTAAAAAAATAGCTTTACAATTTATTAACAATATTATACCAATAGCAACTATACCATTTGAAATACATAGTACAATATAAAAAGCGAGTTAAAAACGATTTTTTAAAAACATATGTAAACACGTGGGACAAAGAAACACAGTAAGAAAAATAATTTCAAATCAGGGAACACCACGGTACTTGGGCCTGTAAATAAATAATTGGTATGCACAAACCTTTAGGCGAGACAGATTCTTGCTAGATAATCAGAAATCAATTGTTTGCATATGTCATATATCCGTAGTGATTCCCAAAGGATAGAGCATTGACGCGTTTCAGTGGGTCCAATGGTGATAACTGCCCACCTTCATCAGGAATAAACAATATCTTTCCACTTCCTATAGCAAAATCTAATAAAAAAATATATAAAACAACATATGTGTTAGAACTTGAACTGACTTGGTTAACTGGCTCACATAGAAAAAAAAAAACAGGTAGGCTCCCTTCTCTTATACTGAACACCATACCATAAACTGCCATACGTCATTCTCTTCAAGCAATCACACTGCTGTTTAAATGGTGCAAAGGATTTTGTATTCAATTTTTAAACTGGCCACCTCTAATAAAGGAAATACCAGGGTACTAGTCTTTTCTTTAATATCTACTTAGTACCAGCCAACCCCTACTGGGAATTATTCATGGATTAATTTGCTAATCTTGTTCAGCTGACTTAAACAATAAAGCGCAGTATAAGTAGAAGGATACAATGACCTCATACATGTATGTTTAATCCCTCTGCTATTCTTGAATTAAAAGCAATTTCGTATACTAAAAGTGACCTGCCGCCACTCGTGGCTGGAACTAGAGGGAACAGAAGGAACAAAAGTCAAAAGTCAGATTCCCTAAGTTACCCAGTGCACTAAAAAGAGTTTGTATAGAGCTCTACATCAGATACCTTGAAATATATCTGAGGCTAATGATGTAGCAGGCGCATATCTTCATCCTAATACAAATAAGCCACAGCTTTTTTCTCGTGTCGCCCGATATGGCCAGGGTGAAAGAATAACCAATCTAAAAAGAAAGGTTCATGTAAGTTGCCACAAATTGCTCTACTACCAAAGATCAAAGAGTCCTAAATGCTCGACTAATATCCTACCTTAAAAGAGTGTAAAACGGAGACCCGGATAAGGTTTCTCTCGTAGTGCAAAATTAGGTTTTTTAATACGTAGGACTCTCGCTGAGGATAAAAGAATGAAATAAATATTGAGAAATATCGCCCCCATATAAACAGAGTTATACACGAGTGCTAAATACACGTATTACAAACTAGGGCCGAGGGGAACAAGCTGCCTCAGCCAGATGGCCCGAATACAGGCTTTCGCATCTGTCCGGCTTACCTGACATCTCAGTGTAGAAATGCCTTAAATGGGAGTCTGACACGGCGTGGTATTCCTCCGAAAATTTTGAACCCGGTATGGATTTCCTGGCAAAATTTATACTGGAAGCGTCCCGCGCTTTCTAATAGAAATTGAATACAGCTGTGATTGAAAAGTCAAATGATGCTTACTCAAAATGACGGCGCCATCTTAGCCCATCTAACTGCATACGAAAAATATAACGAAGAACCAGAAATGTGCCTTAAATGTCAGAAGACCCAACGTTCTCCGGAACCAAAATGAAAAATAAAAATATTTCAAGAATAAAGCTTAACAGCTGAGATAATTCTTAAAGTGGTTGTACTTCAGCACTAATACGTATGCCATCTTACGATTGGCTCTCAGAGATGAAGGCAGAAATTACTAGTCAATCCACCATCTTGATTTTGGCAAATATCGAACACGAAATGCCCTACATAAAAAACCTAACAGAGAGGCCTACGTATTGCCATCTATCCCTACACATGGGCATATCGGTAAGAGAATTTCATTGAAGCAACATCTATACAATTTAAATACCTTGCAGGGTAATGTTTAATATAGCGTAAACCTACCCATAAGTATAAAAATATCAATCCTACCATATTTCATATTTTATATATTGTCTATACCGGCATTATTACAGGGGACCCAAACGCTCCCATTCTTCTCTTGAATTAAAACCTTTACGCATGGTATCCAGAAAGGAGATGAACCATTGTTCACGGGCTTTACGCTTTGTGTCTAAGTTACCACCCCACCTACTGAGGGTAACTTTTTCCAATATGAACCAACAAAGGTCATTTTCTTTGTGTCCTTTCTCGACATAGTGGCAAACCAAGGGTGCATTTTCTCTCCTGGTTTTGATTGCGGATCTATGTTCTTGAATCCTTATCCTCAGCTCTCTGCTAGTTTTGCCCAAGTAGCCAAGGCCACATTGGCATAACAGTAAATGGATCAGATTTTTGCTCCTGCAATTATTTAGTGTTTTTGACCTAAGGGTTTAGTTATTGTGTGCCAATTCTTTAACATGAAGACATAAAGGACATACACTACACAAACCACATTTTGCGTTGCCAATAGCTCTAGAATTGCCAAGGGTTCTTTGACTTTCTTGTTGATCCTCACAATAAGTGTGGAAAAACTCATTTCTGAGATTTGTATTACGCTTAATGGCAAACAGTGGCTTTTCAAGTTTGTTTTCCTCCTCAAAATTAAGAATATGCCAGTTCTTGTTGAAACTATTGTTGATTTTGTTAGTTAAGTTGGAATATTTACTGACAAACAACAATTTGTTTGATTTATTAGCCTCTATGTCCTGTTCCTTTTTCTCGAGCATAGCCTCTCTGTTATAGAACCTTGCTCTTTTGAAAGAGTGGGTAATATGCTTCTTAGGATATCCTCTATCCTTAAATTTCTTTTTCAGCATTTCTGAGTGTTTGTAGAAGTCATCAAGGTTAGAACAATTCCTCCGAAGATGGAGGAATTGGCTAAATAGATTATTGTCTATCTATGACTTAGGGTGAAAGCTAGTATAGTGTGATAGTGTGTTTTTAGCCATTGGTTTTGTATACAGCTCCACTTCTAAAAAATCTTCCACACATTTAATTGTAATGTCTAAAAATTCAACCTTGCTTCTACTAATCTGTGATGTAAATTTTAAATTGGGGTCCACCAGATTTAACCAAATCAAAAATTCATTGAGAAGCTCAAGATCTCCGTCCCAAATAAAGAAAATATTGACAATATAGCGATACCAGCCCACTATATTCTCAAAAAAAGGGGCAAGATCATTGAAAATATGCTTCTTTTCGAATTCACCAACGTAAAGGCAGGCCAGACTAGGAGCACAGGTGGCCCCCATGCTGGTACCCTTCTTCTGTTTGTATAGTTGGTTACCAAAGAGAAAGATATTGTTCTTCAAAATCATTTTAACACATTCAACAATAAAATCCTTGTTAATCCCTTCCAAACTAACCTCCGTAAGGAGACCACGTATCATTTCCGTGGTATAATCTCGGGGAATATTTGTGTAGAGAGACTCAAAGTCCAGTATGAGTATTTGTGCTTGTATCATATGTATCTGGAAGATTGCCAAATGAGGTTGTAAGATTGAGCTGTGATATCAGTCTCCCATGGTAGCTTTTCTCTGACATTTGTCTTTTGGTACCCTACCCCCGTGGTTTATTTGGGTCCCTCTCTCTTTTTCTAAATTCTTGGTACAGTCCTTGTTGACAGGAGAGTCTCCGGTTGGAGTGTAGTCTGAGCTCAGTTGAGCCAATGGAACAAATTAAAACTTTCAGCTTCAGTGAAGATCAGTATAATCGAATCATCAATGCTAAAAATAGTAACAAAATAGTTGTGATTAATAGCAAAAATGAGAATTGGGGTAAATTAGCAAATTTGAAAAAGAAGCTAATACGGACAGAAGCACATGCTGGCTTCCTGTTTGAATATGTTAAATCGGGTACTATTCCCATTGGGCTCCAAGTTCGTAATGAAACTGGGCTATTTATAGAAAACCGTAAATTCTTAGAGAATTGGGCTTTGATAGCCAATTGATGTAGTAGGGATTGGATCTTTCTCATTATTGAGACAGCACATGAACTACTCATCATTGAAAAGGAAGTTATAGAGAAATTAGAAATAGAACTAAGAGGGAACTCAGCTGTTGAAGATGACAAAAAGAAACTGGAAGAGATAAATAGAGATATTGATGGGTACAGGGATTATCTCATCAACAAGAAAACTAATAAGTTAAAAAAGGATATGGAAAGATTTAGTGAAGAGATGGCCTATCCGTTTTTAAAAGAAAACTATTATCAACAGAGACACGAACCTGGGTGGGAGAGACCCGTTAATAGACCAATTTATAATAGAGGGGGAAAAAAAAGATCACGTTATCAGACACCTCCCGGTCCAGCAGCGAGGAAGAGGGAGACAACAGAGAGGAGATTAGTAATAGAAATAATCCCAAAGAATACGGACAGCCTTTTTTAGATGCGCGTCCCCAGAGAGGTCAGGGATACAACAGGAATCCGGGGAGGGGACAACAGAGTTGGGGACTCCCTCCACCTCCACAGGAATACCTAGGGACACGCAAACAGAGTTACTGGCGCTAGATGCTATCCCAGTTACCAATCTTTCGGACGTAGTATTAAGTGAGGTTGAATCAAGGGTTTTGGGAAAGGGTTTTAGTTTTGTGCCCTCCACCAAAATCATTTACAACAAGGGGTGGTGATGGACAGAGTCTCTGAATTAAGCAGAGTACTCTCACCCAGTCAAGAGATCAGGGCTAGATCCAACACCGTTTTTTAGCTCATTGCACCATCCCAGTTTCAGAACCTGGCTGTATGCAAATTAGTCTGTCCCTGGCCCAGTGCATCATGGGAACAGGGCAGACCAGACTACAAAAGCCAATTCTTACACTGGGAAGGAAACAAGCTTCCGGGGACCGGTTTCTGCCATTTCAGGCGTCTTCGGCCCGGCTTGCTTGAATCCTGATGGTGCAATGAGCAAGGGACTCACATCTGAGTATACCCTTCCACGCTTAGGGTGGACAAAATTATTTACAACAAGGGGTGGTGATGGACAGAGTCTCTGAATTAAGCAGAGTACTCTCACCCAGTCAAGAGATCAGGGCTAGATCCAACACCGTTTTTTAGCTCATTGCACCATCCCAGTTTCAGAACCTGGCTGTATGCAAATTAGTCTGTCCCTGGCCCAGTGCATCATGGGAACAGGGCAGACCAGACTACAAAAGCCAATTCTTACACTGGGAAGGAAACAAGCTTCCGGGGACCGGTTTCTGCCATTTCAGGCGTCTTCGGCCCGGCTTGCTTGAATCCTGATGGTGCAATGAGCAAGGGACTCACATCTGAGTATACCCTTCCACGCTTAGGGTGGACAAAATTATTTACAACAAGGGGTGGTGATGGACAGAGTCTCTGAATTAAGCAGAGTACTCTCACCCAGTCAAGAGATCAGGGCTAGATCCAACACCGTTTTTTAGCTCATTGCACCATCCCAGTTTCAGAACCTGGCTGTATGCAAATTAGTCTGTCCCTGGCCCAGTGCATCATGGGAACAGGGCAGACCAGACTACAAAAGCCAATTCTTACACTGGGAAGGAAACAAGCTTCCGGGGACCGGTTTCTGCCATTTCAGGCGTCTTCGGCCCGGCTTGCTTGAATCCTGATGGTGCAATGAGCAAGGGACTCACATCTGAGTATACCCTTCCACGCTTAGGGTGGACAAAATTATTTACAACAAGGGGTGGTGATGGACAGAGTCTCTGAATTAAGCAGAGTACTCTCACCCAGTCAAGAGATCAGGGCTAGATCCAACACCGTTTTTTAGCTCATTGCACCATCCCAGTTTCAGAACCTGGCTGTATGCAAATTAGTCTGTCCCTGGCCCAGTGCATCATGGGAACAGGGCAGACCAGACTACAAAAGCCAATTCTTACACTGGGAAGGAAACAAGCTTCCGGGGACCGGTTTCTGCCATTTCAGGCGTCTTCGGCCCGGCTTGCTTGAATCCTGATGGTGCAATGAGCAAGGGACTCACATCTGAGTATACCCTTCCACGCTTAGGGTGGACAAAATTATTTACAACAAGGGGTGGTGATGGACAGAGTCTCTGAATTAAGCAGAGTGCTCTCACCCAGTCAAGAGATCAGGGCTAGATCCAACACCGTTTTTTAGCTCATTGCACCATCCCAGTTTCAGAACCTGGCTGTATGCAAATTAGTCTGTCCCTGGCCCAGTGCATCATGGGAACAGGGCAGACCAGACTACAAAAGCCAATTCTTACACTGGGAAGGAAACAAGCTTCCGGGGACCGGTTTCTGCCATTTCAGGCGTCTTCGGCCCGGCTTGCTTGAATCCTGATGGTGCAATGAGCAAGGGACTCACATCTGAGTATACCCTTCCACGCTTAGGGTGGACAAAATTATTTACAACAAGGGGTGGTGATGGACAGAGTCTCTGAATTAAGCAGAGTACTCTCACCCAGTCAAGAGATCAGGGCTAGATCCAACACCGTTTTTTAGCTCATTGCACCATCCCAGTTTCAGAACCTGGCTGTATGCAAATTAGTCTGTCCCTGGCCCAGTGCATCATGGGAACAGGGCAGACCAGACTACAAAAGCCAATTCTTACACTGGGAAGGAAACAAGCTTCCGGGGACCGGTTTCTGCCATTTCAGGCGTCTTCGGCCCGGCTTGCTTGAATCCTGATGGTGCAATGAGCAAGGGACTCACATCTGAGTATACCCTTCCACGCTTAGGGTGGACAAAATTATTTACAACAAGGGGTGGTGATGGGTACAGGGATTATCTCATCAACAAGAAAACTAATAAGTTAAAAAAGGATATGGAAAGATTTAGTGAAGAGATGGCCTATCCGTTTTTAAAAGAAAACTATTATCAACAGAGACACGAACCTGGGTGGGAGAGACCCGTTAATAGACCAATTTATAATAGAGGGGGAAAAAAAAGATCACGTTATCAGACACCTCCCGGTCCAGCAGCGAGGAAGAGGGAGACAACAGAGAGGAGATTAGTAATAGAAATAATCCCAAAGAATACGGACAGCCTTTTTTAGATGCGCGTCCCCAGAGAGGTCAGGGATACAACAGGAATCCGGGGAGGGGACAACAGAGTTGGGGACTCCCTCCACCTCCACAGGAATACCTAGGGACACGCAAACAGAGTTACTGGCGCTAGATGCTATCCCAGTTACCAATCTTTCGGACGTAGTATTAAGTGAGGTTGAATCAAGGGTTTTGGGAAAGGGTTTTAGTTTTGTGCCCTCCACCAAAATCAACACATTTGAATTGGAAAAATATTTACGTGCCTTTTTTCGTAAAATCCGATTTAATAGATTTTTTGAGAACAGACCACCTATGGATGTAGGTAATCAATCTGGTTTAAAACCGAACTCTACATTTACACCCACAATAAGCATGGTAGGGAAGAACATAGAGGACTTTGAAAAGGTGGTAGAAAGTGATATACAGTGGATTCTTAATGAGAGTAGCCATTTTGTGACCCATAATGTTAGCAAGGAGGAAAGAGAAGTAATTATTGCCCTTAAAAATAATGTGAACCTTACTATTAAGCCTGTAGATAAAGGCAAAGGAATTGTTGTTTTTAACACTCCCGACTACAAGATGATTAGCATGTTAAATGTAGTTGAACACTATGAACCAGCTCAGAGTAACTCCCTCACTAAACTATCTACGGATTGTTTAAGATTGTTGAAGGAAGCCAGAAACAATGACTGGATATGTGAAGAGGAATACACATTTTTTAATAAATTGGATCCTAAAATTCCTGCTCTATATGGAATCCCAAAGGTACATAAGGATCCTACTAACTCCCCAATGAGACCAAATATGAGTAGTGTAGGTTCCCGTTTAGAACCACTCAGCAAATACGTGGATTGTTTTTTACAACCGCTAGTGAGTGGCCTCAAATCCTATGTTCGGGATTCTGCACATATTTCGCTTCTGGAGGGTAAGCAGTTCTGTGGGGAGAATCAATGCCCAGTTACACTGGACATTGAGTCTCTCTACACGAATATTCCCCAGGATGATACCATGGAAATGATACGTGGTCTCCTTACTGAGGTTAGTTTGGAAGGGATTAACAAGGATTTTATTGTTGACTGTGTTAAAATGATTTTGAAGAACAATATCTTTCTCTTTGGTGACCAACTATACAAACAGAAGAAGGGTACCAGCATGGGGGCCACCTGTGCTCCTAGTCTGGCCTGCCTTTACGTTGGTGAATTCAAAAAGAAGCATATTTTCAATGATCTTGCCCCTTTTCTTTAGAATATAGCGGGCTGGTATCGCTATATTGACGATATTTTCTTTATTTGGGACGGAGATCTTGAGCTTCTCAATGAATTTTTGATTTGGTTAAATCTGGGGGACCCCAATTTAAAATTTACATCACAGATTAGTAGAAGCAAGGTTGATTTTTTAATCATTACAATTAAATGTGTGCAAGATATCTTAGAAGTGGAGCTGTATACAAAACCAATGGCTAAAAACACACTATTACACTATACTAGCTTCCACCCTAAGTCACCAATAGACAATATTTCATTTAGCCAATTCCTCCATCTTCGGAGGAATTGTTCTAACCTTGATGACTTCTACAAACACTCAGAAATGAGAAAAATACTAGTACCCTGGTATTTCTTTTATTAGAGGAGGCCAGTTTAAACATTGAATACAAAATCCTTTGCACCATTTACACAGCAGTGTGATTGCTTGAATAGAATGATGTATGGCAGTTTATGGTATGGTGTTCAGTATAAGAGAGGGGAGCCTGCCTGGGTTTTTTTTTCAATGTGAGCCAGTTAACCAAGTCAGCTCAAATTCTAACACGTATGTTGTTTTATATATATTTTTATTAGATTTTGCTATAGGAAGTGGGAAGATGTTGTTTTTTCCTGATGAAGGTGGGAAGTTATCACCACTGGACCCAGCGAAACGCGTTGATGCTCTAACCTTTGGGAATCACTACTGATATATGACATATGCAAACAATAGCTTGAGTGACCGCTCGAGCCTGCCCAGGCGAGGTCGCCCCACCTACGCCGCTCCTGCCTGCTGCTGCCAGCACGCTGACCTGCTGCCCTGCTGACGGCTGTGCTCTTCCTGTTACCTCCGTTTTCGCCGCTGCCTGCCATCCACTGCGTGCCTGGTTCCCCTGTCGCCTGTTGTTACCCCATTTTTTTCTGTACCCCTGCTGTGTGCCTGTTGCCTCCCCTGCCCGCCGCCTGTTCACCCTTTCCTTCTGTAACCCTCTCCCCCGCTTCGGCTGCCCTCCCCCTCCGGGGTGCTCCTGCCGCCTTCTTCCCGCCACTGCCCTCTGGCGCCTCCGCCCCCCCTCCTGCCCATTGGCCGCCCCGCTCCCGCCACCCAGCTGACCCGCCCTCCCGGCTCCTCACTTAAGGGGTCCCAACGCAGGAGCAAGGAGTGACCGCTCGAGCCTGCCCAGGCGAGGTCGCCCCACCTACGCCGCTCCTGCCTGCTGCTGCCAGCACGCTGCCCTGCTGCCCTGCTGACCCGCCCTCCCGGCTCCTCACTTATGACGCCCCCAGAGCGACCGCGCAGCGGACGCGCGCAGCGGGAGCACCGATTGAGCGCCGAAGGTCCGCGCCTGGCCCGCGCCCAGCGCCAGGACCCCTAGCCCCCACCGACGAAAGCCGACCCGACGGACCTACAATGCCACCGAACTCAACGCACTCAACACCGGCCGAACCCCGGCCTGCTACCGAGCCACACTGAGACGCACCCACGGACCCTTCAGCTGCCACTCCTGCAAGTTCACCTGCAACCGGACCCACGCCACACCAGCACCCACCAAGCCGAACTCCAGCAGCACCCACCTGAAGTGCATCCTGCTCAACACCCGCTCCGTCCACAGACACGCCATCGAGCTCTGGAACCTGCTCGATACTACAGCCCCCGACGTCGCCTTCCTCACGGAAACCTGGATGAACGCCTCCTCAGCGCCCGACATCGCCATCGCCATCCCGGACGGCTACAAGATCATCCGGAGGGACCCGGGCAAACCAGACAGGAGGAGGCATCGCCATCGTCCACAGGAACACCATCCGCATCACGACCGACACCAACGATACCCTCGCACCCGCCGCACACCTGCACTTCCAGATCCACGTCAACCCCAGGACCACCCTCAGAGGCACCCTCATCTACAGACCCCCGGGACCACGCACACAATTCAGCGAAGACATCGCCGACTTCATCAGCCCACACGCCCTCCCCTCCGCCGACTACATCCTCCTCGGGGACCTCAACTTCCACCTGGAGAACAACAGCGACCGCAACACCACCACCCTGCTGGACAACCTCGCCAACCTCGGACTCAAGCAACTGGTGACCACCCCCACCCACTACGCCGGACACACACTCGACCCGGTCTTCTCTTCCAGCAAGGACATCGCCTTCAGCCACGCCACGGGACTCCACTGGACGGACCACAGCTGCGTCCACTTCAGCTTCAGAAGGACCACGCTCCACCATCACCAGCAACAGGCTCCCCGCAGAAGCTGGAACAGGATCACTGCAGACCAGCTCGCTACTTCCCTGAGCAAGAACCTTCCCACCAGCACAACGAACCCCAGCCAAGCGGCCACCAACCTCACGAAATGGATCAGCGACTGCGCAGACGACCTCGCACCGCTGAAGACCCCAGCGAGCAGACCCGGCAGTAAGAAAGCCCCATGGTTCAACGACGAACTCAAGAGCTCCAAGAAGAACTGCAGAGCCCTCGAGAAAACCTGGCGCAGAGACCCAACACCGGACAACATGACTGCCCTCAAGCTCGCCACCCGAAAACACCACCAACTGATCCACGCCACCAAGAAAACCGCATTCAAGGAACGACTGGACAACAACGCACACAACAGCAAAGAACTCTTCAACATCGTGAAATAGCTCTCCAACCCCAATGCCGGAAACAACGACATCACCCCTTCGCAAGACCTCTGCAACTCCCTCGCCTCCTACTTCCACAACAAGATCGCGGACATACACAACAGCTTCAGCACTCAACCGACGCATGACACGACCAAACCACTGCCCCCCACAACCACCCTCCGCGCCTGCACCCGGATCAGCACCGAAGACACCGTCAACACGATGAACTCCATCCACTCCGGATCTCCGACAGACCCCTGCCCTCACCACGTCTTCAACAAGGCCGACGCTGTCATCGCACCCCACCTGCGGGACATCATCAACACCTCCTTCGACACCGCTACCTTCCCGGAGAGCTGGAAGCACGCCGAACTCAGCGCCCTACTTAAGAAGCCATCAGCCGACCCCACCGACCTCAAGAACTACCGCCCCATCTCGCTGCTCCCGTTTCCGGCAAAAGTCATCGAGAAGACCGTCAACAAGCAACTGGCCGCCTTCCTCGAGATGAACGGCTCCCTCGACCTCTCACAGTCTGGCTTCCGGGCCAACCACAGCACCGAGACCGCCCTGATCGCAGCTACCGATGACATCCGAGCCCTGCTCGACAACGGAGAAACGGCGGCCCTCATCCTCCTGGACCTCTCCGCGGCCTTCGACACTGCCACCGTACCCTAGTACAGCGCCTCAGCAACGTCGGAATCCAGGAGAAGGCACTGGAGTGGATCATCTCCTTCCTCGCCGGAAGGACACAGAGAGTCCGCCTCCCCCCGTTCAGATCGGAGGCCACCGAAGTCATCTGCGGCGTTCCTCAAGGCTCCTCGCTCAGCCCAACACTCTTCAATGTCTACATGAGCCCCCTCGCAGCCATCGCACGCCAGCACAACCTCAACATCATCTACTACGCCGACGACACCCAGCTGATCCTCTCCCTCACCAACGACCCCGCCACCGCCAGAGCCAACCTACACGAAGGGATGACAGACGTTGCCAAGTGGATGATGAACAGTCGCCTGAAACTGAACTCGGACAAGACGGAAGTCCTCATCCTGGGATCTTCACCCTCCGCCTGGGACGACTCCTGGTGGCCCCCCGCCCTGGGCAGCGCACCCAAACCCACAGACCACGCACGCAACCTGGGCTTCATCCTGGACTCCTCCCTCTCCATGACCAGACAAGTCAACGCCGTCTCCTCGTCGTGCTTCAACATCCTGCCCATGCTCCATAAGATCTTCCGATGGATCCCCACCGAGACCAGGAAGACGGTCACCCAAGCCCTCGTCACCAGCCGTCTGGACTACGGCAACTCCCTCTACGCCGGAACCACCGCCAAACTCCAGAAGAGACTCCAGCGGATCCAGAACACCTCAGCACGACTTATCCTGGACATCCCCCGCCGCAGCCACATCTCCGGACACCTGAGAGACCTGCACTGGCTCCCGGTCAACAAGAGAATCACCTTCCGGCTCCTCACCCATGCACACAAAGCCCTACACAACCAAGGCCCAGGATACCTCAACAGCCGCCTCAACTTCTACGCTCCCAAACGCCAGCTTCAATCAACCAGCCACGCCCTCGCCGCCGTCCCCCGCATCCGAAGAGCCACCACAGGAGGAAGGTCCTTCTCCTACCTGGCCGCCAAGACTTGGAACTCCCTTCCGACCCCCCTCCGCCTGACCCAAGACCACCTCGCCTTCAGGAAGCAGCTCAAGACCTGGCTGTTCGAGCAGTAGCGGACCCCCTCCCCCCAGCGCCTTGAGACCCTCCGGGTGAGTAGTGCGCTATATAAATGCTTTGATTGATTGATTGATTGATTGATTGATAGCTTTCTGATTATCTAGCAAGAATCTGTCTCGCCTAAAGCTTTATGCATACAAATTATTTATTTACATGTCCAAGTACCGTGGTGTTCCCTGATTTGAAATAATTTTTGTTGCTGTGTTTCTTTGTCCCACGTGTTTACATATGTTTTTAAAAAATCGTTTTTAACCCCCTTTTTTATTGTACAATGTATTTTCAAATGGAATAGTTGCTATTTATTTATTTGTGGTATTTGTAGAGCGCAACACTCATCCCAAGGGATATCACGGCGCTGAAAGAAAAAGGGGACTGCTGAGTTCATACGGGGGGAGTTAGTCTTTAGGAAAGAGGTGAGTTTTAAGTTTTTGCCGGAACTGAAGGAGATCTGTGGTGTGTCTAAGATCCATGGGCAGATCATTCCATCGTTTGGCCGCCAGGTGTGAGAAGGCTCGACCACCCATTCTAGTTTTGTAGATGCGTTTAGGTTTAGCTAGGGCTAAGTTGTTGGATCTTAGGTTCCTGTTTGGAATGTAAAACTCAATTTTCCCTTGCAGGATTGTAGGGCCTGTCTTGTGGAGGGCTTTGTGCGCATGGCAGAGTAGTTTGAAGGTGGCTCGCTGGCGCATTGGCAGCCAGTGGAGTTGTTTCAGGCATGCTGATGCTGAATCTCGTTTGCCCTTATTGCATACCAGTTTGGCTGCCTGATTCTGAAGAACCTGTAAGCGGGAGAACAGTTGCTCGTTCATCCCTTCGAATAGGGCATTGCCATAATCCAGGCGGCTAACCAGAAGGGCATGAGTAATTGTGCGCCGACAGTCCAGTGGGATCCAGGAGAAGATTTTGGCTAGGAGTTTCAGGATTGCAAATCCTTTACCCCAGAGTATGCGTACATGATCTTTCATGGATAATGCATTGTCCATCATAATGCCGAGGTTTCTGGCATACTGTTTCGGGGTGGGGGCTGTTCCCAGTGTCGGTGGCCACCACGTGTCATTCCATGATAGTTTTGCTCCTCCGAACAGTAGTATTTCAGATTTTCCGGCATTAAGTTTGAGGCAATGGTTACGCATCCACTCTGCCATTTCAGAGAGGCAACTATGTAGTTTTATTTTGGTTGTTTCCGATCTTTCCGATCTTTCATCCATGGTCACCATCAGCTGTGTGTCGTCGGCGTATGAACATACGCCGATGCCCCACTTTCTTCCAATGTCAGCCAGAGATGAGACGTAGACATTGAAGAGAGTGGGGCTTAAAGAGGCCCCTTGTGGGACTCCACAGCCAATGTGACGGGGTTTAGAGTGGAATTGGCCCATGTGCACAGCTTGAGAGCGGTTGCTCAGAAAGGATTCAATCCATTTTAACGCTGTGTCTTGTATTCCTTTGCTCTGTAGGATGTTTAACAGGCATTCGTGCGACACCGTGTCGAACGCTGCCGACAGGTCTAGCAGTATCAGAGCCACCGATCCCCCTTGATCTGTGATGCATCTGACACTGTCCGACACTGCCAGCAGCGTGGCCTCGGTGCTATTGTTAGATCTGAAGCCGGTTTGGGTAGGGTCCAGAAGCGAGTTGTCCTCCAAATATTTGGACAGCTGTAAGTTTACCATTTTCTCCAGTGCTTTGGAGAGGTAGGGGAGCTGTGAGATCGGCCTGTAGTTTTCTGGGTTGAGGATGTCTGAGCCGGCTTTCTTCAGGAGAGGGGTTACAGATGCGTGTTTCCAGGAGTCTGGGAAGGACGCGTTGGCGAGGGATTGATTGAAGAGTTTGGTAATGAGGGGGCAGAGTGTCGGTGCAATTTCCGAAAACACAAAGTGCGGACAGGGGTCTGCAGGAGAGCCGGATTTAATTGCTTTGAGAACTGCCAACACTCCTTCTTCAGAGAGTGGTTGGAAGTTGGTTAGACGTGGGGAGTTGCCTATGTCTGGATGGGCGTTGTTTTTGTCGTGAGTAGGAAGATCTACATCAGGGTTATCGTAGTGGGTGGTGGGATGGGAGGGGGTGAAGGAGGAGTAAATTTTGTCGATTTTCTCAGAAAAGAAAGTGCTAATCCGTTCGCATGCTTCTGTTGAGGGGGTGAGGGTTTGCGAAGTGCTGGTTGGATTGGTGAGCTCTTTCACGATTTTAAACAACTCTTTTGCCGAGTTGTGGTTTTCGTGAATTCGTTGCGTAAGAAATTCTTTTTTTGCCTCTCGAATGGCAAGAATATATTGTCTCCTTGTGGTTGTATATTTGGCTCTGGTTTCAGAGTCTTTGGTTTGTCTCCATTGGTGTTCTGCTTTTTGACATTCTCTTTTAAGGCTTTTGAGGGTGGGGGTGTACCATTTTTCGTTGGTGGATGTTTTTTTCCTGACTTCTCGCAGAGGTGCTATTTTATCCAACGTTTGGCGAATTCCTGTTTCTAGCCGGATGGCGTTGTTACCGATAGATGAATTGTCTGGTAGGGAGATGTCTATTTCACGGAAGTGATTTTGGAAAATGGAGTCGTTAATTAATCTCCAGGCTCTGTTGGAGGTGAGGGGGGTGGGTCTGGTCTTTACGGGTTTGCCGGGAAGTTTAAATGAAAATGAAAGCATGAGGTGATCAGACCAGGACAAGGGGAGGATTTCCTTGAGGGTGGCTGACTCGATGTTGGTGAAAAGGAGATCCAGGGTGTGCCCTGCTATGTGCGTGGGGCCATCGATCAGCTGCTTGAGTTGCAGAATTTCCATGTCGTATTTGAGCTGTGCCGATCCAGGGGCGTTGGTATTTTCGTAATGGACATTAAAGTCCCCAATGACCATGTAGTTTTTGTGTTTTAGGCACAGAGGGAGTAGTTGGTTCAGAAGTTTGGCGCTAACGCTGGATTGTTGTCCAGGAGGATTATAGACAACTGCGCCTGCTAGAATGATAAAATTCTCTACGAGAATTTTGAATGATAGTAGCTCATGTTCGGGATATGCATTAGTTGTCTCTGTGAGACATGTTAGATGGTCCCTGAAAATTACAGCAACTCCACCTCCTTTTTTCTTGTTTTGCCTGTTTTGTGTGATTATTTTATAGTCAGAGGGGAGGGCGTTAGCTAAGTCTGGGGCATTGGCGTCTGTTAGCCACGTTTCGGTGATGAAGACCAAATCTGGAGTCTTAGAGTTTAAGATGTCCCATATGTCTAATGCATGCTTGGGGAGGGATCTGGCGTTGAAGTATAGACATTTTAGTTCCCGCTGGTAGCTGGTAGGGATTGTATAAAAATCCGTTGGGGATTGACCTAAGCTAGTCCATTGACATGAGCGGCATGAGATAGGTCCGTAGGATAGGCCTGGGCCGGTATGACTGCAGTTGGCCGTAACGGTGGATATGGTCATGGCTAGCAGTTCGCTGCGGTTGTAGCGGATGATATCTGCCCTAGATGGATTAGAGCATATAGGGGGTATGGCCCCTGGTCCCGGTCGGTCGCGGACGGGCGCAGACGGGCTTGCCTTAGGCGCGCCTTCGGCGCGCATCCGTCGCGCCCGCTGCGCTCGCCCGCTGCGCTCGCCCGCTGCGCTCGCCCGCTGCGCGACCGAGGATTACACATATTTTTATGTTGTTTGGGGTTATGGGCCGGGGGGCGTGGCCTAAAAAGGGGCGTGTCCTCCGCTCGTGGCGGGAGGGCGGGAGGGTGGGAGGCGTGTGACGTCAGCGCTGGCTCCGCTGAGTCCACGGCAGGTTTGACCGGTGAGTAGATTGGTATACACAAGTATTCTGTGGCAGTATGATTTATAAAGCACAAGTATTCTGTGACAGTTAGTTTTAAAAGCAAGTTAATCAGTGACACAAAGTACAAATTATTCAGTGACACAAGGTAATTTTAAAATCCAATAGCCTTACTCCCGGCTTTCCGCCTCAGGAGTCGATCCTTAGTCTTTGCTGATAGCCCTGGTGTGGCGCTTTTTATGCGCGAGTATTTGTTGGGGGCGTGGCCTAAAAAGGGGCGTGTCCTCCGCTCGTGGCGGGAGGGCGGGAGGGTGGGAGGCGTGTGACGTCAGCGCTGGCTCCGCTGAGTCCACGGCAGGTTTGACCGGTGAGTAGATTGGTATACACAAGTATTCTGTGGCAGTATGATTTATAAAGCACAAGTATTCTGTGACAGTTAGTTTTAAAAGCAAGTTAATCAGTGACACAAAGTACAAATTATTCAGTGACACAAGGTAATTTTAAAATCCAATAGCCTTACTCCCGGCTTTCCGCCTCAGGAGTCGATCCTTAGTCTTTGCTAATAGCCCTGGTGTGGCGCTTTTTATGCGCGAGTATTTGTTGGGGGCGTGGCCTAAAAAGGGGCGTGTCCTCCGCTCGTGGCGGGAGGGCGGGAGGGTGGGAGGCGTGTGACGTCAGCGCTGGCTCCGCTGAGTCCACGGCAGGTTTGACCGGTGAGTAGATTGGTATACACAAGTATTCTGTGGCAGTATGATTTATAAAGCACAAGTATTCTGTGACAGTTAGTTTTAAAAGCAAGTTAATCAGTGACACAAAGTACAAATTATTCAGTGACACAAGGTAATTTTAAAATCCAATAGCCTTACTCCCGGCTTTCCGCCTCAGGAGTCGATCCTTAGTCTTTGCTGATAGCCCTGGTGTGGCGCTTTTTATGCGCGAGTATTTGTTGGGGGCGTGGCCTAAAAAGGGGCGTGTCCTCCGCTCGTGGCGGGAGGGCGGGAGGGTGGGAGGCGTGTGACGTCAGCGCTGGCTCCGCTGAGTCCACGGCAGGTTTGACCGGTGAGTAGATTGGTATACACAAGTATTCTGTGGCAGTATGATTTATAAAGCACAAGTATTCTGTGACAGTTAGTTTTAAAAGCAAGTTAATCAGTGACACAAAGTACAAAGTACTATTAGTATAATATTGTTAATAAATTGTAAAGCTATTTTTTAATACCTTTTTTGCACTGATTTGTTTTTTTGGTTCACAGTATGAGTATTTGTTATTGTGTCATATGTATCTGGAAGATCGCCAAGTGAAGTTGTATGATTGAGCTGTGATATCAGTCTCCCAGGGGAGCTTTTCGCTGACATTTGTCTTTTGGTACCCTACCCCTGTGGTTTATTTGGGTCCGTCTCTCTTTTTCTCAAATTAATTACCTCATGCCCCAGAATTCTGTTCTGCCGCGGATCACGGAAGTTCTGAAATGTTGTCCCAAAATTTCACAAGTTCCACGAGCGGAACGGAATTTGCCGCCCACCCTTACAGCTTTGTCTAAAGTTCCTATGGAAATTACCATGGGGAAAACTTGTTTTGGGACCCCCCCTTTTTTCTCACCCCCGGCTTGACCAATCAGCCCGAAACTTTCATGACAGGTGCTGACCGGAGCAGCCCATTAGTTTTTTTTAAATTTCACGAAGATTCGTCAACCGGCGCTAAAGATATTGGCAAAAGAAAAATAGCTTTTTGAATCGAAACAAGGTCCTAACTATAACTACCTACTGGCGACCACCAGTAGGTAATATATACATAGTAAACCTTTCCATTTTTTTTATTTAACAGAGGGGGAGATGTAGTGTCATGCAAATTAGCAATGGCGGAATTATTTTGGCACTTGATGGACTCCGCAGAGCTGTGACGTAAGTTTTGTCCCGTCTCAGGATCTTTGTGACAATCTTGCCATATTCTTTAAAGAAAAAATTGATCTGATTCTTCAGGATTTGGACATCTCCACTGATGATGATCCCCCTCTGGAATCTAGACCCGCCCCATTGCCTAACCAGGCACCCAAGCCGGCTTTGACTCTGGAAAGCCCCTTGCTCAGCTTCCTACCACTTACCTTTGAAAATATTTCTAATATAGCGAGTGAGATTGTTTCCGGCTCTCCGTTGGACCCACTCCCCCCTGAAATTTGGAAGGAACTTGCTGTTGAGCTTTTTCCCTCCCTCCACCTCATCTGCATTCAATCTCTGACAACTGGTACCGTCCCTGCTCACTGGAAGCGTGCGCTCGTCTCTCCCCTTCTAAAAAAACCTTCACTAGATCCTGAGTGCTCAAAAAACTATCGTCCCATTTCACTGCTGCCTTTCCCCGCCAAGATAGTTGAGCGGGTGGTTAGTAACACTCTTTCCACCCACTTGGAACAACGTCTCCTTCTTGACGAGGATCAATTTGGCTTCAGGCCGGGCCATGGGACTGAAACTGCCCTCATCACCGCCATGGATGAACTTCAGAGACGCGCAGACAGAAATCAGGCTTCCTTTTTGATCTTGCTTGATATGTCTGCCGCCTTTGACACAGTTAATCACAAGATCTTGCTAAGGCGGTTGTTTGAAGCAGGGGTGAGAGACTCAGCTTTGAGCTGGTTCCAGTCTTTTCTGCAGGGCAGGCAGCAGGCGGTTTCAATGCCTCCTTTTCAGTCACCTTTCTCCCCGGTCTTGCATGGTGTGCCTCAGGGCTCTGCCATCAGTCCTATCCTTTTTAACATTTACCTTAGGCCACTAATTTCGCTTATTAAAGGTTTTGGCATTCGAATTGTTAATTATGCCGATGACACGCAGATGATCCTCTCCTTGGAAGGAGAGGAGTCCATCTCTGTGGAAGTCTTACACAACTGCCTCAGGAATACGGCCAGCTGGCTAAAGGCGAATTCGCTTCAGTTTAATGCTGGGAAAACTGAAGTGCTTTTTAGCGCTGGAACAAGGATCCCCCGTCCGTTTCCCAACAATTTATGGCCCCCGGAATCCGGCTCTATTGTCCGGCCATCGGACTCTGTCCGTAACCTGGGAGTTATGTTGAATCATGGGCTCAGTATGGATACCCATGTTCAGAAAACATCGGCCTGCTGTTTTGCCATTCTCCGCTCACTTAGGAAGGTTCTGCCCCTGTTACCATCCCACGCTCGTACCCAGGTGGTTAGATGTACCATCCTGAGCAGGTTGGACTATTGTAATGCCCTCCTGCTCGGGTCCCCTGAGTACCTACTGGACAGACTCCAAAGGGTTCAATCTGCGGCGGCGAGATTGGCGTTGGGACTGCCTAGTAGATCTCATGGTCCATCTGCCCTTGCAAAACTACATTGGCTTCCTCTTAGACAGAGGATCCAATTCAAAGCCCTTTGCATTGTGTTTAGGGCTCTTCACTTATGTGGCCCAGCTCCCCTTAGGTCCAAGTTCGTCTGGTACACTCCTTCCAGACACCTTCGTTCTACGGATGCTAAACTGGTAGCTGTTCCCAGATTTAGGAAGGTCAGAGCTGGTGGCAGATCCTTTCAGGTGACTGCATCCAGACTCTGGAACACTCTCCCCATCGAGATTAGGGCCACTAATGAACTTTTGCAGTTTAGGAAAAAGGTAAAAACTTGGCTTTTCCCTGGCTAGCTTCGCTGGTCAGGCATACTCTGCTGTCTCTTTTCTACCTTGGTTTGGATTTTGTCAGCGCCAGGATGCCTGCAATGGTGACAGTCGCGCTCTATAAATTCTTAAAATAATAATAATAAAGCAGAATGCAATGAAGGCTGGTCTGGAATGTTGACTTTGCAGTTATATGCATACGAAACAAGACAATTATTACTAAGTTCTGTGTGTGGCATAGTCATTGGTGGGTATCCAGGTCGGGGAGGACATTACAGTGCCACAGAACCCTTCTCTCCCACTGTTCGTGGGTTACATTTATGTCAGTGGAAAAAGTAAATGACATGGCTGCCGAGCGGTTGCTTCTATCCTTTGCTGCCGCCTCTCTTGATTTTAGCAGCTATGAGTGACAGCAGGGAAACATAATAACCTGTAGCCTGATGTTCCAAGATTGTTATGTAAAACTTTAGGCTGCAGGAAATGGGGTAGGCAAAAGAGAAACTAGATGGCAAAGGTGTAGGAAATCACCTTGCCAACTGCTTTTCTCACAGTTAACAGTAACCTATGCCATGGCTGAAAAACTAAGATTCCCCAGAAGCTTTGTAAGCTATTTTTCTATTGCACACCACATATAACTAGTGTGCCGCTCGTGTGATAATGCGTAATGCTGCATTTAGTTTCAAAAGTAGCCAATTATGATCCTATTTGGTCAGCACTTCAAAAAAGTCAATTTTTATAGATGACTATCCCTCGAGAGATTTTCTCTAGCACACTGATTCACTATTTTTGTGCACGTAAAGATGCAGAAGCACTTAACAACATAAACCACCCCACCCACCATTATTTATATGGAGATGAAAATCACAAAGCGTGAGGCAGGATTTTCGCTAAAAAAGCAATGCGAGAAACAGACTAATTTCACTAACTAAGGTGACTTTTGCACTGTGAATAAAAGAGAATCACCTCAGTAAACAAACAATTCTAATCAAGTATGCGATAAAAACAGCCTGCTGAATTTAAAATGTAACATCAGCTCATCTGTAAAAGATCTATGCCAATAGAGTTAAACGTGGCTGGTAAATTAGAACACGTGTGCATCCCATAAGCTGATTGCAATGTCATTTATAGTTACCAATTAAGGAAACCAATTACAGCACCAAAGACTGTTGACACAGATTGACCCAGTTTGATCCATGCTAATCAGTTTCACAAACAAATTCTGATTTAAGAACTGCAGAGCGTTTGGTTAACAAACACAAATGCTTAACTCATAATAGGCTTAACTTATAAACCTTTTGCCGGCAGGCCTTCTTCAAAGTTATATTTTTGCATTGCTAAATCAAAAAAGCTTCTGCTGTTGGAAAGGTTGAGCCACTTAAGTTATATATTATAAAAAAATAACCTCGGTGCATAGTTTTAGCACACTGGCATCTGCAATGCTACATCGTGTGAAGTTCTGCATACCAAGAGGTTGAGACAGCCACAGCACGATTTGAGTAGGACAGTCGCCAAAACGTATAATAACCTTCAACGACGCTTCCTCTACCATTCTCTGCATTACCTTGGAAGATTTGTTGCAACAAAAGAGACTGAAATTAAGCGTTGCTTAATGGGATAAAGATCATTGGGGCATACATACAAGGAAGTGGCGGAGTGACGCGTTAGCCTTCCTGGCTTAATGCCGCACTCCACCATTTCAGAAACGCAAGGCTTCACAATATTTACAAGGATATAGTGCAGCCTTGCGCTTCCCCCTGCACTAGCGCTACACTTAGCGGTGTAGCGCCAATGCAGGCACCCTTGCACCATAATGCAAGGGTGCCTGCGAACAGAGGGGATTGTTTATATGTAGGAAGTTGTCCCTTCCAGCACATAAACAATCCTGAAATACCATGTTGTCACTTTCATGTGCGCTGCTACATGCAGCACACACGAAAGTCACGAAATGGCACTTTTTTCAGATTGTTTATGTACAGGAAGCGGGACCTTCATGAATCAGCACACATACAAGTGACAAAATGGCATTTTAGGATTGTTTATGTGCAGGAAGGGACACCTTCCTACACATACACAATCCGCCCCTGCATGCAGACACCCTTGCACTATGATGCAAGGGTGCCTTCGTTGGCACTACACAGCTAAGTGTAGCACCATGGCAGGGGGGAACGCAAGGCTACACCATTTACTTGTAAATATGGTTCAGCCTTGCGTTTCTGAAGTGGCGGAGTATGGCGTTAAGCCATGACGGCTAACGCTTAACCACTTCCTCGTACATTTGCCCCCAGGTTTTCCCCGGTCTTAATTTTGGCACTGCCTCCTATGTACGCTGCCCTTGTACATAGAGGGCAGCATCAAAATCAATGGGTGTTGCGGTGGAACACACATCGCAACACCACCCACTGCCCACGCCTTTCAGCTTTAAGCCACGTTAAATGGTTTAACACTGCCTTGTAAATAAGGCTAAGCCCCTATCGCCACCACAACGTCGGTAAATGTGACGTTGTGGTGGCAATAGGGGCATGTACATATGCCCCATTGTTGGAAACTTTGTATGAAAATGCCATAACTTGTCAAATAGGTACAGCAACAAACTTTACGTATATTGATTATCTCTGTGACAGGGGCGGCTGGTGACATTTGAAAGTGGTGGGGCGTAAACTAATTTGCATATTGCACCGCAGCGAGCGAGCCCGAACCACCTTGCATCCATCCATACATCATTCATGCATCCACCCATCCATCCACCCACCTATCCTGCATCCATACATCATTCATTCATGCATCCACCCATCCATCCATCCTGCATCCATCATTCATGCATCCACCCACCCATTCATCCTGCATCCATCCTGCATCCATCATTCATTCATGCATCCACCCATCCATCAATTCTGCATCCATCCTGCATCCATCATTCATTCATGCATCCACCCACCCATCCATCCATCCTGCATCCATCATTCATTCATGCATCCACCCATTCATCCTGCATCCATCATTCATTCATGCATCCACCCATCCATCCTGCATCTATCATTCATTCATCCACCCATCCATCCATCATCCATCCTGCATCCATTCCTGCATCCATTCATCCATCCACCCATCCATCCATCCTGCATCCATCATTCATTCATGCATCCACCCATCCATCCTGCATCCATCATTCATGCATCCACCCACCCATCCATCCTGCATCCATCATTCATTCATGCATCCACCCATCCATCCATCCATCCTGCATCCATCCTGCATCCATCATTCATTCATGCATACACCCATCCATCCATCCATCATTCATGCATCCACCCACCCATCCATCCTGCATCCATCCTGCATCCATCATTCATTCATGCATCCACCCATCCATCCATCAATTCTGCATCCATCCTGCATCCATCATTCATTCATGCATCCACCCATCCATCCATCAATTCTGCATCCATCCTGCATCCATCATTCATTCATGCTGATTTTTGCAGAGCCCCAATAATAAGTTCATAAACCGTTTTTTCTGTGAGTAACAAAGTAAGTAAGTAAACAAAGTGAATGGGTGCCGCTTCGCCGACTTTTGCCATTACAAGAAATATTAATGTTGTTAAATAACCCGGAAACCAATTTGAAACCAATCCTCTGAAACCTCTCTGGTCAGTGGTCACCCATAAAAACCTCATCACTGTTACAGTGAAAATGTGGCGTCTAGGATGCAACGTTTATTAATTCCCAGCAGTCGGGAAAAGGTGGCAGCACTTACGTTTAATCTTGGAGTATAACTATATGTCGACTCGCCACATATCGTACCTTGTGTGTACCCACACGCGTTTCACACCCTAAGCATATGCAAATGACCCCCTGACCCGTCACGGCTGGCATGAAGGGGCGAGAGTTAATTTAATGAATAGAATTTACCATGCATCTCCTCCGGTCCTGCGAACTAACTTCTCCCCGCTCTTTTCTTTTGCCGCTCAATAGGAAACTTACTGCAGTGCCAAATCAGGAGATTGGATGCGACGGGGGGAGAGGGAGGGGGCTGGCATTTGATAGGGCATGGGGCGACATAACGAAAAACACGTCACCGCCCCAACATGAGCCTATCTTTAGACGCCTGCATTAAAGTAGGCATGCGCAGCATACCTAATGGGTCGTGAATGTGAGTGAGGGGCAACGCTCCTCACTCACATGCGCAGTCAGATGGCCCATCTTCTGGACTCCTGCTCTAGCGGCTTGCTTGCCTACGTGCGCTGTGCGTTGAAAGGCGCACTTTCACAAGTGAAGCACGGGCCGGCCTGGAAATGTAAACAGACGAATTCTGAAAGCAATTCATCTGCTTACATTCCTGTTGCCGGCCGGAACTGCAGTGAGCTGTTTCGTTTGCGGGGCGCTGCCCCGGCGCCCCAATGGACCAGCCGCCACTGCTTTCTGTGATATAATGTAATGTAAAGCTGTATGTGTGTTTTTATTCTTTGTTTTTGTAATATGAATTTTCAAGAGCACGGTTGCACTTCAAGATGAAAGTTTAAAATGGGAGTAGAAGTATGTTAATTGTTAATGCAGCTATTGAAGAAGTTCAAATGGCCATTCTAGGTTTTGAGAGTCTGATAAGAGTAACACTCCTCGCCAGTGTATTTGTAAACCAATAGGGATGAGGGGCTTAGGGCCAGATGTAGGTCACCAAATACCAGTCGGTAACGGCCGATTTCGGCCGTTACCGACCGGTATTTGGTGATTGAGATGTAGGGGGCCTAAATATTACAGAATCGGTAAATTTACCGATTCGGTAAAGTACAGATTCAGTAAATTTACCGAATCGGTAAATCTATATGTAGGTGGCACTGGAAACAGTGCCACAGGCCTTTAAGAATTCGTTATTTACCATGTAATACTATTGCATGGTAAATAACGAATTCCTGTGTAAATGCACATCTGTGCATGTACACCTGTGCCATGTGGCACACATATGTGTCACATGGCACACAAGCCTGAATCAGGGGTGCAAGAGGGTGTCAAAGTGACACCCTGTCCCCCTTGTCAATTCGGTAATTTTACCGAATCGGTATTTACCGATTCGGTAATTGCCATAGGTTCCTATGGGCCTCAAGGCCCCTAGGAATCAATGGCAATTACCGAATCGGTAAATACTGATTCGGTAATTACCGAATATTCCCGATTCGGTAATTGATTCGGTAAAAATACCTACATAGCATTTACCGATTTGTAAATACCGAATCGGTAAAATTCGGTATTTACGAATCGGTAAATACTAATTACCTACATCGGGCCCATAATCCGGTCTTTTACACATGCAAACATTTCCAATGCCTTTGAAAATTAATAAAATAGGTTTGATTTATTTAATCATCTAAATTGTATGGAAGAGTTTTCACATGCTGATATAAGCTTTTGTAAAGATTTACAGCCGATGTTCTTCGACCTGACCATTAGCGTCATTCATCTTTTTCAAGACAATTTACGAAATAAGAAAAAAGGGCAAATGAATTTGGAGACAACACATAATGCAAACATTTTGTTATATTGAATCAATTTGCAAATTCTTATCTAAGTGAGACCAGATTGTGACATAACTCACATACAATCACACTCACTGGATGATCGAAATTAAAGGAAAGGAGGAATGTGGTACCACGTACTTTACTGTGCTATGAATTGACAGTAACAGTAATAAAACAAACACACAATACTTTATTCAAGACATGTAACATGTATTAAATTTCGTACATTGAATCTAAATCATTCAAATCATATATTGGTCTATAGTGTCCTAGTGACATACACTGCATCAGAATAGTGTTTAAACAGTAGATGTACTGTGCCAGACACTTATTCAGAAAAGAAAAGAACACGTCTGTTTCGACTGTATAAATCAGAATTATTCCACAGGAGAAACTTCAAAATAAGGTCAGACTCTGAATATGCACATGTATTGTTCAACCAAAACAGTAGGTATTCGACGTTTCTACTTCTAACATCAACTATCTATAGGGTCTTCAACATGAGAGAAACATTATAGCCCTGTCGATCTCAAATAATAGCCGTCTTGTCGAATTTATATGCTACTCAATGGAAAATGCATTAGGAATCAACAAAGTTTGAATACATCAATATCTCAGTGGTTGTAGATTGAATGTTGTTTGAGACGCAAACATAAAGGAAAAACACTAGTTGAATGAATGTATATTTCACTTCGTAGTTAAATAAGCGTAAATCAGGAGTGCCAGTACTTGCATACATCAATAATAAGTTACCAGAGAGCTTAAAACATGATACCAAGCTCGCTGAGGGGGTGTTTTGATTCCTGATGCACGGTAAATAGACCCTGTAATGTGGGCCATAATGGTATTTAACATTGTCTTTCATAGTATCAATAACTAATGCAGGAACTGCTCAGTGATGTATTCACTGAGCAATGAGATAGGATATTAGGAATGTTAAGAGGTTGAAATGAATTTTTGTTTTTTATTTATTTAATGTATTTTCATAAAGCGTAGACTTTACCCGAAGGTGTCAGAGCACTGCACAATAGAACCAGTTACGTTACATGAGAGAACTGTTGCAGGAATAGAACAAACAAAAATAGCATGCCATAGAATCGGAGCGACGCAGGCAAAAGGCACACAATCGCAAGCACAGTATGAACAGACTGTACAAGCAAAACTAAGAATAAATATGACAAATTATACAATGACTAAAGAACTTCCTGGCGAACAATAGCAGGCCATAGAATCAAAACAGCGCATGCAAAAGGAACACAATATCAAACGCAGCAAGCACAGGATGTACAAACAAAAATAAAAATATTTGTGACAATTTACAATGACTAAATAACTTCCTGGTGGGGTCTGAGAAGAAGGGAATTAGTTCTGAAAGTGTCTTTGGAATAAAAAAGATTTGAGGTCCGCTTTGAAGATCTGGATGGAGGTAATGGCACGGAGCGAAGGAGGAAGCGAGTTCCATATGCTCACCGTATTACCTGAGAACGATTGTGCCAACAATTTTTCCCTTTTGAAGAAGGGGGGTTCAAGAAGGAGCTTTTCCGCATTCCGAGAAGGTCTTGAGCCTCCAGACAGTTTGAGCTTATTCGCCAGATAGCGAGGGGAGGAAGAGTGCAAAGCTTTGTGGGTGATGCACGCTGTTTTGTAGATAGTTCTAGCCTCGATGGGAAGCCATCCGAGAGAAGACAGGATAGGAGTGATGTGGTCACCACGTTTGGACCCTGTAATGAAGCGAGCTGCTGAATGGAGGACGTATTTGAGGGGGGAGAGGTGAGATTTGGAAAGGCCAGTCAGAAGAGAATTACAATAATCCAGTCTAGAGAGAACTCTAGGTTAGACATTTGCTGGCACTAGAGTGATTACTGGGCAATACAGTGTCTTTTTAAAGGAGTCGTTGTTTTTATTCCAAAATGTGTTTTTTCTTTTGGATGTTTCCAGGTTGGTAGAAGGATAGCAAGATATTTTTGGGATGTGTTCATGAGGGTTCACCCTTCAACTGGGCAATGCACTATTTTCCAGCTTTTTTTTGTCAGTGTTTTTTGTTTTATTAGGCACATTTTTTGGGGGGGGCATATCTTTAATTCTATTAAGGAGGGAGTCAAAATCAGCGTTCCTATTGGTTATGGCTGGAAAGGAGCTGAGTCTTGTTTTAGAGATTCAATGAGATTTTCAATGAAGTAGCATAACTGTTATTTAGATCATTATGTTTTGCTTTGGTGGTCGGTTGGAGAGTGGTTGGTGTGGATTTGGTTCGAGAGTGGTTGGTGTGGATTTGGGCTACAGCATGATGACACTATTGAACCTTTGCTTGCCTGCATCTTGCCGCAGCGTGCCCTTTCTCCTGTGTTGTCCTGCCGTCGGAGTCTCCTGTCTGCCTCCCGCCGCCCCGCTAGCTTTTCCACCACGCTAGCGCAGCCGCCGAGTGGAGAGCGGGCTGGGGACTACATATCCCAGCAGCCCATGCGGTAACACGCACCATCTAACCACGCCACAAGGCGCTTAAAAGATGTGTAAACCCCTGGCGAGTGGGGAACCTTTGCTGACCTGCATCTTGCCGCAGCGTGCCCTTTCTCCTGTGCTGTCCTGCCGTCGGAGTCTCCAGTCTGCCTCCCGGCGCCTCGCTAGCTTTTCCACCACGCTAGCGCGGCCGCCGAGTGGAGAGCGGGCTGGGGACTACATATCCCAGCAGCCCATGCGGTAACACGCACCATCTAACCGCGCCAGGAGGCGCTTAAAAGACCTGTAAACCCCTGGCGAGTGGGGAACCTTTGCTGACCTGCATCTTGCCGCAGCGTACCCTTTCTCCTGTGCTGTCCTGCCGTCGGAGTCTCCAGTCTGCCTCCCGCTGCCTCGATAGCTTTTCCACCACGCTAGCGCAGCCGCCGAGTGGAGAGCGGGCTGGGGACTACATATCCCAGCAGCCCATGCGGTAACACGCACCATCTAACCACGCCACAAGGCGCTTAAAAGACGTGTAAACCCCTGGCGAGTGGGGAACCTTTGCTGACCTGCATCTTGCCGCAGCGTGCCCTTTCTCCTGTGCTGTCCTGCCGTCGGAGTCTCCAGTCTGCCTCCCGGCGCCTCGCTAGCTTTTCCACCACGCTAGCGCGGCCGCCGAGTGGAGAGCGGGCTGGGGACTACATATCCCAGCAGCCCATGCGGTAACACGCACCATCTAACCGCGCCAGGAGGTGCTTAAAAGACGTGTAAACCCTTGGCGAGTGGGGAACCTTTGCTGACCTGCATCTTGCCGCAGCGTGCCCTTTCTCCTGTGCTGTCCTGCCGTCGGAGTCTCCAGTCTGCCTCCCGCCGCCTCGCTAGCTTTTCCACCATGCTAGCGCGGCCGCCGAGTGGAGAGCGGGCTGGGGACTACATATCCCAGCAGCCCATGCGGTAACACGCACCATCTAACCGAGCCAGGAGGCGCTTAAAAGACATGTAAACCTCGCCTCGCGGGACGCAGGGCGAAGCCCGGGCCATGGGCGGGCCCGTCCAAGCCCGTCAGAGCCTGAAAGAGACTGGACTGGGCCACCCCTTTGGATCTGTTTTGCGGGACTAACTTTGGTGGATGATAGGTGACCTTTTGTCTTTATTTGACTTCAAGATCTTATTTCATTAATACTCTATTAAGCATGGCACCTAAAAATGTGAAGGGTCAAAACATGAGCAATAAGGGTGTACCTGGGGGGGATCATAGGCCCGATTGACGCCTTCATCACCATGGCTGCCTCGGCCATCGAAAGGGAAATTGACCAAACGGTCCGACGTCTATCCCTGGACCCTACCCTACAAAAAAGATCCTCGTTGGGGCACATTGCTTTGGCGACATCATCAGCGAATACTCTGAGCCAAGATGCTGTTATAACTGAGATTAATCCTGAACATACGGGTATCTCGGACATAAGTGGGGTGGATGCTAGCTTAGTGTCCTTCATGGCCTATCCGAGCGTTGATGCCGGGGCCAGGAAGAGCACTGAGATAGCAAAAATCCAAACTGCTGTACAACAATCTTTAGAAAGTACACCAGTGCCCGCTTCACAATGCAAACGTGTTGGTAAAGCACAGAAGGGGGGCCGTGAAAAAAGGTTAAAAGAACAGTCACCTAGGCAGAATTTAGGTAGTCATAATAATAACAATAAGATCCCCACTCAGGGAGAGTCAACTTCGCAAATTCAAGCTAATTCCACCCTTGAAATCATAGACATTGATCGAAGTGGCGCTGAAGATATACCTTGTACCTTAGTAAAATTGGAACACTTGGTAAGGTCTTTAATTTTGCCCGTAGTAGAGCGGTTAAAAAGGTTAGGCACACAGTTGGAGGCCCTGCAAAATACCACCCAGGTTAATTCTGAAATACTAAAGAACCTGGTAAAGGTGACTCAAGCTCCAACTACTGTATCTAATTTACCCAAACCCCTGAAAATCACGCAAAAATCTGCCCCAAGAGAAAGTTATCAAATGGGAGTACCAGCCCTATTGTGTCAGTGGGAGATATGACTAAAGAAAAGCCACTAAACCCAGTGAGAGAGATACCCACTATTAAGGGGGATGGAGGACTACGCCTAAGGGGCCACAGACTAAAGTCATCTTGCCAGATAAAGTAACATCGGAGGATGTAAATAGCAGGAACGACATTAAAGGAGTGGACCTTCCTAAAGAATCCTATCTCAGAGTTGAAAAACAAGGTGATGTTTTGGTTAGAGAAAAACAGGCCATTGAGACCTGATTTACAGGGCGAAATAATTAATGTTAGACGTGTAAGGTGGGTGGGATACAAGGCTAAGGATGTTGAGGGCGACTGCATTGTAGTACATTTTAGAAAACCCTCATGTGGCCCAATATATCAGTGGCTTCCCCAACTATAACAGTAGGGGTGGGATCATGACTTTTGATCTAGGATATTTCTATCCACAGGCATCTCAAAGAGTTGGTTTGAGGACCTCACATCTGCCATTCTATAGGACAAATTGGGCCAAGAGTAGACATCCTGTCAATATCCCGCAAGCCACCTTTTGTCATGGAGGTTACCCACAAAAGTTTTTTCACCACATACAGGGTGCAGGAGACTTTTTTAATATCCCAGTTTTAACCCTTTTGATGCACTATCTGATTTAGGTGGGATAGATTGATATACAGGGGGGAGTAGTAATCCTAATGAGCAGAAAACATCTCTTATCCAGGAGGGACGGGTTGAACAAGTGGGGTCGGCAGACATAATTTGCCTGCAAGAAACGTGGGATCAACGGAATAGTTTCAGTTTGGACGGTTATTCTTCGTTTTTCATCCCTGCAATAGCCTCATCAATGGGGAGGGCGAAGGGGGCTCTAGTTACGTTAATCTCGGCCATGATCCCAGGTAAATGTACCCAGATAGAGAAGGGTTCCCCATTTTGTCTGGCAGTTCAAATTGCTTGCGAGGGGGCTGGTAAGATTTTAGTCGTTAACTTTTATAATTCTTTTGCGAGACATTCCTTGACTGATCATTTGGCCCACCTTGATTGCTTCCTGGTTAACTATCAAGCAGCAAACTCCCATTTGTGCTCAATCATTCTTCTGGGCAATTTTAACATTCATAGGTGCCCGGATAAATGTGTTATAATGGGACAAGTTAGGCCCAACAGAACAAGAAGATACTAATTTTGAGCACTCCACTCAAGGAGTTCTTTTAGAAAAACTTGTAGCAGACCATGGGTTGTTACTACCCCGACTCGTAGATGAAAATATACCAACCTTTAAAGGTAGGGGGGGGGGCTCCACTATTGACTACATTTTTGTTAGTCACATTGTGTGGAATAACATTAGTTGTTATTTTGTGAGCTGGTCCCATTTTAGTGACCATAATCCAGTAACCCTTAATGTGAATGGCCTTATTAGGATGCCCCACAAGTGTAGTGATGTGTGTATAGGCATTTATATAGCGCACTACTTACCCGTAGGGTCCCAAGGCGCTTCGACCGCTGCGAAACCCTTCCTGGCTTCCCTGAGAGATGGTCCCTTAATGGGTATCTCCAGGGTGAGACCAGGCATCCCCGGCGGTCTGGTGGGGCCGTTAGTGAAGATGAGGCAAGCTAATGCCCAGAGTTGCCGAGTGTGAACGCTGATCAGAGTGGGCACCGAGGCGAGAGAATTATCGAGTCCGCTGACCCTGGTCCAGAAACCTGCCGCGCCGGGAATCGAACCCTGGTCCCGGCCCGTCCTCTGCTCTCGGGTCTGCCGCCTCTAACCAGTGAGCCACACTACTTCCCCTAGTGATAGGGTTAAAAAGAATGACCTTGTTCCAACTGATCAGGTAAGAAGGATAAGATGGTGTAAAGTGATTCCTGAGGATTTTTTTATTAATCTTGCTGATAGTGTAGGCACAGAAATGCACATATGCATGGATGTTGAAGCGGGTGATAAAGAGGTTTCGGACGCTTATCTAACAGTCTGCTCTCAGATTAATGCAGCCCTTAAATGTCCCGGGAAAGTTAAGGACCCGGGGGGTTGGCTGGTTTGACCATAACTGTACACTTGCTAACCAAAACCTTAGAAAGGCACTGAAGTGTAAACCAATAGATAGGGTCCTTGTGGCTTCTCTGAGGAAAACTTATAAAAGGGTAGTAGAAGCAAGAAGGAAAGAAATTAGGGACACAGCCTGGGAGAATCTAACATCAATTGATGTGTTAAAGAATAGTGCAAAATTCTGGTCCATTATCAACAAGCCTTATTTTAATGCTGTATGTAACAGTCAGTTAGATTGCGCCATACAGGAAGAGGTATGGCACTCTCATTTTAAATCAGTCTATGAAGGGATCCCAGCAGGGGAAGTGGTTTCACCAGCCCCAACCTGGCCCTCATATACTTTATCGGTTACCAAGGAGGAAGTGGCAGAAGCCATCGGTAGAATGTCTAGTAATAAGGCCCCGGGTCCCGATGGCGTTCCTGCAGATCTCTTCAAATCTGACATCAAGTTATGGTCCAAGATTTTAACTAATGTTTTTACTAGAGTCTGTAAATCCGGCATACCAACTACCTGGTCTAATTCAGTTATTGTGCCAATTTATAAAAAAGGCAATAGGGGGGAACCTGGCAATTATCATCCAATCTCGCTCATTGACTCAGCAGTAAAGGTCTTAGGTCGAGTGGTCTTAAGTAGGTTGTCTGATACACTAGATGAGAACAACACACTCTCGATCCTTCAGTATGGATTCAGGAAAGGACGTAGGATCAAGCCCTGAATCTACAGATGTTAATTGGAAAGTACACATTTGCCAAAGGGGGGTCTTTACATATAGCATTTATGGACCTTTCATCGGCTTTCAACCGAGTGAATAGGTCGAAACTGTGGCCCATATTACTAAAGCTTGGCATTGATGAACATATTGTGTACTTCCTGGCAGACCTTCACAGGGACCTCACTGCTATAGTTAGGTATGACCGGCAGGGCAACAGTACGGGCAAGATTGGAATTATAAATGGTGTTAGACAGGGGTGCATTTTAGCGCCCCTGCTTTTTACCCTCTATATTAATGACTTAGGCATGGTCTTAGAGAAGGCGTGCAAAGATATACCTAGGGCGGGCAAGTTTTTAATTCCGGCATTATTGTATGCGGATGATGCCGCTTTCTTGGCACGCACAACAGTAGGGTTGCAGCTGCTTTTAAACACATTTTATGATTTTATGATAGGACTATATTTGAAAGGTACATTTTTTAAAATCCCATGTAATGGCCACGGGCACAAAGGGCAAAAAATGGAAGACCCTGTACTGTAATGGAAATGAGTTGTCTAAAATTTCAAGTGTCCCCTATTTAGGGGTTATTTTTGACGAGAGGTCCTCATGGTTGCCCCAACTGGCAGTTAAGCGAAATGCTTTTGCAAGGGCCACCTTGGCTGTGCTCAGCTTTGTGAGAAAACTTGGTGTAAAACCCCTACAGGCTGTCCTAAAAGTCTATGAGGCTAAATGTACTTCAATAGCCATGTATGGTGCAGACCTATGGGGTTTAAAGGAAGCACGGCTGTTCCAAGGCATAGAGGGCAAGTTTTTAAAGAATATCTTATCAGTTCCCCAATCCACCCCAGGTTATACTGTCCATCAAGAATGTGGGGTGGAATTTCTGGCAGACCGAATTGCTCTGGCACCATTGTTGAAATAGTTTGCAGTTTGGTTGAATCCTGACCTTGAATTGAATCATGAGGTGTTGAGAAACTGTCTAGCCCTTGATCACTTTGACTCTATCCCATGGCTGTATTATGTCAAGAGGGTAGCGGATAATTTAGGCCGGCCCGAATTGTTTAGTCAGCCGACAAAATTGGTCAAAGGGGATGTAAAGTGGGTAAAGGAAACTTATAAGCTTATCAGGGGTCTAGAAAGAGAAAATAAAGAATTGATTAAACCAACTGTTAGAGCGCATCAGCTGCTCGTAAATCATGGTGAGATGGAATTATACCTGAGAGTGGTAAATAACTCTAACCACAGATTTTTGCTTACTAGGTTTAGGTTAAATAAATTCCATCTCCTTCTCACAGGTCGCCCAGGCTGGACTAAGGCCATAGACTTGGAGATATGTCCATGTGACGGTCTTTCCATTATGGATACTGCTAATTTTCTATTCTTTTGTAACTATTTTTCCATTATAAGAAAAACATGTATTGTTCCATTGATTAAAGAGAAAGGCTTCATACATGTTAAGCCAGCTCTTTTGTACCTCCAGCTCCTGTCCAGTGTCTGGGAAATTTTTAATGTTTCGACCTTTCTAGCCATTGCAGTGCGTTTGGGCAAAAATTTAACCTGGAAGCAGTGTGCTTAGTGAGATTTTATTTTATCTTTTTGATCTTTTATAATAATGTTAATGGTCCTGGTCACTAAATATGTATGATCGCTCTTTTATATGGATGAATTTTACATGAGTTTTAAACTGCTAAACATGAAATTTGTAAATTGTTTTTCTTTAGTTATTGTATTACTTTTTGGGCCTGATTCTTGATGTTTGTACACTTTTATGGTTTTTGTTAAGAACCGAATAAAGTACTTTTGACTGACTGACACTATTGTAATAGTGTATTGGCAATAGGTGCTAGTATTAAAGGGTTTTCTTTTGTAGCATTGTTGTATTGTTGATGGGAGATTATTGTCGTTTGGAATGCGTTCATGTACATCTCTTGACAGATACAATGTCCTGGTTGTTAAAGAGTGCTTTCACCATTGTTTTCCTGGTACCATTTCGAGGGTGGTTTAATTCTCTAACGAAGATGCTGATGGGTTGACTGATGGATCACCTGGTGATAAGGTCTGTAAGTTTTTTCAAAGGCCGTTTTGGCTAGACGCACGCAGACCTTTATAATAGATGGGAAGATGTTGCCTGGGAGGTTAAGGGAGGAAGTGGCAGGTTGTCAGATCTATAGAGGGGAGGATTGCTAAAGCATGAATGGACAGAAGATTAATTGATGTCAATGAGTCTTGTGAGCGAAGTTGTTATTCTGCTTTCTATAGTTTGTGAGGATAAGGATACCCAAGATGTGTGGAGAAGTTTTGAAGACTTTTTCCTGATTAACATTCAATCTGGCTAATGTGTGATAATGTTGCCTGTACTGCTTTTTTACAACATTATTCTTGGGCCAAACGTATAATGTGGATTGGGAATTATCAGTACAGGGGCAATGTAGTAAACAGCAGATGTTGCAATGAAACCTAAGGTGTGGCAGGCGTCATGTCTGGCTTTTGGCCTTCTCTAGTTCAAAACATCTTAAACAGACCAGGCCCTGTTGCATTTATAGACATTTTGCTTTCAACAGCTGTGTCAGTCAGAACCAGCAGAAGATGTGTATGTGAGATAGGGATTTTCAAGGTAAATTGCCCTTGGCTTCTTTCCAGGGGGGCGGAGGGGGTAAGGATCATGCAAAATTTACCTTCCACCTCAAGCTATGCTAAAGCAATGTTAGTTTTTATTGCCATATTTCTGGTGATACAGCAGGTGAGTGCCCTTTTCATAGTGCTTTTTATATTTTTTAATATTTGGAACACTTTGTTTGGAACATGAGGCAGTTGATCAGCATGGAATGGAATTGCTCTTGCCCTGGGTTATCTGTGTTGTCACAGCTTTATAAAGAAGAACATTGTGAACATAGGTCTTCCAGCCCAATGAGGAGATGCTCAGCATATTCAATGGGTTCTTTGTTGAGTCCATTGCTCAACCAGGCCATGCTACAGATAGATAATTTTGAAGCAGGTAATTACTTTGTGCTGTCATCCTTAATAACTGTTTACTGCTTGATCACTTTATTTGGGAGTGAGTGGCAGGGACAACATTGGAGGATAGGTGGGTGTCCTTTCCTACATGACTTTCTTTTTGAGCACACATCACATAGCGATACGTGAGGCGAGTGCAAATGAAAAGGTGTTACTATGCACCCCCGGCTATGGTCTTTTTATATTTTGTCCCGGTTTTATATGTGGCAAGGAGGGTAGATGGTTAAATCAATGGGCTCAGTAGGACAGCATCCCTTTGGGACCATATACATTTTGAGCTAAGATTTATTGGGGATGGAATGTTGAGAGTTCATAGGTGAAGTGTGGCCATTTGTGCCTTCCACCTTGGTCCTCTTATTCTTTTTTTAACCACTTAAAAGGCAGAATAAGGTATGAGTTTATGGTGGGGTGGGTTATTTAGGGGCATCTGAGGAGCTTCTCACTCCTGAGTGCATTTTCTATTCCAAGATCCTGTAAAGATTTCATTTGTTAAGTAGTACATGACCTGGAAATAAGGTCTGAATGTGTTTTCAAAGGCAGTTTTGCTTTGTCCAGGGAGACCTTTAGATCAGATGGTACGTAGTTGACAGGAAGGTTAAGGGAGGAAGTGGCAGGTTTTGAAATGTATGGAGGAGAGAAGTACTAAAGCATGCATGGACAGGAGAATGATGGATGATAGAAATGCGCAATGAGTCTTGTGTGTGGAGTTGATATTCTGAATGCTGCTAAGGGTTGTACTTGCACTCACATAGTCCTGCACACTTTTTCACTGTGTCCGCAGGGCTTTTTAATAATCAGAAAGTTGAAGTAAGGCTTTATGGCACGTGCAGATCATTAGTATATATTCAAATTTACCTATCACAGGGAGCTATGAACTGCATCTCCCTAAGGCACCACCAGGCTCAGCATTTGTTACCTTAACCATGTGAAGGTATAAAGGTAATATTTAGACAAAGACATTTCTAAAAATGATAATAATTCACAAGACCATATGTTAGTCCTGTCAGCCTTAGGGTGGTATAACCCTAAATATTTTACCTTACCTCTCCATTTTTGTTGATCTTGTTTTCGCTGACCTAAGGAATCTGTGCACTTAACCACTGCTGACCAGTGTTAAAATGCATGTGCTCACTCCTTAACCCCTTGACCGCGGCGAAAATTCCGCCGCGATGCGGGTGATTTATGGCGTGGGCGTGGTTCGGACGGCCCCCGGCCGTCCTCCGCACACGCCCACCGTGACGTCGAATGGCCGCCGGCAGTCCGACGCATGGAAGGGGTTAAACCTTGGTAACATTGGCTTATCCCCAATTGGCTTATTTATTTTACTTTAAAGTCACTAGCAAATTGGTAATATGTTTTTCCCAGGGCAGTAAGACTTCAAAAGACTTTATCTGGTTTTAAGAAAAAAAACATAAAAGTTGAACTGCACCCTTAAAAATATAAAAACATACATTTCATGAAAAGAAAAATGTAATAGACACTCCAATAAAATACAGAAAGATATATACAGCAGAATAAATAATAAAATAGGGGGGGGGATAACGGGCTGCCAGTAGTTGGATATACTAATTCATAGCTAAAGGGTGATGGGCTACCTACTGAAATTGGGGACTTATTAATTTTCCGTACAGTTTCTGGATCTCAGTGAGGATTTCAAACAGCCTACTATGAGTAGAATGCATTCTGGTTTCAACTTTGTATATAAAAGAGTGCTGGGCGTACGTGGGTAAAATTCAGCTTTTTTAAACAGGGGTTTAAAAAAAAAACGTGAGGTACTTTGTAAAATCTACAGAAAAACATAAAGTGCAGCATGTCCTGTGGAGACACACCGTCGCAGCCACAGGATGCTAGCACTTGGCCTCTGCAACTTCCTTTTGGAACAACAAGTAAAAAGTGAAAATAATCCAGCTGAAACCTAGTTAGTAAAAACCGCTCATGGGACGACAAAGGCCACAAAAGATATGGTTCAATGGATGGCGTAGTTTTTAGCATCACAAATTTACGGACGCTCGGTTTACACAGTTCTACCTCATCTCTACCGAGCCTTTTAAAAGAAGAAAAAGACTTCCTTTTAAATTCCACATCCGCAGCGGTAACAAAACCAGGCTTTAAAAAAAGGTCTGGGCGCCCCAGCTCTTTGAAGCATGCCTTTAAAACTTTAAATATGGAATGCTTAACATGTGTTCAAGACTCAGGACTTCTCTCAAAATCTGGTGATTAAGAACTAGGTCTTTGTTTAGCCAAGTTTTTAGCCAAAACAACAAAGGGAGCAAGGACAGAATATCGGAAATAAATGGTAACCCTGTTTCTTCATGTACCACCAAATTTGAACATCTCTAGGCACCCCAAGAAGTTGTTTTAAAAAATTATTCTATACCACCTGGAGAGCGTCAGTTACAGCATAGACCCATAGCTCGCTCCCATAACTGGCAATAGCAAACACTTTTGGCCTGGTATCATTTCAACAAGGCCAAAATTGGGCGCTTACCCATTTTTGCGGCAAAGTTGAATATAGCTGCATTGGCCCTTATGACCTCCCCCTTTTTCCTCTGGATAAGGGCCCCCCAATTCAAGTGGTCATCTATTAAAACACCCAGATATGAGAATGTCGGTGTCAAAGGCACTTTCTCGTCAGCCACTTTAAAGGGTTACTGCTTCTTAGGTCGAATCCCGACCTGCATGATGTAGGATTTGGAGTTGTTAACGCCTAAGTCACGATCAACCATGAAGTTCCTAAAGGTGTCAAGTAGCGTCTGGTCCCCTTGCCGTCCTTGTGATGAGGCTCGCGTCGTCCGCATATAGCAGGACGAGCAGTCTTCTTCGCCCAACATAAGGAAAGTTGGCCTCTGTTTCCACCAAAGCCTTTTCCAGGTCTTCAATGTATAAATTAAACAGAAATGGGGCCAGGATACATCCCTGCCGTACTCCCCTTTCAATTTTAAAATACTTGGAGACCCGAAGATCCTGGGCAAATCTAATATTGGCCTTAGTATCCCTATGCAGGTCCCCCAAGAAGTCTACCAGGCCAGCCTCCACCCCCATGGCCCTCATGGATTGCCACAGTTTCCCCCGGTTGACACATTCAAAACCGTAGGAAAGATCCATGAAGGCCATGTAGATCGTACCTTGGCGGTTGACCGCAAACTTCCTCAGGATCATGCATAGGTTAAGGCATTGGGCTAGGGTTGAATGCCCTGGGCGAAACCCATATTGTATATCTGCGACAATCTTGTTCTCTTTCGCCCAGGAAGCTAGTCTATTCAATAAAACCCCACCCACAACCTTTACCACGGAATCAATAAGAGAGATCGTTCTATAGCACAAAGTGCTATTACGATCGCCCTTCTTGAAAACCGGTACAATGGTTGAAGTGCCCCAAGACTCCGGACATCCGGCCCTATCCGCCGCATTTAACACAGCGACCAGAACCGGGGCCCAAAGTAGAGGATTAGATTTAAAAAGATCCGGAGGAATGCCGTCCAGGCCAGGGGCCTTGTTGCATGACAGCCCAAGGATGCCTTTCTCCACCTCTTTCTGTGTGAATGATACAGGGGTTTTGTTAAAGACTCTGGGTTGTGATTGTTGAAAATTTGTAGCACTTTTAAAAATGGACTTAAAATGAGACACCCATTCATATTCTGTTATCTTGGTGCCTAGTTCCCCAGGCCCATCCTTCTCAAATAGGGGACAACTAATAATGCCTCAAAACTTAGAGCTACTACCTAAAGTACCTGGCTCCAACAGTTCTCGCCATGTGGCTTCCTTTAGTTCCCCCTTGCAAGTGGCCAATGCCTGTTTTTATTTAGAGCGATAGGCACGAATCAGAGTTTGACCTCTCGGGGTCGCTTTTAAGGCTCCCTTTAGATTTCTCACAGCTCTGGAACAGCAAGAGTCAAACCATCTAGGATCACACGACACTGTCCTGTGGGTGGGTGTACTTAACAGAGCCTCACCCTTGCTAATGATACCATCAAAGGCCTCAAGAACACCCCCCGGGAGGGAGCAAGGGGACACACAGGATGCAATTTCAGATGCACAAGCCGCTTGTACCTTGCCATAAAATAAATCCGGCAAGAGCTGGGACCACTTTAGATGGCGCCTTCCATCTGTAGTTCTCAGCAAACCAAGCGCTGTCACCCTGTCTTGACTAGACAGCAACCGACCTCCAAGATTCACACAAATGGGGTTATGATTGCTGAATACACTATCCACGATTCCCAATGGTTGGACTGGAGCCCTGCTGAGATCAGGATATGGTCTATAAAAGAGCCATCCCTACGTCCTTTAAATGACGGGACGGACTGTTTGCTAAGGGGAGCGGAAAGGGACATAGATGATACCAGGTCAAACTCGTTAAGCACATTATTAAGCGCTTCCCCCTTGGCAGAATGCTCAAAGTGGAAGCCCCGCATCCTAGCACATCCCAGCTTGCTCACATGGGTTGTTTTAGGGTCACCACAGGGGTGCACATTAAAATCCCCTGCCACCATAAGTTTGTGGGCCACAGGAACACAGGACTGCCTTAAGAGGCAGCATAACTGATCAATCTTACATTCCCCCTGTGTGCTTACCGCGTTATAAAAATGTATAATGCCCATGCTGTCATTACCTCTCCATAAAATATTAGCTTGAGAGTCTCTATAGGCGGTGGACAAGTGCTGATTCCTACAATTCACAGCTAGTGATATAAAAATGACCAGACCACCCCTAGCTCTGCCATAAATTGACGGGGACGCAGGAACAAAAAAAGCTTTATATCCCTCCAGAAATAGGTCACAGTTCACCAGCCATGTCTCCTGCAAGCAGATAACAGAGAATTGCCTGATGAACTGCACCCACGAGGGGTCCTGGAATTTCCCCGCCAAGCCTGCTATGTTCCATGAAAAAATATTATAGGCTACTGAAAAGGTAATCGCCCCTTGAGGCGCTACTGGGGATGGCACCATCTGCTGGGGGTTAAATGTCTCCATCAGCTCCGTCCTACAGGGCACGGTGCTACAAGTAGTAGGGCGAGGGGACTCCAAATGGTTGCTTAAATCTCGGGTGGGCTCAGTGCTCTTATGTAGTCAATCATACTCATCCAACCTTGAAAGAGCAGGGAATCTGTTTGATAACTCAAGCCGGGGGGCAGCGAGGTGCCCTGCCTGGTGAGACATCCCCTCAAAGGCTTGGAATTGGCTACCCCCAGTAGGTTCAAAGGGTCCCTGATTCCACCTGTTACAAAGCATACCAAGATTGTTGCCCCTTGTACGGTCAGCCTTGTAAAAAAAAACAAAGACAGAATCTTTATACCAGGGTCCCTGAGAGTCTGTTCATAAAAAAAAGCCCCTTAAGATTTTTCCCGCAAGGAGAGGGCTGTTCAAATTCACAATGATGCAGTTACCCCCACCAAGTTTCCTTGAACTACCAATCCAACCCACACAGCGTACCATGATGATATTGCGTTCCACCATTGACCCCATAGGGGTGTTACGCGATAACCAATGTGTAATCTTGTTCTTAAGTTGAGTGAAATCCTCCTGGGTGCCTTGTGCAAGCGGAGGGACATTCCCAAAAATTAGTACCAGTGGTGTAGATTGGATTGGAAGATCAATAACCACTGGGTTTGAGGGGACATTGGTTGAATATCCCTGTCGCTCAGCCAAGGTGTGTCCTGGTTTACTAATAGACTGGCTCTGGTAATTTGTAGGAAAAACCCCGTCAGAAACCTTCCTTGTACCAGCGCTTGAGCCAACGGCCAAACCCCATGACCTCTAAGAGCCCCATTTTCACCACAGGGGTGGGGACCGTCAGAAGAGTGAAAAACGGCGTCTGCCCCAGAAACTGGCAAGGTGTCTGTGAATATGTTAGCCTAGGATGAGTCCGGGACCACCAGTTGAGAGGAACTAGTGGGTTCTGAAGGCTTGTATTGAGCAGCTAACATTTGCCCAATATGATTTAACTTAGCAACGATAGGGCTGAACTTGGCATCCAACAGGCCACAAATGGTAGATTTAAGGGCCTCCAGCGTGGCCATATTGACTTAATTCAGGGCAAGAAACGCAGGAGCCTTGTTTTTAGTTTTGCTGTTATGAAGTTAAAGCTACCACACATCCTTTCATTTCCCAGTGTAAAAGAGGGGGTGTTTCTAGTAGATTGGATAAGGCCTCGATATCCTGAGAGCCATTACCCAACCCCGTTGATGAAAACGTGCTCACTATCTCACTGGCAGTATCCTTTGATGATTTATTTGGCCCACCCTGGGAAGTGAAAAGACTGTTAGAGGTCTAGACAGAAGTCGGTTCACTAATTTGATCTCCTTGTCAATAACTGAGGCGGCTCTTGATAAAAAGGCGTCCATAGTTGTAACAGTAGATCTAGTTGTGGCTTTTGCCCCCTCTTGACAGACCTGAGTCTTCTGCCTCCCCATGGCTTCAGAACTGTGTGAGCCCCCAAGGCCTGCAATAGATTAACGACAGGGAGACAAATAACCACAAACAGTTTCACCGCAGCAGACATATAAATAGCCACAGTTAAAACCCAAGTAAAGTCTAACTCTCCACATAAAAGGGTGATACCACCACATTTCAAGTTATACACCTGCTCGGTGGAAGCATGGACACTAACCAGAGTATGAGCAAAATGTCATGCGCCAAATGTCAGAGCCAAGAGGGATGGCCCAGCCCAGCCTCTTCCGTCCACTGACAGGCGCAGGACGGGCCCGCCCTTGGCACGTGCGCGTCCTGCACTGCGGGAGCCCTCAGCCCCTTTTGAGCACCTCCTGGCGCTGGATGGTGCGCTGCGCGGCCTGCGGGGCCTGCGCATCACATGGAACGCAGGAAAATGTAGTCCTGGTGGTGCTGCGGGCAATGGCGGACTCAGGGCGCCTCATGCCAGTCTTCACAGTGGCCCCAACGGTCCCAACGGTATCAGCAGAGGCACAGGCGGTAAGTAAAAGGAGGGCTCCCGCCCCGCGGGAACCCTCAGCCCCTTTTGATCACCTCCTGGTGCTGGACGGTGCGGTGCGCAGCGTGTGCGCCGCACAGAATGCAGGGAAATGTAGTCCTGATGGTGATTTGGGCAATGGCGGTCTCCGGGCGCCTCATGCAATTCTTCACAGTGGCCCCAACGGTCCCAACTGTATCAGCAGAGGCACAGGCGGTATGTAAAAGGAGGGCTCCTGCCTGCGGGAGCCCTCAGCCTCTTTTGAGCGCCTCCTGGGGCTGGACAGTGCGGTGCGTGGCATGCACGTCACACGGAATGCAGGGAAATGTAGTCTTGGTGGTGCTGCGGGCAATGGCGGACTCCTGGCACCTCGCGCTGGTCTTCACAGTGGCCCCAATGGTCCCAACGGTATCAGCAGAGGCACAGACAGTAAGTAAAAGGAGGGCTCCCACCCGCGGGAGACGCTCCACCCCTTTTGAGCACCTCCTGGTGCTGGACGGTGCGGTGCACGGCGTGCACGCCGCAGGGCAGCGCACCGCACGGAATGCAGGGAAATGTAGTCCTGGTGGTGCTGCGGGCAAAGGCAGACTCCGGGCGCCTCACGCCGGTCTTCACAGTGGCCCCAGCAGAGGCACAGGCGGTAAGTATTAGGAGGGCTCCCAGGGCAGTAAGTTAAATGCTATAAGTGGGCCTGCAGTTCTTATTGTGCCACCTACTTTAGTAGCCCTTTAAACATGTCTCAGGCCTGCCATTACATTCTGTATGTGCAGTTTCAAACTTCTATTTCAACCTTGCAAAATAAACCTTTAACCAGGCTCAAACTTTCTTTTTAAATACATATGTCATCCCTAGGGTTGGCCCTAAACAGCCCCCAGGGCAGGGTGAAATGCAATTAAAAAGTACGATATGTAATTTTCAGTTTTACATGTCATGGAAGTGAAACACTCTTTAATTTGTTTTTCACTACTGCAAGGCCTACCTCTCCCATAAGGTAACATTGGGGCAACCTTATTATATTTAATAAGCTGTAAGTTCCAAATAGTTGTCGGTAACCAGTACATGTTTGGTCTCTTTGGAATTGTAATGAAAAATCATCTCTCATAGTGAAGTCGTATTTGAAATTACAATTTTGGCAATCCCACTTATAGAAAGTTGGAATTTAGCCATTTAGTGCCTGCAGCCTGTCTCTCAGTCACATGCATAGGAGTAACTAACAGTTGGGCTTTGTGTATTCCTCCTAGACAGTTGCACACAATAGAGAGCTCAGATTTGCCTAGATGTATGATCATTGGCAGGATGGGCGGGTGGCGCTGGGCAAAGCCCTACTTACACTTGAATCGGCAGTGTCTTGTCTCCACACAAAAGGCTGCATACTCCCTGTAGTTTCTCTGGAGACGGGATAGGGAAGGCAGGGTGCGTTGGGACCTCAAAGGGAAACTTATAAAGCTTCTCCCACCTTCCAGAGGTCTAAATACTGGACCTCAGACACCACCTCATCAGTACGCTTCTAGACCTGTGGATACACTGCCAGGAAGAAGGCTTATTGTGCAGCTGAAAAGACTGCCACTCTGCTGAACCCTTGTCTGAAGGACCTCTGTCCTGTTGTACTGATCTGCTGCATTTTGCCCTCTTGCCTGGGTGAGAAGAACTGGACCTGCATCTGTTGAAACCAGGATGCCAAAGTGACTCCAAGGGCTAGTTGTCTGGCCTCCTGACTAGAGCCTCAGGGACAGAAGGCTTCAAAACCTTTGAACCCAGCACCTGAACTCTGCCATCTGTGAGCCCTACCCTACAAAGTGGTACCAGCCCAGTCCTGGACTCTTGGAAATGGGCCTGAAGATGCTCTAACAGGCCCATTTGTGAACCCAAATGAACCAACACATCTGCTCTGCTGCACTCCACAATTCTGAGCAGCAACAATGCATTGTCTTTGCTGAAAGGGTTCTCCCAAAGCAAAGGACTCCACATCGACCCCACAGCTTCAATGGAACTGCTGCTTGTAGAAAGCTTTCCAGGCCCTCACATCTTTCCTTAGCGGAGGCCTTGACAGTGACACAGGTACTTGAACCACATCCCACAGCTCCTCGGAACCAATGCTGTGTGATGAATCCGCGATGCTGGACTTTGCATCGCCAGCCCTCGATGGTAAAGTAAGACATTGCATTGCAGCTCCAAAGCACATTAGAACCTACACTGTGTGACACATTCTCGGCACCGAATCTTGCAACAATATGCAACCAGGACCTAAGGCACTTTGTTCAGAGGACCTAACTGGGTCCCTGTAGCTGACCCTTGCTCGATCACAGTTGGCCTGATCTTATGACTTTGTCCCGGTCGAGCGCGACCACATATTCACAGTTGGAGCTTTGTACTCTTCGGAGCTTTTTTGGCTGAAATCATTAAACCTGCATACCTTCAGTTCTGCTGATTGAGTTTTTGTTGATTTGGTCTTGTTTTTAATAAAAAACTATTCTATTTTTCTAATCTGGTGTGGGATCCTTTTGTGGTGTTTTTTCACTGTGTTACTGTTTGACCTGTTTCTCAAATACTTTACGCATTGTTTCTTACTTGCACCGGACTGCTCTGTGCTGAGTTACCCAAGGGTTGAGCAAGGATTCATTTAAGGTTTGTTTGTTACTTCACCTTGACTAGAATTGTGGTTTCTGCTTGAATAGAGGTTCACCCCCTCAACCACTAACCCATTTTCTTACACAATACTTTGGCAAAATGTAGGCAATGCATCCCCAAAAGGAACAAAAAGAAATAATCAACCAAAACTATTTAATAATAGAGCTATAATATAGCCTTAAAGCCCGCCGTAGAGGGCTATACTGACTATTAAAGGCCCTCTCCAGCGTTAAAGGCCCCGAGCCGAAGGCGAGGGCCTTTAACAAGGGAGAGAGACTTTAATAGCGGTATAGCCCATCTACAAAGGGCTATAAGGCTATTAGAACATTCTGCCATTAGAGGACAGAATGTTCTAACAAAAAAAAGAAAGCCTTTTGAGAGGGTGAGGGGATTGGAATCCCCTCAGGTTCCCTGAAGCCTTTGTTCACAGCCAGAGCAGTGAACAAAGACACATTGGAATGTTGGAGCTCCAGGCTTATACCAGCCATTATAAACCCGGAGCACTCCACTGTTTTCAATGGAGCTCCCAACATTCCAATGTTCTAATAAAGTATAGTTTAAGCTGTTTGATGGCAGAGTTACCCATGTTGAACAAAGTTATATTTATATTCACGAGCAGAAATTTGGGCATTTTGAACTTGCTCCTTCCACCCTGCTGTCAAACGCTTTGTTTGAACTTCCATTACAGTGCAAAAAACACATTCCTGCATCACATGCCTAAATCTGCAGTGAACCTTCTCTACAAATATAAAACAGATGGCTCCTATTCACCTTTCAGTTTGTGGGACAGAATTAATTTGGCTGTTCAAGATAACTAGATGCTGCATTTATACTTGTGTTTTGTTAAGGTAATAACATGCAAAACATTGTGTACTTTTCATGTAAGCGGAAATATTTCTTCACATTGACTTTCTTCAATGTTTTACTTTCAATGGGCACATTCATCATTGTGTAGCTAACTATATAACATACTATCTATGACTTAGAAGAACTCTTTTTCAATATGGGAATGTGGATATGAGTTATGCCCACGCACACATTTTTGACCAGATTCTAATCAGATGTAAATACAGATGTACCAGTTTCACATATTTTGTGTATTTTGTTTCTGATAAAAATAGTACATATTTTATCCTTATTTCCTCTTTAGCTCTGAACCTCTTTGCTTCCAAGTCTTGTCTGAAGGCATCACAAATGGTTCTCACAGGCCATATACACCTGAAGATTACTCCTGCCTGCACCATCTTGCACAGTGCATTTTCGAAGCAGGGCAAGGTCTGCCTTACCAGGAACTCATCTTTGGATGGGAAGCTTTTCCCAATTAGTTTGGATGGGAATTGTACATTTCTAAATGCACTGGCATTGATTAGCACTGGGCTATTGCTCAGCTGCCAAGGATGACGAATATTTGTTGGAACATGACTGCAAAGTAGTATCAGTATCACGTTTATTATGATATGGAACTCCTACAGAAGTCCACAAAATGACACACTACAGATAAAACAAGAAATGCCTTTCATTCAATAAATAGTCCTTCCTTTGTACGAGGCTGCCTCCTTAAAATCTATTATCATAAATACAGTATGTATGATAATAGATTTTAAGGAGGCAGCCTCATACAAAGGATACATACTGTACGGAATGCATGGGATGATAAAACAGTCATAAAAAACAACAAAGTGCAAAATACCACATACAAAGAGCACCCTAGAGCAAAGCATTCCTATAAAGCAAGATAAAAAATATCAGGACCCATATACAACCAAATAAATAGTAATAAAAAATATTACAGCATAAGAAGTAACATTAAAATTAACTTATAAACTGCCAAGAACATATACATTGATAAATCTAATGACAGACCATTTCATTTGGTGGGGACAAGACAAATAATCGGGAATCATGGGCAGAATGAATATTGAATTTGATGTATAAAGGTCTTAAAAAAATATGCCTAGCCTTTTGCAACTTCGAACACAAAAATAACACATGAATAAAATCTTGAACTTGTAATCAACACATTTCGCGAATTCTCTCATCTTTCGGTATTTTATCCCAATTACCAGTAATTTTTTTTAGGGGCACCCAATGGAGTCTCAATCAACCTTCTAATCCCATGAGGTAGGTTCCAAGTTAAATAGGGCTGTGGCTTGTTCCCCCGTGCGCTCCCACAAATCACCTCATTATGCGACTTGGGCTGACTTAAAGCAATATCTCTGGCCAGATTAATGGAGGTCACAGACTTCTTTATAAACAGCTTCACTAGAGACTTTGGCATGGGAGAGTCAACATTCCAGCTAAGCCCAAATGAATTGTTTGCTCGCTCAAAAGGACCTAAGGATTGTCGAATGTTCTTTCAGCTTATCAAATGTTTCCACTCTTAAGGCAGTCCTAAGTGTACCCTCTTCCCCCAGAGGAGGGAATTACCCCTCCTCAAAACCACTGCCAGGGATAAAATATAAAGGGAGAGTAAGTCAAATTCAAGACGTAAAGCATGGGGGGCTGCCAGAGAGTTTAGCTTACAGATTTGGCGCAGGATTCAACCTTCGGCCTTATCAAAGATAAGCCAATAGTTCATATCCGGTACAAAAGGGGGTGGTGAAGGACGGAGCATCTGAACCAATCAAACACTCACACCCAGTCAAAAGATCTGGGTTTGATCCATCACCGTTCTTTAGCCCACTCTGCCACCCCAGTTCAGACATGGCTATATGCAAATCAGTCTGACCCTGTGCCTCATGGGAACAGTCCAGCCCGAACTGCCAAGCCATGCCTTCCCTGGACCGGAAACAAGCTTCCGAGGACCGGTTTCTGGCATTACAGCGTCTTCAGCCCGGCTTGCTTGAATCCAGTGGCAAAGTGAGCAAGGGACTCACGTCTGAGCATACCCTGCCACACTTATGGCGGCCAAAGTGGTACAAAAGGGGGTGGTGATGAACGGAGAATCTGAACCAATCAAACACTCACACCCAGTTAAAAGATCTGGGTTTGATCCATCACCGTTCTTTAGCCCACTCTGCCACCCCAGTTCAGACATGGCTATATGCAAATCAGTCTGACCCTGTGCCTCATGGGAACAGTCCAGCCCGAACTGCCAAGCCATGCCTTCCCTGGACCGGAAACAAGCTTCAGAGGACCGGTTTCTGGCATTACAGCCGTCTTTAACCCGGCTTGCTTGAATCCAGTGGCAAAGTGAGCAAGGGACTCACGTCTGAGCATACCCTGCCACACTTATGGCGGCCAAAGCGGTACAAAAGGGGGTGGTGATGGACGGAGCATCTGAACCAATCAAACACTCACACCCAGTCAAAAGATCTGGGTTTGATCCATCACCGTTCTTTAGCCCACTCTGCCACCCCAGTTCAGACATGGCTATATGCAAATCAGTCTGACCCTGTGCCTCATGGGAACAGTCCAGCCCAAACTGCCAAGCCATGCCTTCCCTGGACCGGAAACAAGCTTCAGAGGACCGGTTCATGGCATTACAGCGTCTTCAGCCCGGCTTCCTTGAATCCAGTGGCAAAGTGAGCAAGGGACTCACGTCTGAGCATACCCTGCCACACTTATGGCGGCCAAAGCGGTACAAAAGGGGGTGGTGATGAACGGAGAATCTGAACCAATCAAACACTCACACCCAGTCAAAAGATCTGGGTTTGATCCATCACCGTTCTTTAGCCCACTCTGCCACCCCAGTTCAGACATGGCTAAATGCAAATCAGTCTGACCCTGTGCCTCATGGGAACAGTCCAGCCCAAACTGCCAAGCCATGCCTTCCCTGGACCGGAAACAAGCTTCCGAGGACCGGTTTCTGGCATTACAGCCGTCTTTAGCCCGGCTTGCTTGAATCCAGCGGCAAAGTGAGCAAGGGACTCACGTCTGAGCATACCCTGCCACACTTATGGCGGCCAACGCGGTACAAAAGGGGGTAGTGATGGACGGAGCATCTGAACCAATCAAACACTCACACCACGTCAAAAGATCTGGGTTTGATCCCTCACCGTTCTTTATCCCACTCTGCCACCCCAGTTCAGACATGGCTATATGCAAATCAGTCTGACCCTGTGCCTCATGGGAACAGTCCAGCCCGAACTGCCAAGCCATGCCTTCCCTGGACCGGAAACAAGCTTCCGAGGACCGGTTTCTGGCATTACAGCTGTCTTCAGCCCGGCTTGCTTGAATCTAGTGGCAAAGTGAGCAAGGGACTCACGTCTGAGCATACCCTGCCATACCTATGGCGGCCAAAGCGGTACAAAAAGGGGTGGTGATGGACGGAGCATCTGAACCAATCAAACACTCACACCCAGTGAAAAGATCTGGGTTTGATCCATCACCGTTCTTTAACCCACTCTGCCACCCCAGTTCAGAAATGGGTATATGCAAATCAGTCTGACCCTGTGCCTCATGGGAACAGTCCAGCCCGAACTGCCAAGCCATGCCTTCCCCGGACCGGAAACAAGCTTCCAAGGACCGGTTTCTGGCATTACAGCCGTCTTCAGCCAGACTTGCTTGAATCCAGTGGCAAAGTGAGCAAGGGACTCAAGTCTGAGCATACCCTGCCACACTTATGGCGGCCAAAGCGGTACAAAAGGGGGTGGTGATGGACGGAGCATCTGAACCAATCAAACACTCACACCCAGTCAAAAGATCTGGGTTTGATCCATCACCGTTCTTTAGCCCAATCTGCCACCCCAGTTCAGACATGGCTATATGCAAATCAGTCTGACCCTGTGCCTCATGGGAACAGTCCATCCCGAACTGCCAAGCCATGCCTTCCCCTGACCGGAAACAAGCTTCCAAGGACCGGTTTCTGGCATTACAGCCGTCTTCAGCCAGACTTGCTTGAATCCAGTGGCAAAGTGAGCAAGGGACTCAAGTCTGAGCATACCCTGCCACACTTATGGCGGCCAAAGCGGTACAAAAGGGGGTGGTGATGGACGGAGCATCTGAACCAATCAAACACTCACACCCAGTCAAAAGATCTGGGTTTGATCCATCACCGTTCTTTAGCCCAATCTGCCACCCCAGTTCAGACATGGCTATATGCAAATCAGTCTGACCCTGTGCCTCATGGGAACAGTCCAGCCTGAACTGCCAAGCCATGCCTTCCTATAGTTCATATCCAGTACCTCAGCAGCATATGACAGGGAAGGGGGAATTTCAACACTGAACACTGACAAAACTTGGCCAAAGTGGTGTCTCCCACAGGTTCTGTTGAATCTGTTCAGAGCGCTAGCCTGGGAATCAGCCCTGCTTACACAGAGTTCATTATGATCTATATCTCGCTCGGTTTTGTAACAGACCTTTCCGAGATATAAATAGGAATCAACCAATTCCAGTTTTTTAGACCCCAATATCCACTGGTAACACCTCGTTATTCTGAGCCCTTTCTAATGAAAACCAAGTTCTTACTTTTGGCGATCTTAATTTTCAAGAAATGGGCTTCTGTATATTTAGTCAAGGCATCCAAGAGACGTTGCAAGCGAATAGGCATTAAATCAAAGATTGCCACGTCATCTGCATACGATAGAGAACAAGCTAACATTGTACCAAATCTAGGGGCATTCCCCCCTCACCGAATTGAAGGTGCCAGCAAGGTCACATATACATAAAGAAAACAAAAGAGGGACTAGCAGGCAACCCTGCTTGAGCCCATTATTTGTTTAATCTTACAAGATAATCCCAGCAATCCTCCCATCAAAACTTGGACAAGGTATCTGAGTGTAATTCCATGATGAGACCCAGAAGATGATGTGGGATACGCTTTCTCCACAGAGTTTGGCGGTTAACTTTATCAAACTTCGAAATCAATGACTGCAGTGTAAACGTGCATGCCCCGTAAAAAACATATTTCTCTATGATGGTCTAGAAGACTGTAATGTTATCCAGGACACTATGTTTCTTTCTGAAACCGGCTTGTTCTGGACATATGATATTCTGGTTGTGTGCCCATTGTTGCAGATGACATAGGGTGCTTTTAGCAAATAATTTGCCGGAAGCATCCAGCAAAGTAATCTGTCTAAAGCTGGATGACTATGTTTTTGGACCCTTTTTTTTACAAGGGGATTACGACACACCCCTTTCAAGAAAGAGGAATCTTCCCAGTTCAAAAACAATAATTAAACATCGGGGCAAGAAATGCTCCACAGGCAACTGCCTCCTTTTTAATTAACACAATCGGAATTCTGTCTGGACCTTGCGCGGCAGATGTTCTGGCATTCTTTATTAACATCACTAATTCATCCCTCGTAGGAGGACCAAATTCTGAAAAAGAGGACTCATCCACTGCAATCGACATACGAGTGACTGGACTGTTGTTCTTATATAATAGGGAGATATAATCCACCCAGTCCTTCTCTGGGATCGAAATAGGCAGAGCCTTCCACTATCAGGTGGCAATACTTTGTAGAATCTTTGTCCCTTGCAGCTTCGTTCAAACAAATCCACTTAGAATCGTACTCCCTTCTCCTTTCACTGAACTTAACGCAACTTCTTACTCATTTGAGGTGATTCATTTCCTGCTGATGACCCATAGAGAACTGTAAATTCTTTTTTCAAACTAATTGGTTGATTTCTTTATTTAATATTTTCAACAAAAATGTGCCCTGTTTAGATGAGCGGGGGTCAACAAATCTAGAGCTAGAATTGTCAATCTCTTCAATTTGGGCCTCAAAACACTGAATGGTATTAACTGGAACACAGCCTGACTGTTCTACATAAGCCCTATTAATTATCAAACTAACCTCAGACATATGTTTTAATGTCCTAAAGGAACGTCCGTTTAAAAATGGCCATACCCGGGCTGACATTTTCCAGATCCACTGCAGGTAAATCAAAAGCCACTGTCAAACCCACTGCATTATGATCACTCCATGCCTACGAGAGAACAAAACAAATTTCACCAGCCCCAAACATTTGATAAGAGACAACCACATAATCTAAGAGACTCTTAGTAAGGGGGGAATGAAACGTAAATAGAGCTGCTTTATTTGCAGGCACTCTCTCATTTAAAATAATCATATCTGTACTTCTGAGGGTCTCAAGCAAGGTGAACCCTCGTTTATCCGTTTTTATATTTTTGGGTAATAAAATCTCAGGTATATGCCAAATTTCCTGTTTATCAGGCTGGGCGTAGATCTCAGAGGCAGAGTCAGAGACTTTGGCATTTAAATTTCCCATGATTATTACTAGAGGACATTCTTTCCTAATAGCTTTTGCCTTCCTTTTCTCCTTTTTGCTGAATTTGATTTTGTTGGCTTTACTGCTCTAGGCACTTTACCACTGCTTAACAGTGCTAAAGTGCATGTTTTTGCTATTTAAGACATGTTAATAGTGGCTTGTCCTCAATTGGCAAATTTAATTTACTTATAAATCCCTGGTAAAGTGCATCACATGTACCAAGGGCGTGTTAATTAAATGCTACTAGCACTGATTGCGCCACCAACTTCAGTAGCCCTTTAAAAATGTGGCACGCCTGCCATTGCCGAGCTTGTGTGTGCAGTTTAAAACTGCCATGTCGACCTGGCAAGTTGAACTTTTTTTCAGGTCCAAACGTTCCTGTGTAATAAATATAAGTCATCCCCTAAGAAAGGCCCTAGACTTCCCAAGGGCAGGGTGCAATGTATTTAAAACGTTGGACACGTACTTCTAAGATTTAAATATCCAGCTAGTGAAAATCCTTTAATGTGTTTCTCTCTACTGCAAGGACTATCTCTTCCATAGGCTAACATTAGGATGACCTTATTACACTTTATAAGTGTCTCAATTAGGGAAGATGGAATAAAGTTTGGCGTCTCTGGACTCACAATTTAAAATCACAACGTATAGTAAAGTTGAATTATTAAGTTCTAAGTCTGAAAATGGCACTTTTAGAAAGTTGGCATTTTTTGCCTTTTACCATTCTGGGCCTTCTGCCTGTCAGTTTCTGAATATAGTTGGGTAACAGCTGGGTCTTGTACATTCCGTCTGGACAGCCACACAATGGGAGCTAAGATGTGACTTGAGGGGCCTCAATGGGCCGTTAACTGAGTTGATGGGGGAAGAGCTAAACAAAGCCACCCTTGCATCTGAATAGGCTGTGCCCTGTCTTCACACAATTGGCATAACATCCCTGTCGTGTCACTCTAGCCAGCCTGGAGCCAGGACAGGGGAAAAAGGGGATTCCCTGAACTTCAAAGCCACTCTCTAGAAGCTTCTCCTACTTTCCAGAACCAGGGCATCAATCTATAACCTCTGGCACTCAGACACCACCACTTCAGTACACTTCTGGTCCTGTGGATACTCTGCCAGGAAGAAGGATGGTTGTGCTGCTGCAAGGGCTGCCACTCTGCTGAACTGCTACTCTGCTGAACTCTTGCTTCACTGTGCTGACTGCCACCGGCTGCTCCCATGCCTGGGAGTGAGAAGGACTGGACCTGCATCTCTACAACCCAGAACCCATTGTGAATCCAAGGGCCAGCTAACTCTGTTTTCTGAATTCTGAAGGTCACAAAAGATTTCCAACCAACCTGCTCCTGCACCTGGATTCTGCCAATTGTGTGTCTGGCCTGCCAGGTGGTATCACCCCTGTCCTGGACCCTTGGAAGTGGGCCTATGGTGCTCTTCCCTCTGTGGTCCTCATTGGAACTGCAGAAAACCCTCACAAAACAAACCCATGCAGACAGCACACCAGGATTTAAAGTACTGTGTTCAACCAGAGTGGGTCGGTCTTTGTAATTGGCATGTGCTCCATCACAGTTGGCCTAAACTTGCGGCTTCATCCGGATTTGAAGTGACCAGATAACCACAGTTGGGGCTTTGTACTTTTATGCACTATCTTCACCTAAATCTTTCAAACTGCACATCTCAGGATCTGCCTATTGGATTTGTGTTTCTTTGGCCTTGCTTTGCTCATTAAATTTAGCTCTATCTTTCTAACCAAGTGTGGTGCATTTTCGTGTAGTGTTTTCATTGGTTTACTATTTTAAGTGTTGCACAAATACTTTACACATTGCTTCTTCAGCTAAGCCAGACTGCTCTGTGCTAAGCTACCACAGGTTAAATTAGGATGTTTATCTGACTGAGCCTGACTAGGATTGTGGTCCCAACTTAGACAGGGTACATACCTCAGCCAAGTAGAGACCCAATTTCTAACACATACATACCTGATTGGACCATGGTGCACTCCTTCTTGAACATGCTTACATGTTGAGTCATTTTTCCCAATGGTTTGTACTCAAAATCCTAGAGTCATACTAAACCTGTAATGTAATACCCTGCTGCTACTGCTGATATTGTCTGCTTAGAAGCTAGCTTGAAGTGCTAGTGACAGGTGTGCAGAGTGGTGAATCTGCCTAGTGAGCACATTCTCTCCTTGTGCCAATGTTTACTTAGTGACTATATTCATCTTGGTAGGACTTCCACTTACCCATTCCAGGTCAGAAACCCTCTAGTCTAAATGTCCTAGATAAAGGATGAAGTATAAATGAGAACAAATTGTAATCCCTAGCTCATGGAACAGAGGTCCATCATCAACATAGTCTCTGTGCTCATTGGATTTAGATTTTGTTGCTAATTTCCTCAAGTATTTTATTCACTAGATTGTCCATATCTTTAGGATAGATAAAATAACTCATAGAACATCTGTTATTCAAGTTTTACTTAAGGTACTCAATCAATGTACAAGTCATTGGCATTGTCAGGAAATGCTTTGGGCCTGATTCAGAAAGGGCCTCCGCAATGGGGGAGTCTTCGCACTTGGGGCGAAATCGCAGCAATAAGAACTCTTGTTGCGAGAATTCTGTCCCAAGTGCAGAGACTCCCCACAACTGCAGGTCCTAAGTCGCAAGTGCAAAGACCCTTTCTGAATCAGGCCCATTGTGCTCAATTTCCCTGGTGTAACGCATGACAGTTACATTGTCGTAACCTGAGAAATGTATGTGCATTTTCTTGCTGGATACATTAGTAGCATATGGTAAAGGACAACAATTCGGAGATCTAAAAAGAATCAAGCACTGATAAAGTCAATCAGTTTCAACTTTCTGAATCAGGTGCATTATGCTCAATTTCCCTGGTGTAAAGCATGGCAGTTACATTTTCTGAACCAGAGAAATGTATGTGCTTTTTTTTGCTGAATTTATTAGTAGCATATGACAAGCTAAATGAATAATAGTAGTAGTGTTTTCTTCTCCAGGAAACGGAACCGCACATCGATAGTCCAATCAATATCTAAGCACAAAAGTGATACAGTGTGAATAAATAACAGTGTCTCTCAGTTGTATATTGGGGTGCTGCTATTACTCTACCACATCTACTACCAAAAGATGCGATTAACACAAGAAATGATTCTTGTACGTGTAAATCATAAGAAGGAGAGTATCACTAGGTACAACCTTAAGAAGTTGGAATATCTTTTAGGTATTAAAGAGGTGGAATGGTCCTAATTCAAAAGTATCATGTAGAGTTCACTTGTTTGATGATTTGCTAATAACCGATGTTATTACATTATTTTGAGACTTTTTCTATTGAAAACAACAGCCAAATTGGGTCTACATGTTTTTGATGGTTGGACCAGGATTGCTTCCCAATTGGTGGGTTGCATGAAATCTGAATAGCAGGCACTTTGCCTATCTTGGGTTGACAACATTTGATTGCTTGCTTGTCGGGTATCTAACTTTCGAGACACAGGAACACTTTTTCTTGCTCTCTTTTTCTTTGTCTCTTCATGCATTTAAGTATAAATGACACTTTGGGCACTCTTTGGTTCTAGTCTTATATTTATATTTTCCTTTTCTGCTGCTTTTTTGTTCTTTATCAGAATATGTCATTTCTCCATTAGTATTTTTTCATCTATCTATTTGCAGATTTTAGATAGAGTGCCCATTTGTCGTAACAATGGAGACCATGGGACAATATTGTGTCTTGTGGTTTTTTTGTCACGTGCATGGGCACTGTGATCTGATTTAAATTGTATATGTATAATCAAATAGGGAATTAATTTAGCTGGATTGTTGGCTCTGACTGTAGTAAATTTGGATTTATTTTGTTGAATGCCACCTCTCTAGTTATGAGCAAGATGTCAATTTTATTTGTAATCTTTTGTTCCAGCCCTGAAAAAGTCTAAGGGGAGACAAAACATGTGTTGGCATAGTCACAGTCTTTCATGCTAGATGTTACATCAACTAGAATAAAGAAACAACTTTCAATAATTTGAATTGTTTGGATATTGGTTAATAGCAAATCATCAACCAAGTGAACTCTACATGATACTTTTGAATTAGGATCATTTCACCTGTTTAATACCTAAAAGATATTCCAACTTCTTAAGGGTGTGCCTAGTGATACTCTCTTTCTTATGATTAGTAGCACATGGTAAAGGACAAAAATTCGGAGATCTAAAAAGAAACAAACACTGATAAAGTCAATCCATTTCATCTTTGTGAATCAGGCCCATTGTGCTCAATTTCTCTGGAGTAATGCGTGGCAGTTACATTGTCTGAATCAGAGAAATGTGTGTTCTTTTTTTTGCTGGGTACATTAGTTGCAAGTGGTAAAGGACAAAAATTCAGACATCTAAAAAGAAACAAGCACTGGAAAAGTCAATCAGTTTCACCTTTCGACTTTGAGCATGCAGGTTAATTGAAATAGTTATTGCTGATGTTGACCTGGATGTACAGAAAAGAGACACAACGATTATACATACACATGTGGCACAGACTGGAGTGATGACATGCATCATCACACGTGCATACATTCATCATGGAGTTGTGTCCATTTTCTTAATTTTCCATTTCATCATGTAGTGGTAAATTAAACAATTTATTCATGAAATTGCGTAAAAAAAGAAAAGGTGACCCGGTAGCAAATTGCAGTTTGTAGGACCTCAAAATGTTTTTTCATTTCTGTTCAAAAGACTTTATTTAGCACAGTAGCATACATCAATACATGAAAAGTATGAAAAATTGGAAAAAAACGTATTGCAAAATGCATGAAACAAAAAAAAATGAAAGTCTTTATTAATTTAAGAGTGGGGATGAGGAGAGGGGAGAATGTAAGAACAATTCTAAGATGTAAACTATAAATTAGTGTAACAATGTCATATTAACCCGCCATCTACTTCACAAGAAAGGAGACAAATATAAAACAATTAGCCTTAATAAATATAAAAGTACATTTAAGTGCAATAGAAGACAGAGAGTAAACTAATTATGGAGGATAAGCGACACAGTACCACTAACTTGATTAAGAAAAAGAGGTAACCATAACTTGGGGACATTATGAGAGGGTAAACATTGCATCATTTTCAAAGTATCAATTTTATGATGTAAATTTACAGAGTCCCACCACACTTTGTATGGTAATTTGTCTAATGATTTCCAATTTAGAACAATTTGTTGAAATGCAAGTTCCAATAAAATATCTAACAATTTGTCTCTGGGAAACAATAGAGAAAGGGACCGTGATATATTAAGAGAAGGTTGTATATAAAATATTTGTCTAATCTGGGACCAAACGCACGGCCAAAATGAAAGTGTTCAAGGACAGTGGAATAAAATATGGATAAAAGCAGCCTGAGGAAAATCACACAACCAACATTTAGCGGAGCCATCAGGGGAGTACTTAGAAATTGTACTGGAGTGAAATAATGTCTGCAATAAATAAAAAATAAGGATTGAGTAACACTATCTCATCCAGAAATGTTAGAAATATGTGCCCATATTTAATCCCAAAAAGCAACATCCTAACACACCCCTAAGTTTTTTTCCCATACTAGTTTGACTCTGGATTTGGTTCTAATGGGGTCAGGTTTCAAAAGAATTTGAAATATAACAGAACCTTTAGGGCCTGAACTTAAGAGCTCAGTAAAACCAGAGGAGAAAGCGACTAACAGAGTTGGAGAGGATCGAATGGAGAAAGGCTGGTCTAAGATCACATTCATCAATAATTAGAAAGGCTTGGGACAATAATACATATCACAAAACTGAGAGAAGGAAAGAGGAGCATTATTTTCAAAGAGTTTATACAAACACGTAAGGCCCTTATTTTTCTAAGCATGCCAAAAAATAGATCTACTGTTACTTTTGATTTAGGAATTATACCATAACGGCAGAAATATTGAGGGAGACTATTGAGTAGGAAGGAACGTAGCCGTAATCAATGATACTGTATGCTTTAAGCTTTGAGAGTGAAAGAATTTCTTAAGGGAAGAAAGGGACAAGACTTCTTTAAAAGTAAAGGGCAGAAGAAAAGTTCTTTAAAGTTTCGAAATCAGGAAAATTAACTCCCCGTCCACTTTGGGACGTTGCAAAGTAATCAGAGCAATTTGTGATTTCTTATTATCCCACACACATTTTTGGAGTTATGAGTTAAAATGGATTTGGGGAGATGACTTGGGAATGTAGGAAGAAGTAATAAAAAGATAGGAGAGATCTTCATTTTAATTGCATGTACAGACCCCAATGGGATAAAAATAGAGGATTCCAAGTGGACAAAATATTGTTAACTTTTACTGGTAATTCTTTAAAACTAAGTCGTATAGTTTCTGCAATAGAATTCATGACCCCAATACCTAAATATTTAATTTTAACAGAGGAAGACCACTGAAAACTGATAAAGAAGTAAGGCTGACTAAAGGTGTATTTAGTAAGAGGAAGAATTTCTGTTTTAATTTAATTAATTGTATATCCAGAGATCTCTGAAAGTAAAGAGAGTTTGTGTAAAAGAGCAAGTAGAGATCTCGCCGGAGAAGAGATAAACAAAAGAATAACATAGGCATATGCAATGAATTTTAAATGAGGATCTCCAGAAATGAAACCAGAAATAGAGGGATTAAGATGAATCAGGGAAAGAAGGGGCTCAAATGCAAAAACAAACAATCAAGGAGATAATGGGCATCCCTGACTCACACCTTTATATGAAGGAAAGTAGGAAGACACTTTACCATTTACCAAAACCACCGCTCGAGGAACCTGATACAAGAGAGAAATCAATACTATCAATTTAGAACTAATCCTAACAAATGCCTTTTCTACCTCTATTGTGATAGCCGCAAGCAAGGATTTTAATAGAGGGGCTCTGCTAAGAACATTAAATAATAAGCGAGAATTATCTGATATAAGCCCTACTCTTAATTAATCCACATTGTTCTTTCCCTATAAGATACAGGAGGAGGGACTGTACACGAAGAGGAAGGAGCTTATCAAGAATCTTGCAGTCCACATTCAGATAGGCCTATAGTTTTTACAATCAAGGGGATCTTTGTCATTTTTAAGAATGAGACATATTATAGCCTCCTGGAAGGTACCAGCCATAGACGAGGAATTAAAAAATGATTAAACAAGCAAAATAAACGGGGAAGAAGAACAGTAGAAACGTGTCAATAAAATTCCACTGTAAACCCATAAGGTCCTGCTGTTTTCCCCAATTTTAATACAGAGAATGCTTCAGAAACTTCATCTAGAGTAAGATCCTTCTCTAAGGAATGAAAGTCCAAATCAAGGGAAATTTGACAAAGGTAATGTGAAAAAGTAGAAGATTGTGTTGAAAACACTGACGTATATAAGGATTTATAAAATTTAACAAATTCCTCTAAAATATCCTTGTGATCAGTAAGAGGACAACCCTGCGCATTCAGCACAGATTCAGTAACTTGTCTCTCTTTTTGAATATTGAGATAATTCATCAATAGTTCACCAGCTTTATTCCTCCCCCGTAATATCTCACATAGACGTAGCTTCATTACTAGATCGAGAATTACATTTTAATTTCACTTGTACTAAATTTTGAAGATCAAAATGCAATTTAGAAAAAAAAATATTAATGCTCTAAAGATTTAATGGAAGAAGGCAAAGAGATATAATCCTTAGCACAACTCTTTTTCTAACGAGAACATTAAAATAAAGTCCCTTGCCAACGCTTTAAAAGTATCCCAAAGTAAAGAAAGAAAAATAGTAGGATTATCATTAAAAGAAAAAAAATCAGAAGTAAAGGAGATAAATGAGCCAGAAAATTGAACATCTTGTAGAAGAGAATTATTAAACCTGCATCTATGAGAAGAAGAACAGGGAGTACCCAAATCCTAGTCAGTAATAACCATAGCATGATGAGAAATTATACTAGGAGAAATCTGGGATTTTAGAAAATGTTGGGAGAGAGATTTGGAAGAGAGAATATGGTCTAATCATGAAAGTGTACTATGAGAGGATGAATAGTAAGTATAATCCCATGAGGTAGGGTTGGAAAGTTGCCATGAGTCCACTAGGACACTGTTAAACTGTAGAAAGGAATTGTTTATGCATTCACTGGGGCAAAATTCGTACAGAAGAACATCTATCTAAAAAAGGATCCATAATTTGAATACAATCCCCCCCCAACTAAAATATGAATTTTGATACTGTTACATTTCTTGATTATAAGGGGCCGAACATTGTGGTCGGGGAGTGTAGGGCCATATACTTGTAACACATTAAGTGGTACATTATCAATGAGAAGGTTAACAGGAATCCATTTGCCCATATCTTCTAATTCTTGTGAGGTCAAAGTAACATTAAATAATTTGTTAGACAATATACAACCCCATTCTTTTTGTTCAGTTAAGGAGATACAAACACATTTCCCACCCAGGTTCTCTCAAACATAAAAGTTTCAAATTCAGATTGGTGAGTTTCCTGAAGGAGAACAAGATCTGGCAATATTAACCAAGTTGGGATCAAATTCTCTATTGTTTCACTGAATTTGAAGATATTACCCCAAAATACGTATGAGTCAGAAATACATTTCTTGATCACATTGAAATAATAAGGAGAGGCCATATAAAGATCAAAGAGAAAAAAGTAGAGATATATGGAGAGAAAAAAGAGAAGAGCAACAAGCAGAGAATAAAGGAAACAAGGAAAATAAAGAGGAAAGAATGTTGAGATACAAAAAGAAGAGACAGTACATATCCAAAAAAGGATGACTGCAAAAACATACCGGTATACGTCACAAAAAAAAAGAGATACAAGGAGTGGAGACGACACATGAAACTATGACACACCCAAAAGGGAAAGTATCCACCGCACATCTAGTCCACAGATACTCGGGGGGAAAAACTGCACAAGGGAAACACATACGACTGATCTGTAAGGAGAAACAACAAATACAAATTCCATATTAAAACATAACCAATGATGACTGAGAGGCTATATTAAACAATGCAAAACAATCATTGTGAACTTATGCGAACAACTCCAGCAAACAAACAAGGAAAAAAGTCAATCAGTAGAAAGGCCAACTGCATCCACGTTCACCAAAGTGTGTGATTGAATAAACATTTTAAGCTCAGCTGGGTCCTCAAAAGTAGTAGTATTATACTGGAAGGACACTTTAAAGAGGCAGGAATGAAAAAGATCATATCTGGCACCCAAAGAACAAAGAGGAGCTCGAAGATTAAGGAATTCCTTCCTTCTGGCTGTAGTAGCACCGGAGACATTTTGAGAAAAAAAACGTTGTTGACCCATCCAAGTAACTTGACGTTTCGCCTTAGCTGCAGAAAGTACTGTCAATAGGTCAGTAAATTTCAAAAAGAGAACTATGAATCCTCTGGGTCTGACAGGCACTGTAGATGATGCAGAATGAGGACCAAGCCTATGAGTTCTCTGAATTTTCAACAAGGTCGAGGAAGGCATGTCAAGCAATTTTGGAAAGAAGGAGGCGAAAAAAGAAAAAGGGTCATTCCGTTCCAATGGCTCAGGAACACCACAAAGTCGTAGATTATTGCGTTGGTTCCTATCTTCAGAATCCTCTGTGTGCTGTTTAAGTCTAAATACCTCCTTTTCCTGGCAAGAAATTTTTGGAGGCTCATCGTGCAAGTCGACAAGCTGCTGCTCCACCGCAGAAACATGATTCTTGATTGCTGATCATTTATCATCTAAATGCTGCATCCTATTATTAGTCTCTTCCACAAAAGGGAATAACACCCGAATTTCCTCCAGCAACATTTGTAAAAAATAGGAGACTCACCTTTCTCAGGTGAAGGTGGGTCTTGCATCAATCTCTTGGAAGGAGAAGAGACTGACTGAACTTTACTTGTAGATGGCAATAGGGTCATACAAGAAACAATGAAAGTAGCCATGTATTTGGAGTCCATAATATCAGAGAGCAGGTGGAGGCACAGCAAACAATTTTGGTGCGGAACACACCGTGGATGAAAAAACAAACTGCGGCTTCTTTACTTTCCCCATAAAAAAGGCTCATCAGGCACCTCTACAAATACATATTTTTAATACTTACATTGCCACAAGTGCTGCATTTAATATCCATGCAGAGACCAATAAGGGACCAAGTTACACAGCCACCAGAAAAAGTAAAAAAAAATCCTTAAGTGCCAGTATATACTACCTTTAAAAATAATATATGCCTGATGGTTATAGGTAATCCTAGGCAAAGGCTGAAAACATAGAAAAGAAGAGTCATTCTCATGCCCATTATATATCTAAAAACACAAGGTGAAAAGAAGCAAATAATTATATTCAATCCAATTGTAAAATACAATCAGTATCACAAGTCCAGAATCTCCAAAAATATTGAGCAGGGAGTTTTGATGTATCTGTTTCCATTTTCACTTTATTTGTAGTTTTAAATGACATGCGTACATCAGCCCAGCCAACGCATTTCTTCCAACAGGACTTCTTCAGGGTTGCGTCAATTCTTCGAAGGAACTGGTGTGTTCTTCCTCTAATCCAATTTTATTCGCTGCTAGGAATTCCCATAGCGTCATTATTTTCCCACGATGAAAGGTATACTGCCTTCTTTTCTGTTCTGCTGTGTTCCCTGTCAGGATTCGAATTGGAATAGAGGAACAACACGCCAGTTCCTTTGAAGAATCGACCCAACCCTGTTGGACAAAACGCGTTGGCTGGGCTGATGTACGCATGTTGCATGTCATTTAAAACTACAAATAAAGTGAAATTATAAACAGATACATCAAGAATCTCTCCTCAATATTTTTGGAGTTGATGGCCTTGTGATACTGATTGTATTTTACAATTGAATTTAATATAATTATATTTTCCTTTTCTTCTTGTGTTTTTGAACAATTGTATTATTGCTGTGACTTCTAAGCAGTGGGGTCATGAAACGTTTGAGCTTAACAGATCAAGGCATTACTAGAGAATTACTATACCGATGCAGCCACTGATGGCCTATGCTACTGAAACTATAACTTTATCCAATATATATATATATATATATATAGGCAGCCTGGAAGAGCACTCAACATAAGTTCAATCCTCCCTCGGCATTGGAAGAAAAATATAAAGTGGCGGCTGCAGCTGAGGAAGCTTTCACTATTGACAAACCATGAACAGGGCACCAGAGACTTGAAAAAAAGGTTGCATTAGCATTGATGTATCTTCCATCATTCTGCATCAAAGAATTCCTAATCAGCTCATTAGGAGGGTGCTGAAAATGCCTTAAAAGATTGGAGTGCAGCAGAGCTTCGCCTCTAGGTGGCCATCTTAGGTGGCACCGAAGCCACACCCCAAAATGTTTCTTCTTAACAAAGAAAGAATGTGACCAAAAGGGATGGCGAAGCAATGAAGGAGCAGGTGGGAGCTGGGGAAGGAAATCAACCCCACCAAGTGCCCAGAGCTGCAAACGGCAGAAGAATAACAGAGGACTGCGGAAGGGTTTATAAATTAAAAAAGAAGGCAGAGTTTCCAATTCAGAGAGGCATGAGAACCAATGGAAAATCTGTGTGTGGATGGCGAAGGCAACAGTGAGAGCAGTAGGTGGGATATGGGGAAAGCAGCACATGAGGGAGAGAGTAAGAACACATATGCACTCCTATGTAGAGTCAAAAGAAAAAGAAAATATTGTTCTCTGAATCGCAAGCAGTGAAATGAGACAAGATATTAAATCAGAACACAGTGAAGAACAGAATGCTCTATAAGTGGGGCAAAGAGAAGAAAGCCATCAAATAGGAAACAGCGAAGTCAGATAGACAAGAAAGTCATCCAATAAAGAGCATGGGGCTGACCCAAAGCCCATTACATGTATATATTTTAGTATAGACAATGGGGATTTGACAGCAAACAGCTAAAGCTATCTTTTATCACAACCTAAAAGCAGGGAGAGCACAAAAGGACGAGAGGGTTTGTTACAGGTCGAATAAGAAAGAGCTGAGCAAAATTGTTTATACTAAATATATATTTCAGGGTGAATCATAAAGATGAAAAACATGTACAAATGTGCAAACCAGATCATATCCTTGTGGTCCTTCTGTCAAGGAAGATGTCTAATATACATTTTAAAAGATGCCTCAAACACATGTCCCGAGATTTGAACACGTTCTTTATCAAAGTGCAAGTTCTCAACATTGCCAGGGCACATGTTTGTGTACCCATTTCTCTGGTATAATGCATATAAGCTACATTGTCTCATTGCAAACAATGTATGTTTATTTACAGAAAGGAGACAATGGAGGCATTTGGCCAATTGGTGAGTATCATCACAAAAGCAATATGTAAACACTTGCTAATTGTGAATGATCCCAATACAGGTACCTCGTGGCACACCCATGTTGCAAAAACTCCACAATTCATCACAGGTGCAACGACAAATGGAAAGAGACATTTTTATTTGATAGTGCTGCACACAACTGCATCATTTTTCTCTTGGATGGCAGTGGCATATTTCATCACAGATCAAGGGAGACATCTGTCATGACCAGACGCATAGCCCCAGGTGTACATGTCAAAATGTAATTTGTAAAGATCGCTCATCCACAAACCAGGACACGTATGCCACATTCCAGGCCTGCTTGATGTGGGAGAGGTCTACATTTGCCCACATTTGATGCAATACACATTTATCATGCTTTGCAGAGCAATGCAAGGAGGCTCAAATGCCCTTACCAAAACATACTAAACTGCTGAAGTAGGAATGCATGGCATTTATCTGAAAAGTAAGACAAGGGTGATGTTTAAAACCATCACAACATTTCGGTAAAACAGAGATGTGTAATGTGTGAAGCATGTATGTCATAATGTAAGCACAATGTTTGTGGACATACACTAATATTTGACATATGATGCAACGGCGGTGTTGGGTAGGACATTTTCCCTACATGGTGAGAATTTTGCACCCATGCCCTGGGTGCCCAACTGCATTGTTGTCTGGATCACAAATGCTGGTATATTCCCATAGGGGAATATGGAAAATGTGCGTGTGCCATGACATAAGCCTGTGTCATGGATTGAGGTCTTGTTGGACCAGGAGGGCCACACAAAGACCTAACCTTATAGTTGTGGTCCCTACTGCCTTTTCCAGAAGTAAAACAGAGCAAGTGTGTGGGTGGCACCATCCAGTGTGTAGTGTCTTGTGAGTTGGAGATGTCAAGCCCTTTTTGTTCCCGATGGACTCCGTAGAACAGTGATGTAAGTGTGTCGGGTGGGTGATGAAATTCATGATGTAGAATGTTCCGTTAACTGTTACTATCTGCGGAATAAAGACATGTAATACCAACCTCTGTGTGTGGCGTGATCATTTGCATGAACCTGGGTTGGAGTCGGATGCTACACATCTATTGAGCAGTAGTAGTGTACATGACAATCAAAACCTGGGGAAGAGTGAGGCCTACCGGCTCACTCACCTCTTCTAAAGTTCTGCTGCTGTGTGCAGCTCACCCATGCCCAATAATAGGTTGATTTGAAAGTGTGTACATGGTATAATCGTGTGTTGAATGTATGTGCCTATGCAAGACATACACTACACTTAGGATTAAATGTGGAACAGTGTGCACATGGTTAATGCGTGTGTGTTCAAAGTGACGCACTCCAATACAGTACAAACAGACTGTAGTACAGACTAGTAAAGACTACTGTGCTCAGACTGAGTGTGTGTGCTGCATGTCAGCGTGCTGGTGATAGCATAATAAATGTGGCTCACAATACTGGTCACTGAACGTGCTGTAATTGTACACTGTAGTGCAGAAGTGCCTACACTGCTACATAAGATGGAAGATCTTGGGTTTCTCTGTAGATAAGGGCATGGCTGCCTGGGAAAAACATGAGTAGTAGAGGAATCACATCAGACTACTTTTGATAGTCCAGCAAAGCTGCAAGCTGGGTGGGACACTGGAGAATCGGAGAGCCAGTCTATTTCTGTGCTTCTCTGAGTGTGTGTTGAATCAGTGATAGATCACTAGGAATGAGCATGGACACATCTCAGGAAGAGGGAGATTGGGCTGAATAGAGAATCTAATATAGTGGGGCCCAGGATCAATCTTTTCATGCATATGACTGTGGATGACATTGAGTTATTTACCCTAGTAACGCATATGATACTTGATGTGGAAGCAAACAACTTTGGAGTCCTGCCTTGCTGTGCTGCCCAGCTTCCTGCTGGTTCCCTGGCTGGGTGATAAGGTTTGCACATGCATCCTTTGAATGTAGAGTGACTCAAAGAGAAATATGACTGATCTCCTGTTATGAAATTTTAGGGACATGAAAAAAATGCCAACCACCCTGCTTCAGCACCTGGACTCTGGCATCTTTCAGTTTTCCCTGCCAAGTGGTGACATCCCAGTCCTGGACTCATGGAAGTGGGCCTAAGGTGTTTGCTCCAGTACAAGGCACACACTTCTGTTGAGATGGTGCATTACCTAGTTGTGCCATTTGGAACCAATGCATGGCCTTTGTTGCACGGGTCAGAATCGGAGCATCAACTCTGTTGTGTGGTTCAAAACCAGTGCATCGCTGACAATGCATGACCGTTAACATTGCTGCGTGAGTGCACCTCCGCAGTGCATCACACAGTGCTCATTTTGTGTTGCAATGCATCAGAAAGACGTGCTCGTTACACCCAAGAAATGTTTCAATGAATGTGGCAGGCTGCATACTAGGAGGGTAAATGTTGCATTCACACTGTCTCACAGTTTTGGGTATGTCTGTGTGTCAAGGCTCACGTATATCAAATCTTTACGCAGCACAGCAAGTCACCATGCTGCACTGCACTGCATACATTGGCAGGAATGCCTCATATTAATAAATGTAAAGTGGATTCCTGTCCTTTCCTATTACAGGTACACATTTGGCTTGCTAATGCCAATGCTTGCACCCTTGCGAGGGGGCCTGTGATGAACTGTCAGCAATTCTTACCACATCACATGCATGGGACATGATTTGAACATACGATGTAAGAATTTTCTGACCTTTCACCACCTGTTAGATGAACCCTGAGTGGTGACTAGCTGCATTCCAATGTCTGACAAAGTATACATATGTATGTAAGGGTTTCTAAATTTGCCATGGCCCTGGAATGTCATACTTTTTATCCAAGATTTGGAAGTGTGTGCAGTTGCTCTAAATTTTGATATGTCCATTGTTGTCTTGTAGGTGGACATCTCCCATTCACCTGAGACGAGGTTGACAGCGTTGAGGAAGCTGATGAGGCAAGTAAGTTTGATAACAACTGTGTGAGCCATGATAGTTGTGACCGTGTGATGTGTATGGGGAGGTATGTATCACCTGCCAACAACTCACCCAGAATCATTAAGCAAAAACAACATCACACATGCCAACAGATACAATCTAGCCTATGTGGCATTTATTTCAAGCTGCCATGCAGTGCAACGTGGCAAGCCCCTTTTCTGCACTGCATGAAAAGGCATAAATGCACAGTGATTTCATTATACAACACATTTCTGTGCTTTCCTACTGCTGGCAAACTGTTGCCTGATTAGCATCAATGCAGGCACCCTTGCATCATGGTGTAAGGGAGCATGCATTGTAGGCAAAACATTTCTTGGGTAGGTAAAGGCAGCCACCTGTATAAACACACTCCTGAGAAGCTTTTAGCTATTCATTTGTGTGCTGCAGAATGCAGCATAGGGAAAATGAGGTAACAGAAACATGAAATGTGATTGTCTCTGCAGGTTTAGGTACACCTGTAGGCTTGATGCATCATGACATATTCCAAAGTACAGCACTGATGCTAAATCTGTGAAGCCATCAAAATAAGTGTGCCTTTGCCATTCCTATAGCACTGGGGGCCTGGAATAGTGGGAATTATCACTGAGAGTCAACTGTCATTGAGTGTGATTGTTAGTACTATCATTGATAATCCTGGCAGGGACAATATGTGTCACAAGCTGTTGTTGTCTTCTGATAAGGGACCTAGCACTTATCTTTTAGAAATTAAACACTGGTGTTGATGCATTAAGACACCCACCCTCCATTTATGGATGGGTTCCCTGCCTCAGAGTAAGGCAAATCAGCAATGCGTGCTGCCCTGCGTAACTCAAGCTTACTTTAGACATGCAGAGCAGGTCACGCCACCATTGCTTATATTTACTCATTTCGCTTAGGATTTGCTTTGATCTTGTCCTCCCTTGCATGATTGAAGACCAACAGCAAAAGTGTGCATATCTGACCCATGGGTATTATTTACCATTAACACAACAGAACGAGTGGGGATCACTGGTATGAGTGAAATATATGGTTCTTCATTGTGCCTAAATGTATGTTTCATACATCTACTCTAACCTAACTTGGGTTACTTTGACATGTTGCACTTAGAGTAGTCATTGTAATGAAGGTATATTCTACATTTCTATACACCAAGAATAGGTGTAGGTATGGACAGGCACTTATGATTGCACAATGTCAGTTATATATTGTGATATGTGATGTACACATCATACTCACCCTACTATGAGGCACATTTTCTCCCTAGCTAACATGACATCAGACATGGTAAGAACCATTGCCTTGAGACAAGCAACCAATTTCCACCTGAGGAAGATTAAACATGCCTTCCGCGATGTGGACCACACTTCTAACAAGGCCAAGTCTGCTGCCATTTGAAAGCCACCCTCATCTTCACAGACACCAATGACCACCTCTGTTACAAATATACATTGTGGTACACAGAGCCAGGCCCATCCCCACCACTGGGCCCTCAGGAGCACAGCAGCAGCAAGGCACTGGTCAAGACCAAGTTGGTGTTTCTGGACAGGACAGATTCAACACCCTACTAGTAAGGAGGAGGTGTAAAATGGACAAGATCATTAGGAATTTGGAGAAGGAGCAGTAGCAGAAAGGGGAGTTTCTGGAGAAATGTCATGCAACACTTGAGTGCATTAGGGCAAAGATATGAACTCTCTCCCATGGACATCCCCTTTCATTTTTTATTCTATATTTTATAAAATTATAGGTTAAGGAATAGTTTAAATTAGTTTTAAGTAGTTCTTATATAGCAGTTTTAGTAGGTTTTTATTATGGCAGGTTTTTGAATAGGTGGGGGTTGATGTTTTGTGTAAACAAAATTTTTTAAAAAGCTAAACATTTGTATAAATTTAAAAAATCCAAATAAATTATATATTTGTTTAGGCCTCTATGTGTATTTAGTATATGTTTGGGATGCAGTTATTTTTGTATTGTACTGAGCTATGTGTAGGAAGGGGGGGGGTGGGGAATTGATGTTTTACTTGTCATGTGTAAATAGTGTTTAAGATAGGTTCAGTTCCAGATTAGGTAGTATAGGCACATTTTAATGATAGTTAGTGTAGGTTAGTTCGTGTTTTTAGAATGTATGTGTAAATAAATAAATTAATCATTGTTCTCTAGTTGAATATTATTTATTTGTCATGAGTTGATACTACATTGTTAGGTGAGTACATGATGTTCAACTTGTCATGAGTACATTGAAGGAAAATGTTGCATTTTCACAGCTCTGTGGACAACTGTTTAGCTTACTCACATTTGAGTTATGCATGGAAACATTTAAATAGTTTAAAAACTGTAAATGCGTCTCAGTATTTGATTTTACACACAGCACAACCCAAGAAGTATACTTACTGTAGGGTCCGGTGTGAGAGGACAGGTAAGCGTAGGATTGGACATTGACTACAAATTGCTCCTCCATGGCTGCACTTGCACACAAACTGCTGCCTAACACTAACCCAGACACCCTTCCACCATTGTGCAAGGGGGTCTGTGTTGTTGGCTTGATAATACATGTGTGGGAAGTCACACCAGCCTCGACAATATCCATCAGCATTGACATTTACTACTTACTAAGTGTGACCCTTCCAGCAGCTCACTTACAAAATAACTAACAACAATTTTTTTTGACCATGTAATTCCCATTTTCCTATGCCCTGGGGAGGTGCCAGATTTGTACAGATACCCTGGTCTGCCACTTATGCAATATATAGTATGTACAAATGATGTGATGTGTGGATGCACACACGCTTAACTCATGTAAGGCTTTTCTGGGCCAGAGTTAAATAATTTGGCAATTTTTGCTGGCATTGGATTATTCAAAATGTATCAGTACACACAGGACCAGGCAAGGTGCACTTGCATGTCTTGGTTACTGCCATTCTAGGTATTAGGTTGCTCTTGTGCATCCTAATGTGTCACCAGTACAATGCCAATCCACGACAAACATGAGCATGAGTATCTGGCCAATGGTAAAACCATCCAGATGTATGTACTGTTGATTAGGTTTTGTGGAGTGGAGCAGTGTTTTGGGCTCACGCGCCTCACACAATTTGTTTATAGGTGGTAAGTATGTGTGGTCTTAACTCGAAATCTCACAGTTTGTCTGTCAAGAAAATGCAGCTTCTGGATACACTCTGAAGTTACATTGGCAAACTATACATTGCTCATCAGACCATTGCAATAGTTGTAATTGATGTAGATGCACATGTGAAGACACATGTAATTCACTTTAGCTCACTCTTCTTCGGCTTCAAAGACAGTGATTCAGGGTTTAATCATTATGTAGATTTTTAAGGAACAACCATACAGAACTCATAATTGTTTTAAACAAAATATTTTTCAATTCCAGACATTCAGATCCTCACATTCGAACATGTGAGTAGTTGATTTGTTATTGCTATCAATATGTATCCAAAATAGTGTATTGTGGTTATACAATTAATTTGTTTACTCAAGTTAGTTCACATGTACATGTGATTATTCTGATCAGTGAGGAGGAACAAATTGCCATTAGCAAGTGTAGCATTTCATTTAGCACTGCAAGTGGACAAGATAAACTACTACATAATCAAAAAGCACTGTACTGAGGTACAAAGAAGGAGGTACGATGTCCTATACAGGACAGTCAGAAGAATATGACAGGGGACACTCACAAATGTTTATCATGAAGTTCTTTTCTTTGGTAACTGGGAAACTCTACATCTTCCTTCTCTAGTGAGTGTTTTGTCTAGCCTGGTAGTTATTGAGTTGGAATGGGAGGCAGCTGAGTGATGTTACTAGCCTCAGGCACACACACATTAGAGGCAGAAGATGTAACTTGCTGTTATAAATTGGGTTGCTGGTTGTCAGAGCATTCACTCTGTACAAGCAGAAACCACCACTCTAGTCAGAGTAAGCTAGATACACACTAAAATATATCTTGTGCTTTTCTAAAGAGGCAATCTGTAAACTATTTGTGCAACACACACACACAATAACACAATGAAAACACCACAACATTACTCCATACATTGTTTGAAAAATGGATTATATGTGTATTAGTAAAACAAGACCTAAATCACAACAATCCAAGAAGTAGAAAGGGGATTAAGAATTTTTAAAGAATAAATCAAAAAGTAGTGCTTAAAAGCAATAACCTTTAGGAGTACCTTGAGGTTGAGCTGGACCTGGGTAAATCCAAAGTTCAGGCCAACCACGATGGAGGGTTGGCTGGCTACAAGTCTCACGCAAGTCCCACTGAAAAAGGACCTTGGCTGGAGCAAGTATTGATGCCGAAGACTCGATGTGTCGGTACTGATCTGCCCAGGTGATGAAGGCTTCATTGATGATCCTCTTTACAATGCAGGTGTTGCCTCTTCGTCAAGCAGTGCTGTCCATCATCGTTGAGCCATGCAGTCCGTCAAAATTATGTTGTAGATGTTGTAGATCAGCTCCTGAGTCGAAGGGCAATTAGTTGGTTCCTATAGGTATAGTCTTCACTTCCCATAGGACTATGGCTCAGGACCACAGAAGTCACCTTTCAAAGGACCAGGACTAGATTGGCACCACTTGACAGGGCAGGACTCATGGTTGGAAGAGTCAAGGTGATGTAGCAGGGTTGAAGAAAGTCTTTGACAGAGTATCAGTCAAGCACACTGGCAATCCTTGAAGTGCAGCATTCTTTACTCGTGGCAGGGTTCTTCATAGTTTCAGTAGTATAGTGTCTTGGTAGGGTTCGATTCCCAGCACTTATACCTGGTTGGGTCTTTGAAGTGGGGGTGTCTTGAAAGCAGGCCCATGAAGTGCAGAGGCCCCCCTGCTTCCCAGCCCTGACTCAAGACTATCAAGAGGGGGTATTTTATTCTATTTATTTATTTTTTATTTTTAAAGTTTTATATAGCGCTGACTAGACCCGGAGGTATCAGAGCGCTTTACATGAGCATCAGATCATAGTTACAGGTTACATCGTTACAAAGGTTACACAGTTCTTAGAGCATGGCAACATAGTTACTTGTAAGGTCGAGATAAACAATAAGCACAAATACGTAAGGGGAAAAGAAGGCAAGGTGAGATATTCAAGGGGGGTTGGAGTAGGGGAAATAGACAGATAATGAAGGTGGGAAAGAGGAGGGGAGGGGAGGGTGAGAGTCACAGCATGGGGAGAAGAGGGGAAGGGTGACAGGGACACAAAACGGTAGACGAGTCAAGGCAACGTCCAAAGTCCAGTAAGCTGTGATCCCAGGAGAAGTGGTATCCCTTTCCTATCTCTATTGCGAGAGGCTCCCTTTACGCAGTGGACTCTCTCAGAGAGGTCTCTGAGACTCCAAGGCCTACATTCTGGATCCTTCCCCAAAAAGGGGAGAGGGAGTGCTTTGGCAAGGGGTGCCATACCATACCTCAAGTGTGAGTGGCTCCCTTGGCGCAGTGGACTCACTCAGCGGGTTCGCTGAGACTCCAGAGTATAAATATTGGATCTTTCCCCAACAAGGGGAGAAGGAGTGCTTAGTCAAAGGGCACAAAGGACAGTGGGTAGGCAGAGTAACAGGCAAGGGGAGAGATTCAGGGGAGAGAGGATAGGAGCTAGGGGAGAGACAATACGGAGAGACGAGAAGAAGTCTGCCTAAAGACCGACTGGGTAGGTGACGACCAAGGAGGGAATCCAAGGCCCATCTCCCCTATTGCTAAACCAAGTAGCTCCATCGGGCATCAGACAAAATAGTTCAGTCTCAAAACATTGAGAGAGGAGGGAGGGAGAGACATAAATAGAGGGAGGATGCGGTAGGAGACAATAGGAGAGACGACATGAAGTGCAACAATGTGGTTCAACAATATACTAGAAGAAAATCAACAAGTAAACATTAAATAAAACAATCAGCAATACAATTAGGGGAGGAGTGAAAGGCGAGAGAAAGTAGTGGGGGGTAGGGGATGAGAGGGAGTGAGGATAAAGGAAGAGACAACCATAGAGACGAAAGGAAGTCTGTCTAAGGATCACAGAAAAACAGGGTGGGGACAAAGGGCAAGGGCATGTGAGGGCTGAGGACAGAGGACAGAAGCTGGAAAGAGTAGGAGCGGAGGGGGCGGAAGGTTGCATGAGGTGCATAAGGTTTTAACAAAGGCACGTATCTCCTGCCTGGGGGCTGTATTGTTGGGACCATGTTTAGATAGAGAAAGGTCCTGGGTGGGGTAAGGGAAATTGAGAGGAGGCGTACTGGGCAAAGAAAGAGAGGTAAATCAGATAGTCACGTGAGAAGTCAAGGGAGGGCAGTGTGTTGAAGCTGTGGAGGGAGAGACGTGGAAAGGGAGGAGTGGAAGGACGCGGTGTTGGGAAAGGGTAGGGGAGGATTCGGCAGAGGAGAAGAAAAAAGAGAGGGAATGTGGTCACCCGATGATATGAGAGAAGGAGGCTAGAGACATGAGAATATGAGTCATGTAAATAGGTACGAACGAAGCGGTAGTCAGACAGAGTTAGGAGGTAGTGGGAGAGACAGTAGTTGGGAGGTAGAAGGCAAAAGTTATCGGACGTGCATTAGATTTGTCAAACAATTTTGTAGGGCCTGCCGTAGACACACAGCAATACTGCTTTACATAATTGCATAGGGTTAGTACATTCCTATTGATGAATGATTGGTCACACAGTTAGTAAAAAACATAGACTTAAGCAAAAAGAGAGAATACAATTCGAAATCAATATATGTAGCATGGACCAGGGATCTCAAGGTGCAATAAACAGAGGTACTAGATGGTAAACAACAAAAAGACAAGGTAAATAATATGGGCAAGTAGGAAACAGGGTAGTCGGGAGAGCAAAGGTAGAGGAGACTAGGCAATAGTAGCAAAAAAAAAAGGATCTTTGTATAGGAAACAGGGTAAATAACAGGGGAATGATTCAGTTCAGGGAGAACCGAGGTGGGAATCCTAATACATGTGAAAAAGACAGAATACCTCTGACACCACAAATCAAAAATCACTTTTTTCTCATACAGATTTTTTTAATTAGCCCTGGGTTATAGTCATATATATATTATTTTGTACAATTGTTTTACAAAACATAAAATCCCATCACAGGATAAGCTAGAACCAAACCGGCTTGCCTTCTTTTATATATATCAAAATTATAAAGGTTGTGATCAAAAACATATATGGTACATTAACAAAACATAAATATTTGTGCTTTTTCAAATATGCACCTTATCATGCATAGAATCCAATTTACTTATAACATCCTGGAAAAAACATCAGGCGAAGAATAGGCCTACTGATTATTGCAAATGAAAAGCTGGTTTTACTTTTCTGTCCTCATCATTCACTACTATCTAAGCCAGGGAGAGGTCAGAATAATGTTCAGAACTCGATGATGGAACCCTACTCAGTGGGCTCTATTGTGTCCAATTTTGGGACCTAGCGTGTACTCGGTTCTTTAAGGAGCCTCTCATTCATTCATTCATTCAAATTACTTTATTCGTATTTCATTTGAGACACATAAAAGCACAGATAAAAATACATTTCCAGGAAGATAAATAAGGCAGTACAGTTACTTTACAACCTAATTGTCTTTCTTAATCTGATCACACATTTTAAATAACTGACTACGCGATCCATTGTCAAGTCATCTTCCATACATTGTAACTTTAAGTATGCCGCTCTACAATGTCTTAGACCGTACTGTTTTAAAATCGGTAATAAAAACATCCTCCTCGGCGACGTATAAAACCTACAAAAAAGAGTTACATGCAATGTTGTTTGTGTCGAACTACTTTCACAAGGACACAATGCTAAAGTGCGTGACCAATCATTCATCAATAGGAATGTACTAACCCTATGCACAATACCTAGCCGAAAGCGTGTCAGTAACATCCAATCAAATGGACTTGTCACATATGACAAACATGGCTGAATCCCAGTGCATGACAGCATAATGTGGTTTTCCATAACCAAATGTTTTTTTTTCTTCACAAGCCATCGTTTTTCCTCCAGATAGGACCAAATGTTTTTTTTTCTTCACAAGCCATCGCTTTTCCTCCAGATAGGACACGTATTCCTTTTTTAATAGCTTCCTGGAGGTAATATTCATACAGTCTGGATTTGTAAATAAATCTGGATGGCCAAATTTGTCCGCAATATCCTTAATATGTCGTAACTAACCATGGAATGCAATGTATATTGTCCAATTTTAAACAGTCCATGATGACATCCCGGTTAAAAGCTGCTTCGGGGGTATTCCATATCTTGTGCCAGAGTAGTAAAGGGCAAGACTTTATAATATCTACAATGTGGTTCAGGCCTACCTCAGAGTGACAGGTATATGTGGCAGTTGAACTGGGCACAGCTAATAGATAGCGCAAGACATTATTTTCACAGCTCTGTATACATCGTGCGTTAGTGAAGCCCCATATACCGGAGCCTTAAGTGGCTGTAGGAACACATTTAGTTTTATAAATTGCAAGCAATTCAGGGACCGGTCGAGAACCCAATTGTCTTGACATGCGGACTAATGCCCCCGTAGCTTTTAAAAACATGGTTTTCCGGTCTAATATTGCAGCTGGCCAGGTATCGTTCTGATCAAAATGTATCCCTAAGTAGGCAAAAAAAATTCACACTCAATTTTTTTTACCATTGATAAAGATGTCACATTTCTTTGCAGTTCTTTTCCCACGTTTCATGCTAAATGTTTTACTAATATTTACTTGCAGCCCCCTCACCTGCATGTAATTAACAAAGTGTGTGACTGTCTTCTGTAGGCCTATTTGGACCTTGACATTAAAACCGCATTGTCCTCGTATAATAATATTGGGATTGGTGTTCCATTTATAATTGGGTAATCATGGGCCAGTCATTCACCCAGACTGTTAATGTATAATGTGAAAAGGAACGGGGCAAGGACGCATCCTTGCCTCACTCCCTTTCCAATACCAAATCTAGCCGAGCACTCCCCATTTTCCCGTATCTCACCCTTGCTCCCGCCTCTCGATAAAGTTCTCTAATAAATAACAAAATGTCATTATCAACGCCCAACTCAGCTAAAATTTTCCATAATTTATCATGTATGACACAGTCGAACGCGGAGGATAAATCGACAAATGTTAAAAACACATTTCCACTTTTTGCCCTAGTATATTCATCGATTATAAGACTGAGATTCAAACCTTGCTCTATTGTGTCCAGTCCAGGCCTAAAACCATATTGTAACCATGATAAAACCCCCGTTTTCTCGGCCTATAGTTGTAATTTGTTTAACATTACCCTCCCCACCACCTTTGAAAGAGAATCTAAGAGTGATATGGGGCGATAACATTTAGGGTCATCGCGTTTACCCTTCCTAAAAATTGGTACTAAAATGGCATCTGACCAGGACTTTATGAAACCAATTTGACAACACTTATTTAAAACATTCAGTATAAGTGGTACCCAAATATCAGTATTAGACTGATATACATCAACTGGGACACCATCCGGTGTTTATAAAGCAATCTGTTTTTCCATATCTCTTCTGTATTCCTGGGTAGGTTTTTCAGGGCGCTTTTTAAATTCTTATGTGCTTTGCTGCATTCATGATCAAACCACCCCCGCCTTTTACTTTTTTTTTTTTTATTGAACTCAATCCAGACAGGTACATAAAGAAGAAAAAAAAAGAAGGAAAGAAACAAACTACAGAAAAGTACAAGTTGAAATCATAAACCATCATAATCATAATCATAATCATATTCATATTCAAGGGCTTGACATCGATAAGGAAGAAAGAATAGTACAATATTTGATACAATAGTTGATACAACATCTTTGTTGAGCCAGAAATTTCCCCCATTACTTCACGAGATATATTACTTCAATAGCAAAGAGTTTTTAGATGAATTACTGTTTCATATATTATAGGTTAAATGTTACCTTCCATCCCATCAAGCAAAAAAACTAGATAGATGAATTTATTCCTGCTTTCCAGCTCAAAACTGGAGACCAAATCGATTCGCCCATTCTTTTCCACTTAAGCCCTCTTGTAGAATATATGGCCCTCTCAAAGCTGAAAACAGCTAAAAAACGAGCCAGCCACATCTGGAAGCTTGGTGGTTCGGCTTCTTTCCAGCGGGCCGATAAAATAATTCTAAGTACCGCCGTACCTATAAATAATAAATTTTGCTCATTCTTTGATAGAGCAATCGATGAGTCATACCCTAAAATAAACAATGAATCTGTTTCTGGAAGGTTATGGCCCAACATCGCCTCCCAGTACTTAGCAATCATATGTTTGATTTGAATGAGTTTGGGGCAGATGCTTAGCATATGTATTAAGTTAGCCGGTCCTTGTGTACACCTTGGGCATAAATCATTTTCCCTTTTACCCCAAGAATACAACTTAGCAGGTGTATAATAAAGGCTAAAGATAGTTTTATATGTTTGGGCTTTAAGGTTACTTGCCCTAAAAAGTCGTTGGCTCAGCTCTAGACTTTTATATATATCAACATTGGGATTGCTAAGTTTGGCTGCCCAGCTAGATTCAGTTTTTTCCAGATCGTCTTGTACATTAACAAGGAGAAGATTATAGATAACACCAATTCTTGTATTAAATCCATTAATAGCCTCCAAAAGATCTATTTTCTGTAGACCAAGGGTGGATCCCTTAGCCTTGAGGTTTGTATATATTTGCACATATTTAATGTAGTCCCCGTTAGAGAGATGATATTTATCCTTAACATCTAAAAAGGTGGTTTCTAAGTCATGTACAAAAAAATCTTTAACACGCAGGATTCCAAATCTCTGCCATTTCCTTGCTATAATGTCGTTGGAAAATGCCAGGGTCGCCTGCGTATACCACAAGGAGGTATATCTATTCCATTTACTAATGTGCAAGTGTTTAGTAACTTTGCTCCAAACTTTTAGTGCCCCGTTTATAATTTCGTAGTTCCGATCATTGTTGTAATCCCGTGCCTCAATCTGTTGTAAAAACAATCCATTAGCCTTATCCCCTAGTAATAGCTTATAAATTGAGGGTGGAGTATAGTCATCGGGGGTTGATATCCTTAAATTAGAGCTAATCAGTGGTGTCATTTGTTTAAGAAGTGCGGCCCAGGGATACATACTAGTATTAGGTATTGCCAGCCCACCTCTTTCGCTAGGTAGAGACATTAACTTGTGAGACCTTCGGATTTTACCATGTTGCCAAACAAACTCAATCATGAGGGATTCAAGAGTTTTTAGGATCTTAGGATCAATGGCCAGTGGAATTGCTCGAAACAGGTAAAGGCATTTAGGGAGTATATTCATTTTAAGGAAATTAGCTTGCCCTATAATAGACAAGTGGAGCCCATTTACCCTATCCAAATCTTTTGTAATATTTTGAATTAGTGGGATAAAGTTATTGTTAATTATGGTTTTAACAGTGGGAGCAATAACAATTCCTAGATAAGTAGCATTTGCCGCTCTTCTTTGATCTTTATAATCAATGTTATCAGTACATAATACAATTGTCTTCCTTTTGTTTAAAGAGTATCCAGAATAAATGCCATATTCTGTAGTTATAGTCTCAATTTCCTCCATAGCCTCAATCGGGTTCGATGTTACGACCGCGACATCATCAGCATATGCTAATACTTTAGTAGAAAAAGGGCCAAGGACGAATGGGTTAATACTGGGGCTCTCAATAAGTTTCAAATTTAAAGGGTTAATATATAGGGCAAATAATAAGGGGGAGCAAGGACACCCTTGCCTCGTACCTCTAGTTATACTAATATCGTCAGATTCAGACCCCATCAATTGAACTTTAGCTTTTGGAAATAAATACATTGATCTTATCGCCTTAATAAATTTGGGGCCGAAAATATTTAGTTGCATGATTGCCCACAGGAATTTCCACGAGACGCGATCAAACGCCTTCTCGGCATCTAATAGTATCATTGACATTCGGCCCCCCGTGACCATCATGGCTTCAAACAAGGCAATTACCCTAGATGTATGGTCCGTTGTTCCTTTGCCAGGAACAAAGCCATGTTGCCACAGGGAGACGATTTGCTCAATAACACCACTAAGTCTCGTGGCTAACACCTTGGCATATAATTTAGAATCCGCATTGATTAAAGATATGGGGCGGTATGACGTTAATTGCTGAGGTGATTTCTCTTTTTTAGGGAAGACAATTATATTTGTTTTATTCCAGGAGTCCGGGGATACCCCGTTCCATTGAATACCTAAAAAAAGATCATGAAGTAGTGGTCCTAACTGAGAGCTCAGAATTTTATATAGGTCGATGGGTAGTTTATCAGGACCGGCTGCTTTGCCCGATGCAAGTGAGGTTAGAGATAGTAATACCTCATCTAGTGTGATTTCTCTTTCCAGATCCTGGCGTGTAGTATCATCTAATCCTTTTATACCCTCAGTATTATTAAGAAAGTTATTCAAAAACTCGTATTCTGTATTTGATAGAGGAGTAGAGTCTTCCGTATATAGATTCTGATAATACTGCTGAAATAGCGAAATAATCTCATCTGCCTGCGTATATGATTTACCATTATCAGTTATTAGTTTTATCTGATTGGAGACATTCCTTTGCCGGGTGTGTAGTGCCAGCTGTCTTCCCACTTTTTCCCCATTTTCATAAATATCTCTCCTATGAGCACTGTAAGTCTGAGCTGCTTTTTGACTAAGGCTATTGTTTAGCTCATTTTTTAATAGAGTAACTAAATACATTGACTGTGTAGCATTTGCCCCGTGGGAAATAGCTGTGGTATGATCTTCCTCCGCCTTAGCCAAGGCTATTACTTTAGTATTAAAGTTATTCTTATTTAACTCTCTCGTCCTAGCTTGATAGCTAATGGTCTCACCCCTAAGGGCAGCCTTAAAGGAATCCCATACAGTATTTCTGGGGGCACTAAAACGGTTGATATCAAAAAATTCCTCCGTCCATTTTTTAATGTGTTCAATATAATCATTATCAACCAACAGTTTTCGATCAAATGACCACTGTCGAAACTGTTTTCGATCGCCAACTGTCAGTGTGAGAACCAAAGCATTGTGATCAGATAGGATTTTAGGACATTTAGTAATTACCGCCTGAGTCACTAAATCCCTAGTAGAGAAAAAATAGTCTATACGGACATGTTTTTGATGTGGGTGGGAAAAGTATGTACATCCTGAGTCCTGCTGATTCTTAACACCCCATATGTCTACTAGCCCCAAACTATTTGTGAGTCTCCTGATAGCCTTATACACTTTGGGTTTGCGTCCTACATAACTCTGCAGGTTGTGGTCACTTTGATCGTTAAATAAATGTGTTTTTAAAGAGATGTTAAAATACCCACAGATAACTAATGAACCTTGCCAGGTTGCAAGCTCAACTTCAAGTAGTGAGAATACTGTCGGATCGTCCTGATTAGAACCATAGATTGTACAGATAATCAGACCATTTGCTAATTTCGCTACTGCCCATCTACCGTGTGGATCAGAGGCAGCACATGTAGCTTGACCAAGATAGGTTTTAGCGAGTATCGCCACCCCTCTTATATTTGATGTTTGGGTAGAGACGGCTAACAGGTTATATCCTCTGAGCCTCAGTTGTGATCTTTTAACCCATGAAACATGCGTCTCTTGTAGACATAAAATGTCTACAGGATTAAGCTTTACTAGTTCACACAGTCGACGTTGTTTTTCCTATTTAATAAACCCCCAATATTCCAAGTTTGAATTTTCAATCTAGCCATTAGTCAATGATTCAGCATAGACAAAAAGCTCTCTAATTCTCTCATTGTAATTGTCAAGGAACATTGACTTCTTCATCATACAGTTATTTACTTTATTTATAGAGTTCTTGTAATTTTCGAGAAAAAAAAAGCTTTACCCTCTGGATCAGGTTCTTTTCCTTTTTCCAACCCCCCCAAGTCCCCCCCCCCTTGCAGGTCCCTCCCCCTCTGGGGACCCCCCCCCTACATTTAGTAGGCAATCGGACTCTACCAGAGTCCTAGTGATGCTAGCAGTGCAGCGCCTGAGCCACCGTATCCGCTTTATTATGTAATACAGTTTTATCCTAAAGGAATAGAGAGTTACAAGCTAAATAATAAGCAGTATCTCATTGAAACAAAAAGAGAAAATATTGCATAAGTATACATAAGTGTCAGGTAATCCAGCAATAATAAACCGATGGTAGCTACTTAGCTAAGAGATTCAATATTCAATGTTACACCATTACCAGCCCCTATTTGCTAATCTCCTCCAGATACGCCTGCGCTTTAATTTCTGTGATGAAAAATGTGGCCTGCCCTGCCCATACCACCTTTAGTTTTGCGGGATTATTTAAATAGGCCTGGGCCCCCTTTTCTTGAAAGGGTTTAATTAAGGAACGTAGTCGCCAACGCCTCTCCACTGTAGCATGGCAGAAGTCAGGCCTAGTGAAAAAAGAAACCTCATTACAGATAAGTTTATGATCGGGTCTAGCTTTCTCGGCTACTATTTGTCTCAATAAAAAATTCCCAAAATAAATTAGGATAGCACGGGGATAAGGACCAGGTTTAGCAGGAGGGTTAAACGGCATCCTGTGAGCTCGTTGGATCTCAAGTTCCCAGTTCCAATTTGTTAAGTTGGGCATAGATTCCTTGAACAGTTTAATAACAAAAGTGCGTACATTCTCCCCTTCCATTTTTTCCGGAATTCCCAACAGGCGTAGGTTATTACGGCATTGGCGATTCTCAAAATCTTCCAACTTCCATTTCATATCCATTAGCTCAGCTTCTTGGAGTTTGATCTTCTCTATGTTTGCTTGAGTTTCATTTTCAGTAGTCAGCACTCTTGCCTCAACTTCCGTAACCCTTTCACCAATTGATTTACAGGTTTTGGTCAGTTTCTTAACCACCCCTTGAATCTTGCGTAGAGCCAGGCTAGATCGTTTACTGTCCTCCTCTGTCTGTTCCCTATGGGCTGCGATGGCCTGTAAAATGGTTTCTACCGCGGTAGGGGGGAGTACATATTGATTAGACAAATCTGTGCTGCAGGGGCCTCGTTGTTTAATCCTGGACAAGGGTTTAGGTTTTGATTTAATTGTATTTATTTGTGCCTCCTCCTCTATACTCCCTTCCGTTGAGGATGAAGATGTAAAAAGAAGGGATTCGCCATCTTCATCATATTCCAGGTCATCATCATCATACTCTACACTAGAGTTTGCTTTGTCTGATTCTCCGTCCTCAGTCTCGGCCTCTGCTCCTGTTTCATCAGAAAAAGAGTAGAACACATTCCCTTCTTTTTCAGCCTCAGCAAAGGTAGAACATGTTGGATCTTTAGGCAGAGATCCCTGAGTTATAAGTGCTCCCTTGTTCCCATCATTACTGCCAATCAGCGGTTGAGGGTCAGTATTTACATGGCCATGAGTTAGAATAGGCCCCCCCAAAGGCATTTCTTCCATCGCAGTCATTATGGAGGAACCCCCTGCTAAGCCCTTCGTAGGTAGTGAGGAGCTTTGAACTGCTTGATTATCTTGGAGCAAAGTATCAACCACTACCCCCATTATGTTCTCACCAGTCCCTGAGAACGACATTGAGAATTTTGAAATTGTATCATCTTGTATGTTTGGAGAGGTGATGATAACGTTCGGAAAGATGATTGGAGCAGTATTAGGATCTATTTGGTCGATAATGTTAACGCCAGCAGCACCATTAGTAACGCTCAAAGTACTTACAGTCAGATTCTCCTCCGGACTCTCCACTGGTGTAGCTTGTGAAAGGGAAGGGCCACTTTCCTCTAGATGTTGCGAGGGCAATGACACCTCGAGGGCTGCTCTCGTACTCGGAGAGTGTGCTAGGGTATCTTCTATATTTCCTGCATTCCCTGGAGCCCCCTGCTTTCTCCTGAGTAGGTCCATAACCGTGTTACTGGGACTCGCCACTTCATGAATGCTGTTTATTTTCCGCTTTGTTGCTAAAACCTCTTGGCGTGGTAAGCAGGCAGTAGGTGTCTTCTGAGTCTGTTTCTTCGTCTTGGCACTGATTGCAGGAGCACTGAACACAACACCCCTTTCACTGCCTTCCCCAGCTTGCTGCAACTGTTGCTCTTCAAGCTCCGCCTCACGGAGTGCTCTTGCCGCTTTTGCAAGTCTTGCTCTTGCCGCTGCTGATGAAGCCGATTTAGACGGCATATCCACAGCTATTTTCAGGTTGGTGAGGCCTTCAAATGGTGCTAACTCAGCTAAATTCAATAGCTCCACAACTGCTCCTCCCAGCCGTAGGCACAAGCTGTTAATATCTAATTTCTCGTCGGGGCAGTCGAGGCTGACCTTATTCCGCACCGGTGAGTTACTGCAGAGCGCCGAGAAAAATTCCGCGTTCAACTCCGCCCTGAGCTCCGCCCTGAGCTCTGCGGAGTCACTACACCAATGCTGCCGCTTCCGCTGCCGCCGAAAGACTGCCGGTGCAATTCTAGAGACAGCCCAACCAAGTAATATGACCAACTCTCTGCAAGCCGCTGAGCCGGCCGCCGGCAAACCACATTCATAGAGGGAAGGTTGCGTGATGATAACGGGTGAGCCCATGTTGTTTTCTCTAGCAGGCCTTTTGTTCCGTCCCCTCCTCTTCTCTCTCAGTAAACGTGGTAGAGTGGAAGAATCTGTATATAGTTCACCCTGTTGAAAGGATCGATAGAATCATCTCATCTCTGCCGCTACCGTTGCAATCTTCAGTCTTGAGATTTCTCCTCCTAAGACAACTTCTTCATCATAGCCTCGGCTGGGGATTTTCACTGGTGATTGCTCCCTATTCCTGGTATTCCACGGAGCTCAGGCAGGACGCTGCTGTGCGGTCTACGGCCAGACCGCCATCTTGCCTCACCCCGCCTTTTACTTAGTGACGTTTTCCGTTTGGCCGTAAGAATTTCCTTAATCTTAGCTGAGATGTTCATGAATGCTTCTATCACATCTGCTCCTTTATTTTCCTCAGCTAACCACACATTAAAATCCTCTTGTGTTTCATTTACAAGCTGCCCCAGAAACACAGTGGGGTCCACCTTCTGCCATTTTAGTGTATATCCATTAGTACTTGATAAACTAATTCCCTGATTATATGAAAAGCCTACCTCTCCCGTACTATGGCGGGTACCATTCTCAAATACAAGAGAGACACTATTAGGGTTTTGATCACTCACTGCATTACAGAGAGTAGAAAATGTTAAGATCCATATAGATTTCTTATTTTTTGAAAACAAAACAAAATCAATCGTTGTAGTACAGCCTCTCCCTATATATGTGGGCTTAAAGGCTACTGGAGAGATACATAATTCATTAGCATAGTCTACATTAAATTCAGACATAATTTCTTCAACATATCTCCAACAGCTGAATGTGTAAAGTGAGGTACAGCTTCGTCTATTTCCTCCCCTAACCCACATATTATTAATAATACATTTGTAAAGCGCCTGGTTACACTAACTAGTGTGTCCCGCGCTATAGAAAGCTATAGTCATCTCCTTCCATGTTGTTCTTCACGGCTGGTCAAGTGGTAGCCTGGTCCTAGTCTTTGGGAAACAGGTGGGTTTTCAGCTCTTTGCGGAATACCGACTCTGGCGTTTCCATGCGGAGCTTCTGAGGGAGTTTGTTCCACTGTTGAGCTGCCATGACACAAAAGGAGTGCCCTCCCATTCTCACTCTGCTAAATTTAGGAACTTGAACCTGCCCCGTCCCGCTTGATCTCAGCTGTCGGGTAGGGTGGTAAGGATTCAGCAGTTTGTGGAGATTTGTGGGTCCTTTCCCCTGTAAGATACGATGGCCAACACAGAGGGCTTTAAATGTCACACGCTCCCTAATCAGCAGCCAGTGCAATGTTTTGAGTGCTCTCTTAGAGGAAGCCCTCTTGGGAAGCATGAGGATCAGGCGGGCAGCCACATTCTGTATGCGCTGCAGCCTCTGTGTGCCCTTCGCACTGGCCCCCAGATACAGGACATTCCCATAGTCCAGCCTGGATGTGATTAAGGTGTGGACCATGGTTTTCCTGATATACCACTCTGGTAATGCCTACACAGATAAGAATTAAAATCCCCACCCCATATACAGCACAATTCCCCTTTAGGCCTCTCTTGGAATTTCCTCAAATCCCTTTGTAGTTGGTTCAAAACGCTCACAATCATATCTTTTGTTATATTATTATAGAAATTAATAATTATCAAACAACCAACTTCCTTCAGTTGTAATTCCAAGATCTGATAAAAATCATTATTTCTTACAAAAGTTACTTTCAGGGTAGTTAACAAATTTGAAATATAAGTACATAGGCCACCTTTGGGTCCGCCAGCTTTACTAGGAAGTGCTGGAATATGGTAAGACTGAAATCCCTCCATATAGAGCTCACTAACTTGCCAAGTCTCTTGTAAGCAGATTATCGAATGATCATCCACAACCCTCAACCATACTGGATCATGTATCTTTGAGGCCAAACCCGCTATATTCCAGAACAATAACTTACATTGTTTTTTCCCTAAATACTGTGGTCTCCCAGATGGCTTTAAATTTACATTGTTCATGATATCATTAGGGATACTTTTATCGGATTGTACCGTTACATGGCTCACAATTTCAGATTCCACTACTCCTTGTTCCAGGGAGTCAGTCACATCATGTTGTAATATAGACGTGGCTGTTAACCTTTTGTCTACCCTTGTCTCCAAAACCGTACAATCAATTGGCATATAGTACTTACTGCCCCTATTAACATCTTTGGGCAGTAGTCAATCCACATTCCCCAGCGATGATAATGCTTCAAATCTGTTTTGTACAGCCACATTTACAGGATTCCTCCTTGCTCTATAGCGTGAACGGTCTTTCCAGATTTGGGGGGTTAAAGAAAAAACCAAGAGGAAGTACACACATTTCTCTCTCATTAATATGTGTTTTACCTATCCTAGTCAATAATACATGAATGAGTCTGGGATCTCTGAACGTTAAAACAATACAATCCCCAGCCGCCATTTTCCCTCTATTTCCTACCCAACTAACACGGCGGACCATTTTAAAATTTGTGAAAAGAGCTTCACCCAGGCCAGTTTCCCCCCCTAGCCATGAGAGTGATCTATTACGCAAAGTTTCCCAAGATTCTTGAGCCGCTTCCGGTAGGGGAGGGACATTTGCTATTACAATAACATAGGGTGATGCAGCCGGGGGCAAGTCAAGATGGCTGCCTTTATTACTATGAGGCTTAGGCATAGGCCTCTCTATTCTTTGACTCGCTTCCAACCCCTTGGTATTTTGCAAATCCAGGCTCTGTCTCTGTGTGGGTCGATTTACCATAGTATTATTGTTGATAATATTATCAGACTTTATCGGTACATCATTACTTGCAGGACACTTCACACAGGAAATTACTGAGTTCAATGGCTGCGATGAGCTACCATGTACAGGTGAGTATGTTGTACTGGGATTGTACCTCAGTTGGTTGATACTTTTTAGTTGAGTCTCAATCGCCTCCAGTTTTTCATAAAGATTTCCCATTGCGCCTGTTAAAAAGGAATACAATTTGTCTAAGGTTTTTTTTATATTAGCCAAATCTTTTCTGTATTCCTCCAGCGGATATCCGTTTTTTCCCAGCACGACTCCCGCCTGTTTCTTATTCTGAGTTATCTTAACAGACTTGCTAATGGCTTTCCTTTTTCTACCCGGTGTTTTTTTTATTTTTGGCCATGTTTATATTCACATCTTCTATCACATCTTTGTTACCTTGAATTACTAAAGTTTTTTTTTGCTCTTTTGGATGGAGGCTCAATCTCTTGTTCAGAGTCTATCACCTCAATATGATCCGGGACATCCAGAACACAACCATTTATTGCACCCTTCTTGACCACCCCTGCAGTAGTAATCTCACCTTGGCTATGTAGGGTTTCTGACCCTAAGCCTATTTCTGCTGGTAGGGATAATCTACCCTGTAATAGTGTCTCCTCTACAGATATTATTTGTTCCTCGATAGCTCCCATGGCCCCTTTTAGGAATGTCATTAATGATCGTTGGCCACCTCGACCTCCTATTTCTGTATTGATACTGGAGGAGGAGATGTTCTTTCTTTTTTCAATGGTGTACAATTTATACTATATCCTACGCAAGAGAGTATTTATGCCAATAAAGCAATAACACGCTGCAGAAGAAATTTGCAAAGTACGCTGGGATATCGAAGAATAAGGGGAGAAATGAGCCACCAACAAAATAAAGGGATGTTCAGAGGTACTTATATTATAACAGCACACAATGGAAGGAATGTGCAAATTGCGCTGGGATAGGGACTAGGGAGGTAAAGTGCCAATGTGCCAGCAACACAATATGAAAATGTACAAGTAGTGCTTAAATTACTACGAAAGGAATGTGCAAATTACGCTGGGATAGGAACTAGAGGAATAAAGTGACCAAATGCCTGCTGATGAATACAAAAATATACAAAAAAGTTGCTTATGTTACATCAAAATACTACAAAAGAAATGTGCAAATTATGCTGGGTTAGAAACTGGGGGAATAAAGCGCCTATGTGCCAGCCACTAAGTACAAGAATGTACAAGGAGTTACTAATATTACGTCAGCATACTACCGACGAAATGTGCAAAATATGCTGGCATAGGGACTAGGGAGATAAAGTGCTAAGGTGCCCGCAGCTAAATACAAAAATGTATATAGGTACTTATATTACAAGCACACTACAAATGAGTAAGCAAATACCACTAGGCCAGGAGCTGGGAGGATATAGTGCTATTGTGCTGCCAACCGCGTAGCAGATTACACATAAAAACTTATACTGAGTCTAAATATCATAAAATCCCATCAAAATACCACATTAAAACAAATAAAACTGGTCATAAGTGCTTTTTAAAAACAATTTGTAAAAGTCACTATTTCATACCAAACGGACTAATGTGCACAAAAAGGCTTCTATCAACCAAAAGGTGATTACTACGGTTACTTTTAAAAGGTCCGGTACAGTTACAAAATGTCCCCATTTTGGTCAGCGTGTGGGATATGAGCTAGATTCAAGAAGGGTAAACTTTATAAAATCCCAGTCACTCACAGTCCAAGGGCGTAGGGCCCCGCAGCCTTTCACTGATACCGTTGTCCTGGCAGGATCCTAGACGTTAATGAGGGGGCCCAGCCCAGCCTCAGTCAGCCACAGACGGCCACGGACGAGCCCGCCCTTGGCCCCGGTGAGCCCTCGTGCGTCCCTTGCCGCGGGGCTCACAGGTGTTTTAAAATGGTGGCGCTGGTCCTCTCTCGGCTCCTGTCATACGGCTGCACTGCCTTCTGGGGGTTGCAGTGCCCCGGCAGTCCGCGAGTCCACAAGAGCGAGGGTGGTGGCAGGTTGGGTGGGATACGAGGCTCGCCACAGAGACCAACTGGAAGTCAAACGAATGGGCAGCAAAAATCCAGCAGCAAAGGGCAAGAATCCAGCAAGAAGGTGAGCGCGTCCCGTGCCGTGTGGGCTCACAGGTGTTTTAAAGTGGTGGCGCCGGTCCTCTCGCGGCTCCTCTCGTGCTGCCGCACTGCCTTCTGGCGGTTGTAGTGCCCCGGAAGTCCGCGGTCCGCGAGGCCGCAAGAGCGAGGATGGTTGCAGGTTGGGTGGGATACAAGGCTCGCCACAGAGACCAACTGGCAGTCAAATGAATGGGCAGCAAAAATCAAGCAGCAAAGGGCAGGAATCCAGCAAGGCGGTGAGCGGGTCCCGCGCCGCGGGGGCTCACAAGTGTTTTAAAGTGGTGGCACCAGTCCTCTCGTGGCTCCTCTCGCGCGGCCGCACTGCCTTCTGGGGGTTGTAGTGCCCCGGTAGTCCGCGGTCCGCGAGTCCACAAGAGCAAGGGGGGTGGCAGGTTGGGCGGAATACAAGGCTCACCACAGAGACCAACTGGCAGTCAAATGAATGAGCAGCAAAAAATCCATCAGCAAAGGGCAGAAATCCAGCAAGGCGGTGAGCCTCTCTATTGTTAAAGCCAAAGCGTTTCGACCTTCTAGATGGCACGTCTTGATAGGAAGGTCTTCATCAGGGAAAGGTATTTTTAAAGAGGACTTATGTACTTTTGTGAGTTAAAAGATAAAATAAAAAACTAATGTGATTGTTGGTCTATGTGGCACTATTTACAAAAGTGAGTGTTTCTAAAGAGGGAAATGGCACATACCATGTTTATGTTTGCATCTTGTAAGGCGGAGCCGGGGAAATCCTTTGTCTTTTCACATTAACACCCAAAAATATATGCTGGAAAAAGCAATTGACTGGTGTTGTGATTGGGGCTAGTCCATATCTTAGTGCTGTGTGCATCTATCTGTTGCTTTTTGGGTGTAGTTTGATCAGGTTTAGAAAAGAGTGACAGTCAGAGACGCTATTTAAGTTTGAAAGATTACATACATCCTGTGCAAACCCTTAACTTTGATGTTATGCGGCGGGGGCCATCCTTTACTTTATGGTGTTAGACATATAACCAGTGTAATAAAGAAATTCCCTTGGTTTAGACATCAATTTATTAGGATTTATAGTCACTGTTGGGTAAAAAACCTCAGTATCCCACACATATAGTCCCTTGAATTTGATATAACAGTAGCGTTGATGCGTTTCTGTGAGTTGCTGGGTTCACACCACCTTTCTCAAGACCACAATATTTGAATGTCTCTTTTCTTATAGTATTTAAAAAAAGGAATTTCCCAATAATCTAAATAAAAATGCATAAAAAACATATCAGTACATTGTGAATAACACACATTACAGTTTACATAGTGTACACATAAGTTAAACATCAACATATATATAATTCTCAAAGGATTTTGTAGTCCTAATTCCTCTCTCCCCTTCTGATGCCTAATGTTCATTAATAAAAACCATCCCGGTATACATTTATTTGTCAATTTTGAGCATCAACATTATACCTAATTTTTGTTCACTGAATGCCATTGATTTCCAAGCCCACTCCTGTTATTTAACACTATACATTCAAGTCTGGACTTCAGTATTGTGACATATACAAACCTTATCCCTCCCCACTGTATTCAGTGATTCTATCCACAGCTTCATGTCGGGTTCCATTCACATTCCATGCGCTCACCGAGTTGTGTGTTTGCACTCATTCTCACTCTCATACATACCAATCTGTTATGTGGATTGGGGAAATACTACCAATCCCAGGATGTCTCACGTTTAATCCATTATGCCTATTTAGTTTAACGGCATGTTTACTAGTTTATGTGCCCGCAATAATCACATAGATTTTCACATACGTACCGTATTAATAATCCGGTACAGGGTAGCAAAAGGTATCGTCGGTTTCAATAAAAAGATATCTTCAAATGCTGCAATGGGATATAAAAATTATATATATGTATGTATCTCTGTGATCCTAAATCCCCCAGCTCACTCTCATTGGTACATCGCAAATATTTAACGATTCCCTAAGTGAATTAGATCGGATGGTAATTACCTAATTTAATCAATACATTTGTCAGACTGTTTTTTCATGGGCCATATATCGCCATAACGAGATTTTCAATGGCCTTGTACGTTAATGACGTGAATGGCGTCAGTGAACAAAGTCCACACCTCCGTTAGTATAGATCGACAGTCTTGTTTTCAAAAATGTCTAGAAAGCAGGGGTGAGAAAAGATGACACTAGTATTGTTATGAATATACAACGGTTTAGATCCCCTCCCAATCGTCACAGTGACTTCTCACTTATAGAGTTCATGGAAATGTACCTTCAGAGAAGGGATATACTACAGATAATACGGTAACTCCAAGCCGTTTCTAGCATAACCGCACAACGTTATGACGCGAGCAGTAGGCGACTACGACGTAGCGTCCGTAGAGACAACCAGGTGTTCGGCATCTAAAATAAGCCTTGCACATATTTAAAGACCGGCATACCACGGGAGGGCATTTCTCATATCGCCCGGGGCCGTACGTGCTACGTTCAACAAACTCTCAAGGTATGTGATCGTCGAGCAACATATGAGGGGGACCCATACCTTAGATAGTATTACCACATGAGAACTGCTCATGACTAACGCTAGAGCTTTAGAGCGTTTTAAAGTGCGTTCTAAGTAGGCAAATTGTATTTATTTTGATTCTTTTACCAAGGTTTTCCGTAACTGGAGACCGAGAAAAGGCCAGCGCGTGCCTGTGGATCGAATACGCCATATAGAAACGGCTATATATCCTCTATACGGTTTATAACGTGCCTAATTGGAGAACAGTTTGAAGGTAAATTTCCATGAACTCTAAAAGTGAGAAGTCACTGTGACGATTGGGAGGGGATCTAAACTGTTGTATGTTCATAACAATACTAGCATAATCTTTTCTCACCCCCGCTTTCTAGAAATTTTTGAAAATAAGACTGTCGATCTATACTAACGGAGGTGTGGACTTTGTTCACTGACGCCATTCACGTCATTAACATATAGGACCATTGAAAATCTCGTTATTGCGATATATGGCTCATGAAAAACCAGTCTGACAGATTTATTGATTAAAACAAGTAATTACCATCCAATCTAATTCACCTAGGGAATCGTTAAACATTTGCGATGTACCAATGAGAGTGATCTGGGGGATTTAGGATCACATAGATACATACATATATATAATTGTTATATCCAATTGCAGCATTTGAAGATATCTTTTTATTGAAACCGACGATACCTTTTGCTGCCCTGTACCGGATTTTTAATAAATCAACCGGTACGTATGTGAAAATCTATGTGATTATAGCGGGCACATAAACTAGTAAACATGCTGTTAAACTAAATAGGCATAATGGATTAAACGTGAGACATCCTGGGATTGGTAGTATTTCCCCAATCCACATAACAGATTGGTATGTATGAGAGTGAGAATGAGTGCAGACACAAAACTCGGTGATCGCATGGAATGTGAATGAAACCCAACATGAAGCTGTGGATAGAATCACCAAATACAGTGGGGTGGGATAAGGTTTGTATATGCCACAATACTGAGGTCCAGACTCGAATGTATAGTGTTAAATAACAGGAGTGGGCTTGGAAATCAATGGCATTCAGGGAACTAAAATTAGGTATAAGGTTGATGTTCAAAATTGACGAATAAATGTATACCGGGAAGGTTTTTATTAATGAACATTAGGCATCAGAAGGGGAGACAGAAATTAGGACTATGAAATCCTTTGAGAATTATATGTATGTTGATGTTTAACTTATGTGTACACTATGTAAACTGTAATGTGTGTTATTCACAATGTACTGATATGTTTATGTATGCATTTTTATTTAGATTATTGGGAAATTCCTTTTTTTAAATATATATTAAGAAAAGAGACATTCAAATGTTTTGGAATTGAGAAAGGAGGTGCGTACCAAGCAACTCACCGAAACGCGTCGACGCTACTGTTATATCAAATTCAAGGGACTATATGTGTGGGATACTGAGGATTCTTACCCAACAGTGACTATAAATCCTAATGAATTCATAACCTAGGATGTTTCCACATTGATTCACCTATTATTGTCTCTTTTTGGGTTTTTAAATGTTTTATATGTGTTTTATTATTGTATTGAATAAATTGATATATTTTTTCTATTTGGGGCTTTTTTTAGGTTTTTTGTGCTTATATTCACAGCTGACTAAGGGTGTATCTTTTGATATTGTATTCCAGTTGTGGTGAGAATGAGAGCATGATTGATATCTAAACCAAGGGAATTTCTTTATTACACTGGTTGTGTTTGTATCCTGTCCCTTGGATAGTTGGGCTACTCCCTTTTTATTTTCATGTGAGACATATAACACCCGTGCCACCTCGATAGTGCTGCATGCATGATGTGCATATCGTAGTTTTAGGGAAAACAATACCTTGTCTCTTTCAGTGCTGGGAAGGCTGTGTTCTGTTCTCACTTCGCCAGTGAAAGCATTGAAACCACTGGCAGAGGTCTCGAATTTTGCCCTTAAGAAATACTGTAGTATAAAAGACAGATTAGCGCGGGCCAACACCGGGAAGAAAAAGAACAGCCAGTCAATTCGGACTCTACTCTCGTTACCACCAATCAAAGGACATAAAATATGTGGGAACTGTTCATCTTGTGCAAGCTCATCAACCTGGGTGATGGAATGAGCATCTGTCTATGTCACTCAGATTATCCCCCTGTAATCCACAGAACCTCAGTTCAGCTCTGGTGCCCGGTGGGGCAGCTTTTGGTACAAGAAACACAGGACTGGATCAGGGGCTACTGGAGGGTTTTATCTCTCCCAATTCCAGCATTTTAGAGACTTCACTCTTAATGCTTGTTCACACCCTTTCCAACAACCTGTAATATGTATTCTTAACAGACAGGTTGTCCCCTGTGTCCACATCATGGGTACACAGGTGGGTAGTCCTCGAAATAAGGGAGTACAGAGAGAAGTACTTTCCCAACACTTGCTGCATTCTCTCTGCTTCTCGGGATTTATACTGTTGTAACGGATTACTCCCTCCACAGACCCGCACTTTTCCTTGGAGTCTAAGACTTCAAGGAGAGGTTCACTTTCCCCCTCCTCTTCTCCATCTGTGACCAACAGCATGTAAAACTCAGTCGCCTCAAAGTGCGGTTTGATACCATTGATATGGAACACCCTATGGGGTTGCCTGGGGCTTTTGAGGTCCACCAGGTAGGTGGTCTTACCCTTCCTCTGAATCAACTCATAGGGCCCAGTCTAACAGTCCCGGAGGGCCCCGGATTCCACAGGTTCTATAACCCGCATTTTCTGATCAGGCTGCAATTCTACAATGGTATAAGTTTGTTCATACCACGCTTTCATCTCAGCCTGATTGGCTTCTAAATTGTCTAAAACTTGCTTTCACAACTTTGCCATTTGACTCCTGCAGGTCAGCTTGTAGCTCACTACATCCTGGGAATCTTCCTGGGATCTTGAACATATACTTACTTGAGCAAACTCAGAGGTCCTCTGACAGGGTGCCCATACAGAAGCTCAACAGTGATTAGGTCCACTCACTTCTGTGGTACCTACCTGTAGACAAACAACAGGAATGGCAAAAAGATATACCACATATTCTTCAGGGCCTCAGGTAGGCTTCTAATTTTGCCCTTCAGAGTCTTGTTTAATCTCTCAATAATCACATTTGTTTGTGGATGGTAAGGAGTTGAGACTTTGTAGGTTACCTCACACTCCTTGCACATTGACTGCATGTATGAAGACATGAAGTTTATGCCCCTGTCAGACACAAATTCATTGGGGAAAACCACTTGGCTGAAAATCCCCATCAGGGCCTTTGCCACTGTAGGTGCAGTCATGATCCTCAGGGGGATTCCCTCTGGGTACCTAGTGGTATGATCCACCGGAACCAGAATATACCTGATACCTGATGCAATGTGGGGATCCATAGGCCCAACAATGTCAATGCCCATCCCCTCAAGGGTATGCCTCTGACTGACAAGGGGTTCAGAGGGACTTTCACCCTCTGCCCAGTCTTGCCACTGGCCTGACAGGTCACACAAGACCTACAGACTGCATCTGAGGAATTCTTGATCATATGCCAATAAAAGTGGGGACAAACCTTGCAAAGGTCTTGTCTTGGCCTAGGTGTCCTGCCAGCGGAATTTCCTGGGCCACCTCCAGTAAATGTGATAATGCCCATAGACATCACTTGCCGCTTGGGCTTCAGCCTGTTGCCTCATGCCCTCAAGGGTTGACACTCCATTTGTATTCTACAGAACTCCCCCTTTGGGAGTCCAGCTTCTGCATGCCATCCGTCAAGTGTAAAGCGATACAAAAGGGGATGATGGACGGAGCGTTTGAGCAAATCAAACACTCACCCCCAGTCAACTGATCTGGGTTTAATCCATCACCATTCTTTAGCCTACTCAGCCACCCCATTTCAGACAGGGCTATATGCAAATCAGTCTGACCCTGTGCCTCATGGGAACAGTCCAGAAAAGGGGGTGGTGATGAACAGAGTGTCTGAATTAAGCAGACCACTCTTACCCAGTCCAAAGATCAGGGCTTGATCCATCACCGTTATTTAGCTCACTGCCCCATCCCAGCTCAGAACCTGGCTATATGCAAATTAGTCTGTCCCTGGCCCAGTGCATCATGGGAACAGGGCAGACCAAACTACCAAGCCAATTCTTCACCAGAAAGGAGACAAGCTACCGGGGACCGGTTTCTGGCATTTCAGCCTCGTCGGCCCGGCTTGCTTGAATCCTGATGGAGCAGTGAGCAAGGGACTCATGTCTGAGTATACCCTGCCACACCTATAGTGGCCAAAAACGATTCAGAAAAGGGGGTGGTGATGAACAGAGTGTCTGAATTAGGCAGACCACTCTTACCCAGTCCAAAGACCAGGGCTTGATCCATCACCGTTATTTAGCTCACTGCCCCATCCCAGCTCAGAACCTGGCTATATGCAAATTAGTCTGTCCCTGGCCCAGTGCATCATGGGAACAGGGCAGACCAAACTACCAAACCAATTCTTCACCAGAAAGGAGACAAGCTACCGGGGACCGGTTTCTGGCATTTCAGCCTCGTCGGCCCGGCTTGCTTGAATCCTGATGGAGCAGTGAGCAAGGGACTCATGTCTGAGTATACCCTGCCACACCTATAGTGGCCAAAAATGATTCAGAAAAGGGGGTGGTGATGAACAGAGTGTCTGAATTAAGCAGACCACTCTTACCCAGTCCAAAGATCAGGGCTTGATCCATCACCGTTATTTAGCTCACTGCCCCATCCCAGCTCAGAACCTGGCTATATGCAAATGAGTCTGTCCCTGGCCCAGGGCATCATGGGAACAGGGCAGACCAAACTACCAAGCCAATTCTTCACCAGAAAGGAGACAAGCTACCGGGGACCGGTTTCTGGCATTTCAGCCTCGTCGGCCCGGCTTGCTTGAATCCTGATGGAGCAGTGAGCAAGGGACTCATGTCTGAGTATACCCTGCCACACCTATAGTGGCCAAAAACGATTCAGAAAAGGGGGTGGTGATGAACAGAGTGTCTGAATTAAGCAGACCACTCTTACCCAGTCCAAAGATCAGGGCTTGATCCATCACCGTTATTTAGCTCACTGCCCCATCCCAGCTCAGAACCTGGCTATATGCAAATTAGTCTGTCCCTGGCCCAGTGCATCATGGGAACAGGGCAGACCAAACTACCAAGCCAATTCTTCACCAGAAAGGAGACAAGCTACCGGGGACCGGTTTCTGGCATTTCAGCCTCGTCGGCCCGGCTTGCTTGAATCCTGATGGAGCAGTGAGCAAGGGACTCATGTCTGAGTATACCCTGCCACACCTATAGTGGCCAAAAACGATTCAGAAAAGGGGGTGGTGATGAACAGAGTGTCTGAATTAAGCAGACCACTCTTACCCAGTCCAAAGATCAGGGCTTGATCCATCACCGTTACTTAGCTCACTGCCCCATCCCAGCTCAGATCCTTCTTGTGGTAGGCATCCTGACCACCCAGATGCCTTCTTCAAAACTCTGCTGCTGGCCCAGATGTTTGCCTCCTCAGCAAGTTTCCTGAGGTCAGTTCACATGCTATCAGGCAGGTGTTGGTGCAGCACTAGAAAACAAAGTTCAAGTATGTGCTCCTTTTTAAATAAGCTGTACATCCTTGAATACGCAGCAACCTTCAAGACCCTCACCAAGCCCTTCTGTGCCTTGATGGCATAATCCAAGAAATCCACCAATGTTTGTGATGAGATCTTGACACTGCCCCCAAATCTGATTCCACACCTCTCAGGGGTCAATCCGAACTTACTGACTGGAGCGGCCTTCATAGCAGTGTAGCATGTCTGGTCCTCTAACTCTAGTGTAAGGAGTGTGTTCCTCCCCATTGTGGATACATTGTCGATACATACCTGCACAGACTACCATCTCAGAACTCCTCTGGGACCGTGTGCACTCTTAAAGTCACTTCATAGGCTGCAGACCATGTGTCTATGACATCCCCCACCACATAACCGGTCACCAAATCCTTTGGTATCCAGGCTCTGGACTTACCAGTGGACACTGCATGTATGCTGCCACCATTGCTGTTGCTGGACTCCACTTGTAGGGTTCTTATGTCCTGCTCTCTGATGCTGAGCTCATGGGCCATCCTTCACTCCACCATGGCCAGCTTTTTCTCCTCTAGAGCTTGCTTTTTCTCCATTTTAGCAAAGACCTGCTAACTCCCCAATTTCAATGTGCAAGCTCTAGCTTCAGCTTTCTCTCCCCCCTCCTGCCCTTCTGCTCTTCAGGGGACAAGATCCTTTTAGATGGGAAACAACCTTAGCAATGCGATCATTACAATGCGTTACCTTTACAACACGGTTGTTACAATGACCGAGTTGTTACATCGCAGTACATTACAACGCAAGTCATTAGAACAACTTGCTCTAGATGTCACTCTAAACTATGGAATAGTATAATTTACTATTCACTACTGTTGCACACACTGGTGTTGGAATAGTACATTATACTATTCCTAAGTCCAGCGCGCCATCTAGAGCAAGTCGTTGTAATGTACTGTGTTGTGATAGCATGCGTTGTAAACACATGCAATGTAATAGTATATATTCTTTTAGACACACTAGTGAATGGTCTGCTGTGGACTTCTAGGCCCAGGAGGATGCTACCCCACCAATTTCTCCTCAGACTCTGATCTCTCCTCCTCATCCTCTGTGTTGGTCTGGGTTGCTGCTATCCATGTTCTAAGGGCTTATTGAAGCCCTGTCTCATTGGCACTTCCCTTAGTGAACAACTTCCTTGGCAGAATCCCTTGAGCTGGGCCACTGTGTAGGTCTTGAGATTGGCCAGCTCAAATTTCATATTGCCAGATAAGGCCACAGAGATAGCAGGAAAGAATTAGTATTGGGGTCAAAGATGCCAATTTAGTGAGAATTGAAAAAGGTTCACATTGGTCTTAGAATAGAACTGTAGTGAATATGGAGTTACTATTTGGCATTGCACAATGCAAGTCCTAGCCTCACTGCTGATCACCAATGTTAGAAATGATGTTTCTGTTTTTTAGAGTTTGTATCCTGTAGCCATTGTGACCTAGAACTAAAAGATAACCTGTGCTCGCCCTCTGGTATCTCGACACAGAGTAGTCATGTTTATCTAAAGAGACAATGTATCAAGTATTTGTGCAACACACACACACAAAGTAACACAATGAAAACACCTCAGAAATACTCCAAACATAGGTAAAAAATAGGTTATATTTTTGTAAGTAAAACAAGACCAAAATGCCACACATCCAATAAGTAGAACTGGAGTTATGATTTTGTAAAGGAATACATCAAAATGTAGTGCTTAGAAGCAAATAGCACTTAGGGGTTACATGAGGTCACGCTGGACCACGATGGAGGGCAGGCCGGCTGCAGGACTCATACGGGTCCTACTGAAAAAGTACCTTGGCTGAAGTAAGCATCGATGTCGAAGACTCAATGCGTTGGTTCTGATCTATGTAGGCGATGAAGGCTTAGTCTATGAATCCCTTTACGATGCAGGTGCTATGTTGTTGTTGAGCCACACTGTTCATTGTCAGCGAGCCATGCAGTTCATTAAAACCATGTTTTTGATTTGCTCCTGCTTCGGAGTCATAAGGCAATGTGTCAGTTCCAATTGGTGCAAAGTCGGCACTGCCTCAAATTTGATGGTTAAGGACAGGCAAACTGAGCTTTTAAGGGCCCAGGACTGGATTGGTACCACTTGGCAGGACAGGACCCACAAATGGAAGAGCCCAGGAGCTTTTGCATGGTTGAAAGCAGCCTTTGATGGCACTGGGACTTCAGAGCAGGGGGCAAACCAGCAAGCTCTTGGAGTCACTCTGGGTTCAAATGAGGTGGGTCAAGTCCTTTTCCTCAGCAGCCAGCAGGGCAGCACAGCAAAGCAGAAAACAGTTCATCCTAAGTATCAGTCAAGCACAGTGGCAATCCTTGAAGCACAGCAGTCTTTACTCCTGTCAGAGTTCGTCACACGTCGGTAGGGTCAGAGTCCCAGTACATATATCCAGTTGTGCTTTTGAAGTGGGTGTGACTTGAAAGTAGGCCCTTGAAGTGCACAGGTCCCCATTCTTCTCAGCATTGGCTCCAGACAATCAGTGGGGGGTAATAAGCCCTTTGTGTAGAAAACATTACACTGCCCATGCCGGTGTAAGTGTCAGCTCCTACTCCCTCTTCTGTTCCTGGTACAGCTATCAGAATGCAGATGAATGCAGGGGAGCTCTCTGTCACACCCACCCTTCCTGTGTTTAGAGTTGTCTACAGGAAATGCATAAAGTGTAGTTCTCACTCACCCCAGAAGTGTATTTGAGACAGGCTGCAAGGTACACAGAGCAGTAAGAGCGGAGAAATACCCACTTTCTAAAAGTCTTAAACAACCTTACAACTTCCAATACTGACACACATTCAACAACTCAATTTCTTCCCTGATCATGCGACCGAATGACTTGGATCACCATTTATTTGAAAAAATGTTTTAGATGATTAATTGTTAACTCAATTAAACTTCATGTGAAACAATTCCCACTAATTTATACATATGACGAAAAAACATTTTTGACATGACCATGACTGTGCATAATCAATAAAATCCACACACAATAAGTACATACACACAGTGTGAATCACACTGAACTTAAATGGCACATGTTTCTTTTCATAACGCATAAATTGGTGCCCAAGTTCTGAATTTTTTCTCCCAAAAGGAGCTTAGTTTGTATTAGTTTTGATTCAATGCTCCTAACCATATGGGCTAAGAACCCAACAGTACACTAAAGAGGACTCAGGGAGGAATCAATCCTCCTCAAACATTACAACCAATTATGTTGCTAAGCTCCAATTGTTATTATTTATACTGCACTAGTGAGGTGGAATTGCTGTTAAAGTGTTTTGAACTTTTGTTTCTTTATGGGTTCTCCTCGGGACTCCCAACATTTGAGCCTTGCAACAATAATAAAGCAACACTGTTTTAAAATCTGTACACATTGCATTGTATGGACTCACGCCCCCTCTGCTAACATACACCATACCTCTTACTCTCTTTGTCTTTCACAACCCATTAATATTGGCAGGGCCATACATTGCCTCTGTAGCTACAAAAAGCACAAACCCAGAAATTTTCTTAGCTAATGAATGTACAAAACCAACAATAAAATCCAAGCTACTCACCGAATTTGGGGAAATATTAACACTCTACTTTTAGGATGCAAGGAGGTGATCCTTGTTATTCAGTCCTGCACCTATGTAAACCAACATAAAAAACAATTATATCAATCAACTTCCCAAAGCCGATCCTTGCAATGTTAAACCATTCCAAACAAATGTTGCCATCCTTGATACTTAGGGGCTGATTACGATGTAGGTTGGGCGACACTGACGTGCTATTGGTGTCAGTCCCACTAAGATCAATAACTACGGTCAGACCGCCGCATTACTATGATGTTGATTGGACCACATTGACCCACATGACAGCTTCTAACGGGCTCAAGGAGACCATCGGTTGGATCGCCTTCCTCACAATGACAGTGGTGCCTTATCAGGCACCGCCATGGGGATTATGATGCACATTTCCGCCAACCATTTCATGTTGGTTCTTCTGACATGAAAACACTGGCAGAAAGGTTTTTTTGGGACCCCTATCAGAGCCCCTGTCCCACGTGGTCCTCCGTTACGGGCAGGTATTCCCCTGAACATCCCAGCATCATGTGGCACACAGGGTGCAAGGGTGTTTACAAACATACTTTTTGACATTGGGGCTTGGCTGCAGCTCTTTTCCAGGCTGCAGCACAAACCTCAATGCAAGGAGGTATGTTGCCTCCACGGCGATCAGATCGTAATTGGGTGGGCTGGACCACCCACTACCTGTTTGCCGGTCCTGTTCAAGCAACGATTGTCTGACCGGCATCATAATCAGCCCAAAATGTCTAATTGGCTGCTCTGGTCTGACTTCCAAAAGGGAATAATATGAACAATTACTGTGTCTACACAACCACTGCTGTTGAAACAAAGCCCACATGTGACTGCATCTATAAATGTCTGACACCTAACACGTTTGGATGAAAACACCTTGAAAACTTACTTTGAAATGCTCTAGAAGTTTCACAATAATTTTCCTGTGTTAACGCTGCCAAATTGTGCTGCTGCCTGCGTGCAGCAAATGTGCTCGACCTCTGCACTTATCAATGTTCATAACTCTAATAGGCTGCTCACCCAGAAATGGATTGGTCAGGTACCACAAAATCAAATAACATACTTCATCGTGAGAAGCAACCATCGGATTTGTTAATTCATGCCTGAAAACCAAAGAGTGATGTATTTAAAGGTTAAGCTGCCAAGTATGATTTGCAAAGAATATCACTCTTCTGGCATGGTGTCAATAAAATTTGAAAAAACAAATACATTGCATTATGGGATTGGTAGTTCACATGGTGAAAAACACTGACAATATTGATTATACATTTTGCAGCTCTGCCATTTCATTTAACCCATCAGTTGGCATATTAAAACGGGCATAATTCATTCTTCAAATGATTTTGAGTAATCCAGTGGTGCTCAAATGGAGCTAGAGACACTTTTCACCGTATTCTTGATTTATATTGAGTAATCATTTGGCGCATTTTTTAAAAAATTTTTTATTGAAAAAACATAAATACAACAAAACAATCAAACTTCACAAGGCAAGGACATAATATTACAGTGACATGTGTCCGTGTGGGCGGAGCTCAAGAGCTAAATCATTATAGCATCATCGGAGAGAACGGGGGTAGGGGCGGACAAGGAAACAAGCAAACATAATATAATAGATGACGAGTGAATGTCAATTAGGGGGACAAAGACACGTCAATGGTTACATCGTGTGGGGGAGTACATATATTACCACGGTAAGCATTCCACTGGGACCAAATTCTACCCCATTTCTAAGGCCGTCCCCGGGAAAGGTATACAGTTTTCTCCCGGAACATGCACCAGTCCATGTTGTCTTTCCATGTGGACAGGGTAGGTGGTCTATGCGAACACCAGAGCTGGGCAATGTCCCTCTTTGCAACCATATTTCCAAGAGTCGCCCATGTGATCTGAGTTGAGCTGTAGTCATTAGGCTCCCAGACATTCAACAGACAGCGCCTGGCCTCGGGCAGCAGGGACACACCCGTGACACTCTTCATGACTTGACTTCATGCACTCGAGACCAGAATCTGACCACCTTTGGGCATTCCCACAATATGTGGAGAAAAGAACCAGACATCCCACAGCCACGCTTACACATCCCATCCAAAGAAAAACCCAATTGAACCAGGCTAGGCCCAGTTACATACACTCGATGAAGTATCTTCAGTTGGACGAATCACAGTCGGGCAGGAATGGCGGCCTCCTTAGGAGAGGACAGTGCAGATTGCCAGTCCTCGTCATCCAATTCAAGTCCGTCAGCACCCCATGAAGCCCGAATGCGGACCAGCAAGTCAGCTCTGTTATTAATGAGTTTCTTGTAGATTAGAGAGATCGTGCTGTCGGGCATGTGACCATCCAAAATACGGTCCTCCAAGAGGAAAGACTCAGGGATATCGGCACCCGCTGCAAACACAGACAACAGAGCGTGGCGGATCTGGGCATACCTAAAGAATTCAGTATCGCCAAGCTCGTACTCAACTCGCAGCACATCAAAGGACTTAACGGTACCCTTCAACCACAAATCGCCCACTCTGCTAATACCGATCAAATCCCATTTATCAAATCCTTTCGTTCTCCACAGATGGCCCAAGCATTCCGAATCATACAAAGGGGTGGCTTGAGTAAATATGCCGCGCCAGCCCAAAGCCGCATTTGCATCATGCCACACTTTCACAGCAATCTTAGTGGGACCGGTCAGTGCTCTGCGGAGACCACCAGAGTACAATGCTCTGCTGAAGGTCCCCCCTGGCAAAACAAATCTATCCATTGAGAATGCCGGGGCAGAGCCCGGTGCGTAGGTCGCGTGGTTAATTGCACTCAGCTGAGATGCCCAATAGTAACGCCTGATATCCGGGAGGGCTATCCCGCCATCGTACCATGGAAGAGTGAGCTTAGAAAGGGCGATACGGGCACACCCATCCCAGACCAGTTGTCTCTGCAGGCTCTCCACTTCATGAAAATAGCCCGAAACAATTGGGTCAAAAGAGTTCTGGAGTGCATACAAAAATCGGGGTAGAGACATCATCTTGAAAAGCGCTGCTCTGCCGAGGGGCGACAGCGGCAACCTACGCCAGCGAGCCACATCAAGCTTGAGCCGCTGAAGGGGGGGCAATAAATTGAGTTCATAACGCCTGCGGGGTCCAGGGAAATATAAATCCCCAAGTACCTGAAACCAGTCTCCGTCACTTGAATCGGAAATCTACGCGGCAGTGGAGGGAGATCTCCAGCCAAAACGTAGACGCAGGATTTAGCCCAATTAATGACGAGACCGGAGGACCTACCGAAGGAAGTAAGAACATCAAAAAGCACATTAAGGGACTTGTTAGGGGAAGTGAGGTACAGTAGGATGTCGTCCGCATAGAGCGAGACTCGATCCTCAAAGTCAGGGGACCACCGGATGCCCCGCATAGAAGGTTCCCAGCGGAGCCACGCCGCCAGCGGCTCGAGAGCGAGAGCAAACAGCAGGGGGGACAGCAGACAGCCCTGACGGGTGCCCCGCCCCAGCGCAAAAATGCAGGACACTCGTCCGTTAACAACCACCTGGGCCAGGGGGTTATCGTAAAGGAGTTGCACCCAGGCTATGAAGCCCGGCCCAAAACCGAATTTCGAGAGGGCCGCCCAAAGGTAGGGCCATTCGATAGTATCGAAGGCCATGGTAGCGTCAAGAGAGGCCAAAATGGCCGGTTCAGTAAGCGTCTCAGCTCTCGCGAGAACCCCGTGGAGTCTGCGCAGATTCAAAGCTGTGTTGCGGTGCGGGATAAAACCGGATTGATCAGGATGGATCAGGTCTCCGATCACGGCTACTAAGCGATTAGCCAGTAATTTGGCCAACATTTTGGGCTCGGTGTTGAGCAAAGAAATTGGTCTGTACGAAGTACAGCGATCCCGAGGCTTACCCTCCTTAGGAATGACAATAATGGTGCAAGTCGTTGGTCAAGAGGGAGGGAGCCAGAGTCCAGGGCCTCGAGAAACATGTCTCGCAGATAGGGCGCCATTTTGTCGGGTCGCAGTTTGTACAATTCGATGGGCAAACCATTGGGGCCCAGCGCCTTGCCCGAACGGAGGGAAGGATAGCCACCATGACTTCATCAACTGTAAGCGGAGCATCCAGGAGGTCTCTGTCAGCGTCAGCGAGGCAAGGCAAAGCAATGTCTCGCAACAGTAGACGGGAGTCATCCTCATCCATGTCACAAACAGAGGTGTACACAGTCTCAAAGTGATCCGCAAAGCACTGAACAATCCCAACGGGATCAGTGACACACTCACCATCAAGCTTCTCAATCACGGGGACCACACGATTCACTCTCTCCTTTTTATCCAACCACGCTAGCAGTTTACCCGCCTTATCACCCACATCATATAATCGTCCCTGCTGCTCTCTGTACATCACTTTCGCAGCATCCGTCACGAGAGCCTTGTAGGCAGCTTGTTTCAAAGCAAGAGAGTGCAGCGTAGTACTGGATACGCCCACCTGGAGGTCGTCCTCCAGAGCTGATATCTCGGATTCCAAGCGCACAACCTCCACATTTGCAGCCTTTTCAGCAGCGACAATCAGAGATAAGGACTGACCACGTACCACAGTTTTAAATGCTTCCCACAACGAAACAGCAGAGGAAACAGACCCCACATTGTCATCAAAATAATGGTCAATGGCTTTAACAAGAGCAGAGCGGGTCTTGGGGTTCTGAAAGTACCACGGGTTAATAGGAGCCACTCTACCCTCATCGCCCGCCCCTACCACATACCTGAGCCACAGGGAGGAGTGATCGGAAATACCCCTAGGGAGCTGACGAATTTCTCTGATGGAGGAGGACTGGACCGCCGGCATTAAGAAATAGTCCAATCTAGAAAGACTATCGTGTGCCCCAGAGTGAAAGGTGTATTGTAACTGTGTAGGGGGTAGCAGTCTCCAGGCATCGACAAGCCCGAAGGTCTCTATCAGATCACTCAACCACCTTTGCGCCCTAGGTAATTCTCTGGGAGGATGACGATCAAAGGCGCCGGAGACAACCGAGTTAAGATCTCCACCCAAGATCAGAAGACCCTCAGGAAGATCCAAAAGAAGCCTACACAGATCAGCATAGGTTGAAGCCTGCAAGCCCGGGGGGACGTAGACTGAAAGTATGGACACGGTCTTCCCCTCCCATCTCCCAGTGAGCACCGCATAGCGCCCCCTGTCGTCAAGTCGAACCGCGTCAACTGCGAAAGGGAGAGAGGATCGAATAAGAATACCAGCCCCCCTAGACCCAGAAGTAAACCCAGCGTGAGCCACCAACCGATACCCGCGCCTATTCAGCGCCTGACAAGCGTTGCCTATTAAATGCGTCTCCTGTAGGAGGACGATATCGGGGGAATGACGCCTAAGGAACCGCAAAACAACACTGTGCTTAATTCTGTCCCCTAGCCCATTGACATTCCAGGATAACAGTCTCAACTCGCCGCCCCCCATCCCCGAAATGTAGAAAGAGCAGGTCCCACATAGAACCCCACAGTCAATACAGAAATGAAGAGCAATACGATGTCGCGTGAGTTAACAAAAACACACACACGTCCCTCCCACCCCCCAACTGAACCATGTTACTCCCCCCACCCTGCACCCCTGCGTAAGACTTATAAGCCACCCCAACTTGCAGTGTGCCTGTCGCCCCATTACTAACTAGCTACGCAAAGAACTCAGGAGGAGGAAGAGTCCCCATTCACCCCCCGCCACCCCCAGGCTGATCTAGGTCTAACAAAGACCCAAGTCCAGACTCAGCTGACACAGCAAGAAAGCGTAGACGCCGGGATCCACCGGCGAAGTCCTCATTCAGCCACACCTCCGTCGGCTCCTCCAGGGTGCCCAGTATGTTCGTTTCCCTTAGGCAGGGAGTCGAGCCAGTCACTGACATTATCAGGGCGAATAAAAAAGAAGACACGTTCCCGGTATTCAATCCGAAGCCTGGTAGGGAACAACAAGGAGTATTTAAGACCCAAGTCCCGCAGTCGCTTCTTAACTCCCTGAAATCCAAGTCTTTGCTTCTGGAAAAGCGGTGAAAAGTCAGGATAAAAGGAAACGGAGGCATTTTCAAAGTTGACTGGGCCCTTGTCCCGTGAGGCCTGTAAGACAGCGTCTCGGTCTCTAAAGTGGCTGAGCCTTTCCGCCGGGAACACGATGAGCACGCTCGACCGCAAAGAACTTACTCACTCCAGTGGGAGACAAATGGTTAGCAATCAAGTCCTCAACCAAGAGATCGACCCCCTCAGCCTCTGAATTCTCCGGGACACCAATAAGGCGCACATTGTTGCGACGGGCCCTATTGTCGTAATCCTCGAGACGACGAGCCAGCAGGTCATGCGAGGAACGTAGATTGGCGATCTCAGTCTGGGCCTCCGTGACATCCGCGGTGAGACTGAAAGTCTTCAGGCCCAATGACTCAACCCTTTCATTAGTCTTCGACAGATCCGCTCTAATCAGCGTAATGTCGACGGCCACAGTGTCAATCTTAGAGGCCAAGGCCTCGTATTGCTGTCCCACAGAGGCCTGCATGTTGGCTATGGCTCCCATGACGTCCTGCAATGATGGGTCCGAGGACGTCGGAAAGAGGGCCTTGGAAGTATCCGAGGCACGGCCAGAAGCGCCGGGCGACCCCTTGACCTGTGAGTAGTGGTCCATGATATTAGTCTGGCTTTGGCCACCACGAAGGGGTGCCTTAGTCTTACGTTTCTCAAGGGGCTGCCCGGTAGCCATTTTGGAGAAGGGCCCCCGAGGGGGCCCTCGCGACCTGGTGAAAATTGCCGGGTGCAAAGTGTCCAGACAGTCGACAAGACCAAATCCGAGTGTCGCAGGAACGAAGGGGGCCGAGGCGTGGGCAAAGAAGCAGGCCAGCACCAGACGAAGAGGAGACTGCAGGTCCGCCGGAGGTGGTGAAAGGCGGCACCCCAATCAGAGCCCGGAGCAGAAATCGAAACCGAAAGTTAAGAGGGGTCGACCCGAAGGGGACCCCAGCAGCCGTTGTTGATCAACTACTCCACGGCGCAGACAGCAATCGAGCCCCCGGTCCGCCTCGGGGTGGGCCTCAAAAAGTAAAGGCGATGCAAAAGTTGACCCCAGCGTCCAAATTCGATTTTTCAAAGTGTCCGAAGATCAGCAAGGATATGCGAACAAAAGCCCGTCCTCGAAATCAGGATGGTGCCAGGATAATCGTAAGGGGCGGCACGGGTCCGGGGAGCTCTGTGCTCACGCGACCATCTTGGATGCCCACGAAGCTCCTCCTCCTTTGGCGCATTTCTTGATTCGTTTCTCCAACATATTATTTGTCACAAGGACAAAGAACCCCCTAGACAACATTTTTAGTTTTGTAATTGGAAAAGTTTTTATGTTTCCATGTTGCATTTTTTTATGAGAACTCTGTTCCCTCAACCATCTGATCACAACAAGTGCATACATCAAATTTGTGGTGCCCTGCCACAGGGGCCACATTCCACACCTGTCTCAAGGTACTTTTTAATGAAGGTATATGGAAATATGCATGCACAACTTGATTATTTATGCTGTGCTCTCTTTGTAGTGCTGTTGGAATTGGGGGTCTCAGGCGCGCGGCGGCGGCGAGATAAGATGGCTGCCACCTGAAGCACTCGAGCTCCGACCGCCGATGGAAGAAACGTCTTTAGGCAGAGTCTCCTCACCGCAACAGCGGGAATCGACATCGGAGATGTTCAGGGGCATAGTGGCAAGTTTCCAGACCTGTGGAAGGTCTTTTTGCTCTTCTTAAGGCTCCGTTCATCTCTGCCTCATAACAGCCACCAATTTAGGCTTCCCTGCATCGATTTTTCCCTCTTTCATGACGAGGATGTTTTTACACTCAAATATGCAGTACTTTTGTTTTTAAGGCTTGCCACTTATACTTCTTTATGTGACTGGATATTTTGATATACTGCCTTGCAGTTTGTAAGGAGTAGCTGCAAATTAAGTATTGGAAGCTTCTTTGACTGTAGTGACCTGCTCCTCGGTATCATTTCTGGTGATATTTTCCTCTACTGAGTGCAGCTCATTGTGTATCTTTATTTATCAATTTCCACAAACTTATTTGTTTTGAAATACTTCTGGAATCCTCATCATTTTGTTTCATTTTTTTTTTTGCTCTCATTTGTTGATATTTTGCTGGTCATTTTATTTTGGGCTATTCTTCTTCATTTCATCAACACTATCTCCTTGTCTGTTTCTGCTATATCAATGACGGCTGTTTTTCATTCTCTTCTTTTGCCATTATGGACTCTCATCACTCAAATAAGGCACAGGGGGCTTCTTCTGGTGCGCGGAAAGATGCAAACAGTGGCCCTGGCTAACGCATCAAGAAGGACCCTCCCTCTCCTTCTAAATCTTCATTACCCCTTACGCTGGAAGATATAATGGAGGAATTACGCTTAATTTGCTCTTTTATGTCTGACATAGCCGCTACTCTACAACGGTTGGATGAGAAGTGGTCTGGTTTGGATGCAAAGCTATCTGATGTTGAACAAAAGGTGAGCGATGCTCAAGATGTTCTCGCTAAAGTTGATTGCCTCTCTAAAGAAGTCGGTTTACTCAAAAAGTCCACTGAGGATTTTGAAAATTGGAATCAGCGTAATAATCTACGCATTTACGGTATTCCGGATGGTTCTGAAGGGTCAGATATGATTGCTTTCTTGAAGACTCAGGTTCTCCAGATAGTTGGTCTCCCAAAATCGACTGACTTTAACATTCAGAAGGCTCATCGCATGGGATCACGGAGTTCGTCTAACTCTAAACCACAAGGCATAATTGCCTATTTTCTTCTCCATTCGGATCCCATGGAAATTCTGCATGCAGCCAAACAACACAAACAGATGCTATGGTCCGGCCATAACATCTTCTTTAGCCAAGATGTCTCCAAGCCATCTTCTAACTGACGTAAGGAATTCCTTGATGTTCGGCCTGCCCTGAGATCCATGAATGCTCGTTATGGCCTCATACATCCTTGCTACTTCAAAGTAATGTATAACGACAGAACTTTTAGCTTTGAAGATCCTGCCGACCTCCAGAAACTCATCCAATATCATAAAGGAGAACTTATAGAACTGAGTAAGCCTTCATTTTTATTTATTGTATTTGGGATTATCTGTTTTATTGTACCTAGTATGTGATTTGTTATTCCTAGTTAATTGCTATATGTTGTTTTCTGTTTTAGTTTGTTCTATAGTTCCTGATATGTAATTCCTTATCCTTGACTTCTTTTATGTTTGTTGTTTCCCACATTTTCCAGACCGTTCCTCCATAAAGTCCTGTTGATGTTCCTCACGTTTGCCACCCCATTGTTTGTTTTGTACGACTCATTTGCTGCAGTTCTCTCTCCATTGTTCGGTAAGTTTCCTTCCATTTGTTTCATTGTTTGCCTTTGTCTTTGTTTTTTCTCCTTCTTGTATTTTGATCTTTGAAAGGCTATCTTGTTTTTTTTCCCTTCTCGGTGTCTCTTCTTCGCGTGGTTGTCTTGTTCTTCGCTAACCCCCCTCGACTTCAGTCTTTTTGTCATCTTTTTTCTGCTATCTTTTTTTGGGAGACTTCGTTCTCCTCCCTCCATATCTTTTCCTTCACTCATTTGGGGATTGTCCTTTCTCTTCTACATTCATTTATTCTATCTTTTTTCTCCCTTTCCTCTTTTTTTTCCTGGGTCTTTCTCTGTTATGATTTTTGCTGTTGTCTCTTTACTTTTCTACTATGGCGATTCTTTACTCTTAGTCTTACTCACTTCTTTTATTAAACCTTGTAATTTATATACTTTTCTTTCCTTTTGCTACTCCTTTGCTTTATTCTCTTTCTTTTTTTACACTGGTATCCTCTTTGGTTTCTCAATACTTTAATATTCATTTTTCTTCTACTTGTTTTATTTAGAAATTGCTTACCTTTTTTCTTCTTATCTATGATAAACCTTCGCATTATTTCATGGAACGTAAAAGGTATGCGTAATCCTGTTAAGAAGCAGAGAGTGTTGTCACATCTTGCTAAATTAAAATGTCAAATTGCTTTGTTACAAGAATCACACCTCAGGTTACAAGATTTGCCTTTCTTGCGTAAACAATGGGTTGGTGAAATCTTTTGCTCCCCAGCTGATAGTAATAAGAATGGTGTTGTTATTCTTTTCCATAAGTCATTAACTGTTCATTTACAACATGAATCCAAAGACACTAATGGTAGATGGCTTTTGTTAGATGTTACTGTGAATAATACTCCTCTTTCTGTTTGTAATGTTTATGGCCCTAATGGTACAGACTCATCCTTTTGGTTCGATTTTTCCACTCTTCTTTCCTCACATGTTTATGACAATTTGATTGTGGATGGAGACTGTAACCAGTTTATGGATCCTTTTTTGGATCCAAAATCTCATGTCAAATATGTCCCCAACAAGATGCAGAAAACATTTCACAAAACAATCACAAATAGAGGTTTAGTTGATGCATGGAGAACTTCACATCCGGATGTTCTGGAATACTCCTTTTTCTCCCACCCATAGATCCCACTCCTGGATAGACTATATTTTCCTCACTCAACATACTCTACAATTTCTGAATAATATTGAGATTGGCTCCATTCTTATCTCCAATCATGCCCCTATTATTCTGGACATAGACTATCCTTCCCCGATGCCCTCATCTAGGCGATGGCGCTTTAACAATTCTCTTCTTCTGGACTCTTAATTACTGGAAAAGTTTTCACTCTTTGCTCAGGAATTCTTTCTCCAGAATATCTCTTCTATCTCTCAATTTCACTTGATTTGGGATGCTTTTAAGACCTCCGCCAGAGGTTTTATTACTGATTTCGTCTCCCGGAAAAAGAAGAAAGCTCTTTCGGAATCCACTTCAATTCTTAAACAAATTAAATTGGGGGAACATCAATACTTCTCCGCTAATTGCCCGGACACATTATCCAAACTTATTGCAGCAAAAATGCAATATAATAAGCAATATTTGGTTTCGGACTGTAACAACCTTCTTAAATTCAATGCAAAACGGTATGGTGGGCGGAATTAAGCTGGAAGATCTCTTGCTAATTATCTTAAAATTAAAAAACGAAAAACTAAAATTGCTTCTATCAAGGACCCTTTGGGTGTTTTACATCTCTCTGATTCTAAAATTCTTGACTACTTTACTGATTTCTATACCTCTTTGTACACTCCAAAATCTTCTCCTTCTCCAGATCTTATTGATGTCTTTTTTCAACGACTTCCTAAGTCTCCCAAATTTCAAGTTGACCTTTCTTCTTTGAACTCTCCCATCTCCGAACAAGAAATAATTGATGCTATCTCCATACTGCCTAAAGATAAGACTCCGGGCCCTGATGGTTTCTCTGTCCGTTTCGTTCTCCAATTTAAATCTCTCTTGACCCCTCACCTTCTCTCAATAATCAATCACTTTCTTACCACGGGTGCAGCGCATGGTACTTTTACTCAGGCTATGCTTTGCTTGATTCCTAAAAAAGATAAAGATCCGTCTCTTTGCAAAAATTATAGGCTGATCTCGTTGATTAATACAGACTGTAAAATCTTTGCAAAATTACTTGCCATACGTATCAATAAAGTTATCCCTGATCTTGTTAATATATATCAATCTGGATTTGTTCAAGGCCGTTCCATTACTGACATCTCTCGTACCTTTCTTAACATCCTCCATCTGGCCTCCAAATTAGACTCTCCTTTGGCTGCCATAACATTAGATGCTGAAAAAGCGTTTGATGGAGTTAATTGGGAGTTTATCTTTGGTGCTTTGAAATGGCATGGTTTTGGCCCTCCTATCCTCCAATAAAGTCAACTCCTATATTCAGCTCCGTCTACCTCTGTTTGGGTAAATGGTTGTCAGTCCAATTATTTTCCTCTTCTTAGAGGGGCTAGACAGGCATGCCCTCTTTACCCCCTTCTTTTTGTCCTCGCATTAGAACCCTTCTTGGAATCAATAAGACGCTCTCCCTATTATTCGGGTTTTCAATTTAAGTCACTTGACATTAAATTTACTGCTTATGCAGACAACATTCTTTTGTACATTCCCAACACATCCGCCTCCTTGCCAGCCTTTTTTCTCTTTTAGAGGAATACTCAAGTGTCTCTGGATATAAACTTAATGTGGATAAATTTGTGATCCTCCCTCTCAGCAAATTTTGTCTTCCATCCATGTTTTCTAATACAGGTTTTGAATGGAATTCTAAACATATCAAATGTCTTGGCATCCTCTACGCTAACACCATCAAAGAAACAATCAAAATGAATCTTGCTAATATCCTTAGGAAACTGTCCGCTCTGACTGATGGTTGGCCTCCACTTTTTCTTTCATGGTGGGGTAGATTAGCTACTATCAAGATGATGCTCCTCCCTATTATTAGTTTTTACTCCTCTATGCTTCCTGTTTCTCTTCCCAACTCTATGTAACGTGTTATTAATAGTTCTCTCTCTAAATTTCTTTGGAACAATCGTAAACCCAGAATCTCTTTGGCTCGACTCCAGTCTTCTAAAGACTTGGGCGGTGTCAATTTTCCCAACATTCGCCGCTATCATTCTGCTTTCACTCTAAAACAAATTTGGACTTCCCTATTTGAGACCACAGATCCGACTTTACCAGCATGGAACTCATTGGAACAAGCTCAATACTTTCCTTTTTCTTTTCTTTCTGCTGTCTGTTTGTCCCAACCTCCACAACGCTTCTCATCGCCTATCTTTACTCACTCCAAAGCAATAACTACCTCTCTGTTACACTCTCACCTACCTTCTGCTGATCCTTTCTTACGCACCCCAATCTGGTACCATAAATACATTAGGATTAATAAACGTTCTCTATTTTGGAAAGAATGGATTCAAAAGGGTATTATTACTCCTCAGCATTTAATGAAAGATGGTTCTTTTATGGATTTTTCAGATCTCCAAACCTCATATAATGTCTCCTCTTCTCATCCCCTCCATTATCCTCTTCTCAAAGAATCTCTTATTCGTCTTTCACTTCAGGATTCCCCCACGACCACACCTGACCAAACTCTCCCTTCTTCTATCAACTTCTCCACTCAGTTTAAAGCTTCTACCATACATAGAATACTTTACCGTCCTCTGCAGGTTAGGACCAAATCCAAATTAGAACTTATATGGGAACAGGATCTAGCCCTAACTATACCTTTAAGCACATGGGATTCCCTTTGGACAAAAATTCACACCTCCTCACGTTCTGCTAGCACTACGCAGACTTTATATTATTTAAACAATAGACTGTTTCTCACCCCCTGTGATATGTATAAATACAAGTCAATAGATTCCACGAAGTGTTGGTTCTGTCCTAATAATAATAGTGATTTCTTCCATATGTTTTTCCTTTGCCCTCTAGTTAAAGCTTTTTGGTCTCAAGTTTGGTCCAAATTGAATGATATTCTATCAACTAATGTTACTTTTGAGATGTCTCATGTTTTTTTGGGTAGTTGTTCCGATGTTTGGAACGTTCATGTTATGGTGGGTAAATTCATTGACTTATTTTTTGCCATTACTCTTCAAATTATAACTACTAATTGGAAAGGCACTTCAAAGATCTCCTTCCAAGCCTGGTGGAATTTACTATGCCATCATCACAGACTTGATTGTGCGTTTGCTAATTCCACTGCTTTGTTAATCAAAAAGAACTTGTTATGGTTGCCTTTAACTTTGTTTCTTTCTAGGTCAAACTTTTAATGTTTATATGTGCATATTTCAATGATTTTCTTTCTCTCTGTCTTTTTTCTTTCATCGTTACATTTTCATCTTCTCTTTTTGCATTAGACCCTCTTTTCTCTTTCTCTTTTCCTTTTTCTCTCTTCATATCTCTCCTTTCTTCCCTCTTTTCTTTTTCCTTTTCTTTTTTCCTTCTTTTTCTTCTTAAAATCTAAAATGCATTTGACTTTGTATAGTTTTTGATATTTTTTTCTGAGGTGTGATTCTTTTCGTTTTATTATCTCACTGTTAACTTATTTGTGAATTGTCACCTCTCATCATATATCATGTACTGATGTTTTACTATGTTTATCATTTCAATAAATCTTTCTAAACTAAAAATAAAAATAATTGGGGGTCTCTAGTTTGCATTTGTTTACACCCTGTCCAAGTGGGGACACTCCTTTCTAGTCAGGATGAGTAAAGTACACACCTAAGCTTGCCTGTGCTCACCCTCTGGTAGCTAGGCAAAGAGTAGTCAAGTTAAACTACAGAGGCATTGTATGTAACCCACAGTAACACAGCAAAAACACCACAAATGCACACCACACCAGTTTGGAAACATAAAGTAGCTTTAGCTAAACCAAACAAAACTACAATAACAAAAGTTCAACATACAGATACCAAACTATGATTTTTAAAAGGTAAAAACAGTTCTGTCAATAAAAAACTATGGATGCATCATTTGCAGCACAAAGTACCTGGGATGTGTCAAAATCAGAATCAAAAACAGCAGCAGGTAAGGTGATGCGTTGGTTCCTTACATGCAGGGAAGGTGATGCGTTGGTTCCTTACATGCAGGGAAGGTGATGCGTTGCTTCCTCACTCCAGGGGAAGTGATGCGTCAGTTCCCTACTGCCTCACAGGGGAGGCAATGCGTCAGTTCCTTACTGGAGAGGAGGTGATGGGATGGTTTCCTACTGCAGCCCCTGTGTTGTTATAGATTTGGCATCCATGTGTGATGTGTGGAAAACCCGGATATGCTGGAGGCGATGCGGCACCGGCAAATCAGGTGCTGCGTCAATTTCTCCAGCCACCGACTGGCGATGCAGTGATTCTTCTTGTTGCCCAGTAGGGCCTGCTTCAGCGTCAATGCAGTGATCTTTGATGTCAGAGATTGGTGCACGGGCCTCGTCGTGCTGCGGTGTTTTGGGCCACTGGCAGACACTGTATGGATTTTTCAGCCACACGGGCTGTACATCTGGTGTTTCTTTCGCACAATGGTTCTGCATCACAAAATTCATTCGCATGGAGAGCAAAGAGTTGATTTCCTTCTAAACTTTTACTTCTTGGTGGCTTCCAGTAGCTAGAACAACCTGGAAGGTCACAACTCCCAGCAGTGGAGTTCAAGGAAGCTGTGGTTGAATTATTTGTGTCCCTGAGACTTCAAAACAGGAGGCAAGCAGGGAGAAATTCTTCTCAAGCAGGTTCTCAGCAGAGTCCAGTCTTTGTCCTCTCCTTGCCAGAAGCAACAATTGCAGGCCAACTAAGCAAAGCAATACACAGAAAAGGGGCAGTCTCATCCTCACAGCTCTACATCTTTTCTCCTTGGCAAGGTTCCTCTTGATTCCAGAAGTGATCTAAAGTTCTGGAGTTTAAGGTCTACTACTCATACCCCATGTTTTCTTTGTAGTCTTTGTTTCGAAGGTTTCTGAGCTCCGTGAAAACCAGTCCCGTCCTCCCTGGTCCAGCATCACCACAGTAGTTGAAGACAGCATTGTGCAGAGGAGACACAGCCATGCAGGTACTAATGAAAACTCCTCCCACTACTCTAAATGCAGAAAGGTCTATTGACCCTGTCTATGAGTCATCCAGGAAAGGCAGGACACACCTCAGGTCCCTTTGTGACTCTAGGGTGAATGTCCATCACCAGTTCCTGTCACTCCAAAAACAGAAGGTCAACACACAGGCAAGCAGAGGTACACAGAATAGTAAAGCAAGAAATTCTAAAAGTAGCATTTTCAAGCACATACATTAAAAACTACCCTTACTAAAAGGTATGTTATTAAATTCTGAATTCAGAGTGCCTAAACTACATTTCTCCATCTTGTCCCAATGGAAAAATATTTTTGTAAGATTTTAGCCTTTCAATGCCGAAAAATGAAATATACAGTATTTCACTATGAGGACATGTAACACACACCTCGGGCCCCCCCCTTCCCCATGAACTTCAAATGTGGCCGTGGGCCCGGGGGGTATGCCAAGCAGCCCAGAGACCAAGTTACAGGCGTCCCCAGTGAATGCAGCATCTGGGCTACCTGGGCATAGCTGAAAGTGTGGCGTGTGTGCGTTGTGGGAGGCAATGCTAACCTGAGAGGTATAAGCAGTGCACTGGGCAGCATGGATCTCTGCCGCGAGTGAGCTGGATGACATGACATTTTGAGTCATTGAGAATTTTGGGGACCGACTGAAATTAACACCAAGGTCACAACGCCCCTGCCTGACCTCAAGATGGCCACCTCAGTTGGTCTCTCTATGCTGCTCCACCACTCCAGGACAACAGAACTGGTCATCAACCTGACCTTAACCACATCCCTCACTTGACCTTGATCCTGCTCTCCCTCTAGGACATGTACTCTTTGAACTTCCCCTCGACCGTGGAGACCCTGCCATTTGACCAATGCCCGGTGGAGCTACTTGTTAGCTGTAGAGGAGACGGGCTTAGGATCCCCCCTCGGCCGTCATCTACCCAGCCGGACATTGGGTAAACGTTCCTTTGTCTCTCTGTCATATACCCCTCCTACCTCTTCACCCTACCCCTTCCCCCTCTACGCTTCCTTATTCTTGCGTTTTATCCCTTTAATGTTTTTCTGTTGAGTCCTAGCTATCTGACCGATGCCCGGTGGAGCTACCTGATAGCTGAAGAGAAGATGGGCTGAGCATTCCCCCTAAGCTGTCACCTACCCAGCCGGACCTTGGTCAGACTTTCCCTTTGTCTCTCCATTGTATCTATACCCTACCCCTTTCTCCCATACCCCCTTACCCTTCTTAGTCCATTTTCCTTGTTTTCTATGCTCCTTAAATGTTTTTACTGGTATCATTGGTAATATGTAACTGATGTAAATTTGCAACTATGTGGAACCTTATGTAAAGTGCTCTGATACATTTGGGTCTAGCCAGCGCTATATAAAACTCTTTAAATACATAAATAAGCATGTCCTACTTTTCCCAAACACTGCACTGAGCCCACAGGGCTACCTTGGGCCTATCTGAGGGGTGGCTTATGCCTAAGAAAAGGGAAGGTTAGGGACTGGGAAGTGGGTGAACTTGCCAAGTTGACATGGCAGTTAAAAACTGTGCACACAGACATACATTGACAGATCTGAGACACATTTACAGGGCTACTCATGTGAGCTGCACAACCACTGCTGCAAGTCCACTAGTAGTATTTAATTGACAGGCCCTAGCAAACTCAGTGCATTTTACTAGGGGCTTACCAGTAAATCAATTATGCCAATCTTGGATAATCAGTCATAATCACAATTTACACATTGAGGATTTGCACTGTGGCACTGGTCAGCAGTATCAAAGTGCCCAGAGTAGTTAACCAGCAAAAACAAAGTCCAGCACACAACACAAAATACAGGAGATAGAGGCACAAAGTCAGGGAAAAACCACTAAACCAAGGATGCCAGGTCTAACAAGCACAAACAGCGGTCTTGTAAATGACTGATCCAAATTTGAAATAAGATGGATTGAATTAATTAAGCACAGTCAAGGTCATGTCAGCAATGTTTTTTCTGTATAGGTATACATATGAGGAAACTGTTTCACATGAAGTTTAAAGGAATAGGATTAACTCACATATGAGGCAGTTGATTATCAGGGGATTGTCAAGTCATCAAAGATTTAAGAAGAATGAATAAGAATATGAGACTTTCTTAGGTGTTGAAATGCTGTTTAATATGGAGCCTTAGTCAGTATTTTATACAAGCTATAAACAAAGCGTTGTTGTTATGAAAACTATGGGGCATTCCAAAACACAATCAAAGGGTTATGCATTAACAGCATTGCAACACCAAAGTAAGTCTTATATTCTTATGCATTCTTTTTTGATATTTTGATGACTTGACATCCTCTGATAATCAACTGCCTCATCATTTTGAGGTAATCCTATTCCTTCAGTAAGTTTTTAATCATTTTCTTGAAATAGGGTTGGTGAAGGCTCTATCTACCACTCACCTTAACATATTCATTTTATTGATATGCTTTCATAAAGGACTATGGTCTCTAATGGTTCACAAAATTACATAATTTTTCTGTTCACTTTTTCTTGTTTGCATTTCTTCTTTGTTGAGTGTTCTTAGCTGACAAACACAATTTTTTTATGATTATACTTCTCCAGAGAAGGGTCCTGTTTCTAAAGAAGAAAGTCTTTTGTCCTGAAGATGGTCTTGTAGATTGATAAAGTAAACAGACCAAAACATCGACCACCTAACCTATTATAATTGTATAAGAGATGTCTACCTAATATATAGGAGAATTTTTGTATAAAAAGAAACTAAAAATGGATCAATGACATGAATGATTATTAGACATTCGGTAGAAAGACTGTTGGTCTTCGTCACTCACTTCTTTGTGCATATTATCCGGTACCCAGATTATAAACCACAAAGGAAGAATACACCCATGTCTGGTCCTTCTTCTTCCCCCTTGTTCCTTTTTTCTTCTTTCTAATTTAATTTAATTCACCTTGTGATTATATAAAATTGAATTTTAGAATTAATGTTTTTGATGTCACTGTTTTGAGGAAAATGATTATTTATCGTACAGTTATGTCCCATCATACACCCTCTTCCGTAACGTCCCCGAGCCCATCATGCCAAAACACGAGCACACGAGAACACGAGCACGAACCGACCAAGCGCTGATCATGCGCCTCATGTAGTCACACACGCGCTCTCCTTCCCCAAAAAGTCAAACGCTTATCCTTATGGTCAAAGCGATTCCGAGAACCAACTGCCTCACTCAAACCGTGCATTACTGTGGTTAAGCCGATGCCGAGAACAAGACCCCCCCCATCTGTAACCATTTCCCTATAATCAGGCCAATTCCGAGAAATGGGCCCCACTCTGTTAAACCACGACAACCAATTCCGAGAAGAAGAGCCCCCGAATGCTGAAATACGACAAACAGACATCCTGTCACGACCACCTCTCCCTTATCTAAGGAACCAGCCTAGTGTTATTTCTCCACACCTTCGCCTCTCTTGTGCTTCCTCATTCTAAATCATGACGCTGCCTCCTTTTATGGTCATGACTTCTGTTCTATTTCAACATATGATCCGGGCCTACATGACTTCTGTTTTATGTTAACGTATGATCCGGGCATTCATTGAAGGGAAGTTCCTTCCTCTTTTTCTGTTATAAATACTGTGTGTTCAGATAATAAAGTTAGAGATTCTTCCGATCCTCCTCAGGTGACGGAGCTCTCCCTTAACTCGAGTTACTGAATAAACACCCTGAATTCGAACCACCACAGACTCTGCTCTTCATACTTTGAACTTATTGATATTGTCTAGAAATTCAGATCAAGGTAAATTACTAAAATATTTACCACAGCAAATTGGCGCCCGAACAGGAACTTCCCTTTCTCCCCACACGCCGGTGATGCGGACCTAGACCGGTCTCTTCAAGACAGCGACGGACTTCTCTACGTGCACGCTGCAGGGTGTTCCTGCATGAACTCCTTTGTGTCGAAGAGGGGCCGAGCCACGGCCTAGCCATCCATACGAGGCGGTGAGGACGACAGCGGAAGTTCCGACCCAGAGCCCGAAACCTGTGAAGATTGCCGAGTCCGAGGTCATCTGAAACCCGACCAGTCCCTGTCCACGAGCGCTGCGTAATCAAGTGTCCAGATCTTCAAGGTCTTCAAGTTCTCTGCACCTCGGTGAGTACTGCTGGGAGTGTATAAAGACGAGTTCTGAGTTATTCAGAGCACGGTAAAGACGGGTTCTGAGTTATTCAGAGCACGGTAAAGACGGGTTCTGAGTTATTCAGAGCACGGTAAAGACGGGTTCTGAGTTATTCAGAGCACGGTAAAGACGGGTTCTAGGTTTCTAGAAAACGGTATGTTTGTATTCTGATACTCAGAATATATCGAGTTTTTCAAGTGTAAAGTTTTATCTGTATCTGATACAATGCCTTTGTTCTCTAAGCTGTGTAAACTGGGTACCCAGAAGGGGTTACTGGAACAGTCTGTACCATACCCCCCGAAGAATACTCCTGGTTATTTTATGTACACAAAGTATGGGATTGGTGCCATCTTGTATTTGGATCTTTGGGAAAGCTATACTAAAGATTTAGACATCGCGATCAGATGACCAAAGAGTGGTACATGGGATTTGAATTGTATCATGGCGGTTGAGAAAAGATGTTGGGAAAAGAAAGCGAGACCTTCAATGTTAGAGAGTGTTGATATATGGCGAAAAGAAGCACATCGAAGGGAACAGAAAGAGCAAGGGAAAGTTTAGAAAGCAAAAAGAATGTCGGAAGAAAGTAAGATGAAAAAGTTACAGGATCAGGATGATGATATTTGTTCTGAACAAAAGAAAAGGGAGGTATCAGCCTCAGTAACGGGTATATATCCTGTCCTCTCACCGAAAACAGGGTCCGAGATTAATTCAGATTCTAGTACCCCTACGGCACCTCCACGCCCTAAGGTTCCTTCTGTACCCGACAATTTTATTACTACTTACTTGATGGAGCCTTCTCCTGCTTATACGAATCAGGTAACAGCCAGACGAGTAGTTACTCAGACAGAACCCATCCCTGACACTTCGGGTGGTGTTCTACCCCTGTTAGAATGTGATTATGATCCGACCCCAGGGGAAGGTTCACAAGCAGATATTTCCCTTCGCTTACGAGAAGCTCTAGAAGGTATACGAGAGGTACCGAATATCACAAATTGCCTAAACAAAATTTATTAAGCGCTTCGAACAGGAGAAAATTTAGAAACACTACAGGAGGCTATAAAAAATAGACCCATAGCACATAGAAAATGCCTCTCACGATTCATGATCACTTGTTTTATTAGAATGATAGCTAGTGCAGGAAAAAGAGTTCCTGATGATTTACTACAACTAGACCAAGCAGTAGTCGCAGGAAATTACAATAAAATAAAGGAAATACAGCCTGATTCATCAAGCTGATTTGCGCTCGCAAAGGGCCAGATTCTGAGAATCTGGCCCTTTGCGAGTGCGATTTTTGCATTTGGTATTCATCATCCCAAATGCAAAAATCACTATTAGCGAAATCGCATATTTGCGAGGAATTGGATTTGAGGAATCTCTAATAGAGATTCCTTAAATGCAATTCATCAACCAAATAGAAATAGCGAAATCGCAATATTTGGTCTCAATTTACCACCAGGTCTGACTTGGTGGTAAATTGCGTAAATAGTGTAAAAAGCACTTTAGTGCATTTTTTTCTTTTGCATGTTACACACACACATGTCCTTTGGACATGTGTGTGCGCAACACCTGTTCAAATGTGCATTTTACGGGTGCTACAGGGTGTCCTTTGGACACCCCTGGCACCCTTAAAATCGCTATCTGATTTGCGAGTAGCAAATTGCTACTCGCAAATAAGGGATACTCCCCATTCATTCCAATGGGCCTTTTAGCCCATAGGAATGAATGGGGAGTTATTCCTTTTTTTGCGAGTAGCAAATTGCTACTCGCAAATAGAGAACATGTAGGAATCGCTATTTATTTAGCAATTCCTACATGAATACCGTTTTGCGTGTCCTCAATAGCGAGTCGCTATGATTCGCTATTAGGGCCACGCAAAACGGCCCGTTGATGAATCAGGCTGAATGATCTTTTTATTCCACTCTTCATAAGCAAGGTTTCCGATTCCCATCGAAAAGATGCCCCTACCCAGGGAACTGAGAATGAGAGTACGAGCGAGGATAGAGACGAAGGAACTGTTTTTCAGGGTGCAGTACGTTCCCGTATCCCTCGTTCTCAGAATAACGGACAATTCAAACTTAGAAATAAGAAATTGTCAGCCCCCACAGATAGGTTGTTCCAACGAACACAAGAAGCTCTAGATGATTGGATGGACGACGAGCCTCCACTCACCACACAAGAAAAAGAACTCGCTAGATCAAGCACCCATTGGGTATCTCAATACTCCATATATGGCTCTGATATAGTTGCTCAAATGTTTTTATCTATCCCTCTAGCCTCTCAAAGGCTAGCTAGCATCTATATGGTTCAACACCTCATTACAATGTACGAAGATACTGGTTGCCCACCAAAAGATTACATCCTCTCTTACGAGACTGTTTAGAAGGGAGGTGGGTGGCTAGGGGACAAGAATTCCTTAATATCTTCCTTGAACTACGACAGCGATATATCCAATGTTTTACAGACAGTTATGATACAAATCCCCATCCCTATGACCAAGGACAGTTCCCCCTCCGAGAAGTACACCCCGTTACAGATTCCGATGGAAAGTTGCAACAAACATTTGTGTACACTCCTTTGACAAAACTAGAAATACTCCATAGGGAACTCAAGGACATTCTTCAAATGGGTTCCTTTACTTATAAAGACCTTAATATTCTCCTTAAAGTCCTGTTACCTCAAGGAACGTACGACAAGCTAAAGGGAAAAGATTGGGAGATTGAAGGGAAAAAGGTAACATGGGCAGACTTAGAGAAAGAAGATGCCACTCGTAATCCCGGACAAGGTTTGGGACCTCTAGTTCAGGAACTCCCTCGCTGTCTCCCTAAAATACTGTCCCAGTTGCTGACCACTAAGAAAGAAGATTGGGATGCTATCTCTGCATGTAAACAGAAACCAGATGAGGATATAGGGGACTATTATTCCAGGTTAGAGAAATGCTTCCTCATCAACAGCGGCCTCTCCTCCGGTGGAGATGCCTATAGTCGATTATTTGTTTCCAAATTTGTAGAAAATGCCTTGCCCGCGATCAAAAATAGAGTACTGAAGGTAGAAAGTACTTGGCAAGCAAGCTCCCCCTCACAAGCACTTCAGATGCTCCAATATCACCAAAATAGAATTAGGGACGAACAAGAACAAGAAAAGAAGAGAACAAAAGGTACTAAAATGAAGGTATTAGTAGCACAAACTAATACGATCCAACAGACCCCTAAACAACCCCAAGTATCACAAGAAAAAGTTACTTGTAATTACTGTAAAAAGCCAGGACATTTCGTGCGTGACTGTCCAGTATTACAACATAATATTGCCACTGGGAAGACACAACCTCGTAACTATCCCCCTCGTCCTTCTGCTCCTCCAACTGATGCTAAACTTACCACCCAACTCTATCAGTACCCAGTGTCATCCTATCCTGACTTCCCCACGATCTCATGAAACAGCTGGGAGGAACACAATAATCGTCCACTAATACCGGTCCCGGTTGACCAAGAGGGTCCCTATGTACATGCTAAACTCCTAGGTAAGGAAGCAAAATTTCTGATCGACACCGGGGCTAGTAGGACGACAGTACAGCACAACGAAGTTCTAAAGGTACCCCTCTCTGGCTCAAATAGTATTTCCTTGGGTTTTTCTGGTACACCTGTCATCAACAAAGTTTCTGAACCAATTTCACTTAAAGTTGGTCCTCTTACAACTTCCACCGATTTAGTGCTTACAAAGTCCTGTCCCAAAAATCTCCTTGGCATCCAGACACTAAAAGAACTAGGTGCTATAATATGTTGTTCCCCAGAAGGAGTCCGACTATTCCTCCGAGATTTTAAAGGTCATTTCACCACACGAGAACTAGATGTCAGACTAAGAGACATTCCTGTTACACTATGGGCTACTGATCCAACAGATGTAGGATTCATGGATATTACACCACACTTAGTGACACTGAAAGAAGGCATTGTCCTACCTCGTATCCGTCAATACAAATTACCTCCAGATGCAGAACAAGCCCTTATTCATATTATCGATGATTTGATAACAAAAGGAGTAGTCAGAGAAGTACCTTCCAACACATGTAACTCACCAGTCCTGCCAGTCAGAAAGAAAACTGATGATGGTGCGCCGCCAGTCTACAGACTCGTGGTTGACTTACGTGAACTCAATAAATGTGTAGTACCACAATACCCTGTGGTCTCGGATATCAGTACTCTGTTAACAGCCATAGATCCTGAGGCTACACATTTCACTGTAATAGACCTGAAGAATGCTTTCTTCAGTGTACCCATCCACCAAGACAGTCAGTACCTATTCGGATTTTCCCTACGAGGTCGTAGCTTCTGTTTCACAAGAGCTCCCCAAGGATATACAGAAAGTCCCAGTATCTACAGTCAGGCACTTAAAAGACAGCTAGATGACATTGTTCTGCCCGCCAACACGACATTGTTACAATATGTTGATGACTTACTGGTCACCGCACGCTCCGAACCAGAATGTGAACAAGCTTCACGAATTGTCCTAATGTTCCTTGCACAACATGGCCACAAGGTGTCACCCTCGAAATTACAATTATGTTTACAGCAGGTGCCCTACCTAGGACACCTGCTGTCAAAGGAGGGTAGGGCACTCACACCTGAAAGAATTCAACTCATTTTTAACATTCCTGTCCCCAAGACACAGAAAGAAGTCCGTGCTTTTATTGGTCTCACGTCTTACTGTAGACAGTGGATTCCCCAGTTTGCATACTTGGCCAAACCCCTGATACAGCTAACAAGCACAACCTCTTCCCCATTGCCATGGACACCTGAGCACACTTTTGCTTTTGATACCCTCAAACAGGCATTATGCTCTGCACCTGTCCTAGCTACACCTGATTATGCCAAACCTTTTGTCCTCTTTGTCACAGAATGGGAAGGTACAGCCTTGTCAGTACTCACGCAAACACAAGCTAACAAACACCATCCCTGTGCTTATTTTTCTAGCACTCTTGACCCTGTTGCACAAGGTTTGCCGGACTGCCTGAAATCTGTTGCAGCTACAGCTCTAGCAATACGACAAAGTGATTCCATAGTACTAGGACACTCCCTTGCAGTACAAGTTCCACATGCAGTAGAATTGCTTTTGAATAGGACACAGACACAACACCTAACCATAGCTTGCCTCACAGGTTACGAAGTCACTCTGTTCCAACCCCATATTATCATCAAAAGGTGCAATATCCTCAACCCAGCTACGCTACTGCCTACTGTTCCAGTTGACAACCAGGTTCATGACTGCTTAGAGGTGGTCGAACTAGTCACAAAACCCCGGTCTGATCTTACAGATGTCCCTCTAAGTACGCCAGAACACACGCTGTTTGTAGACGGTTCCTGTATGCGTCTCCAATCAGGCGAACTCTCAGCAGCCTATGCTGTCACTACAGAAAACACCGTCCTTCTAGCAGCCAGAATACCCGTACATTCTGCACAAGCAGCAGAACTAATAGCTCTCACCCAAGCATGTGAATGGTCCAAAGGAAAGCGAGTCAACATCTACACCGACTCACAATATGCATTCGGGTAGTTCATAATTTCGGCATCCTTTGGAAAGAGAGAGGTTTCCTGACCTCTCATGGAACCAAGATCCAACATGGAGACCTTGTCCTCCAGCTACTAGAGTCAATACACAAACCCACAGAAATAGCCATACTAAAATGTAAAGCACACACCAAAGTTGTAGACTCTATCACCAGAGGTAATGCTCTGGCTGACGCCACAGCTAAACATGCTGCTCAGACAGAAACACTAAACACCGAAACCACCATTAGTACTATCTGTCCAGTTATCGATCCGACCAAGGATGTAGTAGACATCCAAAATCAAGCCACAGAAACCGAAAAGAGAAAATGGAAAGAGGAGGGAGGTTCACACACAGATTAAGGTTGGGTAACACAGGACAAGTCCAAATGGTTTCTCCCTGACCTAATGGTTCCCATAATGATAGAAACTGCTCATGGTCCCGCACATCTAGGAGAGAAAGGAATGTTAGACTGCCTGAATCTGATATGGCACAACAAGCATCTGCGTGCAGCAGCCAAACAAAAAGTACGAACCTGTATGATTTGCTGTCAGTTCAATCCAGGGAAAAGTGTATCCGTTGAACAAGGAGGGTTCCATCCTCCAGATCACCCCTTCGAAGTCCTGCAAATGGACTACATACAGATGGAGAGATGTCGGGGATATAAGTATGTCCTCGTAGTAGTCTGTACCTTAACTCGATGGACTGAAGCATACCCCATCCCAGACTATGGTGCCCAGATGACTGCCAAGCAATTGGTGAGGGAATTCTTCCCTCGCTACGGGTTGCCAAGAGTCATTTACTCTGACAACGGACAACCATTCTCCTCTAAATTGATGGAAGCTGTCTCCTTACTGCTAGGATACACCTGGAAGTTTCACTGTGTTAGGCATTCCCAAGCAGCAGGCCTAGTCGAACGACATAACCAGACATTAAAAACAAAATTAGCAAAAATATGCGCTGACAAACAAATAGATTGGGTTACAGCTCTTCCAGTTGCCCTCTTCTATATGAGAATGGTGGCACATTCCCGGACGGGTCTGTCCCCCTATGAAATTACATTTGGGAGGCCTCCGAATATCTGGGGTGTCCCATCTCCTAAAAAGCTAATTGACATTGATGCAAATGTACTGACAGATTACTTGGCTTCTTTGATGTCTGCACTACACTCTTGCCGTTCACAGGTGGCTGCAGCCTTCCCAGACAAGACCGCGCCCGATGAGCACCCCCTTCAGCCTGGTCAATGGGTGCTCGTCAGAAATTTTGATCGAACCAGCCCTCTGGAGAAAAGGTGGACGTCCCCCAAGCTGGTACTGCTGACGACGAGGACCGCCATCAAGGTCGAGGGACGGAAAGGGTGGTTGCACGTGTCGCACTGCAAACCCTTTTACGGACCAACTCCGGACACTGTTGCTGATCCTGAGACCAGAGACACTGAAAAAACAGACTTTAAAGACACTGAAACGACAGACTTTATTTCACCCCTCCCAGAACTTTTACCCCAAGAAGAGTACAAATCGCGGCTGCGATCCTACCCCAAACAGACTTGAGACATTTCCATCTGAATCCGGCCTGCCAGTGGCTACTTAAGCCCAAGACGGACGCTTGGTGAACCGGTTGCTGGGAAGAGTCCGGTTACTGGTGCATTTTTTCCTCTCAAAGATTAAGCAGCCGAGATTATGAAGATAAAGACTCATTGTGCAAAACTGTTTCATGACAAAGTCCCCCTTTTCCTTTCTATCATGATTCTTATTTTCTGCATCATGGCTTGTCTAGGTTGGTTCCTTCATCTAGCTTTCCCACCGCCTTCCCCCGCGCCCTTGAACAATACTGCTATGCATTCACACGTAGATCTTCCTCCACATCTCATGAACAGAAGAAAAGAGTTCTTCAATAACACATTCATCTCCACACTCCACCAACATCAATTGGTGCTTAACAAAACAAATTGTTGGGTCTGTGGTTTAATGCCACATTCTGTGCACGGGGAAATGCCTTTTATTCCTCTCCCTTTTGGCTATGCTGGATCTACCTATGCACTCTCTATGATATTTTCCGCCTCTGTTAGGAACATTCCTGAGACCCCAATAAAAAAGGCTAGTACCTGGAATGAGATAAAAGAAAAAAAAAGTGAGAGCTGTCGCAAGGATGGTAACTTTCACAGCAACATGGGGACGAGCAGACATTTGTGAAAAAAACAGTTACTCCCTCTTTAATGACACCACCTCCTTTAGGGAGACATTTTCAGTCCAGAAAAGACAGACAGACCAGGGAGGATGGGCCGTGCCCCACAAGGGCCTATTCTGCGTAAGAGGAAAGGGTAAGGGTCAGAAAATGGGAGATAGTGAATGTAACAAGACCTACACCCTACCTGATCCAAATTTCCCAACGATGGCCACTGCCCCCAACACCTACTTTATCTGTGGACCTCACGCGCGCACTTGGTTACCTCAAGGCTGGTCTGGAAAATGCTACATTGCATTTCTCCTCCCCCCTACCTACACGGCCCCAGCAGATTATCATGTCAGTGACCCCCCGACCGTAATTAATAGACGCGAAGGGGGGCCATAGATGCTGAAGATACAGCGGGCCAAGAGGCTGGTGATTTCTCTAAAGGAGTCATCCCATTCTGGGGGCCTATGATCAACAGCCGCCACATAAGACAACTGACTCGTGTGGTCCAGGGAGCCATAAACGAAACAGCCGGTGCATTAAGTAACATCACCTCTGAGATGGCTGCTGACAGACTCATGACGTTACAAAAACGTATGGTCCTAGACATCATATTGGCTGACCGTGGTGGTGTATGTGAACTGATCGGGTCCAGCTGCTGTATATTTATCCCAGATAATGCACCCTCGGTGTATGCCGCTATTTCCCGCCTTCATAGACTTTCCAGAAAACTAGATGCAGACACTGGTGCCTGGTCCCTGACGGGTTGGCTTTGGAGCCTCCTGTCCTCATGGGGATGGAAGGTGCTTACAGTCCTAGGTCTTGCTCTAGCTATTCTCTTCACTTGCTGCCTCTGTATTCAGTGCGGTCCAGCACTCTGTAGTTTCTGTATCACTACCTGCATTCCCAAAACCCAGACCAGAAAGAAAGAAAGAGAAAGAATCATGTTACAGGAACAAGTAAACGACCTAATGAGTATAGAGGTGGACTAGAAAAAGCAAAGAATTTTAGAAGGGTATATTATGGGACAAGGAGGGAATGAGGAAAATGATTATTTATCGTACAGTTATGTCCCATCATACACCCTCTTCCGTCACGTCCCCGAGCCCATCATGCCAAAACACGAGCACACGAGAACACGAGCACGAACCGACCAAGCGCTGATCATGCGCCTCATGTAGTCACACACGCGCTCTCCTTCCCCAAAAAGTCAAACGCTTATCCTTATGGTCAAAGCGATTCCGAGAACCAACTGCCTCACTCAAACCGTGCATTACTGTGGTTAAGCCGATGCCGAGAACAAGACCCCCCCCCCCCTCTGTAACCATTTCCCTATAACCAGGCCAATTCCGAGAAATGGGCCCCACTCTGTTAAACCACGACAACCAATTCCGAGAAGAAGAGCCCCCGAATGCTGAAACACGACAAACAGACATCCTGTCACGACCACCTCTCCCTTATCTAAGGAACCAGCCTAGTGTTATTTCTCCACACCTTCGCCTCTCTTGTGCTTCCTCATTCTAAATCATGACGCTGCCTCCTTTTATGGTCATGACTTCTGTTCTATTTCAACATATGATCCGGGCCTACATGACTTCTGTTTTATGTTAACGTATGATCCGGGCATTCATTAAAGGGAAGCTCCTTCCTCTTTTTCTGTTATAAATACTGTGTGTTCAGATAATAAAGTTAGAGATTCTTCCGATCCTCCTCAGGTGACGGAGCTCTCCCTTAACTCGAGTTTCTGAATAAAGACCCTGAATTCGAACCACCATGGACTCTGCTCTTCATACTTTGAACTTATTGATATTGTCTAGAAATTCAGATCAAGGTAAATTACTAAAATATTTACCACAGTTTGGACATTCAGAAATGATATTGTAAAAGAAAACAACTCTTGAGTTGTATAAAGCATTTTAAAAGTGCCATTTTCAGAATTGTTACTTAAATTCTGACTTTACTATTAAAAAGGATATTAAATTATAATTCCTTAGGCACCAAGCATGACATATCTACCTGTTCCCAAACAAAAATAATCACTTTAATAAAATAAGATAACCCAATTTTGAGCTATTAGAGAGGGAGGCCTCACAATAGTAAAAATAAATCAATGTCCAATCTTTTAATTATAAAGTACCCTGCCCTGTGGGCTATCCAGGGCTTAACTTAGGGGTGATAAATGTGTAATAAAAATGGAGTTTTAGGCTTGGCAAGGGGATTATTTTGCCAAGTCAAATTGGCAGCTTAAAACTGAATACAGGATGCAATGGCAGACCTTAGACATGTTTAGAAAGACCAGCTAAATGGGTGTAGGCCCACTAGTAGCATTTAATTTACCAGCCCTAGATTTATGGCATGCCACTTTTCCCTGGGACTTAAAGATAAATTAAATATATCAATCAAGTATAAGCCAAATTTACTGTGTTTTAGGGAGTGAACAAAAGCACCTTAGCACTGGTTAGCAGAAGTAAATTGTGCAGAGTCCTAAGGCCAACAAAATAAAATCAGAAAAATAGGAAGAAAGAGGGCAAAATGTTTGGGGGTGACCCTGCAGAGAGGACCAAGTCCTATACACAAAGAACCAGGCTATATTAACTGAGTGAGTGAGTGAGTGATATATGCTTTATTTCGATACATAAATATCTTAAAAGCAGTACATACATTGAGATTTACATTTCTTAAGGCAAAGATAAAAACGATTAGAAATTCAAAAAAGATAAAACAATCAACACTGCTGTAATAAATATTTTTTTTTAAAAAGAATTAAATTGCAATAGAAAGCCTTTTAGAATGAATCACCCAAACCCATTTAAAAAATTTAGAAACACCACACACAATGGGGGATGATGTATCAGTCAATAAAATACGGAGGGCCACCAAATGCTGTCTTGTACCTAGAAGTCTGCACACTGGTGTAAGCCAACGCCTCCTTGGAGCACAATAATCCGGGCATTCGAAGAGAATGTGAGCCACCGTCTCAACCCGCATTGAGCACAAAGCGCAAAAGGGTGAGGACTGGGGAGCTGATTTCCACCTAGACACCAGGTTGCCTAGAAGTAGAGTACCCACTCTGAGCTTAAAGTAGAGAGCCCTGTCCAATGGAATAGAAATGAGGTCCAGATAGGGCTCAAATGCAACCACGTCTTTAATTATTAGGAATGCTGTGGTCGAGGTGCAGTGACGGGGATTCCCAATGAGTTTGGCTGATACCCACTCCCAGTAAAGTTTCTTCAGGGTGGCATTGGGAGGAGCAGAACGGGTATCCCAGGAGTCGTCCAACCCCAGCTCCCCCAATAGGCTCCTAACGACCCTAAGCCATTTAATTCGATGCCAACCCTCCATGGCAATCACCTCCGACAAGCCTGCTGCATATGATGCTAGCTCGGGGACCCTCCACAGGCGAGCCCACAAAAGCAGAGGCCGGAGGCGCGCCTGGTCCGCGATTGATCTGCAGCCCAAGTCAAGAAGCACCGGGACTGTTGGAGTGCTCAGTGGGAGCGCCATAAGGTCTTTCAGGAATTTGCTTTCTGCTTTAGCTAAAACCTCAAGGTTTGAGGTGCCCCACAACTCCGCTCCATACAGGGCGGCAGTTACCCCTCTGGCTTTATAAATGTCTATAACCGGGGAAATGCAATGTTTAGCAGATAAACGATGTTCCCTGAGTAGGACACCAGTAACCCTTTTGTGGCTGAGCAGCATCTTTTGAATGTGTGGGGTCCAGCTCATGGAGTTACTTAGGCAGATCCCCAAGTAATCAAACTCACAGAACCTCTCCAGGGGGACAGAGTTTAAGATCGGGGGGGGTCCTAACCTTTTAGGAGGGTTCATGATCAAAAATTTGGTCTTGTCTACATTAATCGTCAAGCCCCTGAGGGAGCAGAACTCCTGGAAGCGGTTGAGGAGCTTTTGGAGACCCCAGGGTGTCTTTGCGATGAGAAGGGTGTCATCAGCAAAGAGCAGGGTGGGGATCCGAGTGCCCGCCAGGGACGAGGCATCTGCTGGTTCTTTGAGCAGGTGCTCTACCACCCCATTCAAGTAAAGTGAGAATAGTGTGGGAGCTAGCACGCATCCCTGGCGGACGCCCCTACACACCGGGATCCATTGGTTTTCTCCCCGTTCGTGCCCCACCGCACCTGTGCATAGTTATCTGCATGAAGTTTGATCAAAAGCGACAGGATGTAGGGGGGCAGCCCCAGCCCCTGCAGAACCCTCCATAACTCCTCCCTAGGTACTAGGTCAAAGGCAGTCTTCAGGTCGATGAAGGCCATGTAAAGACTGCCCTTGCCCAGCACCACCACCTTCCAATACAGGAGCATCAGCCTAAAGGCCTGTTCGATCATCCCGGCGCCTGATCGGAACCCCGCCTGGAAGTCAGACAAAATCTTGTAGTCATCAGCCCATTGGAGGACCCTCCTCAAAATCACCTTCCCGGCCACCTTTTGGGAAGAGTCGATCAGGCTAATGGGCCTGTAGTTGGCGGGGCTGTCCCGGCACCCCTTTTTAAATATCGGGACAACCTCCGCCCCCTTCCAGGAATCAGGCACCGGAGCGCCCCTCATGATTGCGTTTAGAAGATTAGCGACCAAATGACCCCATTCCTTCGGGTCGGCTCGTAACAAGTCGCCTGGTAGCCCGTCTGGCCCAGCTGCTTTTAGTGGGACCAGGGACTTAATTACGGCCTCCACCTCCCTCGAGGTGAAGTCATCACCACCCCCAACAAAAACATCTGCTTCCAGGGAGAAGGGCTCACTAAGGACCCCTTCTGGTTGGGAATACAGGGCTTCAAAGTGGTTGTACCAGATCTGGGCAGGGATGGAACACATAACCAACGATGCATCAGGCCTACTCCTAGTTCTGACCAGACTCCAAAAGCTCCTTGCATCCTTTCCCTTGCTAGCTGCCAACAGGTCTTCCCAGAACTTCTCCTCCCACTCCTTTTTCGCTGCCCTTAAGGTGTGGGAGTAGTCCTTCCTTGCTACCCTGATTGCTACTTGGGACTTGGATTTAACTGCCCCTATCAGGGCTTTTTTCAGGGTCCTGCATTTTTTTGTATACCATCCCTGTCTATTCATGGGTTTGGACCTGTTGATTGCGCCAGAAGGGCTAGAGGGTGAGATGAAAAGCTTACTTAGGGCCCTGGTTAGATCACAAAAAATCTGCGTGGCCTCCTCAGGCACGTGGGACAATGATCCCAGATTACTCTGGGCTGCAGCCAACAGTGCCCCTATGGCTGAGACTTTCTCGGCAGACATGACTAGTTTGGCCCACTTCAGTCGCCTCCCACAGTTAGATACGCTGGCCATCTGGGAGTTAGATGCCGACAAGGGATGTAATCCAACCTTGCCCCTGAGCCACTCAGGAGATAACGCAAGAGAGAGAAGGTTGTGGTCGCTCTCAATGGTCTGAATAATCTATATATCACTCAGAGTACTCCATAGGTATACGTCGAGAAGAATATAGTCTATTATAGACGTATGATTGGGCCTATTGTAGGTAGGTGCACCAATCACATCAGATTTGGACCTCCCATTGACCGCCCTCAGATCAAATTCCATGTTAAGGGCGTTGATTTGCAACGCCACTTGTGTCCACCTTTTGATGGGGGGCAGGGCCAGGGCCGGAATCCCCTTTCTCGAGTCCTCCTCTTCTATGCCTAGCATGTCATCAGGGCCTAGGGGCTCGAACGTACAGTTTAGATCACCCGCCACCAAAGTGCACGATTTTCTCGGCCGCTGCCTAAGGAGATCTTCCAAAAGGGCAATGGTGGGAGATTGTACGCCTCCCCTAGTGCCCCTAGCATAGATGTTAAAGATGTCTAGGAGCAGACAACCCTGTGGATCCTTTAGCGTGACGTTAAGGATATCTGGTGAGTTTGTAGGGTGCTCTTCCACCCTGCAATCTAAGGCGACAGCAACCCAAATGAGGAGACCGCCCGAAGGGCGACCCCTCCCTGACGAAGGGGAGACAGCTGGAACAAAGTGGGATGAGAATCCCACCTTGTGACAGGGCTACTTAGCCCACGTCTCCTGGAATATACAGATGGAATAACCCTCCACAAGAGCGTTCCAATCGGGCAACCCCATCTTCCTTTCTATTCCCGCGATGTTCCAGCTGAAAATCCTAAGGACTGGATCCGTCACAGCTGGCTCATCGCCAGGAACGAGGTCGTCTCCCACCTTCAACGGAACCTGGGTCATATGGCTGCCAGCGCCGCCCTGCCTCCCGGGAAGCTGATTACTCTCCTGTGTGGGAGTGGGGACCACCATGCTCGGAGGGAGTATACCATGATCTATTCTTAGCCCTATCTGCTCAGTGACATCGTCTATACTACCAGTTCTTGGGACCTCCCCAATGGTGCCGTCGGTTCAATAACCCGGTGGTCTCCACCCTGGCGATGGCCAAACTGTCTGAGGATAGAATTGAGGGTTGGCGGGAATTTCAGAATAGGCGGGGCTATTGCTCCAACCCATGCCGAGTTCTCGACCAATCCGGGGAGTGAATGGTCTTGGATAAAAAAAGGTTAAGTCCACTGTGTCAATTCCCGGCCCCCCGGGATTAGGTTTGGATTTACAAATAGTTTGAGCTACTCTACTATCCCTAAAGTTGACCACCACGCAGTCACCTTCTAGATGCTTGTAGCCATGACCCACCCAATCCACCCTTCTGGCTCCTATAATTGACCCATCCAAACCCCTAGGAAGGGGTCTGTTGGACTCTAGCCAGTGCAACATTTTGTTTGTTAGCGCTTGAGGGGATTCATTTTGGTCGGCCTTCAGGGGGGGTACATTTGTAAGGACAACAACATAAGGGTGGCAGTCCGGGGGTAGGTCTATAGGGGGGGACGTTAGGGCGACTTTGGGTAGTGGGACTTTTGGGACAGTTTTTGTTGGTAGTGTTTGTGGGTGGGTAGGAGCAGGGTTATTACACGTGGGTTTGACTGGACAAGCCTGACTATTAGCTTTACCTTTGCCCGTCCCCTTTGCTGTTCCCTTCAATTTAGCGGGGCCACTCCCACCCAGCAGCTCAACCCGGCCCGGCTTCGTACCCGGGGCTTGAGAGGGCTTGGGAGTACTTGGATGGACTTGCGTTTTTTTACCAATACTCCCAGAGGTAGCCACAAGCGACACTGAGGGAATGTTGTCAGTCGACTGGGGAGTTATCAAAGTAGCCGCAGAGGGTACAACAGGCAAAACCTGCTGGTGCTCTGTGGTTTTCCCGCTTCTAGTAGGACCTCCTGGTCCCTCATCCCTTATCCTGGAGTGCAGTTTGATCAGAGCTTTCAATGAAAAAAAACTATCTAAGGTTGACTGTTCAAACCTGTCGAGCCTGTCACCCAGCCCAGTTACTCTGTCGATAATCGGGGACAACAGCTTTTTTAGCGATTCCTCAAATTGTTCAATAGAAACAGGGACACAGGGTGCTAATGGCTGGTAACTGAAAAAGGGCGCTGCGCCCGCTTTTTCTAGGTTGGGACCGCTCCCCTTGGTGGAAGAAGAGGGATTAGTCGTGCCCAAACCCTCGCCAGTTTTAGTACCTATGCCCCTAGTCCCCTGTTTTCTTGGCTTCTTGCATGATTTCAAGGAGCTTCTTCTGCGTGCACTAGCGACCCTTTTTCTTTTAGTGGTTACAGGGACCTTGCGGGCCAACGGGAAAATGCCTATTGGCTTTGGCATTTCCACTGTGGGGGGGGAAACAGACAGGGCTTGCTATGGGAGGAGGGGTTACAATAGGAGACACAACTGGATTGCCACCATCCTCAGGAGGAGGTGTGGATGATTCAGCCAGCCTCTCCAATCTATCAATGCAAGCCCTCAGTGAGGCAACCCTCGCTTCATCGGATATACGGGGGTGGGTAACAGGGGGACAGGGTTGCATACAGGTGATACTACCTGAGCTAAAGGGCCCAGGGATGATCTTTTAGATGGGTGAAATTCTTGCGAAAGATGCCGCTCCGTCATTACAATTTCCTTTTCTATGACGGCTGCAACCCGTGTGATAAATTTGTCCATAGTGCCTATTTCACTACTGGGTCCCACCTCCCCCCCCCTCCCCTCAGGCTCTTTCCCGAGCGGGTGGACATTAGAACTGACTACTAGGAAAGTGCAAATAACCTTGTTGTTGTGAGGATGAGTACAGGGACTGGAGTGACAAGACGTAATGTCAGAGGGGTGGCCCAGCCCAGCCTCAGACAGCCGCTGACTGCCACAGACTGCCCGCCCTTTGCCCGGGCTTCGCTTCGCGTTCCGCTACGCGCCGATCGTGATATTAAGTAGGTAGCGTTGCGGGCGTGGTTTCGAGGGGGCGCGGCCAAGATCTCCGAGGCTGTGCAGGGACTCCTGGTCTAGCGAGTCCCTGCCTCTCACCGCCCTTCTCAAAGTAGCCAAGAGTTCCTCCGCTCCACCCGGGTTCTCTGAAGCAGCAGGACCAAACAACACCAAGCCCCTCGCCTCTACCCGCGCTGCGGCACCCGCGAAGCGGGTGCGGCGAGGAGTAGCGGGATTGGCGGTATCCCTCTGCCGTGAGGGATAAAGGGCAGCCCAGGGACCTCGTCAGGTAAGCTCTCCCACCGTTAACCTGGCTTCACACGCTTTTAGATCTCAGCTGGGCGGGGGGCGTGGTTTCGAGGGGGTGCGGCCAAGATCGCCGAGGCTGTGCAGAGACTCCTGGTATAGCGAGTCCCTGCCTCTCACCGCCCTTCTCGAAGTAGCCAAGAGTTCCTCCGCTCCACCCAGGTTCTCTGAAGCAGCAGGACCAAACAACACCAAGCCCCTCGCCTCTACCCGCGCTGCGGGTGCGGCGAGAAGTAGCGGGATTGGCGGTATCCCTCTGCCGTGATGGATAAAGGGCAGCCCAGGGACCTCGTCAGGTAAGCTCTTCCCTTAACTATAACTCACACTTTCCACTTGCTTTGCTTATACCCTCTCATACATTACTGGTGTTCCGTCGCCCGGGCCGTAGACCCGGGTTTTTGGAGTCTTGGTGCAAAATTTTAGACTCAATTGTCACCTTGAGAAGGAGCAGGACACTGACACACGGCACCTCTTAGAACTTATGTCCTCTTTGGGCTTTGAGCAACTTGTTCAATTTCCCAAGCATAACGGTTGTCATATCTTAGACAGCGTTTTCACCAATCATTGCAGCTTAATAATTGCAGAGGTAAAGCCACTTAACTGGGTCGACCACTCGTTGATTCTGTTTAAAGTTTGGAAGAATCCCTCCACTACTGTGGAGGACAACATACCCCAAAGCACATTTGCTACAGGGGGTTGAGCAAGATTTCTGCTCCCGATTTGGAGGCGGCTTTGGCCATCCCTTTACCCTTATGGCAGAGGGCTTTCACAATTGGATTACTCAAGCTTAGATATTGTCGCACCTTTTAAAGAGCGCACCTTTAAGATTGTCAAACCTACATCTCATTGGTTTCAAAATGAACTTAGATCACTCAGAAGTGAATGAATGCAGATGGCGGCTAGACACTTGCATTAGGGAGAAAGCCAAGCAGAAAGCCGTGCTGCAGAAATATAAGCGAGCCATCTTTCAAGCCAAAGCTCACTTCCTCACTAAGAAGATCCTTGCTGCAGACAATTCTTCTAGCCTGCTCTTCAAGGTGATCAAGGAGATCTTCAAACCTTCTGGGATGCTTGCGTTGTCCCCCTCTCAAGACCTCTCTGATAGAATAGCTACCTACTTCAAGGACAAAGCCCTTAAAATCTTCAGGAGGCTCAACCATATGCAAATGGCAGAATCAAAGGGCGTGAAGGCCATGCAGACCAGGGACGGGGGAACCCCCCTCCTACTTTGCAGCGTTTCCCCAGATGACTGTGGAACAAACTTTTGGTTTTCTTATGAGCCTCAAGTCTAGTTCCCCCACTGACCCTTGTACGTACCTCACTCTCAATATGGTCCGCAACACGATTGCTGACTTTCTTTGCAAAGTGTTTAACAATATCCTCTGCTCCGGCTGTTATCCGGACGCTTGGAAAGAGGCAATTGTCACCCCCCTGCTTAAGAATCCCAATGCTGACCCCTCTGAATTGAAAAACCTTTGGCCCATTTCTCTTCTTCCATTCCCCACTAAAATCCTAGAGAAGTTCATCAACATTGAGTTGATGATTTAATTGGACTCTAATGAGATCTTGGAACAGTTACAAAATGGTTTCCTCACCAATTACAGCACTGAATCCGCCCTCATTGCTGCCACTGATCACATCCGCATGCAAATCGATCAGGGTGGGTCTGTCGTGCTGATTATGCTCGACATGTCGGGGGCTTTTGATACTGTCTCTCCCACTTGGATGATCCAAATTCCGAAAGAGGTGAGAATCTCGGGTAAGGCCCTGCAGGTCCTACATTCCTTCCTGACAGAGAGAACTAATGCTGTTAGTTGTGGGGTTTTCAGATCTAAGTCTTTTAGCCTACACTGTGGCGTTTTCCAGGGCTCATCCCTGACCCCCACCCTCTTTAATGTGTATGTGTCACAACTGGCCAAGTTGGTCAGATCCTTTGGGTTTCAGGTGATCTCCTACGCTGACGACACGCAGATTATTGTTTCCGCCTCCAATGATCTGCAGTCGGTCAACAAGAAATGTAACCAGTGCATGGCCAGCATTATCAGATGGATGCAAAATAACTCCCTCAAGATCAATGCAGGAAAAACCAAGGTCCTAGTCTTTGGTCCCCACACTTCAATCTGGTCAAATGCCTGGTGGCCAGGAGCTTGCTGCGGTCCCCTTCCTGTTCCCGCCAAAACAGTCAAAAATGTGGGGGTTATTTTTGATGATGGTCTGACTTGCTCTTACATTCTGAAGATTCTCAGGTAGGTGCTTCTGTATGTTCCACCAGCACTCCACCTGCCTACGGTCATTTCACTGGTTACTTCCCAGCTTGACTACTGTAATGTTTTGTACCTGAATATTAGTTCCGCCTGAACAGGCTTCAGGTCGAACAAAAAGCGGCTGCCAGGCTGATCCTGAATATCCCGAAAAGACATTCAGCAAAGGAGAGCTTCACACTGGCTCCCTATTAGGAAGCAAATCTTCTTCAAAGCCTTGTGTACGGTTCACAAGGCCCTGCATAATATAGGGTCGCAACAGCTGAAAACCATGTTCAAATGGTATATGCCTGGGAGGAAATTGAGATGTTCATCCCAGAGAAAACTGGATATCCCTAGAGTTCACAAAGTAGACTCTGGGGGTCCCTCCTTCTCGGTCGTAGGGGCCAAACTCCGGAATACACTACCCTCTTTGATCTCCCGGGTGGAATCCCTTCCAGTGTTCAAAAAACAACTGAAGACCTGGCTTTTCTCAGTTTAGCCAGTTGCCTCTCATTCTCCTCTTCTTGTCCGCTCAGTACCTAGGCACCTTCGGGTTTTAGTGCGCTTTAAAAATCCCTATCCTATCCTATATTACAGCAGTTTTAGAATGAATAACCATAGCATTCATAAGAACACTCCTGCCATCTGATATGACATCATTTATGAGAGAAGTGCCCGTGGTAGTGTCGCAAAGTTCCTACTAATTCAGTAAGACTATGCATTTGGGCAACACAATCGTCAAAATGTTGGGAGCTGTGCCCACTCATTCTATCAGGATATGCTGACCTGGCTAGCTCACAGTGCACCATCTGGACCCCTAAACCTTACAGGGTACCGGATGGTGTCTGCAACCTGAGAACATTGACATTTTGAAAACAGATCCACCCTTTTGTGATTAACTCAGGCATACCCACATGGAGAAACCGGAACAATGCTAATTGGAATGTTATAGATATGCTTGTGAATGTTTTGTAGAGTCAAAGACAAAATCTATCTCTGTTGCAGTTAATACATTGACCCACTATATCCATCAAGGATGTAAGGCTTTTGGGTTGGGATGCTGGTCCTTGTGACATCCTTTAAGGCTGGAACGGGAGTCACAACAGTTATGTATTTTCTCTGAGCCAATGATCTTTCCTTCACTACAGCTGTCTGTATTGCTGACAGTATTTTTTCAGTTGGTACCCAACACATCTCTGCATTTGAAAATAAATGTGATGTATATGCAATTGGTACAGTGTCATCCTCATTTAAAGTGATATTTGTGTAGCTGTGTTTCCCGTGATTACACAGATAAATGCAATAGTTTTGTTAACACATTGTATGTGTTTTGAAGCGATCATGTCAGTTTGCACTGGAAGTTTACTCTGTGTATGCTCTGGTGTCCACTGTGTACTTGAGAAGTCTGGATGTATTACTTGATAAAACATGTTGAATATAATCTGGTATATATGTTCTACCAACATTTTGAAATCCCAATAGCACTTGTAGATTATTTATTGTGTTAGGTAGTGTTAAGAATGCAGATTTCTCTAGTAAATGTGCCACTAAGCTTTTGCCTTCATTTGATACCTAATATCCCAAGACCAGGACACTGGGAAAGGAAGTATGATTTCTGGAAATTGAAGTAACAACCTATTTGAGAAAATCCTAGAACTATGTGATCTGCTCTGGCTAGGTGTGTTTCCAAGTCATCAACCATAAGGTATAAAAGATCGGCATATGACAATGCTTCATAACCAAAGCTCTTTAATAGTTCTGTTATATGGGAACACACCTGGGCTGTTCTTACACCCTTGTGGCAATCAACAAAATTGTTTATGTGACCTGAGGGAAGTAAATTCTGTTAGATACCTGCTTTCAGGTGCTTAGGTTTTGCAGAAAAGGCCATTTGAAATGTCTAATGTTGTTTTGTATTTTTTTTTCATTATGTTGTTTATTAGTCCTGTACTGTGTGCATTTTGTACTTTAAATGTGCAAGCATGACTATTTAATTGTCTATAGTCTAAGACCAACCAGTATGAATGGCCTGGTTTCACTATGGGGAACAAAGGATTGTTCATTGGTGAGGTTCAGGATTCAATTACAACTTGAAATTCAAGCTGTCCTTAAATGTCTCTAAGCTGTTGTTTTGCTTCATGTTTAATAGGGTATTATGGAGGAACTTGCGGGCTGATCTGATGGGTATTTTATGGAAAAGTGAATCTTTATCCAAACCCACATGGTTGTGATATAATGCTGAGGCTTGTGGAATGGCCCATTCCTTGGCATACGCATGTTTAACTTCTTCTGGACCTAGGTCGGAGAAGACTGGTACTGTCACACTTTCCCCTTATCAGACTTTTTCATACAATCTCAGGTGGCCAATCTTTCTCAGCCAAGAGAATGTCATAACCAAATATTAGGTAATCCCAAAAGAGAACTCTAATGGTTGAGGTATATCACTCCCAATATGTAGTTGCACATGTTTAAATATTCCTAGAGAGCGAACTCTCTGATCCGGTATTTCCACCTGAACAAACTCATTTATTGCTCTCGCCACCAGAAACTATTGAAAATTCAGGCAAACTATCATGACTTCTGCCATGCTGTCTAGCAGAGTTTGAGCAAAATCTTGTGCAGAATCAGATTCCTCTATATTGTGGAATATTTAAGCAAGAGCCTAGCCAATTTCTCCTTTTTAAATTGAGGATTTTGCTGTAGAAGTTTATCCTCTTTTTATGATGATGTATGAAGAGCATAGTGAGTTCTTCTTGAGCTTCATATACACCTCTGACCTGCGCTCTGATCATCCTTCTCTCTCCAAGTGTTTATTGGATGACTACTGAAAGGATTGGGAAGGACATGTATCAGTGCACCAATATCTTTTAGGCTGTTTATTTGTTTCATGGTTGTGCAGATTATAGTGCTTTTCAGAGGACTCCTGGTTGAACTTTTTCCTTATTTTTCTTATTATCCCAGCATTTTTTAGAAGACTTGGTGCTTGTTTCAAGTTATCCTTTTCAGAATTACCCCTAAGTTGTGGTTTGTTAGGTCTGATCCCCAAATTATCTCAATATATTGCTGTATAGGTTTCAGCAATACCTTTTGGTAGTTCTCACTCCTGATCTGCTAATGAAATTTGTGCAAACAATCAATCAATCAGGAAGTTGTAAGCGCACTACTCACCAGTGAGGGTCTCAAGGCACTAGGGGGGGGGGGGGGGGTGAGAAGTTCCGTTCTATCAAAGAGCCAGGTCTTGAGAGCCTTCCTGAAGGATTTCAGGGAGGGGGCGCGTCTGATGTTGATCGGGAGCTCGTTCCAGGTCTTGGACGCAATTTAGGAGAAAGCTCTTGCTCCTGTTCTGGCTCTGTGGATGTGTGGAATTTTGGCGAGGGTGACATTGGTGGATTTGAGTTATCTTTTGGATACGTCGAAGGAGATCTTGTGAGGTATTGGGGTCCGGTTTTGTGGAGGCATTTGAAGGCATGGGTGAGTATCTTGAAAGTGACTCTCTTCTCGACAGGGAGCAGGTGGATGTTCTGTAGGTGTTGGCTGATGTGCTCGTGTTGAGGGTTGCCGAGGACGAGTCTGTCTGCGGTGTTCTGTATAATCTGGAGCTTGCGGAGCAGAGACTTTTTGATGCCAGGGTAGAGGGCGTTTCCGTAGTCCTGTCTGCTGGTTATGAGCGCATGGGCGACTATCTTCCTATCTCAGTGGGGATCCATTTGAAGGTTTTGCGGAGGATGTGGAGGGCGTTGAAGTAGCTGGAGGCATCGGTGTTGACCTGTCGGGTAATGGAGAGGGACGAGTTGAGTACGATGCTGAGGTTTCTTTCGTGGTCCGTGGGGTCGGAGGGCTGCCAAGGGCGGTAGAGCACCAGGTGTTGTTCTATGATGAGAGGGTAGTTCTAAGGATGAGGACTTCTTTCTTCTCCGAGTTGAATTCCAGGCAGCTGTTGCTCATCCAGAATGCAAAGTCCTGCATTCCTTCCTGGAACTTGAGTCTGGTGGTGGTGGGGTCCCCAGTGATGAGTTGGGTGTGGGCGGCATAGGATACTATGTTGAGGCCATGCTGTCTTACGATGGTGGTGAGGGGGGTCATGTAGATGTTGAAAAGGGTTGGGCTGAGTGATAATCCCTGGGGAATTCTGCAGTAGATTTCCTTGGGTTCGGAGAGGAAGGGTGGCAGTCTGATTCTTTGGCTTCTGCCAGTGAGTAACGAGCAGATCCAGTCGAGGTCGGTTCCTTGTATACCCGCGTTGTGTATTCTGTCTGTGATTGTGCAGTGGGAGACCGTGTTGAATGCTGCTAACAGGTCGAGTGTGATCGGGCTGAGGTATCGCTTTGGCCAAGGAGGGTACGGATATCTTATGTGGTGGCGAGTAGGGAAGTCTTGGTGCTATGGTTGCTGCGGAATCTGTCTTGGGAGGGGTCCTGGATGGGGTTGTCTTCAATGAACCTTGTTAGTTGTGCAATGACGGTCTTCTCTGCGACTTTTGCCGCAAAGGAGAGGAGAGATATGGCCGGTAGTTCTTGAGATCCATGGGATCTGCTGAGGGCTTCTTAAGCAGGGATCTGACTTCAACATGTTTCCAATTGTTGGGAAAGTGCCGGTCTTGAAGGTGGTGTCAATGGTGGGTCGTATGTCTGCTATGATGGAGTTGGCAGCTCTGTGGTAGATGTGTGGTGGGCAGGCATCTGTGGGGGGCCCCGATTGGATGCCTTTCATGGTTGAAGCGGTCTCTTCGGTCTTGATCAGTGCCCAGGAGGAGATGGTGGGCTTCCTGGCGTTGCCGGAGGGAGTGGTGGTTGCAGACTAAGGCGTTTGGTCATTGCAGTTGTTGTGGAGGTTCTTGATTTTCAGGTGGAAGTAAGATCCGAGCTTGTAGCAGAGGTCCTGGTAAGGAGTGATGTCCGTAGATTCGCCGGGGGGACTTGGTGAATTCCTGGATGACCCTGAAGAGTTCCTTGGAGTTGCTGGAGTTGGCAAGGATTTTGTTGTGGAAGAAGGTTCTTTTGGTGGTTCTGATGCATTGGTGGTATTCTGTCATGGCGTTGTTGTAGGTGGTGTGGTTTTCGGGCATCTTGCTGTTTCTCTAGTTCTTCTCAAGGTATCTGCAGGTGTGTCTAGCTTCTAGGAGGATGGTGGTGAACCATGTGGCTTTCCTGGGGTGCTGCCTGTTGGGGTTGCATAGAGGAGCGAGCTTGTCTGCGCAGTTGGAGATTCATTTGTGAAGTTCCCTGGTATTAAGGTTGACGACTGTTGCAGTTGGGGTGTAGGGGTTGAGGGTGGAGTTGAGCTGCTCCTTGGTGATTTTGCTCCAGTTCCTGCACAGAGGGCAGCAGAATGGGTTTGGATGGCTTGGCTTCGTTGACGAGGAAGCGTACGCAGTGGTTGTCAGTCCATGGGGTTGCATGGTGTGGCTGAAGTGGATGTTGTTTCCTCCTACGAATATGGGGTCAAGGGTGTGTCCTACCTTGTGGGTAGGCATGGTGATGAGTTGTTTTAGTCCGATTTTGGTGAGGTTGTCCAGGAGGATGGTGGAGTTTAGGTTGGTGGGGTTGTCAATGTGGAAGTTCAGGTCTCCGATGAGTATGTAGTCCATGAAGGCGATGATGTGGGGTGGGTCCGTGATGGGGGTGGTGAAGAGGGCTTGAGGGCCGGGGGTCTGTAGGAGTGGGTGTCACAGAGTCTGGAGTTGGGGGTGGTCTAGACCTGAAAGTGCAGGTGTTCGGTGGCAGAGAAGGTGTAGCTCGAGGTGGAGAGGCGGTGGGAGTTTTTGTGCACAATGGCGAGACCTCCTCCCAGGTGATTTGGGCAGTCCTTTCTCTAGATGTATCTTGTATCCGCCCAGGATGGCGATGTCGGGGGTGGAGGAGGCGTTAGCCCAGGTTTCTGTAAAGAAGGTGAGACATTTGCGCCCTGCCAAAGCTGCTGCTGCCCCTTTAATATTACTTAAAATGATTGAGGATACTGTGACATAATTGCCAATAGGTTTCATCCCCAATTCCAGGGTAGAGACTGTCCTGTATTCATTTTGGATTTGTTTTAGCACATCTGGCAAAACTGCTGTAGATGGTGTACGATGTATGATGCTTTATATTGTAGGAAATACCATGCCCTATGTGGCACATTCTTCTACTGAAGCAACCATCCCTAAAGGTAGGCATATTGTGAGCATTTTATGTTTATTCCGAGGTCCCATATGGAGGAATACTTCTTCAAGCTGATTTGTTCTTTGTGCAATCTAGAATGAAATCTCCTCCAGTCTGATGGGAACTATGCCCATAATTGAATTAATAGTGACTGGACTAAATGCTGGCATTGACAGATATATGACTACGTAACTTGAACAACCCTCACTGGGGTAGCTATAATTTTTCATATAATAAGCTGTGTTAACATTCTGAATAATCTAACTATGCCTGCGTAAAATGTACAAAGTTCTTCTGCTGTGAGAACTCCTATTCAGTGGATATGGTGCATAGCTAGCTAGGACTGGCCATGTTGCCCAGTCATTGCTGAGGGACCCGGTCTGACGCTTTCTAGTGCTTGTGGTAGGGTGCCTTGGAACCAGTTTGTGTGCTCCTAAAATGTTAGTGCTAATTCTAAATCTTCATATGTTCTGTATTTGCTTGCTATGGCTGCTTCAGTGCATTTGTGAAACTTTCCAGTATTTACTCTGCCGTTGGAAATGTCACTTTTGGTGTATGGACATCTTAGAAGAAACTCGTATTTAGGCACATTAAGAAATCTTGCAGTCACTTGAAAACAGTAATGACTGTAAAACCGGATACTTGAAAAGCTTTTAGCAGAACTTTGCTTTTTCAAGAAAGAACAAACTTTGTCTTTATAGCCCAATGTATTACCTTGTTTATTTTTATTTTTATTTTCATTTCACATTTTAATATACTTTATTTATTGTATGTTGGGCAGACAAGATGAGGCTAGTTGCTGGAAGGTTCAGGTATAATGTTTTCACAACTATGAAAATCAGAGTTTTAACATTAGGAAAAAGGTATTGGTAATTGATACCTAGAGGTGCCATCCCAGACTTCGCCAAAGACTTTAGTATCTACGCCTGTGTTGTCTTTTCTCTCTCATCCCCATCCCATTTCCCCCTGGGTTCTTCCAGATACGCAATGTGTTGTTGTCAATTGCTGCCTTTCTGTCAGTTCCCTAAGGGATTGAGGAACATTCATTGTCAGGGCACAGCAATCTGGACTGCAGGTGAGTGACTGGACAAAACAGAAGGCAAAACCAAGCACACACATCTCTTGCTCTCCTTGACAACAATCTTAGTATGGAGCTCTCTGGGAGACCTCACATTTAACCGAGGTATTTTGAAATTTACACCAAGAGATGCAACATTTATAACAGGAAAAACAAACCCTGAGAGAGGCACTATCAAAAAGCAGGTCTGAATTCACTCAGAGGAGAGAAACAACAACCTGAGAACCATTCAATTTTAGCACCACTGAAGTTTGGCCCAACCACTTTTTTTCCTCTCAAACATGATCTTCTCAACGCTCTAATCAAAATCTTCAAATAACAATTGTCACACCTAACCCGGTCCCGCTGGCCAATCCTGAACGCTTTAAAGGGGATAGCTCTCGTTTTGCTTCATGTATGTATCAATGCCATTTGCAGTTTCTTTGCAAACCCCAAATATTTAATACTGATTCAGCCAAAACTGCCTTTGTTATTTCTTATTTGGGTGTTGTAGCTGCAAATTGGTCCAACCCCCTAATCAAAATCAATTACCCTCTTTTGCATAAGTTTAACGCCTTTAAAGATGCTATGACATGTCTGTTTACATGTCACGTTTTTATGCTGTCAAGTGACAATGAGCTCCTCAACTTACGCCAGGGAACCAAGGATCTGCTACCTTATATGACTTCTTTCAATCATCCTCTGTCTGAGGCACACTGGCCAGAAGAAAAGCACATGTCATTGTTCTATAGAGGGCTTAGAGAAAATTTAAAGGATGAATTAGCTCATATTGTAGATCTACCCGTGGATTATGCAGAATTCGTAGATTTTGTGATAAAACTAGGTCATATATTAGGAGGTTGAAAATGTGAAAGACCACTTGAGAGACCAGAGATATCATGCTAAAAGTTGATAAAAAAGGAGATGATAAACAAAATGTGCCAGAACCTATTCAGAAAGGTGGTATGAAAGGTCTGCTATCTTTTGAAGAGAAAGAACGACATTGTAAAGAGAATCTCTGTTTGTATTGTGGCAAAGCGGGGCACTTTGCTAGAGAATGCTCAGTAAAGCCAAATAAAGAGAAAGGCAACAGCCAACATAAACACAGATCAGTCAGAGTCCGTACCTGTGGGGCATATGTACAAGCCCCCATCGCCACCACTACATCACTTTTATCGACGTTGTGGTGGTGATAGCGGCGTTAAGCCACGTCATGTGGCTTAACACCACCTTGTAAAGAATGCCCCCTTTCACGCTATGATTAGCGAGAAAGGGGTGGGCAGTGGGTGTTGTGGTGGGCGTTTCACCTCAACACCCATTGTTTTTTACGCTGCCCCTTATGTACAAGGGTGGCGTACATATGAGGCAGTGCCAAAATTAAGACAAGAAAAACCTGGTCTTAAGTTGGCGAAAGGAGGAGAAATGCATTGTTTGTCCTAGTTTTTGCTTTTCCCATGTGTGCTGGCTTGAGCAGCACACATGGAAAAAGCAAAATGCCTTTGATTGTTTATGTACAGGGAGCTCCCCCTTCCTGTACATAAACAATCTAAAAAGAAAATGCCATTTTGTCATTTTCATGTGTGCTGCATGATGTAGCACACTTGAAAGTGACAAAATGGCATTTCAGGATTGTTTATGTGCAGGAAGGGACATTTTCCTACACATAAACAATCCTCCTCTGCATGCAGACACACTTGCATTAAGGTGCAAGTGTGCCTGCATTGGCGCTAAGTTACTAAACTTAGCACCATCGCAGGGGGAAAAGCAAGGCTGCACCACATTCTTGTAAATATGGTGCAGCTATGCGTTTCAGAAGTGGCAGAGAGAGATGTGATGCCAGGAAGGCTAATGCCTCACACCACCACATATTTGTACATATCCCGCTAAGTTTCACGAAGGGAGTTGAGATTGTCCCTTGAAAAAAATAGAGTTGGAGGTCTCACAACATGCCACTATTGTTATAAATCATGTACCATGACTTATGAGTATTAGGATTACTGTCATCATATCTACTCAACAAAGACAAAGTCTTCCAATTTTACTAGACTCAGGCACATCAGGCATTTTTTTTATTTACGTTTAGCCAAAAGGTTAGGAATTCTACAAATAGCCAAAGCAGAACCTGAACCTGTGAGAGCTGTAGATGGTTCTGCTCTTTCCTCTGGGCTCATTTGTTTTCACGCTGCGCCTTTAACTATGGTGAGGGAAAATGGTCATACAGAACAGACTGTTTTTGATCTCATTGGTACCCCAGTTTTTGCAGTAACACTAGATATCCCCTTGTTGGAATTACACAACCCAAAGATTGACTGGGTCCATCAAACTGTAAGCTTAGATTCTTCATTTTGTAGAATGCATTATTATCAGGAAGCAGAAGATCCTATTTTTCCTTGACATTGTACAAGTGCACAATTGACCATGCCTCTTTCATTACCAGAAGAATATCGAGACTTTGCTGCTGTCTTTGATCCAGTTCAAGCCATGCAATTACCACCTCATATGGTGTATGAGTGCAGAATTGACTTAATTTCAGGAGTTCCATTACCATGTAGCAGAATTTACGCACTCACTAGCCAGAGACACAGTACTTAAGAAAACACTTAGATGAATTACTAGAGATCAGCTTCATAAGACATTCTACATCTCTTATCTCATCTCCTCTTTTGTTTTGTAGCCCAAAAATCCTGCAATCTCAGGGCTTGCATAGATTATCACGCAGTCAATAAAGCTACCATAACGAATCGTTATGTGTTACCACTTGTTCCTGTCCTTTTGAATCAAGTTAAGGGTTCCACTATACATACCAAATTGGATCTTCATGATGCATACCACTTAATACGAGTAAAAGAAGGTGGTGAGTGGAAAACAGCCTTTTTCACGTAATACGGTGTCTTGAATATACTGTCATGCTGTTCGGATTAAGCAATGCTCCGGCGGCATTCCATTATTTCATAAATGAGGTTTTTCATGACTTTCTGGATATCTGCATGATCATTTACATAGATAATATCCTATTCTTTTCAAAAACAGAATAAGAGCACTCCCGTCATGTACGATCCATTCTACAGAGACTTAGAGAGCATTCACTATATACCAAAATGGAGAAATGTGTCTTCCATGCTAAATCAGTAGGATCCAAAAAAGGTAGAAGCTATCCTTAATCGGCCATCACTGAAGTTCAGCAAGTCCTTGGATTCACAAACTTTTATAGACGATTCATTGCAAATGTTTCCAGAATTGTTACACCCATCTTGCAATTATTAAAAATGGACAATCATTTCATTGGACATAAATGCTGGAAAAGCATTTCATGAGCTAAAGTCTGCCTTCACTACAGCCTTGTCCTCCCTCACCCAGATCCAGATCAACAATATTTTGTTGAGGCAGATGCATCTCAAACAGCAACTAGGAGAAGTGCTGTTCCAAAAAGATCCAAACACAGGTTATCATTCGCGTAAACTGCTTCAAGCAAAACAGAATTACACCGTGGCAGAATGCGAACTCCTTGCTATAAAAGATGTATTCACCGAATGGAGACATACGGCCACATGCATCAATGTTCCCGTTTGCGAATTCTTAATTGCGAAAATTAAGGAATCGCAATTAAGAATTCGCAAAATGCTATGAATTAAAAAAATCGCAATTTTTTTTGCGATTTCTTATTTTTCCTTAATTGCGATAGACAATTTGCGAATCGCAATTAAGGAATCACTTCACATTCATTCCTATGGGCCTAGAGGCCCTTAGGAATGAATGTGAAGGCATTCTCATTTTGCGATTCGCAATAAAGGAATCGCAAATAGAGAATGCAATTTCAAGGGTGCAGGGGGGTCCAAAGGACCCCCCCTGCACCCCTGAAATGTAATAACCTAATGATATTCCACAAAAAATACAATTATCATATATGAGGTTGTATATTATATCTATAAAGGTAAATGCTTTAACTTCTTGACAAAAAAATTATGTTCTGATCAAAGAATTTCTATGCAAAAAGGAAAATAAATCTAGTAGTTGCCTGAAATAAACAATTTTTGATGGGTAGTTGTGTCACACTACCATTGTCCTAGCACCAGTGTTGCACACTATGGTTAGAGAATACTTCCTTTGATATCCATGATCTCATTGTTAAGGTGAAGGAAGTAACCCGTTTAAGGACACCCGGTTCACTAATGACCACCTCTCAGCCTTCTGTGCTAAATGAAGAGTCATTCAGACAGTAGAGAGTACAAACCAAAACTGTTTATTCATATATACTCAGAGCAGAGCCCCATCTGCCCATTCGCTAGGGGTGCTGCAGAGGGAACTGAAATCGACAAGCATAAAGATACATTATGTACATTTCGAAACTGGGCGGAAACACGCCCATAGTGGAATTTTCTAAGCAGGTGCAATTAAACAGCGAAATACAGAAAAAACGGTTTCAGAGGTATATCTTACACAACGTAACATGGTCAAAGGTTGTTCCATCCGGAGCCCGCCACCAGAAAAGAGGGAGAGGGCCTCTATCTAATGAGAAAGCCATGTGCTAAAATGAACAGTGTGCTAATTACTGAAGCAAAACCCAGGTGCGAAACAGAACTCAGAGAAGAGCATTTCTCTGAATTGAACTAGATCAGTTTTGAACAGCCTAAAATGGCGCCCAAAACAGAAAATGGCGCAGCGAATGCTAATTTTAATAAAAACTGCGTCAGCATAAACAATTTCTATTCTAACAGGCCCTCCTTTTAGCATGAACTAAAACATTTTCTAACAGCAACAAGTGGAAACAAAACTACAAACTGTAGTAAGAAATCTCATGAATAAACAGTTATGAGCACTCCATACTGTAAACATAAGGAAGTGAAACAGTAAGGAGGGAGGACTAGTTGAAAATTCCTTCATCAATATTCATCAGATCCTCAATATCTTTTCAATTATTATAGCCGAATGTGTGTCATGAATTGATATCTTCCTTTTAGGGGTGAGAATAGAGGTACAATAGGAGCAGCAAAAGGGAAGACACTGAATAAGGGCACAGCAGAGCACCAATAACGCAATCAGATAAAACACTTTTTCAAGAATCCAGCCCCAGCTACCGAAAAGAGACCAACTCCAATTCCCACTTTCCATTCCTTTAAAATTTTCAAGGATATCTAGTATGTGTTTGGTAATATTCTTTTCCTTATTCTTGATCCCGACCACCCACTAATCGCCCACTACTGGGTATACACCACCGCTCTTAGCTAGAATAAAATCTACTGCATATCTAGTCTGTTCTGAATATATTTGCATGCTCTCTAACTGAGTGGTGATGTCCTGCAAAGCTGATACTGTGGTATTAGATAAAATCTGCAGCTTACACCCAAAATATTCTCTAGCATTCTCACCCCTGGCCATAGAGTTACCACCCAAAGTGAAAATAGAAGAAAGGATGTATCTGAAACTGATCCCATTACTATAATTATTGACCTCTATATTGGTCATCCCCTCACAGCATTCTTTGTCAGAGTCCTTCCTAACCCATCATATGTGAGGCTTAGCATAATTACAAGGTACACCCAAGGGCAACACCATTACAAGAGCTACATCATCTGTACCATTGTGGACATTAGAATAAGTCCCATTAGACCAAAAGAAAAACCCTGGGTGTGCATAAATCGGTCCTTCATAATCCATTGCTGCATACCTGGAGTTCAATCCAAAAGTACTTGGATCCTCTTCATTCACCAAAGAGATCGTCTTTTTATACAACACTATTCCTGAATAATTGATATATAGTAAAGTATCAGTGCTATTCACAAAAGGCAGCAAGTGGGATAATAGCCAGACTCTCAGGTAAGTATCAATTCCTTGTAACACTAACCCACCAATGTAACATTCTGTTTTTCCATATAGAAATTGTCGCAATATGTATCGGTATCACAATCTGGGTAACCCATCCCCGGTGGCTTTTTATGTTATAGACATGGTCCCGGATAAACAAAACAAAATACTCCTTTCACTTTTGTAAATTGGGGTAGCCGAGTGTAAGTTTAGTTTACAAGTGATAATGGTTATGTAGTCCACAGAATAGTGACAGATTGGGTAGGGTAACAAGCTGTCCCTTGTCCGAAGAACCTCTTATGTGTCTCCAAGAATACATTACACTGGGCTGTTCTTTTGTTTCTCTTTGGGAGATAACCTTACACTTGCTGCGTGAAGGTACACTTTGGACATTTTCCAAAACCCATGATACCCCACACAATATTATTATCAGCAAAGCCAAAAGAACAACACATATCATTTTGTTTTTCCATGTCCACATCATATTATGCTATGCAACAAGAACCATTGTAGGCTCTTCTTCAGCTACCTTTCTACCAAAGGGATGCATAATGGATTGCAAAGAGGCAAGGATTGAAAGGAAATATACAAGTTCCCTGTGTCCTTCAGAGCCTCACTGGTACAGGCTCCTATCGTACAACAATAAGTTGGCACTCTTAAGCACCGTCAGTGTAGCTTTCTCTGTCCTAAGCTCTTTTAATCTATCCCAAATCAATAAAGATTGAAATACCTGCAAGGTATACTTCTGCTCACTCTAGCTAATGTTCAGAAGATGAGGACAAAGTGAGTGCAAAATTCTCCACTAATTTCAGTTAATTCTGTTGTTACCATGACTCAGTACTACCTATTTTGCTCAGTCCATCCCCAATCTTTCAACTCCTTGGACTCAGTATCCCTCAGCCGAGGGCACATATTGTACCTGGTAGCACCAGAATCAATAAACAAAGGCTCCTGAATAGCTTGAATTTCTTGGGGAACAGCCTCATTCAAAATATGTTCAATCTCGGTATCTGTCTGGGTACAGATCAGCTGGGCATCACTGAAAGGAACAAACCTGGGCACCTGTTCACACTCAGTGTTGCCAAAGCCCCCCTTAACCCACTGATGGTTTGGCAATGGCAAATGAATCCTCTGGCAGTGAGTGGCGTGGACCCTGTTCTTCCGACCAGCAACCTTTACAGCCATCCGTGTCACTAACAGAACCTGCTCAGGACCCTTACAGTGCGGCTCCAAACTTTCTTTTGCTATAATGTTTTGATGAGAATAAAATATCCAGGCTAAATGTTGTGGCCGGGCCCCTCTGGTACAGAAGGTAGGGACTCCCGCACCTGTTGGTGAATAGAATGTAAACTTTCTGTTAAATGACCAAGATAATCAAGCAACACAGAATACTCTATATCAGAATATTTACGAGGACGTGGGATGCCCCACACGTTTGTAGGGCATCCGAACACAACCTCATAAGGTGACAATCCTGTTCTAGAATGGACTGTGGTTTTTGTTGACAAAAGAGCTAATGATAGAGCATCTGGCCATTTTAACCATGTTGTGTCTTGGATTTTTGCCAATTTCAGTTTGAGAGTATCATTTTACTTGTCAACCAAACCCGCCGACTGAGGATGATTAGCAGCATGAAATTTCTGCTTAACGTGTAAACCTTCACAAATTAATGTAATCAGTTTCCGATTAAAATGACTTCCATTGTCACTCCAGATGACTCGGGGCAAGCCGAAACGAGTAAAGTACTCTTTAAGAAGTACTTTCACAGCCGTAATGGCAGTATTATCTTTAGTGGGGTAGGCTTCAACCCATTTACTGAATGCACATACAACCACCAAAACGTACATAAGATAATTGCATCTCTCTAATTTGATGTAGTCCATTTGGAGGACTTAAAAAGGAAAGGTGGGTGGTCACTTCCTTGGATTATGCATCATACAGACCATGCAGTATTTCACCAAATGTGAAGCTGTCTTGGAGATGTTATCAATATGCAACACAGGGGCTAACAATGTAATAATGCCTTTTGCGCAAATATGAGCTGGACCATGTGCCCTAGAAACTACGAGAAGAACATATGCATCTGCCAACATCCATTTCTGTTGCCCCGATTTATCAATCCAATACCCTTCCCTATTCAGCTGTGCTGTTCTCTCCTGCCATTTTGCCAATTCCTCTATTGTGGCTACACTGCACTTGATTATTGCCAATTTCCCGGGGAGCGTTAAAGCCACAATATAAGGTGCCCATGCTGAATCTTGGTACCATGGGAGGTAAGTAACCCTCTCTCTGCGAAAGGCACCCTCGATTATGCGTGCCCCGAATACATACTGGCTGTCAGTATAAATATTGACCACCAACCCTTCACTAAATTCACAAGCTTGAATAAGGGCAGCAAAGCTCAGCAGCTTGAGCCAACTGAGAGGGAGCTTGTGATGTTTCAACCACTGTCCGCAATGTGGTGATAGCATAAGCAGCAGTGGTGGTGCCATCTTGTATTAAAAAAACAAGACCAATTGACATATAGGTCTCCTTGAGGCTCAGATAAGGGAACATCAGTCAGGTCTACCTGTCTACCTGTCCTTTCATCTCTTCCTCGGTCCGAAAATACAGTCATGTTTGTCGACTGCATCATTCTCAGAAGGGAGGGGTAGTAACATGACTGGATTCAGAGCGGCACATCTCTTGATTATAATGTGTTTAGCAAACAATGTCAATTCATAGGTAAACAACCTTTACAACGAAACTTTTACAACGCACTACCATTACAACGCGGTCATTGCAACACAAACTATTACAACGCATTGCGCTGGGGGGCGCTCCTGGATAGGGAATAAGTTAATTTACTATCCAATAACCTTCCCTAGTGTCCACGGGGACTGGAGTTGGAATAGTAAATTAAACTATTCACTATCCAACACCCAAAAGCACTATGCGTTGTAATGGATTGCGATGTAAAAACCGCGTTGTAAAGCCAGGCGTTGTAATAGCCTGCGTTGTAACGTCATACATCCCAATTCATAGCCAGTAAGATGTGCACTGGTGAGGTGCTGTGTGTCTTTGTCTTTTCAAAAGTGTATCCACAGCATTGGGTACCATAACTGTGAGGTCCATATCAAGTACAAGTCCAGCTGATTGCCTGATTGAAGTGGCCACATCCGCAACCGTTCTCAGGCAGCTCGGAAGGGCCCTAGCAACAGGATCAAGCACAGCAGCAAAACAAGTGCAAGGCTTCTGCTTATCCCCAAACTTCTGTGTTAGGACAGAAAGTGCTCAGCCAGCCATCTCATGGACATAGAGCACAGTCTGTTATAATTTGGTGTACCAAGTACCAGAGCCGAACAAAGCACAGTCTTTAATTGCCCAAAAGACTGCTGACTTTCGGGCGCCCAAGGCAAAGTCTCATGCACTGCTTTCGTCGTTAATGCAAGCAAAGGTTTGAAGAGTAACAAGTAATTTGGGATCCACTGGCGACAGTAGGAAGTAAAACCTATAAAAGCACGTACATCCTTCTGAATTTGTGGCATGGGCATTTTAATAGTTGCACTGATACGCTCAGGGGTAAACATCCTACCCTCCTTCGACAGTAGGTGGCCTAAGTAAGTAACCTCCTGTCGACAATACTGGAATTTGGAAAGAGAGACCTTATGACTATGATGTGCCAAATGCAATAACAGTTTTACTGTGCTGTCTTTGCAACCCTGTTCCGTATCCTAAGCAATTAACAGGTCATCAACATATTGCACCAATACAGAGAAATCGATAGTGAATCCAACTGACTTTTCAATGTTTTACTATAAATACTAGGACTCTCCATATTGCTCTGAGGAGCAAGACAGAATCTAAAGCTGCTGGCGGCCAGAGTAAATCCAAACAAATACCTACTGTCTGGGTGGATAGGAATACTAAAAAATGCATTTTTCAGCTCAATAACAGAAAAGAACTTAGCAGTAGATGGAATCATCGTTAAAAGCGTAGTGATATCAGGAACCACCAGATCCTGCTGAGCAACAATTTTATTAACCTCTTGCAAATCAATCACAAAACAATAAACATAATAAAGAGCATTAGGCAAACTCAAAGGTGTCCTCCTAAGGACCAGAAGATAAGGACTATTACAAATGGAGGCAGACATTTCTTCAACTACTTCCTTTCATATCAAACCTTGAATCATCTGAAGAAGAGCCCATTCGCCTGCTATGGAGTCTTATACTGAGGAATGAGGGTTAGAACAGCATTATCTCTAACTTGTATAGAAACTGGTGGTATATATAACAAACCCACATCCATATCACCTGTGGCCCATAGGGTATGTGGTACCTGAGGAAATTCAGCTGGAAGGGGGGCTTCCTGAGACAAACACTGCCTAGAACTCACAACCAGACCCATAGTAATATAAACACCTACAGGGTAGCAATAGATAGTAGCATATAATTTCTTTAACAGGCCCAAACCCATCACATTTTCTCTACAGTTAGATGTTAAGAATAATCGAGTGAAAGGACCAACAGTCAATGGAAGGTGTCAGGAAATGGGGCTTACAACTGGTACACCTCAAAAACCTACCACAACATTATTGTGGCCAGACAGAGACGCCCCAGGGACCATATGACGAGAAACAGAACTCTTTGTCGCACCCGTATCCACCACAAATTCCTTAGTATAGTCTTGCAAATCCACTGTGACATAAGGACCACGCTGATCTACAGGTATCAGAACTGTTTCCTCACTCTGTCCCTGGCTGTCCTAACTGTAAGAAATACCCAACACATCATCCATGTCATAATAATCATGATAATACTGTCCATCTCTTGGGTCATCAAAATATTTATTGTCAGAACGGCCCACGGAAGTCGCGGCATTCTGATTTCTGCTGGTCCCATGGCCCTACCACCAGAACCTCGTCCCTTGGGGGACCCAACCTTCTGTAAAAGCACAGGGCACTGGCTACGCCAATGTCCTTCCTCCTTAGAAAACGCACACTGATTCTGCCCCAAAGGTGTCGTTGAAGGCTGCAGAATACGTGGCAGCTGTCGAGAAGGACCTCCTTGTCCTCTGTTATTTCCCCTAAATGTTTGCTGCAGCAACACCTTCATCTTTAGATGCTTATGTTTCTTATCAGTCTTATCCTTTTCCTCCTGATCTCGGTGTTCATAATATTGGGCCATATTCAAAATAACAGAGGGAAAAGACGTAGACCAAGTACCAATCAGGAAGATGATTAGTAACAATCCTATCAACAAACAATCAAACTCCTACCTCAGTGGACATATCCTGCCCACTATAATCCCAAAAAGTGTCTTCAAACTGAGTAAAGAAATAAGACACACTCTCATTATTCTTCTGTTGACAAGCCGTCAATCTGTCCCAGCTTACCTTCTTAGGAGGAATAAATGTGTATATGTATGTAATGATACGACCGGGCAAAACAAGTATCTCAGCCAGGGGTTTATCACCTGGCTTCCTTTCCTGATCCCATTCTTTACTTACATCCCATGTACCACCCAATTCCGCAACATGTTCTTGTGTATGGACTTGTCTCTAAATATCGACTGGAACAAGAAGACCAAAAAACATTTCAATATCTGCAAGAGTTATTACAGTAGAAGAGTCAGCCTCTGTTAATTCCATATAATAAGCTGTAGGATTTTTCCTAGGGTCCGGTAGCCTTAAGGGCTAAAACCTTGCTTCTTTTCCACAGAGTATAAACTCATTGCTCCTGAAAACGGGCACCTACGGCCAGTCTAGTGACATTACTGCGCTGATCTGTTAACTGTGGTTGTATTGATTACACCTTATTATCATTCTTAGGATTAATAATTAGAAGTGGACCTACTCAGTGATTGAGGCCCGCCTCTCGATTGGAGCGACTTGCCATCATGCCATCATCCTTGATAATGTCGGATGCCACACCAAAGTGTGGCAGTGCTCCTTGAATAGTTCACTCTGAGACCCCCACCCCCAATTTTTTCTGATTACATCTTATGAATTACTTTTTAGGTGTGGACATTACACTTGGGATACACAGTGAGCATACACTTCTTGGTCCCGTCCCTAGGGTAAGCGTTTCTGCACCCTTGTGAGATTTATTCTACCCTAAATCAATTGCAACAGCCTCATTTTATTCTCCTCTCTTTAGGGTCATCAACAACCCTTGGTTGTCCCATTTTGTAGTCCTGATGAAGACTCGCATGGCCCAGGTCCAACTAACCTATAGGCCCTAAGACGAGTCAAAACGTCGACGCCCTTGTTATTCCCCGACCTGGACCCCATTTTTTCGCCATATAATGTGCAAATAGGAAATAAACACTGTGTGTTTCTTTGAAAGAATTGAAAAATGTGTACATAATTGCCGCTCACATTGCTTTGCTAATTCTGACCTGAGGATCTGTTGCTGTATTCTCCCCTCTGTCCAGCGGACCAGCTCGCCTCCCCACACGCCCGCACTCGCTGGTGGGAGCGCTCTCTGCAGTCGGCAGAAGCACACACCGCTCCCAGCTGAGAGCGCTGTGGGTTGAGGCTCGAGGGGGATATCATTTGAACTACTCCGTCCGGGGGACTGCGAGGCCCAGCAATCCCAAAACTAGCGCAGCTGGTGCCTCTTCCCCCGGCGGCCACGCCCTCCACTTCCAGCCTTTACCTTTCGCGACACCCGCTTCGCGGGTGCCGCTGACATTGCTTTGCTAATTCTGACCTGAGGATCTGTTGCTGTATTCTCCCCTCTGTCCAGCGGACCAGCTCGCCTCCCCACACGCCCGCACTCGCTGGTGGGAGCGCTCTCTGCAGTCGGCAGAAGCACACACCGCTCCCAGCTGAGAGCGCTGTGGGTTGAGGCTCGAGGGGGATATCATTTGAACTACTCCGTCCGGGGGACTGCGAGGCCCAGCAATCCCAAAACTAGCGCAGCTGGTGCCTCTTCCCCCGGCGGCCACGCCCTCCACTTCCAGCCTTTACCTTTCGCGACACCCGCTTCGCGGGTGCCGCTGACATTGCTTTGCTAATTCTGACCTGAGGATCTGTTGCTGTATTCTCCCCTCTGTCCAGCGGACCAGCTCGCCTCCCCACACGCCCGCACTCGCTGGTGGGAGCGCTCTCTGCAGTCGGCAGAAGCACACACCGCTCCCAGCTGAGAGCGCTGTGGGTTGAGGCTCGAGGGGGATATCATTTGAACTACTCCGTCCGGGGGACTGCGAGGCCCAGCAATCCCAAAACTAGCGAAGCTGGTGCCTCTTCCCCCGGTGGCCACGCCCTCCACTTCCAGCCTTTACCTTTTGCGACACCCGCTTCGCAGGTGCCGCTCACATTGCTTTGCTAATTCTGACCTGAGGATCTGTTGCTGTATTCTCCCCTCTGTCCAGCGGACCAGCTCGCCTCCCCACACGCCCGCACTCGCTGGTGGGAGCGCTCTCTGCAGTCGGCAGAAGCACACACCGCTCCCAGCTGAGAGCGCTGTGGGTTGAGGCTCGAGGGGGATATCATTTGAACTACTCCGTCCGGGGGACTGCGAGGCCCAGCAATCCCAAAACTAGCGCAGCTGGTGCCTCTTCCCCCGGCGGCCACGCCCACCGTCTTCCCGGTTATTAGTGACTGGCTCCTCTCCGCGACGCGGGACGCGCGCGGGACGGAGCACGGGGCGAAGCCCGGGCCAAGGGCGGGCCCGTTTCAGCCCGTTCCAGACAGATCCAGGCTGGGCTGGGCCACCCCCCTTAGCTGCTACATACCAGACGCTGCCTTCAAATCTAAAAGGTACTGCTCGTATATTTTTGCTTACTTGGGAATCAGACCTTAAACTATTACAATCATGACCAGGGGCTCCAGAAGGAAAATCGCCCTACAAACTGCTTCGATTACAGGCCCGATTGACTTGTTCATTACAAAAACTAATGAGGCCATTAATCATAACATTTCCCTGCTAGAACGCAGGGTGTCACGGGACCTTGCGACCGCCCGGAGATCCTCAATGGGCCTCATAGCAACGGCCTTAACCCCACTCCCATCAGCCTCTCCGATCCCAGTTCTATTACAGCCTGGTACAACAGCCCAAGTTCATTCCATCCCAAGTGCTGTTGACTTATCAGCTACCAATCTGTCATTAGAATCGGAATCGACTGGGAACCTTGAGAATACCCCAGACCTTGAGCAGATTCTGTCTGATGACCTTGTACAAGAATCTCAGCTCAAGGGGGTTAGAGAAGGCGCTGTTTCGAAACAGCCAGATGTTCATAATAGGGGGAACAACAATTCTAAACATCATCATAATATCAACAACAATAAAGGGTCTCCTGTACCATCATTTAATAAAGCCCCCGTCAGTAATAATTGTGTACTAAGTGACCTATCCACCTTACAACGTCCTACAATGGACAAAGTACAAGAGGGTGGCCCTATTCTGATTGATTGTGATACTCCACAACTTTTTGATAAATTCAGGGAATTATTAAAATACCATCTACAACCCCTGGAACGGAGTATCATGGTAATTGAAAAGCAACTTGCTACACTCCTTGCCAAATTACCCAATCAGTCTAGGGCGGGAACGGTTGACTCTGGGGGGGCCTTGGTAGTGGACAGACCTGGGATTACGCCAGCTAACCCAGTTAGACCACCGGTTGTGTCCACAGTACAGGCATCATCTAAAAAGCTTCTAACCCCTCTTCCACAAGTTGTAAATAATTGTGCAAATTCTATGACACCAGTTAATTCCACATCCAAGTTACCTTCATCTAATCAGCATAAACCTTCTCTTCCTCCTCCTATAGTTCCATCCACAATTGCCAAACCTATTGAGCCCAAGGGGTCTTTGCAGCCATCCCAAATCAAACCATTGGTGCCACAAAAATCTAATCCTTTAGAGGGCAAAAGGGGGCCTAGATTCAAACGCCCGGTCCATCTGTCACCTGAGGTCTCCCCATTTACGGTAATTCTAACGGGAGTACCGGAATTAACAGTAGGAACTGATGAACCACCCTGGTCCCTCCGGAATAAAATTCTTCAATGGCTTAGTATTAATAGGCCATTACAGCCTTCAAACACTAGCAGAATATCATCTGTTCGTAGAGTACCTTGGGTGGGGGAGAGTCCCAAGACTATCCAGGGGGATTGCGTCATTGTTACTTGTGAAGACGCTTCCACAGTGAATTATATTTGCTCGTGGCCAGATTTAGAGAAGAAAGGGGGAATCGATACCCATCGTCTCTCCTTTTTCTACCCCCCGTATATAATTACCACCTCCCAATACCACCCCCGAATTGGGTTCTACCACCAGAACAAGTATGGAACTATGGAGGTCCCTGGATGACCCAAAAGAGTAGGAGTAGGGAATGGGTCCCCCGCCCCTGGTACCCCAACAATGGCCATCGAATGGGGGACGGGTGGCAGGGTATCCATACTAACAATAGATTCGAGTGTCTCGAGATGGTTGACTGACTTTCTGTCCAACCATCATCAAGTAGGCCCGCCATCAGCCAGTCTGGGTCTGCTGCATGTATGCACCTTCTCCACGAAGGCGACTTAGCAGTACCCTCTTTGGGTTATACACCCCCTGCTGAACAAACGGTCACACGGGAGGATTATTATGTACAGAAAGGCAGTCTTATGGAATTCCCCATCCCTAAAATTAACTCGAGTAACATCACATCCCCTATCTGCAGTCTTGCGGATGGGCAATCATGTAAAGGTGTTTTATGCACCAGTATAGAGGCATGTGTGTCCCTTGATGTCCCTAGAACTATTATAGGTGAGAGCACCAGGGAGGCTAATCTAACAGTTCCCAGAGTCATCCAGTTGGAGCAAGCTGCTCATGATTCCACCGAGTCTACCGGCCTTACCCTCATTTCTTGGAATATTGCCGGTATTGCAGCGAAGTTGGACACTCCCTTCTGGCCCAAGTTTATTGGGGAAGGATTTGACTTAATCCTCCTCCAGGAAACTTGGTGCCAAGAGCAAATAGATATAGAAGGTTACTCTCCCCACTGCCTCAAAGCCACTAAACCGAGCTCAGGCAGGGCTAAGGGGGGCCTCTTGTTGCTTCTGTCCAATAATCTACATAAATATGTGGTTAGAAGCAGCACAATTGTGGGAATTCATAGTCAGGTAGTGAGGGTTGAATGCAGTAAGGGTAATGATCTGGTTCTGGTAAACTTTTATAATAACATCTTTGATGCCTCCAGAGGGAACATTTTATTCCCCTTGGAAAAGGAAATTACAAGGGTTCTGGCCCTCTCCAACAGAAAGGCAGATGTTCTATGGGCTGGGGATTTTAATCTCCAGCCATGCCATCTATCTAAAGGGAATCCATGTGGTTTCGGAATGGAGATGGTTGATCACTGGGGGAGTGTGGGTGAGAGTGAGGATTCTCTTCACTTCCCACATTGCCACTATGGCTCAACCTTAAACAAACTGCTAATTAAATTTGATTTACATCTGCTAAGCTGTAATAAAAACAGTTTGAGTGTTACTTGTCCCACCTTTACAGGGAGGGATGCTGGGTCTTTTATAGACCATATTTTGTTCTCCAGTACAGGAGACTTTATTAACTTGAGTATCAGAGAGGAAAGTTTAAGTGACCACAACAGTATCTGCATTACCCTCCCGGGCCGAGGTGCTACTCCAGTGACTGGTGAAACGTGTTCTACTGATTTAGTCCCCATTAGACCTAATGGTATGAGGATTAGATGGTCTGGAATAAATTCCATGGCCAAACAGAGGGAGGTTATAATTAGCTGTAAATCGGAAATCAGTTATTGTTTAAAAAATGTTATTAACCCTGATCTCCTATTGTCACATTTTATAAAAATTAATACCACTATTGAAGGTATTTTTACCAAGTCATCCCCCTCCAATAGAGCTATAAAGTGTGGATGGTTTGACAAACCATGTACAATCGCCTTACAGCAACTGAAGAAGGCATTACGTGCCAAACCCCGTGACAACAACGGAATAAAGCAACTAAGGTTTACCTATAAAACGGCAATTCTTAATAGGAAAAAGGTTTTACAAAGTGAAGCCTGGGATAAACTAAAGGAAGCAGCTGAGACCAAAAATTGTAAACTTTACTGGGAAACAATCAATAGCCCTTTCTTAAACACAGATGGTATCCCAGTATTAACCTCTCATGTTGCATGTAATGAATGGATCATTCATTTTACTAGTATTTTTAATCCAGATGGGACTCCCTTAGTTGTATCAGTTACTGAGGCCTCTTCTTGGACACCTCTTCCCCTGGGTATACCCTTGGAGGAGGGCCTTGAAGGACTCTCTAACAGCAAGGGGGGGAAAGCCCCGGGCCCGGATGGGGTCCCCATCGATTTACTAAAAGCAGAACCAAACCTGTGGGCTCCTATTCTGGTAAGGACCTTTAATTGCGCAGCAGAAGGTAACATCTCCCCTTCTTGGGGTCAATCAGTTATCGTTCCTTTATTTTAAAAAGGCAGCAAATCTGAGGCTTCTAATTACCGTCCTATATCTTTGCTGGACACCTCGGTAAAGGTCATGAGCAGAATCCTGCTCAAAAGGCTTGAAACCTGGGCAACAGATTCGAATATTTTAACAAAGGTGCAATATGGCTTCAGGAAAGGCATGGGCACTCTGGAGCAATGTGTAAATTTGGACCTTATTTTGAATAAATATACCGTAGTTAAAAAAGGCAACCTTTTTTTATGTTTTGCTGACCTGAGCAGTGCGTTTGATTTAGTTGATCACGCTATTCTTTGGGAGGTTTTGTTAGAGTCAGGGGCACCGAAGGAAATTATTCATTTTTTGGCCAGGCTTTACGAGAAACTTTCCTGCAAGGTCCGTTACGGTACCCTGGGCGAATGTACTCCGTTTCTCAAAGTCTCAAGGGGAATTCGCCAAGGATGCGTATTGGCTCCCCTTTTATTTTCCCTTTTTATTAATTGTATTGATCGTAAATTAGCCGATGTTCCAGCAGATGCCCCCCTGATAGGAGGTAAACCTGTCCCAATCTTATTATATGCGGATGACGCTGTTCTCCTATCCCGCACTCAGCTTGGGTTACAGCGATTAATCGACAGGTTCCTGCTGTTCATCCAAAACAGGAGGCTCCGGGTGAATAAATCCAAGACTTATGTAATGTCGTGCGGGCAGGCTGTAAATAAACCTAAGCATAACTTTTATTTGGATAACAATAAAATGACACATGTTAAATCTTTTTGTTATTTGGGAATCACATACAATTATGACGGGTCATGGTCTTCCGAGTTTGATAACATCAGATTGAAGATGCTGCGGACTACTAATAGAATATTCCGTTTTGCATCCAAGCTCGGTTCAAGAAGTATTCCAGATATGATCAATATATATAACATCCGCTGTGTTTCCTCAGCATTGTACGGGGCGGGCGTGTGGGGTCATACCGAAGGCCCTTTGCTCCAAAAAGATGAAAACAAGTTTTTAAAGAGACTGTTATGTGCCCCCCCTTCTTCTGCTTGTGTACAACTAATCCATGATGAGGTAGGGATCGTGTACATCTCTGACTTAGCAGCCGTTCGGCCACTCTTATTGTGGCGTTCTATTTGGGCTAAGCCTGAGACACGATTCACTCAAGAAATTATTCTTGATTGTATAGGTCTGGATTACTCATCGCGAATTCATTGGTTGAAATACATTCATTTCTGGTATAAAACCTTATTTGAAATTGATGTTCTTTTAGACCCTGATCTGGCAGTAGCAATCCCTAAAAAGGAAATTAAACGAACATTTATCAACTTTAAAAAGAATGAGCGAGATAAGGTGTACGGAAAGTTAGCCACCGTGAGGTTCTATAAGGAATTGAACTTACCTCCGGGACTTCAAACCTATCTTGCGACTGTGTCCCGTCCTTCCCATCAATTCGTGTTAACCCGAGTTAGATTGGGTATTGTACACCACCTTGTTGCTTTTCCAAACCAGAAAATTAGATCTGAAACGCCTTGTCCGTGCGATAACACTTCACGTCAGAGCTGTTGTCATTTTCTACTTTTTTGTAAATTTTATCATTTTTTAAGGGTAAAGTACCTTAAACCCATCTTTTTAAAACATAACATCAGATCTACAAAGAGTGCTCTAGTACTATTATCTTCTCTAGAGAATGTGGATATTTGTTTTTTTGTTGCTACTTTTATCTTGAATTGTACAGCTGCCAGGAAGAGCATAGTGCTACTATAATTTTATATATTCCTGTCTGTACACTAATGTCTTTGTTCATGTTGTATTATGCCCACTGTATATAAATGTCTGGTCCTTTTTACACTTACTTATTTAATTATTTTCCCCGTGCCTGCCCGAGCCATATTAGATCCTTAGTTTTAATGTACAGCTGCCAGGAAAAGCACTTGTGCGATAAATATATTTATTCCTGTCTGTACCTATATGATCTTCTTTTTATAAGTCTTTTAGCCATGCTTCACATTTTTTACTGTTGTCCAGCGTATGTTAATAGGTTTCGGTATGTGTTATTTTTGTATATATTTCGAGTCATTTTTAGAATTGTCACTACATATGCAATGAATTGTTTTTAGCTGTTTTGCTTGTATGATTTGTATTTTTCAAATCGAATAAAAGCTTATGACTTCAAGAGTGTACATAATTGATTCTTGTGGCCAGGTTTGTTAGGACGGTGAAGTATTTAACCGTTCCTTTGTATAGCATTATCGTAAATAATTTTATGTCACTACTTTCTTGAATTTTTTCTATTCCCAATCACTTCACACTGTCCCACTCACCCTTCTCTCCTTTGCACGCCTTCCTGGGGCAACCTACATACTTCTAGTAATATACAAACTGTGATTTATCGTGTTTAATCTAAGATACAATGAATTAAAATTGTTTCTGGTTTTGGATTGGTGCTGTTGCAATCCCTTCTTTTGACTGGTGTATTTATTAGCTAGAGCTGATCTAATGGACATGCTCTGTAATGGTGTTGAATAATGACTATGTAATGATTGACTCTGTTGTTTTAAAAAAATAGGTCAAGGACCATTGTTTTCAATATCGCTTGACACCCGGGTCCATGACTTCTTGGGTTACCCCATTTTGTTAATGGATCTGTTAACTCAGGTATTTCTGGATGATATATTGGATGAACCTCAAGCATAGGGAACTGGGTAATTTTAGTGGGACTCTTATCATACATTCGAACTATATAAGAAACTATAGTGGCACTATTTGCAAGCACCTGACCAGGGGCTAAATCAGCTACATAGACACGGTCCTTAATATCAAATAACACTTGTGGGGCCTCTCCTTCAATATGTGTGCGTCAAAGATTAATCAATGTAGCGGACATATGTTGATGAATGTGCTACTGTAGAAAAGGCTCAAAATCAGGCATAGCTTGCCAAATGTCTTCAGTGCAATAAACCAGATTACTAGCTCACTTCATAGCCTGTCTTCCTAACACACCTTCTCATACTCACCTACTCCAGAGCGCACCAACGGACCCACTCGCTCCCTCAATTTCACCCAAACCCTGTCCTCAAACCCTCGTACTGGAGTTGCAGCATCCAAAAATAATTAAGGAGGAATAATGATTGGAGGAGAAGCAACATAGGTAGTAGGTACAGCTGTGGCTAGTGTTTGCACCGGAGGAGAAAGAACAGAGGACACAGGAGTTGGAACAGTAGATGGTCTAGAAGTCACAGTCATCAAAGATGGCGAGGACAAAGAAGAAGTGGGGGGCGCGGAAGCCAAAGATGTCAAAGTAACAGCTATAGATACGGGAATGGCCTAAGCAGATGAAACACACTGCTGTAACTGTAAAGGAACAGTGGGATATATCCTCTCTGGAGCATAAGGAGGCAGGGGTTGAGTATCTAACAACTCTTCTAGAAAAGAATAATTTTCCTCTTTGGTCAAATAAGACTCGTCAATATGCGATGAAATCACCTATCTTCAAATTCAATTCCTGACTCCTCTTTTTCTCTTTCATATGCTGCATCAGTGCGTCAATGTTTGCATTTTCCCTTTCCATGCGTCCCTCTCCATCTTTAACCACCTCTGTCTGTCCACCTTCTGCCAAGTCAGGAGGGAGTCACCATCATCATAAAACATTATTCACTTCTTTTTTTTCGATCCATAAAAGTACATACATTTAAAACTTACTTTCAATTAATTTTTATATAATACATAATATAACAGTTAAAACTTCATTTAAATGAATCACCTTGTTTTCCCATTTATTAATTTTACTTTTCGATCAAGGGACATCCTTCATTCAACTTCATAAACTAGATTATCTAGAGGTGCAAGGGATTTCCTTCTTTGTATGGCCCTACTGAAAAAAACAGCACAATAAGCTAGTTAATTTTCAAGGGTACAAATAGATTTCATTTGATTTGGAAGAAGGGGACCCCTATATATCTAATAGACTCACTATACATAGGGAAAAGAACATTATAGGTAAAGGTATATAGCTGAGTCAGTCACACTGTTGACAGAAGCAGATACAGGTCTAGAAAAGTTTAACCCCCAGATTCATCATGCTCCTCTTTTGCGAGTCCTTAATAGCGATTATTAAGGAATCGCTATTAAAGATCGCAAAACGGGATGCATGTATAAATCGCAAAATTTATAGCGATTTCTACAGCTTCCTTATTTGCGATTTGCTAATTGCTAATCACAAATAAGGAATGACCTTGGCCCATAGGAATGAATGGGGAGTTATTCCTTATTTGCGATTAACAATTAGCGAATCACAAATAAGGATGCGATTTCATGGATGCCAGGGTGTCCAAAGGACACCCTGTAGCACCCCTGAAATGGTGCTTTACACTGGTGTTGCGCACACACATGTTCAAAGGACATGTATGTGTGTAACATACAACTTAGAAAAATGCACTAAAGTGCATTTTTCTAAGTTTTAGCTATTTACCACGAAGTCAGACTTTGCGATAAATAGCGGCCCAGAATTGCGAATTCGCAATTCTATGCTGGTTCATGAATTGCATTTAAGGAATCTCAAATAAAGATTCCTTAAATGCAATTCCTCGCAATTTAGCGATTTCAAAATTAGCGATTTTTGCATTTGGGATGATGAATCCCAAATGCAAAAAAAGCGCCCGCAATGGGCCAGATTTGCAGATTTTTGCTTCATGAATCTGGCTGATAATGCGCTACCCCACTTGATTAACCCAGATTATAACATGCAGCCAAGAATATAAGGCCAATATATTCAAAAAAGTATATTCTTTTCTATAATCTGGGTTAATCAAGTGGGGTGGCGCATTTAAACTTTTCTAGACCTGTATCTGCTTCTGTCAACAGTGTGACTGACTTAGCTATATACCTTTACCTATAATACAAATACATTTCATGGCATCCTTATAAAAAATAATTTCTGTGCAATAAAAATTGCCCGTAGAATTCTTTTTCAAATATCTCAATAAAATTTGCAAAACAACATGAAGTGCATTGTGTACTGATTTGCTTTCCCATCACATGGGCATTTATGTACAGTTTTCTGCCATTTTTCACGTTTTGGAAAAGCCATCAGTTCATGGACTGTTCCCAAACAGCTTTGTCATTAAAATCTGTCCTGAGTATTCGTAACTTTAACGTAGGTAGGCCAGTCGGCTAGATATTAGCCATATATCTTAATACACTTGTCTTCCCTCCTAGCCCTCTCTTGTCTTAGTTTCTCCATATACAATTTTTAAATGTCTCTGTTACCAAATTGCAGGATGTCTGGGATGTCTGTCGGATTTTTTACCGATAAATCTTTATCAATGTTCTTTAGCAACGTGTCCATGTATGCTAGCCATGGGATTTTGTTAGTGGGTTCCAAAGCTAAGCAATCCCTGATTATATCCCTTGTAAACGTTGGTGCCTACTTGACAAGATGTTATGCCACAAGCACAATGCTCTTACTTGGATTAGGTCAGCCATTTATGGTGCATCCAGCTCTTTATGCAAGAGATATATGGAGGTAGATCTTGGTACGGCCAGCATGCAACAAAAGAAATATTTTTCACAGGATTGTAGTGTAGTAAGGTTGGCATTTCCCCATACTATAGAACCATGGTTTGGTAATGATAGCATTTACTGTCATGTATTTCAAGCATATCACGGATAGGTTTACTACCTATACTTGTTGCAAAATCAGAAAATCGCCTCCATGGTTCCAATAAATTTAAGTCTAGACAGGTCTAAGTGAGAAGCCCAATTATTATTAAAAGAGATCAATATACCTAAATAGGAAAAATTCTGAACTTCTGTAACTTATAGTCCCTTACGTAGTGTTGTTTTTTCTTGGCCGTACCTCTACCCCAGACCATTACAAACGTTTTTAGTGAGGTTTACATTTTGGTCTCTCTGCTCCATGTATGAGATGAAGGCTTCAATCAGTTCTTGTAATCCAGTAGCAGTTCTTGATATTAGAACTGCATCGTCTGCATGCAGGAGCAGCGTGGTCGGTCGTGAACTAATTTTCGGGGCATCAGTCTTTAAATTCAGGAGAGTATTGTCAATCCCATTAATGTATAGTGAGAAGAGCAGGGGTGCGATGACACAGCCCTGTCTTATTCCTCTGGACACTTTGAAATTAGAGGTGCATTCTCCTTGCCTCCCATACCTTACTCTAGATGTCTCACATATAGTTGTGATAAAAATGAGACAATATAATCGGGGGTACCCATATCAATCATTGTCTCCCACAATTTAGCATGGTTTACACAGTTAAAGGCCAAACTTAGGTCTGCAAAGCATAAGTGAATATGTTACTCTTTAGCTATTGTATATTTGTCGATGATTACATGCAGGTTTATACTCTGCTCCACTGTCCCCATCTCTCCCTAAGGCCATATTGGGTCTCAGTCAAGATGTTACTATCATTAACACAGTTCTCCAGTCTTCCAAGGACTATTCACCCCATGATCTTAATAGATGAGTCCAGGAGGGCTATAGGGTGATAGCATCTTGCACCTCCCCGGCTCCCCTTTTTAAAAATGGGGACAATTACACTATCTGTCCATGTCTTAAGGACGCAACCTTTAGCAGCTGTAATATAGACCTGGGTTAAGATAGGTGCCCATAACTGTATATATTTTTATATGACTCGGCTGGAACCCCATTGGGTCCTGGAGCCTTACCCTGTTTCATCTTGTTAATTGCTGTACTTACTTCCTCTAGCTTAATATGTTGGAGAGGAATCGCAGCTATCGAGGGTGACTGTTTTGTATTATTGGTAGATGCATTAAAAATTCCACTAAAATGGGTAAGCCAAATATTCGGGGCAATGACTGTTTCAATAATGGGGTCTTCTTCATCTTTCCACATTGGTGAATTTATCACTTTCCAGAAAAGAGTAGAGTCCCTGATGTCTGCAGCTTGATTTAGTTTTAGCCAGGCCTCCTCTTGTACCTCACTCTTCCTACTTTGTAGGACCTGTTTATATGATAGTCTAAGTTGCTTTATTTCTACCCTATCTTCAGGGATTGTATGTAGGGCCTTGTTTAACTCTTCTTTGCCCGCGTACAGTCATGATTGAACCAGCCTTTCACATGTCTCTTTTTAGTAGTGCTTTCTTTTCTTAAATAAATGGATATTGCTGTGGCAATTCTCTCAAAGGCGGTCAGAATCATGTCAGGGGGGGAAGTGAATATCAGTACAAATGGAGAAACTTTCCTTGTTATCTTTAACAACTATATGCAACATAATATCTTCATTTATAGCTGTCCATTTTATGCTAATGGTGTTCTTCCTGGCCACCACTGTGTTAGGGAGCAAAAATGTGTCCTCCAGGCGATTTGTTTTAACAATAATCGGCATGGTCAATGAAGCATGATCACTAAATCTGGTGAATTCGCTATTTGGTGGACCACAGTATTTAAGGCCGATAATGGACACTATAATGTGATCAATACATGTTGGGTTTCCTCTACCTTGGAAGGTTGAATTTGTTGTTTCTCCCTCTTTTGCTCTAGATACAGTCAGTCAGTCAAAGCTTTTATTTTCGGTTAAAAACCATAAAAAGACAATTTACAGTTTACAGATTTCATAGTCTAATTTAAAAAGGGAGAAGTTAAAAACTATTTAAAAATTCCCAATAAAAACTATATCATAAAATGTACAAAGGGATAATAAAAACAATACAGAACAGTATACCCATCTCATGATAACAAACATAGAATAGTAGATAGGACCCCACACAATAAGTACCTTTACCATGATCAAGAGAAAAGCCCTTAGCTGTTAGGGAGAGTTTTAGGACTTCCTTTTAGAATTCCACATCTAGTATGCCACATTGATGTAAGGAACCTTGATGTTGCAAACACAGCCAAGGCCGTGGTGTCCGTTCTTAGAATTCTCAGCACTACCCTAAAGTCTCTGAGACCCCTGGATCTGCAATACTGAACTATCCATTTGTCCCTCGCACCGCGGTACGAGGGGCAGAAGAGCAGAACGTGCTGATCTGTCTCCTCTGCAGCCCCGCACCCGGGTGCAAGTGCTCACTGATTGTGTGCTCCTAATCCACTTATGGGTGAAGACCCTAAGTGGCAGTGAGCCATGCCTAAATTGGATGTATAGCTTCTTGGCCAGCGGAGGCTGGATATCGTCCAAGAATTTCTCGAATCCTGGAAGTGCCTTGGAATCAAGAAAGTGCTCAGTCAGCCTACCCAAGAAAGGATTTGTAAAAACACTGGCGAGGTGATGTTGGTTTAGGGCCAGGCTCAAAGATTTTTTAGAAATCTGGGTGCATGCCGCCTCGGGAGACATCCACAGCTCCCCCATTCCAAGTGCTAGAGTGAGATGTTTAATATAACTCAGCCATGGAATCTTTCCCGCTCCACTTACAAACAGGAGATCGCGCAGATCCTCTCTGAAACTCTCTAGTTCTGGAGTGGACCAAAGCTGACTCCAGTATAGCAGTGGACGGTTCGAAATGATTTCCTGTATAGGGGTTAATCCCAGGTCGAACCTTAAGGGAGTTAGAGGGGTACTACTGGGGAGTCGCAGGATCTGTCTGATGAAGTTATTCTCCGTAAGGGAAAGTGAGGGAGGGCTGGCACGCCCCCAGAGGTCCGCCCCATAGATCGCGCCCCCGCGTGCCTGCACTTTATATATTTCAACCGGCAGACCCACTAGTTTCTGGGATGTTTGGCTCAATGGTTAGAGCGGCAGACCCTGATGCAGAGGTCTGGCCCGGGACCAGGGTTCAATTCCTGCCTTGGCTGGTCTCGGCAAATCTTGGGCTCATAATTCCTCGGACCTGATTTCTCGCATTGGTGCCTACTCTAAGCATGGGTCCCACGCTCCAACTCTGGGCAATAGCTTGCTTAGTCTCCACAACGGCCCCCTACAGCGCTAGGGATGCCTGGTTGCGCCCTGGGGATGCCCAGGAGTGGACATTTCACGGGGAAAAACCAGGAAGGGTACCCTAGCGGTATGAGTACAGCGCCAGGACACTCAGGAGTATCAGTGCGCTTTACAAGTACGGCTACATTTACATTTACATTTACATTTGTTGAAAACTTTTAAAATGCCACCCGAGGATTGTGATAGTTTCAGGTTCGCCCTGGCTACGTGTGAGGACCAGTGCATTTTATCATTAAGGGTAACCCCCAGATAGTCAAATGTGGACACTCAGTCCAAAGGCAGTCCATCCATGTGGGGATGGGGGAAATTTGATTTTTTTTTAGGATTGTACACCATGTTCTTGGTTTTGGAGACATTGATCTCCAAATCCTTCATCCTGCAGAAGCCACAAAAAGCCTCCAATGTTCGCTGGATACCCCCAAAAGATTTTGATAGTAGGAGGGTATCATCAGCGAACATTAGTGCCGGTATTTTCTGCCCTGCCAGGCAGGGGGAGTCGAAGTCCCTAGCCCCCGCTAAATGTGCGATCAGCCCATTAAGATATAGAGGAAAAAGCGTAGGGGCTAGAACGCACCCCTGTCTCACACCTTTGTCAACAGGGAACGGGGCCGTCAGCTCCCCACCTTTTCCGAACCTAACCCTGGCATAATTACCCTCATGCATTCGTCTGAAGAGATCACACAAGTAGGTCGGGGCACCCAGCTGCAGAAGCAGGGCCCAAAGCTTATCCCTATTAACTAAGTCGAATGGGGACCTAAGGTCCACAAAAATCAAAAACAAACTACCTGCCCCTAAAACAACAGTCCTCCAGTATATAAGCTGGAGCCTGAACAGTTGGTCGATCGTGGATACTCCCGCCCGAAATCCTGCCTGCAGGGAGGTTAGGATGTGGTGGTCATCCATCCAATTCTGCAACCTGAACAGTAGGACTCGAGCGAAGATCTTCTGCAATACGTCGATCAAACTGATGGGTCGGTAGTTTGCAGGATTAAGGTGGGAAGCCTTTTTGTAAATAGGGATAATTTCCGCACCCAACCATGTACGGGGAATATTCAAACCCCGCATAATGGCGTTAAACAGAACACACATGTAGGGCGCCCAGACCCTTTGTTCGGACCGGTAAAGGTCACCAGGGATTCTGTTCAAACCTGGAGCTTTCCCGGCGGCCAGGCTTTTAAGCGCTGCGTTTAATTCCAGCAATGTGCACGGACAGTTAACTTGGATTGTACCCCTCGAGGGCTCAGGAGCCAATGGTCTTGTTGGTTCCATTGCAGCAACTGGATCAACTTGGGGAACAAGCAAGTATAGGGGTTTAAAGTGGGCAAGCCACGTGTCCTCACTGAGGCTAGGTGATATGGCTGGCATCTCTGTCACCGTTCCCCCCCGGACCAGGTTCCAGAAGGATCTATAGTCCCGGGTGGCAAGGGCTCTACTCACCTTGTCCCACCTATCCGCCTCCCATTCAGATTTGGCCTCTGTAACTAGAGTTTTATATTTTTGTCTGGCCTTCCTAATCCATCTGGGTGACCCCAATTTAACCTCCTTTACTAAGATAGTTTTCGCCTCCCTACAGTTTTTGTTGAACCAGTGTTGTTCGTTCTTCCGGGCTCCAGGCCTACCCGGCTTGGAGGTATAAAAGTATCCTACCAGTGGGGAAAGAAGCTCGTTATGAATGTGCTGGAGGGCCAAGAGGCTCGATGGCTCTAAATTAGACCATGTCATGTCACTAGCCGCTAGTAGAGCCCCAGCTACATGGTTGTAGATTTCTGCTAATGTGTCCGGGGCTAATGCCACCTTCGCCCAGCCAATTTGTCTACCTCCCGCCTTTTGCAGGTAGTTCTCATTTTGGGAGGGTTCCACTGTCGTCTGTGTATTGTGTGCCCCTAGGTGGATGACCAGTTCCAGCGTTAGGAGATTGTGGTCACTCTCGACCCGGGGGATTACCCTAAACGTTTTTACTTTTGCCCAGTATTCTACGTTGACCAGAATGTAATCTATTGTGGTGCTTCTGTCTGGTCTGTTAAAAGTGTGAGCACCCGGTATATCTGGTAACAATCTACCATTGCATGCCCTAAGGGAATTAGATACAACCAAATTATTGATTGCTAGGACCAATGGGGATAATCGCTTTGCTGGATACATATGGCATTCAGAGATTGACCAAGTCTCATCCTCCTCGGTCGTGACCTGGGGGATCCCCCAGAGTGGCTCAAAGTGACAGTTAAAGTCTGCACCTATCAGCTTGTTATAGGAGGAGGGGAAGGATGATAGTAGTGCCTCCAGGGCCTCTAGGGTTGATAGTCCTAGCTTGAGTGGAGTCGGGCGTAAATAAATGTTAATCACGACCACCACCGAGGCGTCCTTGAGTGTAAGAAGAATACATAGGATGTCCGGGCTATGTGTATCAACTATCTTGACCGAGCACCCCAGGTGTACTGCTACCCAAGTACATAATCCTCCTGATGGTCTTCCCCTAGGGCCCTGCACTGCCGGTGTGTGATAGGACGCGAATCCTACCCTACATGGGGCAGACAAGAGCCAGGTTTCCTGGAATAGGCATATATGATAGCCATCCATCAGGTCTCCCCACTCCGGGATCGGCAGTTTTGCCCCAGCCCTGCGACATTCCAGGACCCAATCATAGAAGAGCTGTGGGAACCCTGGCCAGCGGGAGATTCCGGGTGTGAGTCGGGGGGTGGTGGTAAACCCCCCTGACAAACACCCGGGTCCCGACCACCCCCAGAAACATTCAGGCTCGTTGGTGGGCATGGGGATGAAGGACCGACCTCTATGGGGCACTGGTTTAGATCCTCAGACCCTATTTTGTTGCTAGAGCCTCCCTCTCTCAGCCTGTCAGAGGGATGGTTAGCCATAGTGTTGTCATCCCCTTGTGGTGTTAGTCAGTCAATGTAGCTCTGGGCCCTATATCTATTGGCCACTGGCACATTATACTCCAAACCATAACCACCTAAGTGAGGAGGGGGTTGCGCCATGGTCTGTTGGTAGAAATACCCCAAGTGGTGAGTGCGAATTTTGCTCGTGTTTTCCAACCCGCCATTTCCTAGGATGTGTTTGACCACCTCAGTGTCCCTAAAATTAATGATCACGCAGTCACCTCCTATATCCTTGTGTCTAGTACCCAGCCAGCTAACTCTACGTGCAAATAGAATCTCCCCCTTTCCCGGTCCTGCTATTGGTCTATGTCTATTTAGCCAAAATATGATTTTATGTTTTAGCTCTGGGTAGGATTCGGTGGAGCTTGCTTCCAGGGATGAAACTCCCGTAAGCACCACCACGTAAGGCATGGTCTCAGGCGGAAACTGGGGGGCGGGGAGCAGGTTTTAATGGGCTCTCTACCTGCCGTTTCTGGGGGGCAGTGGGCACAGGTTTACCATCAGCACGAGGCCGTACTACTGGAGCTGCCAAAGGTGGGGGCGGTACACATGTTAATGGAACATTTGCTTTGGGTGCCTCAGATGGACAAGAGGAACCTGCAGATCTATTTGGTACACTAGTAGATTTCTGCACAACTACATGGGCCATAACATGTGGTTGTTTGGTTGTTTGTGTAGGGGTACTGCCCACCGAACCCGTGGCCGCAAAAGTGCCTGGGGTAGAAGCTATGCCCTCTCCCATATCGTGGTTCCCCGGTGGGCTAGCTCGCTGCCACTTCCCTGGGCATTTGTTAGAGACAAGAGAAAGAATTCTATCTAGTCTTGATGATAAGGGTTTTACATAGGAGCTTATTACTTGTTCTATGTAAGCCTGCAAATCAGTCATCAAGTGTGTGACCCAAAGAGGTGGTGCAGAGGAGGGGCGAGGAGGAACTGGCTCAGTCTGTGCTCTCATGGGAGAATATATTTTCTTCCTCTTCATGTATTTTCTTGTCGTTTTTGTTTTTTTCCTTTTGGGGCTAGACACGGAGTCGTTGGATTCTGTTGGATGGGGAGCCAATGGAGAAGGTGGATCAGAGACAATCACCTCCGGTATGATCTGGGTACACAGTAGCTCAAAGAAGGGTGGCATTCGGTAAGCTGTCGACTCAAATGGACTGGCAATTGTCGTAGCGGCGTCATCTACTACCCGTGGAGGGACTAGTGCAGGGGTTGAAGATAGACGCCTTTCCCTATCTTCAATGGCCATTGCTACTGCTCCTATGGTTTTCTGGAGCATTAGATCAATTGCTGTTAGGGTCGGGAGTGATTGAGTCGTGGCAGCTTGTTGCCTGGTTCTAGGGCGTGAAAGGGAAGGGTTGGTGAGTTTCCCCATACTGGGCATGCCCTAGAGTGAAGTACCTCAAATGCCTATTTACTCCACAGAGGATACAAAGTAAGAGGGGGTGTAGCCTAAGTAAGACCCCCTTTTCTCGTTAAAATTAAAGCTTGACTGTATAGGACAGAGCCCAGATTTGGACGGGGCCCAGTAGTACAACAATTAATATAATATTAAAATTACAACAATTTAAAAATAAAACTCAAGTAAATGACCGGATGGTCAATGGCTTTAAGTCTTACAGTTTTTAAGATGGATTGTCAAGGGGGTGGTCCAGCCCAGCCTCGTCCTGCCCCGGACGGCCACAGACGGCCCGCCCTTTGCCCGGGCATAGCCTGGCGAGTCCCGCACGCGTCCTGCGACGCGGAGGGAGCCTCTCCTCTTTAATAGCGCCTCCGGGCGCGATGGTGGCTGAAACCGGAAGTGCCCAATAAGCTATCTGGGAGCTGTAGTCTCCGGCCGCGAGGTGGAGGGAAGCGGCGGCAGAGAGACAACAGCGTTAGCCCCCCAGATGCAGCAGGTCAAGTCCCCGGACCAGCAGGTAGGTGCACGCACCAGTCGTCGTGTAGGAATGCCCCCCGCTCCACCGAGGGAGCCTCTCCTCTTTAATAGCGCCTCTGGGCACGATGGTGGCGGAAACCGGAAGTGCCCGCTAAGCTATCTGGGAGGTGTAGTCTCCGGCCGCGAGGTGGAGGGAAGCGGCGACAGGGAGACACACAGCGTTAGCCCCCCAGATGCAGCAGGCCAAGTCCCCGGACCAGCAGGTAGGTGCACGCACCAGTCGTCGTGTAGGAATGCTCTAGATACTAAAACTTCAAGACTATGTTTGAACAGGAGTTCATTTAACTTTTCCCCATAGCTATCGTGTGGGAAATGTTGTAAATTAATCCCTGTTATATAAGTAAATCTGCAAACATTCATCCCTGAGAAACTGCATTTACTGATAATAAAATCCCCAACCCAGATGCATACATAGGAGAGGTCCAACCCCTTTGTAAAATTAGGCAGTATTCTCTCCAAATCATTCACAACCTGGTAGTGAGTAGCATTAAAATTATTATTATAAAAGTTCACCACAATAAAGGGTTGATTTTCCCCCATTACTAGGAGGACCAGTATAGTGTCCTCATTCTGGCTCACTGTTTCTTGGCTAGATGGTCTGGAATGTGGAACTGTTGTTTCCTGATGAATTTAAGCAACTTGTCATGTTGTTTTCTCTTGGTGGGGCGAAGCATTTTTCTTCTCTTGCATTGACCTCGGCGTACCATCAGGTCAAATTACAGCCTTCTTCTCATAATCTTACAGCCTTTATTATGCCCTTTGGTACCTTTAGATTTTTAACAATGTCTTTTGGCCTGATCTCTGCGGCCTCAGTGTTCCAGAGAGTCATGGAACACACTGTCAAAGGTGTTGAAGGGGTCAAGATTTATCAGGAAGATCTTCTGGTGTTTGGTGTGGACTCCAAAGAACATGATCTGAGGCTGAGATTGGTTTTAAGGTAGTTGTGTGATGCTGGATTGACTCTACGTACTGATAAGTGTACATTTGATGTGGCTGAAATTGAATATTTGGGCCACCACGTGTCTTATAATGGTATTAAGCCCAGAGCTGTGTTGATTTTGACCATTTGCAAACTCAGAACTCCACTGAACAAAAAAAATTATGAAATTCTTGGGAATGGCAGAATTTTACCACAAGTTTGATCCCCAATTTTGCTGGTGTGACTGGAAATTTAAGGGACCTTTTAAAAAAAGGGCGTGAGTTTGAATGGTCTAGTGATGGGGAATTTCAACACCTAAAGATGTGTCTTTGTAAGGCCCAAGATCTTGGCAGTTTTGATATAAAGAAAAAGTCTTATTTAATGACAAACGCCAGTTCTAAAGGTTTAGGTGTGGTGTTGTTTCAGAAATTTGAGGGTGTTTAGAAGGTGGTCTTATTCATATCCAGACCCTTAAGAGGAGCAGAGTGCAACTATACTGTTGTAGAAAGGGAGGTGCTGGCCATCTATTGGGCTATCCGCAAGTTGCAGAATTTTCTATGGGGAAGCATGTTTGAGGTTTTAACAGATCATAAACCTTTGAAGGAACTTTTTGCGAAAAAGGGAATTGAATTTGTCTCACATCGCATTCGGACGTGGGTTGTTGCCTTACATGAGTTTAATTTTGTTGTCGTATCTGGCAGCTTCTATGAAAGTGCATATAAAACTTCAATTGATGCGATTTCATTTTGGTTTAATCCCGCTGATGGCATACAAGTTTGGCCAGGGGTACAGGAAAGGGGAATTATCTCAATGCCGCTTTTGCAAACAGGAAGAGGAAAACCTTATCCACATACTGTGCATTTGCCAAAAACTTCGAGCCTAAAGAAACTTCTGGTTGCGTCCCCTTTGGCTTCTTTTCAACATCAGGACCTGCCAGGAAGCACTAGATGCCTGCATGAGAGGAGACTCTCTGCAGTTGGCGGCTCGTTTTGTTAAGTTTATTTTAGAAATTAATTCCCCAAAACTTGCTTTAGACCCAGCATGAGTTCCTTTCCTGGTGACATTACTGCACGTTTTTCTTTTTTTTAAATTTACAATTTTTCTGGTTTAATTGTTTTGTGCACCCTTTTAATCTTAATGTGTAACGTCTATTTCCGTGCATGTACATTGCAATGATTTTAATTAATTGTGCAATAAAAACTTTTACTTACTTGTTGTCTCCTATTTGCCAGGTGCCAGTAATATTCTTGCAGATTGTTTGTCCAGGTTAGACAATGCCAATGAAGAATCAGTAGCGTGAGATTGCTTTGGTGGTGAAGAATTTGAAGAAGTTATAGATGTTTGTCTAATTAGTGATGGAATAGTGTCTGACGATGAATGGAGAGAAACTTTAGCGAAGGATGAACTTTTGAAAAAGGTGTAGTCCATGATTTTGGAGTGTTGATGTGAGAAGAAGGATTGCGATCAGGAAATAAAGGGTTTTTGGCAAGTCAAAGATGAGCTGATGGTTGTGGATGGTATTCTTTTGAGGGGCAGCAGATTAATTCCAATTCATATCATATGGGATAGGTTGTTGAAGAGTGCACATGCCAGTCACATGGGAAATGTCAAGACGAATGATAGATTGAGAGAAGCATATTGGTGGCCAGGCATGGATGTTTGAATTGAAAGGGAGGTTAGGAATTGTCCTGAATGTGCATGTAGTGACAAGGTTTCAAGTGTAGAACGCAACCAATGGTAGTGAGAGAGGAATCTTTTGGGCCTTGGTCGGATGCTGCCATTGATATTTTGGGTCCTGTCACAATAAAATCTTGTGACCAGTATATTCTTGTTTGTATGAATATGTACTCACGCTGGCCAGAGATTAAGGTTGTGAGCTCTGTTGAATCTTCTGTGGTTATTGAGATTTTGGATTGTCTATTTGAAAGAGAAGGTTTTCCTCTTTCTTTACTTTCGGACAATGGGGTGCAATTTACCTCAATTGTTGTGGAAGAGTTCTTATCTTATAGGGGCATCAAACACAAGAAAGCTGCTCTCTATCATCCTGAAAGTAATGGGGTCATTGGGAAATTTGTAAAAGTATTAAAGGTGACATTGCAACAGGCTGTAGCAACTGGTGTTGACTGGAAGGTTGCTATGAAGAAGAAAATGAGAGAGTACAGGTTTACTTTGCACACTTCTACAGGCTTATCTCCTTTCTGGCTGTTTATGATGAGGGTGGCCAATACAAAAGTTTGTGCCTCTTGGGTCTTCTCTAAGAGATTGTTGGACAATAAAATTCTGATTGTTTGGAGGGTTGGAGAGATAGAGAGAGAGTAATTAAGTAGAAGAGAAAACGCTGGTATGATGAGAGAGGAGCGGGCAAGCACACTGTTCTTTGGGTGATTGGGTGACGATAAAATCAACTCGCTGGTAACCCTGGGCGTAGTGGGCGTAGTGGGGCTCCGCGGAGCTACGCGGAGTGGGCGAGAAGCTACGCCCACTCCCGCACTCCGCGTAGCCCCACTACGCACCTCCCTCCCGCTCTCCTCTACATACATTATTTAAGCAAACCAACCTTAATAAAACAATTTTAAAGCACTTACCGTGTCCGGGGCTCGTCCGGGGCTCCCTCTTGGAATCGCGTCGTCATGGATACCAATGCGCATGCGCGGGCGGCCGCGCATGCGCATTGGTATTTAGGAAGGGACGCTATTCCAAGAGGGAGCCCCGGACGAGCCCCGGACACGGTAAGTGCTTTAAAATTGTTTTATTAAGGGTAGTTTGCTTAAATAATGTATGTAGGGGAGGGCGGGAGGGAGGCGGGTGGCGGCCGACTTGGCTACCCACACGGAGTGGGCGTAGTGTTGCCGGCTATGCTGTCTACGCAAAATGCGTAGGAGGCAACACTACGCCTACTCCGTGGGCGTAGCCGATTCGGACGCCCAGACTTACTCGCTGGGGCAAATCTGGTTCGAAATTCAGTGTACCTTTTAAGGTCATAAAGGTTTTTAAAAACGCCATTCGGACGAGTGACCATAGGATATGGAACTTAAATAGAGTGGCTAAATGTCAACCCACTGAGGTGTCTGAACGTTTGGATGTGGTTCCCGGAGAAAGATTGTCAGACCTCGCAGGCTTATTCAAATTCCTGCTAGATTTCAAGATTATGTCTTAACTTTTTGTATTTCTCTTCTCTTTTGTTTGTTTTCCCTAACTTCCTTTTGTTTTCTTTAGTTGCTCTTGAGGAGGAGGTGATGTAGTGTCCTTTTTCTGTCTTAGAAAGTAGCTCACTGTTTTGAGGCTAAAAGGTCTTGAATGTGGAACTGTTGTTTCCTCTAGAATGTAAGCAACTTGTCAGTTGACAGTTGCAAGACTTGTATGCTGGATGGGGTCCTCTCTGGTCTTCTGAATAAAACTACATTTAATTCTACCCAATGCTGTAGTTCTCTCTTTTACAACCAGTTGAAAATAAGGGGAGCCTTTCTACATCTTTCTAAGTTCTATTGGCTCTCCTGTAGAAATGAAAATTGCCAAACCTCCTTTTGATCGCCCAGAGTCCGATGGCATTGCTGGGATTGAGACAGTAGCAAAACCATCAATAATATGCTCTTGAATAAGCCAAGTCTTGAGGGAGACAGAGTAGTTGAAGTGGTTTTATGCTATCCAACCATTCTTTATCTTTAGGCTTATTTTTACTCCCGGCTATAATCCATGATCTAACCTTTATTTGGGTAGTTATTTTGGTGGCTATTATTAGATGTTCATCGACAGTATACTCCTGGGGGCTTATTGCCCTGGAATTTACTTTTGTCTCTCCATGACCATTTTGTCACTCCCGATCAGCTTAGCTAGAAAGTGGAGCATAACGGTTAAAACAGGGTACTGTGGGTCCTGTACTAAATGTATGTACAGGGTTGGCCCTTCTGTAGGTGGGTGGATTAACAAATAGGGAAGTGGGCTTATAGAAAAAACCTAATGGGACAGCAGCCACTCGTTCTTCCCAGTTAATCATATACTGTTGTCTAGATTGAATCTTCTTAAGTGTAAAGCTTGCCACCCCTTGCTGTCGGTAATTCATAACTATGCAATCTCCAGTGCCCTTTTTTTCAGTGGGTACCACCCAGTTCACACGTCTCACCAGTAAGATTTCCTCACAGATGAGACTAATGTTTAAATTATAACTAGCCATCCAAAGCACCACTTAATTTCTTAATTCTGTCCTGGATTCTTTAGCTTGAGGAGATAATTTAGGTGCTCCTTTTAAAATAATATTATATGGTGTTACCTCAGGGGGAAGGTGTAATGTCTCTGGAGTATGCTCCCCTTTTTTGCGTTGGCTGTGCTTTGTGCTAAAGGTGCAGGGGGGAAATTTGATATAAGATATAGTGTTTCCTTGGTGAGCTGCTTGTCCGAGGGTTGTATGTCCGATGTCATGTCCCCCCCAGCAGTTTCCTGTGCCAGTCACCTACCTGTATTTGAGGGGGCACTTTCTAGTACCATCAATCTGCCCTTTATTTCAGCGTTCTCGGCTATGACTCCCTGCTCGACATTCTCCAGTTTGGCGTACAACTTATTTAGGAGACCCTCTAGGACACCAGTATAATTTGTTTGTTTTGCTTTTGCCACTTTTTTCTTTTTGGAGGTTGTTCTCCCCCGAGTACTATGACCTGTCTTGTGGTTTATTGGAAATACCATGCTCTGGAACCCAGGTTGTTTACTTTTCTTAGTAGGGGGTGGGCTTTTGTCTTGTGAAGTAGATAGTTCATTTAGCTCTAAAGTTTATTAAATACACAGGGTTGTTCCGAACATTGAGGACATTTCTCCCCAGGTTTCCCTTTTCAAGGAGCCTCTGAATAGGTTTCCTCCCCCACATGTGTCATTCCTCCTTCCACATGACTTATTTCATTCTCAATCAAACCCACCACATTTGTTAAATAATTAGTAATTACATTAGATGTTTTAGGCCGTGGTTTTCCCTGAGGGGCTTTCATAAGTTTTTGTTTACCTATTTCCAATGAGAGCACCACTGCCCAACTGCTAGTTTTCACCAAGGAACACCGGGCAATTCTGTCTGTTATCCTTGAGCAAAATTCTATAAAAACAGTGGATTACTTATATCATAAATCCAGATAAAGAAATCATAAATGGGGTTAAACTGTAAATGAATGCAAATAGCCTTGCTCGGCGTTTCCAATAGAAAGATAATATCTTTAAGCGCCAATAAAAAATGGATTCCAAGTTCTCAGAGAGCAATGATCACATTAGCGGTATAAAGAAGGTACAGTTAGATAATATACAAGTACCCTCAATGCAAGTCATCCGATAATCTGAGCGGGCGGTAAAGATATTTCTTGCGACTATAGATAGTCCCCCAAAGAAAACCTGATGTCTTTATAAGCAACAGAGGACAGTCATGGAAGTGGGCCTCACAGACGAATGTAGATAATATTGTCAAGATGTTAAAAAAACAAAAACAAGAGCGTTCTATAGTATCCCTCCTCAAAGAGCACTTACCCAGTACAAGACAGCCAAGAGGGAGGGCCAAGCCCGGCCTACTCGGGTCTCAGACGCGGGCAGACTAGCCCACCCTTGGTCCGGGCTTTGCCCCGGCATGGCACGGGCACGCCCGTGAGCGTCCCACACTGCAGGATCCCTGTCCTGTTTTTAAGCACCTCCTGGCACTTCCAAAGGTCGAAAGCGGCTCCTGCTGCGACTGGATGGGGGGGTTGGAGTCCCCTGTTAGGCGTGGTGAACAGATGCTGCCACAAGTGATCAGAAGGCAGCTACTGCTACGATGGCGTGTGAGGGTTAGAGTCCCCTGTTTAACTTGGTGAACGAATGCTTCCACAAGTAAAAGAGTAATGGGTTCCCATGCTGTGGGAGCCATGTCCCATTTTTAGGCGCCTCCTGGTGCTTTTATAGGTCGAATGTGGCTCCTGCTGCGATGGTGTGTGGGAGTTGGAGTCTCCTGTTAGGTGCGTTGTATAGATGCTGCCACAAGCGATTAGAGGCGGCTCCTGCCGCAATGACGTTTGAGTGTAGGAGTCCCCTGTTTAATGTGGTGAAAGGATGCTGCCACAAGTAAAAGGGTAATGGGCTACTGTGTTGCAGGAGCCATGTTCCGTTTTTAAGCACTCCTGGTGCTTCCAAAGGTTGAAAGCTGCTCCTGCCGCGATGGTGTGTGGGTGTTGGAGTCCCCTCTTAGGCACGGTGAACAGATGCTGGCACAAGTGATTGGAGGCGGTTCCTACCACGATGGCGTGTGAGGGTTAGAGTCTCCTGTTTATTGCGGTGAACGGATACTGCCACACAAAAAAGGGTAATGGGCTCTGAAAGGGCGTCAAACATCGACTGTCTGCTTTGTCTCTTAAATAACTGTTCCTGGAAAAACCCAATCTTTTGTTCATCAAAAGTGCCCATCAAAGGCCACTGCAACTCAGCATTGTCCATCATATATTTGCGCCCTAATGTACTAAACATAATAGGGCCAAGACCACTTTTAACATATATATAAAAAATAGGCTGCCTTCAGGAGGCGCAGGCTGAGCTTCTTCCAATCGAGCATTTGCAGAACAACAATGACAACACATATTTCAAAGTTTGCTTAGGCCAGGCATTCTGAAAGAGAAACAAAAACAGTAGTTTTACCTGGCAAAGTATTTGCAAATTCTTTTTATCGGGACAGTCCTTAGACCGTACCAAACTCAAACCCAAAGGGTACCATATCCACAAAGAACCAAAAGAAACTCACCTGATATCAGTAGTACAAATGAAAAGGTTCTCCACTGCAGACTCTTCAGAGCAAATGGTCAGATCCAAGGGTTTTGCCGTTCATGACTCTGGTCGGGATGACCACTGGGCGAGGCACCATCCAGCAGGACAAAAGGAGCAGCTGCGAGTAACACAAACTCTTCTTGCAGGAATCCCTGAGCCGTCAGTCCCACCCAATGGTGTCCTCGGCCTCTCCCTCATCTGTGGAAAGGGGATGGATCAATCACCTGAAGGAGTCCCTGTTTGGGCGCTAACTGAAGGAAGTAACCCGTTTAGAGCCACCCGGTTCACTAATGACCACCTTTTAGCCTTCTGTGCCAAATGAAGAGTGGGTCAGACAGTAGAGAATAGAAACCAAACTGTTTATTCATATACACTCAGAGCGGAGCCACATTTGCCCAGTCTCTAGGAGTGCTGCAGAGGGAACTGAAATCGGCAAGCATAAAGATACCTTATGTACGTTTCGTAACCGGGTGAAAATACGCCCACAGTGGAATTTTCCAAACAGGTGCAATTAATCAGCAAAATACAGAAAAAACGGTTTCAGAGCTCATATCTTACACAAAGTAACATAGTCTAAGGTTGTTCCATCCGGAGCCCAGCACCAGATCAGGGGGAGAGGGCCTCTATCTAATGAGAACGCTATGTGCTCAAATGAACTGTGTGCCCATTACTGAAATAAAACCCAAGTGAGGAAATGAAACTCAGAGAGGAGCATTTTCCGGAATTGAACTTGATCAGTTTCAAACTGCCTAAACCAGCACTCAAAATAGAAAATGGCACAGCGAATGCTAACTTTAATAAAAGCTGTAAGCTTAAACAATTTCTATTCTAACAAAGGAAGAGCTCCAAGCAGATTCCGGCGACAGGAACTATCGCCCCTCCTCAGTGCAGGTAGGCAGCACCAGCAAGGTGTCACACTTCCATTTGTTCTCCACACTGATGTAGGATGAAAGCGACAGACCAGCATATCTGTGAAAGGGACCGGAATAGTCATGAAAAATTTATAGTGTATGGGAGCAGAGCCAGCTTCATCTTACCTCCTTTACTCTTACACAGACTCTCCAAAGTAAGGGGCGAGTCATAGAAAATCAGTGGGTGTTGTGGCTGCTGGTAGGGGTGGGCGGAATTTGCGTAGTCGCGCTATGCAAAGTTCCACGAAACAGCAAAAAATCTCCGCAAGCACACAGAATTCCGCAAGCTCGTGGAATTGCTTGTTCCCCCCGTTACACTACAGCTGTAACTTTGCTGCTAGTGTGTGTGGGGCAGGGCTTCTATGCAAGTTCACATGCCTCTTGTTTATAAAAGGTCAGAGACCGATCCGAGCAGCAGATGAGGACAGAGAACCTCCCGGTCACAGGAACTACACGGGGAATGTTTTTGAGAAATTCATGGATGAAAAGACCTCCATCAAGCATCACAGCTAATGTTTGATGGTAGATATGGGGAGAAAGCACACCTGCCCAGCCTCGACCGAGCTCACAAATTGTTTGGGCTGATTAATGCATTACTGAATTTGATCTTTAACTTGGGCACCTGCTTTATATCTGTAATTGCTTCCTGTTGAGGTTTAATTTTTATGACAGGAGCAACGTGCCGGAATGAATCCTGCCCAGCATTTATCCAAGAAGATGCCATCGTTTTGTGCAATACCTCTACTCACAAACACGCAATGCCCACGAATTCTGTTCCAGCGTGGATCGCAATATTTTTGGCAATTCCACGTTCCGCGCAGAACGCAGAATTGGTGAAATTTCGCAAATTCCGCGAGCGGAAAGGAATTTGCTGCACAGGGTTAGCTGCTGGTCCCCGTGCAAGACATCACACGTCATCAATATTAATGTTAGGCTATGCTGTGGAAAAAGAGAGAGAGGGGCAATATTGCAAGGACTCAATGTTTACCTGATACCTGAATCAGGTTGGGGCAGCCAGCCTGCTGGAAAGAACTGAAGATGGATACGTCTTTAGATGTTTTGTGCTTCACACTGCTGGGCCAGGTTGAGGACATGACCCTCCTTCTCCTCGGCAAACAAAGGGGTACAGAACATGGCATGGCTTTTATCATGGCTTGCCACAGTCACCAGCAAAAGGCCAAGGAGGGTGAAATTGGCGAACACTAGGGTCCCAAACTGACTGCGCTGGAATCACACAGCCTCCTCGTCAACCCCAATAGACCAGGTTACAATTACATAGCCTTATGGTCCCAGGTTGATCGAGGGGCGCAGGAAGTAAATATATAGTAAAAAATAAAATAACCCAATAATTCTGTGTAAAATGTATACTGCAATTCGCATTGGAATTCCATGGCTTTATAAAAGGACTGTATTGTGCCTCTTTATGGTCAAAACACTTCAGTAATAAATTACTCAATATTTATTCCACACAATGTAACATTTCTAAACAAATTTTGAACAATTTTCACTGAACCAGATACATTTTCGGGCAAAAATATCATATTAGGTTTTGTCTTTTTTCAAACAAAAATTTAAAAGGGTATTTTGGAGGATATTTTTTTTTATAAAACAACCGAAAAACAGAGCATTCACATGTATTTTTAAGGACCTTTGATTTACTAATGTACCCACCATCTAACTTAAAATGCATCTGAACAGAAATCAAAACTATCTCATTTTACACAGAAATACTCTAACTGACCATCACACTGCATGTAATACCATTAAACAAGAGAATCACAGAGGCCATGGAACCGTGACATAATGGTTCACACTGCTCCCATCGGATTAGTTTCTAATTTCCTCATTTTATAATTGAAAACCTTCATCAACAACTTTGTCCATTAAGTGAATTCCACTATCAACATTCACAAGGGGGCCAATTGCGATATTGCTCTGAATACATCTGACCACTAGTCAGAAGTTTTCTGACCGTGATCGGAGGCTTTCCGACTGACACAGTCAGTTTGCGGTCTGACAGCCCGATTACAATGTCAGGGGTCTGAACGTTAACTGGCCTGTCATTCTGACTCAGTTCAAACTGGCTCTCGGAGTCTTCCGGCCCGTCGGAACCGCACCGTAATCCCCTGTGGACGGCATTTCCGCATACGAGATTAAGATGCCTGTTTCCCACAGCCTTTCAATGCCAGCCTTTTCTACATGGGAAGGCTATCGGAAAGCGACATTGGGTGCCCCTAGCAGGACTCCCTTGCATCTGTGCCCTATGATTGGTGGTCGAGGGGGTATCTAGGGTACCCTCATTTAAATCCATGGATTGTGTGGCAGGCACCATGGTACCTGCCACAGGGTGCAGAGATTTACACACACACACATTTCTCTTGAGGACCCTTCATTATGGCAGGTTTATGGGCATAATACAAGCTCCCATAGAGAAAAGCGAGTATGCGACCAAACTGTTTCATCATATTGTAATCAGGTAATCAGGTGGTCGGAACCGCTGCCAGGATGTCGGTCGGTCCTGAGACTGAGATGGTGTTAGTCGTAGGCAACTCCATCCGACATCGTAATAAGCCCCTAGATGTTGAAATCAAAATGAAATGCCCGACAGTCTAAAAAAATACTATTTCATAAAGTACCCCACACCCTAAGCCATACAATGTTAGCAAGCATGTGCACAAAGGAATTTATTCATAGAAATATATGAATTATGAACCCAAAGGTAAACTAGTTATTTCTTGGTCTTCATATAACCCTCAGGTCTACTTTATCTCTAAAGGAGACATAGGACCACAACCCATAACATCTGTATTTGTAATGCCCATGTTCACCCGTTGGCATCTAGGCGCTGAATGACAGATGTTTATGGTTAACCAGCAGTACGCATGCTATCAATCTCAGATGGATGAAAGGCTGAGTGGACCCACCAGGTACCTCCTACCATAAGGTGGAACACAGTCATCTGTAGATGCATTATTCCACCGAGCCACCAGACCCCATATGTTATTCCATCTGAGAACAAAATCGTAGAAGTTTCCAGGAATCTGTCAATGCATGATAATTCAACGAAAATGTTTTTGGGAATGTGTTCAACTAATAGTTCACAAGCGGAAGGTCCTAAAAAACATATTTTGCTGATTTGATGTCTTGCGAGCATAATGAGATAACACAGTTCTTTGCTCATTGAAAGGAATATATTACAAGACAGTATACCAAGATTTCCTGAAAGGATGCTTTCTTTTTTACTTTGAGGGAGCATTGTGGAGGTGTGCTTAATTACATTCTTCCATATTTTAAAACAACAAGGGACCCCAATATAGTCAGCACAGGACCTCGGGGAGCAATTATTATGAAAACAACAATGGTCCCTTGCAACAACAATCAAGTTTGCGGATGAATACAGACACCATAGATTCTGTATTAAAGTGACTTGTCCAGCCGGACAGTGGTCAAGCAGTATTTATTGATTTCAACAAAATAAATGGAGAGTATCCTTCAACAGTCTCACGTCGTGGGGTACAAGCCTGTACCTCATTCAAACACAAACACTTTAGTACATTCAACGTGAACAAGAAAGGGCTTTTTAGGCAAAAAAGCTTAGGTTGTTCTTTAAATCATAATAGGAACAGATATTTACAAATGCGCCATTACATCAACATAGTACACAATATACACACTGTATAAGGCACATAAATTGGTCGACGGCGTTTCGATCCCACTTTTTAATTCAAAGGGATCATCATCAGGACATTTTGATAAGTGCCTAATAGTTGCAAACCTCTAAAAGCATGCAGATTCCAGGGCTGGGGGTACAGGGGGATGCGGTCACCGAGATAGGGACCGGCCAGGCAACGTAGGGAGTTCCAAAAGATAACAAGTTGCTGGGGGTACCGGATCAGTCGGTATCACGTCTCCTTCGGCAATGCGAGCTGCAGTTTGTAAATCATTCGCCTGAGCAAAAACCAAGCTTCAGATGTAATACTTTCCCATCATGCTGACACTTCCTATGAAACACAAAAACTTTTCTTCCTAAGTAGTGCGTACCTATGGATTTTGTGAGGCATATCCATGTATACTTGCCAGTAATCATGGAACTTTGTTGCTAGCAATGATCAGGTCCACACCTGGGGGCATATTTATAGGGATATGGCGCAGGGCAGCAGAGCAAGTCACCTTGCTGTGCTGCCGTGCGTCAAAGTGAAAGGGCAGGAATGTGTCACATCTATGGTATTCGGTGAATTCTCTTCCTTTACACCTGTGCTGGTACTATTTCGGCGTGGTACCAAAAAGGGTCTGGCTCATGAGGAGCAAGGCTGAGCACACTATCAGAACTACCAAGGAACAATTGCCAATGCTGCTACTGTTTAATGAACTTAATCCAAAAAGATATAAGAACTGCTCATCACTATATCTTAGAGCTCATGAATTGCTTTTTATTTATTTACTTTATCTAATTTTTTTGAAAAAGCTTTGTCAATTTTTATATATATACAAAATACCACGTAACAACCCACAGATTAACTGTACAGAATACCACAAACTACGACACAATCACATCCACCATTCTTCTCCAAACATACTGCATTCATACTCATACTCAATAATCCTTCATATACAATAAACCAAACAGCAAATTGAAAATACAGAGTCACTTTTTCCACAATATGCACAAATATACATTTATATACATTTCTAACATACAAATGAACTTTGTAAAATTTGCACTAATCCTTCTGGTAAATAAAGCTAGTCCTTTTTGAACCAAAAATTGGGTTTGGTTTATCCTAAGTTCTACACGTTTCAAACCCCTCTATTACAGGGAGTTCTCATCAGGACCAAACAATCACTAAAAGAGAAAAGAGAGAAATGAAAACTAATCAGGAAATGACCATAATTGCCAAAACGCCAAGGTTCTACCAGAAAAACACGCCAGAAACTTCTTACCTCTACGTGAAATACACACACAGTGTTTCCACTGGTGACACAATTTTTGTGGCTGATGATTTCTAAAAAATGAAAATAGATATACAGGAGAGGAGAAAAACCGTCAACTTAATGTCTAAAATGGCAGGAGTTGGTCAAGGGAGCAGGTAATGGGGACTTACGCAACAGTGCCGGGTCACGCGGCAGTGCTGGTACTACTGCAATCCGATAGTTTGAGGCACCGTTTCTAAAAGAAATGTAGGAACTCAATTACCAGCCAAGTGTTATAAACAGGGTTACGAATGTGTGGGCCGGCTGTGACGTTGTCGGTTACCTGGAGTATAAGATGGTTCCTCTTTGCTTCCATTACCGCATACTGGGTCTCCTATGGAGAAGGAGAGGAGTGGTTAGTTGAAAAAGGGGGGGCTGAAGCCAACAAGGGTGCTTACCGTGGGGCAACGTGGAAGTGATGCACAAACCCGGGGCGTCTCACCGTGGACCGCAAATCCCGGAGCATTCAACAATGCGCATGTCTGGTTGGCGTGTCAAACGTCCGTTAAACCTCCTGGGGGCGTGCCGCTTGGGAGCCTGGGATACGTAGTTTCTAGTCGAACCAGCGGCGCTGTTGGAAAAGGACCCGGTGGGTCAGTGATTGTAGATTGAGCCGTGGAGCAGTATTTGCCGGTTGACTTCACTTCGAAAGTAGGGGGGGCTCGGCAGCAGGTGCACTTAACGGGGGGCATTGAGGGTCCCATGAATTGGCGGAATTTCAGTATGTGAGCCTGTTAGCTGGTGTGAGCCAAGTTGATCATACAAGGGGGCACACGTCCAGCCATAGGTTTCCTCCTTACAAACTGGTTGGTACAGACCCAACTGGATGGGGTTGCAAGCCTGATTTCAAGAACTGTCCTCATAACTTATAAAGTTCAGAGATCTCATTAAGTCCTAATACCGCAGTATTAAATTTAACTATTAGAAGTGCTTCCCTTCTGGACAGTTTTAACTCTCTGTCTCCTCCCCGTGGGTCCAACTCTACTACTGAGATTACAGTCAGTTGTACATCTTTTTCTGTATGCAAATTCCTAGTCCAATGATTAACAAGGGGGGCAGTCTCCACCTTTCTTCTAATCCGTGATTTATGTTGGATTATTCTTTGACGTATCTCCTGGCTTGTTTTCCCTATGTAGAGCAACCCACAGGGGCAGGTGATACCATAAACAACAAATTTGGTTTTGGCAATTGGAGAAAGTTTCGTGCCTCCAATGTACTCCTTTATGGCTGAACAGGGCACCTTCTACCGTGCTCGTGCAGCAAACGCAGGTACCACATTTGTGGTGGCCTGTGACTGGAGCCAATCCCATCATTTGTCTTAAGGTGGCCTTTGGTTCGCTCTTCATCGCCGCCCTCAAGATGTAATTGGATACACTGCTCTCTTTTTTGAAAGAAAAAATCTATAAACAAATCCAGGGGACGGCGATGGGAACCTGCTTCACCCCCAGCTTTGCAGGTCTTTACCTCAGCTGGTGGGAGGAGCAGGTTGTTTATAAGATCAAACAATTTAAAGACCACGCCGTCCTCTGGTTGCGTTACATAGACGATATTTTCTGTATATGGAATGGTACAGAAATACAAGCACAACAATTTGTGGATATTCTAAATGAAAATGAGCTGAACCACAAATTCACATACCAGATCAGTAAAGCTACCATTGAGTTTCGAGATCTCAAATTAGAGATAAAAGAAATTAGAATTGACCGTTCCCTGTATAGAAAGAGCACGGCAGGCAACAGCTTGCTCCATGCAAGCAGCTGCCATCCTCAAAACCTGATACGCAGTATACCGTTTGGGGAACTCCTTCGTGCTCGCAGGAATTGCAGCCTAGATGAGAATTTTGAGATGGAAAAACAGATTATTACAGAAAGATTTTTGGCAAGGGGCTACAGCTCCTAGAGTATCAATGAGTCAATTAAAAAGGTTGAGACTCTTAAACGGTATGATCTTGTTTTTCCCAGCAAGGATGAACATCAGGTTGAGACCAAGGAACCCATTAGATTTATAACTACATATAACACACAGGCCTGGGAAGTGAAAAGAAGCCACAAGAAATTTTGGGAAGTGTTGAAGACGGATGATGATTTAAGGGAATACATTGGTGAGCATCCATCATTAACTTTTCGCAAACCTAAATCTTTGCGTGATCACCTGTGTAGTAAGATGATTCAAAACCCTAGAAAGACTACAGACATAAAAGGCTTTTACACGTGTAATCAATGTAAAGCCTGCAAATTCAGTAATAATGTCAAATCCATGAAAATCAGTATGATTGAGGCTCCCTGGATCATCCAAAAACACTTGAATTGCAACACAGTATATGCAATTTACACTCTAAGATGTCCGTGTTTGAAATATAACATTGGGAGCACTATCCACAAAGGCAAAAAACGAGTTCTGGAACATCTTTGGGCCATAAATAAAAACGACAAAACCTACCCGGTGGCCAGACACTTTCAGGAGTTCCACAAAAGTAATCCCAACTTGGTTAAGTTCGCAGTCATACACTGCATTGCACCAAATATACGAGGGGGCAATAGAGTAGCGGAACTTAGAAAACTGGAGTCCAAATGTATTATTTGGTTCCACACTATGGCACCCAATGGGCTTAACATGGATGAAGAATTGTCTGTACACCTGTAATGTGATGTAATTTGAGCTGAACAAATGTACCTTATCTGTGTATCCTCTTAATGCTGTTTTTTAGAATTAGTGTGTTCAAATTTTAATTATTTTTTACAAACTCTGTGACTGATCGAGGTTTTAATATACTGTTCTTTCATCTCCAATTTTTTACAGATATGAGCGCAGGGAAGATTGTTAACCCACTCTCCTATTCAACAAGATGTGATTAGCTCTTATAAAAGTTAGCCCACTGGGGCAATACGAGGAAGAGACATTGTTCTATGTTATATTTGAGAGTCAATCAACATGACAATTTTTGAATGTATGGAGTTTTTTTTAAGACTTTCTTCCTAAGTAGTGCGTACCTCTGGATTTTGTGAGGCATATCCATGTATACTTGCCAGTAATCATGGAACTTTGTTGCTAGCAATGATCAGGTCCACACCTGGGGGCATATTTATAGGGATATGGCGCAGGGCAGCAGAGCAAGTCACCTTGCTGTGCTGCCGTGCGTCAAAGTGAAAGGGCAGGAATGTGTCACATCTATGGTATTCGGTGAATTTTCTTCCTTTACACCGGTGCTGGTACTATTTCCGCGTGGTACCAAAAAAGGGTCTGCTCATTAGCAGCAAGGCTGAGCACACTATCAGAACTACCAAAGAACAATTGCCAATGCTGCAACTGTTTAATGAACTTAATCCAAAAAGATATAAAAACTGCTCATCACTATATCTTAGAGCTCATGAATTGCTTTTTATTTATTTACTTTATCTAATTTTTTTGAAAAAGCTTTGTCAATTTTTATATATATACAAAATACCACATAACAACCCACAGATTAACTGGACAGAATACCACAAACTACGACACAATCACATCCACCATTCTTCTCCAAACATACTGCATTCATACTCATACCCAATATTCCTTCATATACAATAAACCAAACAGGAAATTGAAAATACAGAGTCACTTTTTCCACAATATGCACAAATATACATTTATATACATTTCTAACATACAAATGAACTTTGTAAAATTTGCACTAATCCTTCTGGTAAATAAAGCTAGTCCTTTTTGAACAAAAAATTGGGTTTGGTTTATCCTAAGGTCTACACGTTTCAAACCCCTTTATTACAGGGAGTTCTCATCAGGACCAAACAATCACTAAAAGAGAAAAGAGAGAAATGAAAACTAATCAGGAAATGACCATATTTGCCAAAACGCCACGGTTCTACCAGAAAACCAAGCCAGAAACTTCTTACCTCTACGTGAAATACACACACAGTGTTTCCACTGGTGACACAATTTTTGTGGCTGATGATTTCTAAAAAATGAAAATAGATAGACAGGAGAGGAGAAAAACCGTCATCTTAATGTCTAAAATGGCAGGAGTTGGTCAAGGGAGCAGGTAATGGGGACTTACGCAACAGTGCCGGGTCACGCGGCTGTGCTGGTACTATTGCAATCCGATAGTTTGAGGCACCGTTTCTAAAAGAAATGTAGGAACTCAATTACCAGCCAAGTGTTATAAACAGGGTTACGAACGTGTGGGCTGGCTGTGACGTTGTCGGTTACCTGGAGTATAAGATGGCTCCTCTTTGCTTCCGTTACCGCGTACTGGGTCTCCTATGGAGAAGGAGAGGAGCGGTTAGTTAATGCCGAGCTTTGCTGCACTCATGTTGAAAAAGGGGGGGCTGAAGCCAACAAGGGTGCTTACTGCGGGGCAACGTGGAAGTGATGCACAAACCCGGGGCGTCTCACCGTGGACCGCAAATCCCGGAGCATTCAACAATGCGCATGTCTGGTTGGCGTGTCAAACGTCCGTTAAACCTCCTGGGGGTGTGCCGCTTGAGAGCCTGGGATATGTAGTTTCTAGTCGAACCAGCGGCGCTGTTGGAAAAGGACCCGGTGGGTCAGTGATTGTAGATTGAGCCGTGGAGCAGTATTTGCTGGTTGACTTCACTTCGAAAGTAGGGGGGGCTCGGCAGCAGGTGCACTTAACGGGGGCATTGAGGGTCCTATGAATTGGCGGAATTTCAGTATGTGAGCCTGTTAGCTGGTGTGAGCCAAGTTGATCATACAAGGGGGCACACGTCCAGCCATAGGTTTCCTCCTTACAAACTGGTTGGTACAGACCCAATTGGATGGGGTTGCAAGCCTGATTTCAAGAACTGTCCTCATAACTTGAGAGATCTCATTAAGTCCTAATACCGCAGTATTAAATTTAACTATTAGAAGTGCTTCCCTTCTGGACAGTTTTAACTCTCTGTCTCCTCCCCGTGGGTCCAACTCTACTACTGAGATTACAGTCCGTTGTACATCCTTTTTCTGTGTGCAAATTCCTAGTCCAATGATTAACAAGGGGGGCAGTCTCCACCTTTCTTCTAATCCGTGATTTATGTTGGATTATTCTTTGACGTATCTCCTGGCTTGTTTTCCCTATGTAGAGCAACCCACAGGGGCAGGTGATACCATAAACAACAAATTTGGTTTTGGCAATTGGAGAAAGTTTCGTGCCTCCAATGTACTCCTTTATGGCTGAACAGGGCACCTTCTACCATGCTCGTGCACCAAACGCAGGTACCACATTTGTGGTGGCCTGTGACTGGAGCCAATCCCATCATTTGTCTTAAGGTGGCCTTTGGTTCGCTCTTCTTTGCCGCCCTCACTATGTAATTGGATACACTGCTCTCTTTTTTGAAAGCAATAATCTATAAACAAATCCAGGGGACGGCGATGGGAACCTGCTTCACCCCCAGCTTTACAGGTTTACCTCAGCTGGTGGGAGGAGCAGGTTGTTTATAAGATCAAACAATTTAAAGACCACGCCGTCCTCTGGTTGCGTTACATAGACGATATTTTCTGTATATGGAATGGTACAGAAATACAAGCACAAAAATTTGTCGATATTCTAAATGAAAATGAGCTGAACCTCAAATTCACACACCAGATCAGTAAAGCTACCATTGAGTTCCTAGATCTCAAATTAGTGATAAAAGTAAATAGAATTGACAGTTCCCTGTATAGAAAGAGCACGGCAGGCAACAGCTTGTTCCATGCAAGCAGCTGCCATCCTCAAAACCTGATATGCAGTATACCGTTTGGGGAACTCCTTCGTGCTCGCAGGAATTGCAGCACGGATGAGAATTTTGAGATGGAAAAACAGATTATGACAGAAAGATTTCTGGCAAGGGGCTACAGTTCCTAGAGTATCAATGAGTCAATTAAAAAGGTTGAGACTCTTAAACGGTATGATCTTGTTTTTCCCAGCAAGGATGAACATCAGGTTGAGACCAAGGAACCCGTTAGATTTATAACTACATAAAACACACAGGCCTGGGAAGTGAAAACAAGCCTCAAGAAATTTTGGGAAGTGTTGAAGACGGATGATGATTTAAGGGAATACATTGGTGAGCATCCATCATTAACTTTTCGCAAACCTAAATCTTTGCGTGATCACCTGTGTAGTAACATGATTCAAAACCCTAGAAAGACTATAGACATAAAAGGCTTTTACACGTGTAATCAATGTAAAGCCTGCAAATTCAGTAATAATGTCAAATCCATGGAAATCAGTAAGAATGAGGCTCCCTGGATCATCCATAAACACTTGAATTGCAACACAGAATATGCAATTTACACTCTAAGATGTCCGTGTTTGAAATATTACATTGGGAGCAATATCCACAAAGGCAAAAAACGAGTTCTGGTTCATCTTTGGGCCATAAATAAAAATGACAAAACCTACCTGGTGGCCAGACACTTTCAGGAGTTCCTCAAAAATAATGCCAACTTGGTTAAGTTTGCAGTCATACACTGCATTGCACCAAATATACGAGGGGGCAATAGAGTAGCAGAACTTAGAAAACTGGAGTCCAAATGTATTATTAGGTTCCACACTAAAGCACCCAATGGGCTTAACATGGATGAAGAATTGTCTGTACACCTGTAATGTGATGTAATTTGAGCTGAACAAATGTACCTTATCTGTGTATCCTCTTACCCCCTTCGACGCTCATGACGAGCTGGGCTCGTCATGGCGTAGCCCCCTCGCACGCTCATGACGAGCCCAGCTCGTCACGTAAAGTGCGGTTTCGCAAAACCCAGCGTACGGGCGGAATTCCGCCCGCACGCATGCGGTTAATGCTGTTTTTTAGAATTAGTGTGTTCAAATTTTAATTATTTTTTACAAACTCTGTGACTGATCGAGGTTTTAATATACTGTTCTTTCATCTCCAATTTTTTACAGATATGAGCGCAGGGAAGATTGTTAACCCACTCTCCTATTCAACAAGATGTGATTAGCTCTTATAAAAGTTAGCCCACTGGGGCAATACGAGGAAGAGACATTGTTCTATGTTATATTTGAGAGTCAATCAACATGCAAATTTTTGAATGTATGGAGTTTTGTTTAAGACTTCGCCCACTTGGGCCGTATTTTCATTATTTCATTATTTCATTATTAAGTTATAATGTATGAGCGTAGAGCAGTGGACAATACTATGAGCGTGGGTTAACAGTCTGTATAGGAGTACCAGGTACCACAGACTGAAGCACTCTCACGAATCAGTATAGCACGGCATGTTAGTGCCGTAGAGATTTCCTTTCAAGCTGAGGGTTCGCGCCCCGGTAATGCTGACTTGATTTTGAAATTTAAAGTTACTTGAAATCAGCAACTGTTCAAGGCTCTAGAATTTGAACCGAAACGTGATATTTTTGTTGTTGCACTCTTGGGTCTAATGTAATATGTAGAGAGTCTGGGGCACGTGTACAACAAGTCTCTTTCTCCAAACGTATAGTGGGTTTAGCAAGTAAACATGAAGTTATATTACCATGCTCAAGTCAATGAATTACAGAAACGAGTAATTTATGTGAGAATTTACTTTGAAAACTTTATTGAGATGAAATGAAGGACAAACTGTTCGAGTATTTTGTTTATGTTGATTATCACGTGATTTGCACTTCACTTTATTAGTTGTTTGTTAACACACATTCTTGCACATGAAGAAGGAGTGAGTCATACTCCGAAACGCGTAGGACATTGTGTTCTGAATAAATCTGTACTGAATACCGAGGCCACGGATCCAGTGTCTTTACTTTCCGTGAACTGATGGAAAGACTGCAGTGGTGAAACTGTGTTCGATGTTAGGGTTTGGCTACCCCTGCCGTGTGCCCGCCGAAGAAGAGGCTCTTTAGGAAGCCGATGGCTGGGAACTTGGTGCTACATGCACTTAGTGTTCACCTCAGCACACCATTCCCAGTATTCTGTATGGAGAATTCCTACGTATACGCAGAGCATGCAGTACAGAAAAAGACCTAGCCCAATATCAGGCTGAAGCAAAACAGAGGTTCATTGAAAGAGGCTATAAAGCCAAACAACTAGAGACTACCCTTAAGAAAACCAACAGTAAAGATAGGACCAGGCTGCTCAACCCTACCAAGGAGACCCCCCAAAAAAGTCACAAAACGCAAAAAGGGGGCAGGGTAGAATCACCCTGACCCCCTAGGCCTGCTCAGGGGGTTCCACAAGGACCCCAAATATCCAAAATTATTCTTAATATTATTTTTTTAAACAGGAGGATGCTCGCAGGATCCGCGCATCCTGCCAATAAAAAAAAAACTCAGCGCAGGCCCCCGTGCTTCATTAGTATTTAGCCCCGGGGGGCCAAATCCTGGGGGCAATGTTTTTTATGTAAAGGGGGGCCCCCCAGCCCCGGGGACCGTCACCCCCGGGGCTTTTTTAAATTATGTATGGGGGCTCTCAGGCCCCCCCAGCCATCACCCCCGGGGCTTATTAAAATTGGGTGGGGGGCTCTCAGGCCCCCCCAGCCCCGGGGACCGCCACCCCACGGGGCTACTTAAAATAGGGTGTGGGGGGCTCTGAGGTCCCCCAATCCCGGGGCCCGCCATCCCCCTGGGCTTCTAACAAATGTGGGAGGGGAGCCGCACGGTCCCCTCCCTGAGCCTTGTACAGGTCCTGGGGACCACCATCCCCCAGGCCCGGCTCCTACAGTGTCCTGGGGTGCCGTGTACCAAGGAGAATGATAGAGTGCAAACTTTACCACTAAACCTGAAACAAAAAGGATGTTCATTAGATTGGTGACAGCATACAGTAGACAGGCCACTAGGATAAGGGCAATTATAACCCAATTATGGCCCATTATCCTCACCGATGCTACACTCAAACAAGTGCTTCCTGTGCAACCCACTGAGTTATCCCCATAAAGTGCAAAGCTTCAGTTAGCGAGTGTGAATCTATTTTGTATTTCGTGATCCCTATTAGACTGCTTAGGCCGTGCCCAAAGTAGGCCTAATTATTCATTATTCAGTATTGCTTGCCTTACCAGAACACTGTACTTCAATGTTATTTTCCCTGTTTTTCAAGGCTGCTTCCTGACTCACTTATGAATAGGCCATTCTGCCCTCGCATACCTGTACAAGTGTGTAGTTTCTGCTCACACGTTATGAGATGCTGAGCCCCAGCGCCATAGCCTTCAATCGCAGATAAAGTATACCCATCTGGTGTTAGCTCATCCTACTGTGCATCTTTGTTCATATTCAGCCTAGGCCGGTAGTTTTCCATTGTGGGTGTGGTTGGAGGGTTCTCGGGAGGAATGATTACTCACTGTAGGCTGTTGGGGGTCAGTCCCTCAGCAGACATCTTAGGGTGCAGCTCAGGATGAACTCCTCTGAGAGGATAACTAATAAAAGTTATGTTTGTATGCTCTACTGTCTGACCAACTCTTCATTCTTGGGAAGGCATAGCAGGCGGTTGAAAGTAACCCGGGTGGCCCCTAAGGGCCACTTCCTTTAGTTGGTACCTGAACAGGGACCCCGAAAGGTAACCCCACTCACCCAAAAAAAAGGTTGCACGGTCGGGGTTGATATCCAGCTTGGTTCTCGCAGCTGCCCCGCCCGTGTGATGAGGCGACTCCTCATCTAGTGGTCACCGGCTGGAGTCCTGAGAAGGTGGAATGTTGGAGTTGACCTTTTGGTCTGAAGAGTCAGCAGTGGAGAATAATCTCAGTGCACCAGGTGAGTGCTTTGATTCTTGGAAAAATGGCGCCATTCTTGAACGACACAAGCCTGCGGGCTGTGTCTTGATACAGTCTCCTGACTGTATTGGTGCAGTTTTCAGACTGCCTTGCTTGAACGGCACAAACTGACAGGCTGTGACTTGGTATGGTCTGCTAGAATGTCTTGGTTTGAACCTGGTGAGTCTGCGGACTCTTTTAAAATACACAGAGTGTTTGCAAACAATCTGTGAGGCGAACTGGAAATTTGGTCTACTCTTGAAAAGGATTGGGGCTAGACCCTGTCTGCTTGAACGTGGTACAGTCTCCGAACTGGCCTCTTGTCTTGGTGCAGTCTTTGGATCGTTTTGTTCTGATGCAGTTTCCGGGCTGACTTGTGGTTCGGTTGTTGTGTTTGGGTGCTATGACGTTTGTGGACCGACGTCGGTGGTGGTGCTTCTGAAATGCTTGTTTGAGTGAATCGAGACTGTGCTCTTCTTGTGGAGGTGAGGATGCTTGCCTCAGCAAGCTGTGTTGTGTGGTTTTTTTTGTTTGATACGGTCTGAGGACTGTCTTTGGTAAAAGTACTTGCAATTCCTTTGCCAGAGAAAATGATGAGTGTGGCCCCTTGTTGAAAATGTCTGAAATGAGCTTAATTTGGTCTTGTGTCGCTGTGCTCTGCGGATGCCTGTTGGAAGGAGGTTAGCTAGCGCCTCTTGACGACACTTTAAATTTTGAAGAATGGAACAAAAGATAAATAAATACAAATCTGGTTTGATTAGAAATACTAGCAAGAATGTACATTTGTTTTGAAATAGAAAGATTACAACATGAGAAAAATTGTAAGGAAGGGATGCGCATTTAAATTGAAAATAGTGTTGGAACGATTCAAGGTAATGTATATTTATGCTGAACAGACACACATTCTAAAGGTGCAATAACGAGAGGTGAAATACACACTCGTAATTCAGTAGCACTGAATGTGCATGGTCTCTCCATGAAATGGGGGGAGGCAGGAGTTCTGGAAAGGGAAAAAGGGACCGGTGTGTCGGTATTTAGAGCTTTCCAGCTTCAGACAGGAACTGCATTCCGAAAATTGGCATGTAGGAATTCGGTGCAATGCTCCGAAGTTAACTTATGATTGATTTGAGTGGGTGTGTTTCATTTGGATTTGCCCAAAATAGAAAGTGTATTTAATTTGGAAAAAGTGTTTCAAGCACTCCCAGCAATGAGTATTTACCTGAATAAAAAAGATTTTCAAAGTTGAAAAATATAGCTTTTGAATTCGGTGTGTGGCAGGCTTGCTCTGGCCTTGGTGAGATCAGTAGGAATTCCTAAGGAGGGGCTCATCGAGCAGGGAGACTGAAAGGAACAGACAATGGAAGTGAGATGCTGGGGGAGAGAGTTCTGTGAAGATAGAAAGGAAGGTGGGTGACATGATGCCCAGCTCCTAACACAGACAGGCAGGGATGCACAGCACAGAGACAGCCTTTCTTAAAGGGCAGAGAGCCAGCAAAGGATGTTAATTGGGTACAGGTTAAAGGAATAACACAGGAGCTAAAAGAATTGGTTCATGAGTCTTGTGAAAGTGTGCATCTAGAGTTCCACAATACTGGGGGATAGCATGTCCTGGAACAGGTGGCATGAAATTCTTTGTGACTCAGTTAGTTATTGGATTGATGTTCTCTGATCAGAATAAGATGAACGTAGAGTAAATATTGGTTCGTTTTCAAGGAAAGTTGATAGATGGTTTTATGAAGGGTACTATAGTGCAGGACAAGGAATGCAGTAGAAAAAGTTTAAGAAAAAGAAAAAATATGATGGTACAGAGAGGCTTTGCTCTGAGTTTGTTTTTGCAGGGAATGACAAGTGAGTTAAAAATGTGTATGTACAGTTTAGAGGGGCCCAGCAGGAGACAGTCCTAGCTTTGTTTTCAGAAGTGTCAATTTGCAAATATCCCTCTGATTTTATTGCTTTAAAAATTCAGCTAACAAACCCAAATGGAAGGTGCACAACATTGAAGTCCAGACAAAAAGATATTTTTAGAAATTCTTCTTTTAATCCGTTTCTTTTTTAGAAGAGAACTGGCACACAGCTAACGCGTTTCGTTCCCCTGTGCCACGGGAACTTCGTCAGGGGTGTAACAGTTATAAAAGACCAACACGAATAGACATACATATACATATAATACCTACATATATATACAAAAACCAAAGTTATATTACTGAACACACAGTCTAAATACATTCAAATTTTTTTTTTTGCAGCGACATATTGTATGATACAAAGACGAATTTTGTATGAAGAAAAAACATAACACAAAACTCAATCGAAACAACCTAGAAACAACCAAAAAATTATTAAACATAGATAATCCTAAACAAGTTACATGAAAAACGTAGTAGATCCAATATTACTGTATTCCAATAGTTTAAGAAAATGCAACACTGCAGATGGGCAACACTGCATATGGATCAAAAACCTTTTCTTCTTACCTAGACGTGTCAAGGAAGCTACTTCACCTCACCTGGCAACAGCTCAGGAAAAAAGGAGGCACCGCTCTCGAAAGGAAAGAACAAGACCTCAATTGAATTGATCCTCTTAACAACCCAAATCTTTATCATTATGCTCCTATCAACATACGTCCACTGCAGGTCACACAGAGTTTAAAAAACTAGCTTTATAACGGCTTACAGTATTTATCACAGCCTCTGTTTATAAACAAGAATTTCCCCACCAGTGTTTCCCAAGCTGGTTCTGTGCACGAAACTTGCACGAAGTGGCCATAAGCATCTAAGTGGGCAGCTCATGCAACTCGAAAATCGATTTTAAATTGTGTATTTCAGATTGCATTAAAGCACCACTTGCACAAAGTGGCCATAAGCATCTAATAGAATTAGCTAGGAGGAACACATATTTGTCAATCCCACATAAAGCCGGACCTGTACTTAAAATATTCATGAAACTTCTAAGTGGGCAGCTCATGCAACTCGAAAATCGATTTTAAATCGTGTATTTCAGATTGCCTTAAAGCACCACTTGTGCTCAGCAGCCTTAAACAACGGTCTCAAATAATGTATTGACCTGTGTCCTAAAGCGAATGTTGTGCTCAGCGATCTCTTTAAATTGCAGCAAGCACCGTCTGTAAGATAAGGTTGTTTGTACACTTACTTGGTTTGCTCTAAGCGTATATGCATTAAAGACTCAGTCATCCATTAAATCCTGGCCGTTTGCTAGCAGTTGCGTGCTGATAAACAATTGTACTTATAAATCAATCAATCAAGGAACTTGTAAAGTGCACTACTTACCCGTGAGGGTCTCAAGACGCTGAGGGGGGGGGGGCTGCTACTGCTCGAAGAGCCAGGACTCGAGGAGCCTTCTGAAGGTGAGTAGGTTTGGGTCTGCCGCTGATGGGTGGGGAGGGTTTTCCAGGTCTTGGCGGCGAGGAAGGAGGTTGTTCGTTGGATGTGTGGGACGGCGACAATGGCGTGGCTGGTGGAGCGGAGCTGGCGTGTGGGGGTATAGAAGTCTGTTGTTCAGGCAGGCTGGTCCGGTGTTGTGGTGAGCTTTGTGTGCATGGGTGAGGAGCTTGAAGGTGATCCTCCTGTTGACGGGGAGCCAGTGCAGGTCTCTTAGGTGGGAGGTGATGTGGCTGTGGCGAGGGATGTTGAGGATCAGTCAGGCGGAGGCGTTTTGATGCGTAGTAGTCGTCGCAGGTTTTTGGCCAGGATTCCTGCGTAGAGTGCGTTGCCGACGTCCAGCCTGCTGCTGACGAGGGCTTGGGTCACTGTTCTTCTGGTTTCGGTCTGGATCAACTTGTAGATCCTGCGAAGTATGCGGAGGGTGTTGTAGCAGGAGGAGGAGATGGTGTTGACCTGCTTTGACATGGAGAGGGAGGAGTCAAGGATGAATCCTACGTTGCGTGCGTGGTCCGTGGGTGTTGGAGCTGTTCCTAGTGCGGTTGGCCACCAGGAGTCATCCCATGCAGAGGGGCTGGGGCCAAGGATAAGGACTTCTGTCTTGTCTGAGTTCATTTTCAGGTGGCTTTTCCTCATCCATTCGACGACGGCCCTCATTCCCTCGTGGAGGTTAGTTTTGGTGGTGTGTGGGTCCTTGGTGAGGAAGAGGATGAGCTGGGTGTCGTCGGCGTAGGAGATGTTGTTCAGGTCATGCTGGTGGGCCACTTGTGCGAGGGGGTCCATGTAGACATTGAACAGGGTCGGGCTGAGGGATGAGCCTTGGGGTACGCCGCAGATAATGTCAGTGGCTTCCGATCCAGTCCAGGGCCTTCTTCTGGATTCCGGCTTCTTGGAGGCGTGTTCTTAGTGTGCGCTGGCAAACCCTGTCGAAGGCGGCTGACAGGTCCAGGAGGATGAGGGCTGAGGTTTCGCTGTTGTCTAGTTGGTGCCTGGTGTCATCTGTGGCAGAGATGAGGGCTGTCTTGGTGCTGTGATTTCGTCTGAATCCGGACTGGGATGGGTCTAGAATGTTGTTGTCCTCAAGGTGGCGGGTCAGCTGTATGTTGTCGATTTTCTCAATGACCTTTGTCGGGAAGGGGAGACGGGAGATGGGCCAAAAGTTCTTGAGGTCTTTGGGGTCCGCCTTGGGCTTCTTGAGGAGGGCGTTGATTTTGGCGTGCTTCCAGCTTTCCGGAAATGTTGCTGTGTCGAAGGAGAAGTTGATGACCTTCCGTAGTTGGGGTGCGATGGTAGCGTCAGCTTTGTTGAAAACGTGGTGTGGGCAGGGGTCTGATGGAGATCCTGAGTCAATGGAGTTCATAACCTTGTGTGTCTCGTCGTCGTTAACGTGGGACCAGGAGGTCGGCTGGTTGGTGTAGGTGGTGTTCGGGGTGGGGTCTGTTGCGGTCGGGGCGGTTGAGGTGTTGAAGCTGTCATGGATGTCGGCGATCTTGCGATGGAAGAAGGTGGCCAGTGAGTCGCACAGATCTTTTGAGGGCGGGATGTCGTTGGTGTTGGCGCTGGGGTTGGAGAGTTCCTTTACTATGTTGAAAAGCTCTTTGCTGTCGTGTACGTTGTTGTCCAGGCGAGCTTTGAAGGAGGATCTCCTGGCTGTTCTGATGAGATGGTGGTGTCTGCGGATGGCGTTCTTGTGGGCTACGTGGCTGTCTGGTGTGCGGTCGTGGAGCCATTTCTTCTCCAGTTTCCGGCATGTGCGTTTGGAGGTTAGGAGTTCTTCGGTGAACCAGGCGGATTTCTTGCTGGAGTGGTTGATGGAGGGTTTCTTGAGCTGGGCAAGGGTGTTGGCACAGTCGTTGATCCACTGTCTGAAGTTTTTGGGGCGGCGGTGTCTGTGTCGGTGGGGTCGGGGGTAGGTGCTGGGTGAGGGTGGAGGTCAGCTGTTCGTCGGTGACTTTGCTCCAGCAGCAGCAAGGCAGCTGTTGTGTGTGGTGGTGCGTGGTTGGTTTCTTGAAGGTGAAGTGGATGCAGGGGTTGTCAGTCCAGTGGAGTTCGGTGGTGTGGTTGAAGGTGATGTGGGTGCTTGGGAGAAGACGGGGTCGAGCATGTGGCCGGCGGCGTGGGTTGGTTCAGTGACGAGTTGTCGGAGGCCGAGGTTGGCGAGGTTATCGATCAGGGTGGCGGAGTTGGTGTTGTTATTGTTCTCGAGGTGGAAGTTTAGGTCCCCTAAGAGGATGTAGTCCATGGAGGCGAGAGCGTGGGTGCTGGTGAGGTCGGCGATGGAGTCGCTGAAGAGGGTCCAGGGTCCGGGCGGTCTGTAGATGAGTGTTCCTCTGAGGGTGGTGTTGAGGTCGGTGTGAATCCGGAAGTGAAGGTGAAAGTAAACACGCACCCCAAACAGGAGCGAAAACAACAACTGTGCCTCAAGTGGAATGCGATATTCACAGTTTCAAACAGCCAGCACCGTCTGTAGGGTGACATGTTTTTTGAACACTTCTTAGTATACTCTGTGCATGGATGCATATAGACACAACAATCTATTGCCAAGTAGCCCATCATCAACTTAGTACGTGCTCACAGACACCGTGCCTAAATCGTAAACACGCACCCCGAAAAGGAAAAAAGCCGCGACTGCGCATCCAGTAGGATGCTACTTTCACACAGACTAATTCTAAAGGCATTACGATTTACGCTACACCACTGCGGGCTTACCTCTCCGTCGGTACCTCTAGACGGTCAGCCGAGCCGTCGGGGAGGTACCGGCAGGGTAACAGTCAGCCCTCTTTATTTTCATCACCATTCCTTCCCACTCGATGTGACGCCATGTGGTGACATCATCGAGAGGCGAACTGAGACTCATGGTTAATGTAGTATAAGAAAAAGAAAAGGAAAACAACGCCAGTAAATTTAGATGATATTGTTTCCCTCTTTGAGGATGTAATTTAAAGAGTTTAGAAAAGTTTACTACACCCAAAATATGTCGGATCATGACTATCCGTGTGACTGTGTCGTTTAAAGCCCCGAAAAATATATGACCAACCATGAGACCATTACTTATTAGGTCACCCCATCGATCATGGGTATTGTAGTTGTAGAGCAAATATGTCCGCACCAAACATGGGAAATGTGACCATTACTATGTAAGTTGTCTACGCAAATATCCATACATATTTTCAAAGGACTAAAATGATATGGATACGTTCCGATAGAGGCTCCACCATTATATTCCACATATAAATCTATCTCTCTCCATATGGAAAAATTCTAATATTGACTCCACTGTAATTAAATTTGAACCACACAGACATGTGTAGTTCAAAAATTAGGAAGACTGACAAAATGATTGTGCCCCCACTTCTTTCTTTTCTCAAACTTCACTGTTGTCCTACCTCCAAAAATGTGTGTGTATTTGTGCATAGAAAACCCATATAACGACTCTCATTAAGACAAAATAGAAAAATCTCAAGGATTTTGGCATATATTTATCTATCATCTTTACAGGTATATGCAGGGTAGACCGGGGGTCTTAAGATGTTTGTAACCTTAATCATATATAGTCAAACTATAAGATAGTAGTCAGAAGTCAGAGTCAGAAGTCAGGATTCCTGTGTTGAATACGGCCCTGAACGTATGGAGACTTATTATAACATGACCCACGATATGGCATCATTCAGGCCTGCTTTGTCACTATTTAACTTGAACACCCACTTCTGTTCTCTAAGCAGGTGAAACTTGGAAATGTCTGGGACATGTTCTGGAATATATGGTCGTTCTAGGACCGTCCATGTGAAATCCACTGATCAATGATTCACCACTAAGAAATGATTTGTCAATCTATTGGCTTGTCTTTTGCATCTCACTGTGCTTCTGTGCTCCATTATTCACAGTTTGACCTTGCGGGTCATTATGCCCATATAGTTAATCTGGCATGGGCACGTAATCAGATACACAACTTCTCGCTGTTACAATATGTAAATTTCTTCTGTACCCATGGTCTTCCTATTCCAATATCAACTGATTTGGATTTCCGAGTTTGGGGACAGACAACGCAGGATCCGCATGGAAAATGTCCTTGAACAGCAGGAAGCCCCCACAACGTGTCTGATGTTTGTGCCTGAGCAATCCCCGGTCTAGTATGAATAAGTTGGTCACGCAAATTGGTACTCCTTTTAAAAGAGAAAAGTGGCTCTGGAATGTTTTCATTTCCGATGTTAAGTATTTCCCAGTGTTTCCGCACACTCTTCTTAACTGCGTTTGATATGTATTGAATGTGTTGACCAAGGTTAACCTTGACAGTTCTCCTTTCGGTTCACTTAGATCCAGTAAAGCCTCTCTGTTGTTATTTTTAGCTCGTTTGACATAGCGTTGGACCAACTTGGGCAGATATTTCCTTGCACACAAATGAGATGTTAATGTTTTGGCATGTGTTAGAAAACTTTCTTTTGTGGAACAGTTTCTGCGAATCCGCAGAAACTGGCCATATGGAAGATTGCCCTTTAGAGCTTGAAGATGAAAGCTATCATAGCTCAATAGCGAATTCCTTGACATTGGTTTGGTGTAAAATTCTGTTTCAAGTCCCGTGGGAGTGGCCACAATCAGAAGGTCCAGAAATGCCAATTTGTGTTTGTTGATCTCCACTGTGAATTTCAAAAATGTATTGCGACTATTCAACCAGGTGAGGAAGCTATCAATCACTGCTACTTCCCCTCACCAGACGGCCAAGATATCGTCAATATATAGCCTCCAAAGGCGTATTAACTCTCGATAGGGATTCGAAGCAGTTAAAACATATTCTTGTGTGAACCCGTGAACATAAAGGTTCGCCAGGCTCGGCGCAAAAATGCTGCCTATACTGGTGCCAGAAGTCTGAAGATAGATGGTGTTTTCGAATTAGAAAAAATTATCTTTCATAGCGATCTGAGCACACGCCTTAATGAAATGCTTGAGAGTTATTGAATCTAGATCTCTCTCTGTCAAGAGTAATGCAATGGCGTCCAGTGTCTCATCCTGAGGGATACAGGTGAATATTATAAGTACAGGTCCGGCTTTATGGGGGATCGACAAATATGTGTTCCTCCTAGCTAATTCTACTGGATGCTTATGGCCACTTTGTGCAAGTTTGTGCACAGAACCAGCTTGGGAAACACTGGTGGCGCAATTCTTGTTCATAAACAGAAGGCTGTGATAAATACTGTAAGCCGTAATAAAGTTAGTTTTTAAAATCTGTGTGACCTGCAGTGGACGTATGTTGGTGGGAGCATAATCATAAAGATTTGGGTTGTTAAGAAAGGTAGAGGATCAATTCAATTGAGGTCTTGTTCTTTCCTTTCAAGAGCGGTGCCTCCTTTTTTCCTGAGCTGTTGCCAGGTGAGGTGAGGTAGCTTCCTTGCAATGTCTAGGTAAGAAGAAAAGGTTTTTGATCCATTATTGGAGAACGATAGCTGGCAATGTTGATGCCACTATCTAATGAGTTCTAGTAACACTTTATTTTCTGTTGATTAACCTCATTGAGATGCACGTTGTTCTCTATTCTTGCAGATACCTTCAGATATACAGTTCTTGCAAATGAAGGAATGTACACTCTACATAAGAGGTGATTTGGTTGTATTGTTACCAGCCATTTCTATTGTACTAGTAATTATATAATTCTTTTTGTATAATATATTTTGCTCTTTTACACTATTGCAGTAGCAAGTATTAGGTGGGTCCTGACGAAGGCACTAGACAGAACTGTGTCTGAGTGTGCTGAAAAATCTTGACCTCTTTATAATCTTAGACAGCTATTTGGTAAAACTGTCTTTTTGCAATGTTTTTAGTTTGAATTGCGGGAGACAATAATAAATATGGGCTCTGTCGCAACTCTATTTTAACTTCACTTATCACCTAAGTACTGCACTCAGTTCCCATACACTCAACTACTCTCATCTGGTAGGCTAATAAGTTAGAACTGCTATATGAAAACATCCTCGGGCTCCCCATCATTATGATTGCGTTGTAGCCCTTAGTGTCACTAGTGTGACTTTAAGAGGAGACCCAGATGATGGAGCATGTCATCAGGATGGTGAGTGATGGGAATCCGAAAATGTATTGAATATTTTTCCTTTCTTTTGCGGCGATTGTCTCATTGTTGTGTTTTCTCTCTAGACTTTATAGTGTCCGGAACACTGTTGTAGACACTTGGATACTCTAGGTATGTCAATATTCTTCTGTCACTGATCTAAAGCGCATTCTGTAGCAGAATTGCTTAGTCTCTGATCTAAAGCGCATTCTTTGGCAGTATTGCTTATAGTATATATATGATAGGTCCTTGTCTGGATCTACATTGGCTGGTTAGAGACATAGGCTCTGCTGTGACTTTTAGGACCATCGAGAAAGACAGAGCATCCATAAAAAAAATGAGAGAGTTTTAAAATTACAAGGTAATTACTTGCTTATTGTTTTAGACACAGCAAGGTTGTAGGGACAGTACAGGTAAATACTGTTAGACATGGCATCCTTCCTGCAATTTCCCCCGACTTTTTGCCTCCACCTCCTGCGTGTTGATGCTGTGCTGTTTTTGCTAGCTTAGATACTTTGGGTGCCTTGCCACCGCTGATCAGTATCACAGTGCAAGTGCTTTTTGTGTAAATTGATATGGTGCCTGGTTCTCCATGATTGGCCTATTGGTTTTACTAGTAGATCCCCAGTGAAGTGCACTGACTGTGCCAGGGCTGGTAAATAAATAGCTACTAGTAGGCTTGCAGCACCAATTGTGCCACACACATAAATGGCCTGAAAAAAAATAAACGGGCCTGCCAACATAGTGCCTGCGTGCAGTTTTGTCCATAGGGCACCCCTGTGGTGGCCCAGGGCCCCCCTGGGTGGGGTACGGTGTATGTGGGGAGTGAGACATTTGCTGCAATGTGCTAGTATGTGTGGGGTGTCCTGGTGGTTAAAAGATACCATTCTCCTTTTTCACTATTGAAGAGCTGTCCTCCTGATAGGATGGAATGAGGAATATTTGTACCATTTAACAAGTATATTTTTCATTTTTCATAGGGATAAGATAGAAAATAGGAATGAGCTCAGAATTTGATAGTACATCTTTTAGTAAGTATGGTTTTTAAAGTCTGTGTTTGAAGACAACACTTTTAGGAAGGAGATATTTTCTTGTCCACCTTTTCTATACATTTCTGTCCTTTCTGGGATGATTGTCTTGTTTCAATGTGACAGAGTGAGAGAATGTGCACTTGGTGTGGTGTCCTTGTATGATGTCTTCACTGTGTTACTGTGTGTACTGGTACAAATACTTTATACAATGCCTTTGGGATCAGTCTGTCTGCTCATGCCAAGCTACAAAAGGGGTAAGTATTGTCGACAGGAGATCACCTGCTTAGGTCACCTACTGTCAAAGGGGGAGAGGAGTTTAGCTCCTTGGAGACTAGGGTATTAACATATTAAATGGGGTGCAATGGGGTGTATGAGCCTTAACTCTGAATCCCCAATAGTTGAAACTGTGTTTTTCTTGTTTAGCTCCTGTGCTTGATATATATATATATGGTGCTGTATGCTGTTTTGTGAAGTAGGAACACAAGGCGGCTTGTTGTGCGATTTCTGTCTTTTGAGCCCACTCGAGCTGTCTAGGAACGGTCATGATGATGGCCATTTCTATAAGACAATCGGTTGGACTTGCTTTAGCCGGTCATTTCACAGGATGCTGTGAACATGCCCTTGAATAAACAAAGAAAATTCGCCAGACAGTGATCTGGAAAACCTAATGCACTGCTCTAATCACTCAAGCAGAGTGTAAATGGGTGAATCTTGGGTAATTAACCATAAGGTTAAACCAATCAATCAATGATTAACCATAATGATGAAAAACATAATAGAATGAACAGCGTGGAGTCTTCTGTGTTTCAGTTGAAAAGTCTTTATAGGAAATCAAAATATTCAAGGATAATGTTCAGAGTTCACACAATCCAGACGTGAAGTGTTCAAACCAGTCTTCAAAAACAGTCCAGCTTAAAAATCCCAATGCATTTCGGGCTAAAGGGACAGCCCTTCATCAGGGGAATCTAAAGAAACAATACAGTATTTGAATAAAAATACGGCAACTGCAAACAATCATGAGCTCAAGGGGGCAGAGGAAGACATAGAACGAAGAGGTGCATGTAAAGGGAGAAATGAAATTAAGTGAGTCAAAAACGTAGAGTGGATTCGTGAAAAAGGAGTAAATCGAGAAAAGAGGGTAAAAGTACCTTTACATTCCCTAAATTAACATGCGGGACATGGTTGTTCCGTGTGTGGCATGGGTGTGAAAAGAAGCTATAACCGGTTCCTTGAGTTTCATGCAGGACATAAAGGTGCAATCTGAGGCGTGGAGATAGTGAACTGACATGAGAGTGAGGGGTCTTACCCATATGAGCAGATCGCTCATAAACACAATGCCGGTATATCAGCCGAAAGCCGGCGTAATCTATGGAGAGTCTAAAATGAAGGAGCATGAAGGTAAGTTGACTCGTATCTTCAAGCTTACGAAAGTGAAGTGCATGCACTATCAAACGGGGGCTTACCTAAACGCTTATATCGAGAAGCGCGATGCTGGACGTTCACGGTGGAGGAAATCGGACTGAAAAGACAATCCAGACAGTGAGGAAAAGTTGTAATACCAGCTAACGTACAGTGGTTTAGTGAAAAGATGTGGTATAGAACTCACCGGTGTCGAGATAGGGCACAGCGTGAAAGAAATCCGGTATTCGCGTTGTCGGAAGTGCGGAAGCAATCTCTACAGCGAACCGAATGCGGGGACAGCCTAAGAGAAATAGAAGAAAGAAACAAAAAATGGACAAGTAGACCGTGAGGAGTGTCAGCCATATTGGAGTGTCAAAATACAGAAGTGGAGTAGAGAACGGACTAGGAAATAAAGATAAGAATGATGAAAAAAGAGAAAGTGACAGGGGGAGACCAGCAAACAGCATATGGAATCAACAATATAATGTCAGCAAACATAAATTGACTACAGTAACATTAGAGAGAACAGTAGTATAGTGAATACATATACAGAAATGTATGCTAAAAAAAACAAGTATGCAAAAAAACATATGCTCCAATTAGAGAAAACATGCCAATTCAAATTTGTCATTTAGTCCTAGCGGAGTGAGGGATTGCATGAACCAGATCCAGTGTGTTTCACGTTGAGACAGGAATTTGCTTGTATCACGATCTAGGCGTTGTTCAACAGTCTCAAGCACCCCACATTTTAGTTGCGCGATGTTGTGTCTCATGCTGCGCCAGTGTTATGCTATGGGCGAGCTTGTGGTATTAGTCCTGATGCGACTTTTGTGCTCTGTGATACGGGTTTGCAATGTTCTCTCTGTTTTACCCATATAAAAAAGGTCACACGGACACTTAATGAGGTAGACTAAATGATGACTGTTACAGGTCGCATTAAATTTCAGATAGATAGGTTTCCCTGATCTCGGGTGGTGGATAAAATTCCCTTTAATGATGTTGCTGCAATTTGAACAGTTCATACAAGTCATAATCCCTTTGTATGACACTTTTGGCCTCGGTGGTCGATTAAGGATTGATTTCTTTAAGGTTACGTGATCGTTTCTATGCAAACATGGGGGGTTCACTAAACATACCTTTGAAATCTGGTTCTAATTGCAGCAATGACCATCTTTCAAGGATGATGGGTTTTAACATTTTGGATTGGGTAGAGTAGGTAGAAACAAAAACCTCTCTTTTAGGAGAATTGGCTTTAACTGTCTTAGTGAGTAGTTGTTCTTGTTTAAGGGCCGAGGCCCTGTTTGCTGCTTGTTCTATCACTGAGGGTGGATACCCTCTAGTGTGGTATTTTTCTTTGAATTTGTGGATTGTCAACATACCAGTTTGCTCATCTGAATTTATACGTTTAATGCGTAAAAATTGGCTGTAGGGTAAATGGCACTTGAGTGACCAGGGATGGAAACTCTGGTAGGCCAGAGCGTTATTGCGATCAGTCTTCTTCGTGAATAAAGAAGTCTTTTTAGATTCACTAGAAAACTCAGGTTACGACACTTCTTTTCCACCATTGACACATCTGTGTCTATCCCTGAGCCCACTGACAATCAAGAATTCAAGCCAAAAAGTACTTTCATTTCTCCCATTTCACATAAGGTGATTGACCGTTTTGAGACTCTTGTAAAGCAAGATATTGCTAAGCTACCTCTTACCTCCCACTCTAATCAAAACTTGTGTAAAAGTGAAAAAGACGCATTGCGTTCACTTCAAAACAATACTGAATTGTACTTCACTAGAGCTGACAAAGGTGGTGCTTTAGTGGTCATGGATCAAACTAAATACGACCACAAAATAGAAGATATGCTTAAAGACACTTCCACATATCTTCCTCTGTCTAACGACCCAACCAATGCTTTTTTGAGAGTTCTGGATACTATTTTGTCTAGAGCTATAGAGATGAAATGGATCACGCAAAAAACTAAAGAATATTTGTTCTCAAGATTCCCCCGCAGGCCTCGCCTGTACATGCTGCCAAAGATTCACAAATCTCTCATGGACCCCCCTTTGAGACCAATCGTATCGGGATGTGGCTCCATACACGACACTCCTGGACGGTATTTAGACACTTTCCTGCAACCCATTGTCAAAGCTTGTCAGACATATGTCCAAGACACCACACATTTACTGAACATCCTTGACCACATTACCATTCAGACTAATGATGAGATCTGGCTATGTACAGTAGACGTTGTCTCACTGTACACCTCTATCCCTCAAATAGAAGGCATTGAAGCCATCGAATGGGCACTATTGAAAACTGAAGAAGTCAGAGCCAATCGAGAATTTTTGCTTGAAATTTTACATTTTTGTTTCTTTCATAGCTATTTTCAATGGAAATACCGCTTCTTTTTACAATCTAACGGTACATCAATGGGTTTTTCGGGAGCCCCCAGCTATGCTAACATCTTCATGATGAAATTTGAAGATGAAAATATCCCGTCACGAGCAGATTGGTCTGAACATCTACTAATGTTCAAACGCTATTTAGATGATATTCTCAACATATGGTGTGGTCCCAGAGCAGCACTAGAAGACAACATTCTTGCATTGAACACCATTCATCCCCGAATACAGTTCACCTATCAAAGAGAAGCAGAGAACATCCCCTTCCTTGACGTGCTTATCACTCTTCGTGATCAAAAAATTCAGACTTCTTTATTCAGGAAGAAGACTAATCGCAATAACGCTCTGGCCTCCCAGAGTTTCCATCCCTGGTCACTCAAGCGCCACCTACCCTACAGCCAATTTTTACGCATTAAACGTATAAATTCAGATGAGAAAACTGGCATGTTGACAATCGACAAATTCAAAGAAAAATACCACACTAGAGGGTATCCACCCTCAGTGATAGAACAAGCAGCAAACAGGGCCTTGGCCCTTAAACGAGAACAACTACTCACTAAGACAGTCAAAGCCAATTCTCCTAAAAGAGAGGTTTTTGTTTCTACCTACTCTACCCAATCCAAAATGTTAATATCCATCATCCTTGAAAGATGGTCATTGCTGCAATTAAAACCAGATTTCAAAGGTATGTTTAGTGAACCCCCTATGTTTGCATACAAACGATCATGTAACCTTAAAGAAATCCTTAACCGACCACCGAGCCCAAAAGTGTCATACAAAGGGATGAAGACTTGTATGAACTGTTCAAATTGCAGCAACATCATTAAAGGGAATGTTATCCACCACCCGAGATCAGGGAAACCTATTTATCTGAAATTTAATGCGACCTGTAACAGTCATCATTTAGTGTACTTCATTAAGTGTCCGTGTGACCTTTTTTATGTGGGTAAAACGGAGAGAACATTGCGAACCCGTAGCACAGAGCACAAAAGTCGCATCAGGACTAATACCACAAGCTCGCCCACAGCACAACACTGGCGCAGCATGAGACACATCATCGCGCAACTAAAATGTGGGGTGCTTGAGACTGTTGAACAACGCCCATATCGTGATACAAGCAAATTCCTGTCTCAAGGTGAAACACACTGGATCTGGTTCATGCAATCACTCACTCCGCTAGGACTAAATGACACATTTGAATTGGCATGTTTTCTCTAATTGGTACATCTCATTCGCTTTAATGCTAAACTGTTTTTTTAGCATATATTTATGCATATGTTTTTTAGCATACTTGTTTTTTTAGCATACATTTCTGTATATGTATTCACTATACTACTGTTCTCTCTAATACTGTAGTCAATTTATGTTTGCTGACATTACATTGTTGATTCCATATGCTGTTTGCTGGTCTCCCCCTGTCACTTTCTCTATTTTCATCGTTCTTATCTTTATTTCCTTGTCCGTTCTCTACTCCACTTCCGTATTTTGACACTCCAATATGGCCGACACTCCTCACGGTCTATTTGTCCATTTTTTGTTTCTTTCTTCTATTTCTCTTACGCTGTCCCCGCATTCGGTTCGCTGTAGAGATTGCTTCCGCGTTTCCGACAACGCCAATACCGGGTTTCTTTCACGCTATGCTCTATCTCGACACCAGTGGGTTCTCTACCACATCTTTTCACTAAACCACTGTACGTTAGCCGGTATTACAACTTTTCCTCACTGTCTGGATTGTCTTTTCAGTCCGATTTCCTACACCGTGAACGTCCAGCATCGTGCTTCTCGATATAAGCGTTTAGTTAAGCCCCCGTTTGATAGTGCATGCACTTCACTTTCGTAAGCTTGAGGATACGAGTCAACTTACCTTCATGCTCCTTCATTTTAGACTCTCCATAGATTACGCCGGCTTTCGGCTGATATACCGGCATTGTGTTTATGAGCGTTCTGCTCATATGGGTAAGACCCCTCACTCTCATGTCAGTTCACTATCTCCACGCCTCAGATTGCACCTTTACGCCCTGTATGAAACTCAAGGAACCGGTTATAGCTTCTTTCACACCCATGCCACACACGGTACAACCACGCCCCACATGTTAATTTAGGGATCGTAAAGGTACTTTTACCCTCTTTTCTCGATTTACTCCTTTTTCACGAATCCACTCTCCATTTTTGACTCACTTAATTTCATTTTTCCCTTTACATGCACCTTTTCGTTCTATGTCTTCCTCTGCCCCTTTGAGCTCATGATTGTTTGCAGCTGCCGTATTTTCATTCAAATACTTTATTGTTTCTTTAGATTCTCCTGATGAAGGGCTGTCCATTTAGCCCGAAATGCATTGGGATGTTTAAGCTGAACTGTTTTTGAAGACTTGTTTGAACACTGCACGTCTGGATTATGTGAACTTGAACATTATCCTTGAATATTTTGATTTCCTATAAATACTTTTCAACTGAAACACAGAAAACTCCACGCTGTTCATGCTATTATGTTTTTCATCATTATGGTTAATCATTGATTGATTGGTTTAACCTTATGGTTAATTACCCAAGATTCCCCCATTTACACTCTGCTTGAGTGATTAGAGCAGTGCATTAGGTTTTCCAGATTACTGTCTGGCGAATGTTCTCATTGTATGAACACAGGCTTGCAGGGCCCTTGTCCTTTTGCACGTAATTGTATATATTGTTTAAACTAGCATCGATTGTATTATCTTTTGTTGGATATTAGTGTAATTGAGTGCATCTAGGTTGCTTCTTGTCCTTGACTTGAATAAACAGAGACATAGCACCTCACCAGTGCACGTCTAATTGACTATAAAATAACACTGTTTGGAACAATTGCCATGATTAGGAAAATGTGTCACTTTCAATTCAGCCATGTTACTGCCCCTCCTTTCTGTAAATTGAAATTGATGGAATTTAATTGAAATGAAGATGAAAGGGCAGGTCGATTAGAATGATGTTCCCTTATCTGATCCAAAACGGGAACTATAGGTTGATGGCTCCTGTTTAAATTCCCAGGTAGCACCACCACTATTGCTCATGTTACCGCAACACTACATACAGTCGCAGGGACATCACAAGCCCCTTAACAGTTAGCTAGTGTAATTGAGCTGACAGCCCTTACTAGAATTGCACACTACAGATTTTTGTAGTTAACAGTTTGAAGAGCACATATCTCTACAGGAGTAGATTTGGAACAACAAGTTTTGCTGGAGAATTCATGTACTTGCTCCATAATGCTTAATTCGTTAGTTATATATATATATATATATATATATATATATTCACAGAAAAAACCATAGGTTATAGACCATATATAGTTAGGAATTAGCATTTACAAAACCTTGAAAATTCACTGAAAAAACCATAGGTTATAGACCATATATAGTTAGGAATTAGCATTTAGAAAACCTTATTTTACTCACACAAAACCATTGAAATTCCATATATAGTTAGTTGCACTAACTATATATCGCGCATCCGCAATCCACTGCTGATGATGTCACATATTACATCATTCATGACATGGTCAGTGACATCACTGATGACATCACTGATGACATCTCAAATGACATCACTGATGACAACATCCAGTGACTGTATGTTTCTGTAAAGTTAAAATATGTTTTACATATTGAAGAATGAGTAGATGTATAAGTGTCTGAATGAAGGTTTTAGTAGGTGCGTGGTTGACTGTATGAGTGAGTGATTAAATGCGTCCTACTGAATGCATAGGTTAGTGACTAAACTGTGTGAAACTTTGCATCAGTATGTCTGTTGTTGTGCAAGCTGCTGCATGTGTTGATCAGTAGCTATATGAGTGGCTATATGGGTTATTGATTGGTTGGCCAAGTATTTGTATGGGAGACTGAGTGTGTGTGTGACTGGTTGGGAGGTGTGTGACTCTGTGCAGATCAATGTGTACTTGTATCAGTGATTGTATAAGAGAGTAAGTATGTGTTAGTATATGTTTGAAAATGTAAGGTGCTCTATGTTTAACTGTATAGATTAGAAAATGGAGGTGTGATTGATTCTTTGCATGACTGACTAGGTGTGTGAGTAACTCCATGGATGAGCAACAGAGTGTAAATGTCTGTATAGGTGTATGAGTGCATATGATAGTGTTGTAAAGATGAGTGATTGTATGTATGAATGATTGTATGGATGAATGAGTGAATGTGTGTGTAGACGTAGGAATCAGTGAGTGCGTATGTAGTAACTAGTATTGGTGTGTCAATGGTTTCAAAAATTATACTCTGTATTTAACACTGGTTGTAACAGAGGTTATATTAAAATGTGAGGAGATGCATTGTATTGTCACATGAATGATATCATCAGTGATGTGGTCATTGATGTCAAATGAGATGTCATCAGTGATGTCATTTGAGATGTCATCAGTGATGTCATCAGTGATGTCACTGACCATGTCATGAATGATGTAATATGTGACATCATCAGCAGTGGATTGCGGATGCGCGATATATAGTTAGTGCAACTAACTATATATGGAATTTCAATGGTTTTGTGTGAGTAAAATAAGGTTTTCTAAATGCTAATTCCTAACTATATATGGTCTATAACCTATGGTTTTTTCAGTGAATTTTCAAGGTTTTGTAAATGCTAATTCCTAACTATATATGGTCTATAACCTATGGTTTTTTCTGTGAATTTCATTGGTTTTTTAACAGCTAATATCTGTAGCTGTAAAATGTATTCTTCTTTAAATCCAAAAATATATTTTATATGTTTATGAATAATTTTTTTTTTAAATATTTTTTTTTCTTCGTTCCCGCTTCGCGAATCGGGAAGCTTCCCGTTAGCTGACCTTGATGCCGCGAAATAGACCGCGAGCCGGTAAACGTTTCTTTACCGCAAGTGCCGCGTTAGAAAACAACATCGTGATGCCTCCCGTCCGCATGACGTTTCACGTTGTCGCGTGATACGTCATATGACGTGCTACGTTAGCGAACTGGTACGCGAAGCGAGTCGCAAAGCGCAGGTTTCTGGAAGCAAACCGGGAGGCCCTGCAAAGCGCTTAACGTAAACACAGCAAGTCATGTGACTTGGTAATAACACTTTTCATTGGTTCATTTCACTTTTGGTTTCCTAATGATGTAAGACTAGGTCATATAATCTAAAATGAACACTTTTGATTGGTTGAGAACTCTTGTTTTTCCCAAATGATGAAAATCCCTCCTTCTTTCCTCACTCTGACTTTCATCATTGTGAGAGAAAGACCCTTTGTGATCACTGAGCAATGGCTTCTTTAGTAGCTTCAGCTGGTGCTTCCCCACCACCTCCACCACATCCAAGGAAGAGTGGACCACCTGCTCAAGTTATAATTCAACAAGAAGAAGAAGAAGAGGAACAGGACGACGAGCACGAAGAGAGGCAGTTTTTGCCTGAGCAGCCCAGGACGTCTCACCGGAAAGAAAACTTCATTTGGCAATTTTTTTAAATTCCCAAAGGTCAGAAAAAAGTAAATGCAAGATACGTAACTTGCCTTATATGTCAAGATAGACTGTCCAGAGGAACCGAGAAAAAATACAGTTTCGGAAACTACACAATGCATCGCCATATGACTAGGTGGCATCCTAACAACTACAGTGCTGCACAGTTTCGGAACGACCTAGATAATCTCCCTATTATGGACAGAAGATCTGTTGTACCGGAAGTAACGGGACCAGAGGGCAGGGAGATGGTGCCAAATATACAAATGAAATTTGGTGAAGTAAAACACACCTGCGTATTTTGCGATGGATTCATTTCCTACGGAGAAAAAAGCATCACTCTGATCAACAGAGCTATTGACTATCATATGCAAGTTTGTACGAAACGCCCAAAATAATAAATACTTCTTTTTTTGTTTTGTTGCTCCTGTTGAGCCCTTTACAATGAATCGTTTTCATTGCCCCCTCCAAGAAAAACCCAAAAAAATATAAAACTTCAGAAAAATTCAAAAAAAGTAAAAAAATGTTCCGAAAAATAATAAAAAAAATATAAAACAACAAAAACAATAAAAAAAAAAGTTCTTTTCAGAACTACCTCCCCGTTATTAAAAAATTGGTACAATATTTGGAACTGTGCCAACCTCTATTTCTCTTAGTTCGCTTCCCAGTTCGCTCGCCGGTACGCGAACTAGAAGCGAACCAAAAACAGTAAGTATAAGGGAAGGAAACAGACACTTATGTTAAAAGAAAGACAGCTATAGGGGAGTAAACTAGAGATACTATTACCCGTAATCCACTGCTGATGATGTCACATATTACATCATTCATGACATGCTCAGTGACATCATCAGCAGAGGATTGCGGGTTTTTTGGCAACGTGCCTTATCCACGGTTTAATAACGCTGCCTTTTGCTTTATATAAGTTTTCAAATTGTATGAAATATATACCAATAGGTCGTTATGAACCTTTAGGTAGTGCTTTTCTTCATGAGGTCTGGTCGCTTCCATACACATACAGATGTTTCAAAGATGATCAAGAAGTTTATCTGAATGGAGAGGAATGCACTGAGACGCCAGATCATTCACTAATGTGTAGGCACATACAGTTACACGGTTCATGCAACAAACACCGACCAAATATGGCTTGCGTGTTGCAAGGCACGCCAGTTCCTGCTATCATCCCCACGTTCAAGTTGTTGGAAAATGGTAGTTATTTGATGCTCAATAATGAAGATTGTTCTGAGTTAATTGAAAAGGGTCTGCACCTCTGTACGGGTGTTCGCTATGTGAAGCACGAAAGTTTCACGGGCCGAACTCAAGGCCACCTCTCTCTGAGACAAAAGAGCTCTTATTCTTGCCATGCCGTTGAAATCTGTCCCAAGGTTGGTATTTGTGGCCAGATTGAAAACTCCCTATGTTCATGTGTGGGAGGAAATAGAACATTTCTGCAGCAAATAACCCGTTCACTTACTGTTACGATAAAAGGAATACTTTTAATTCAGATTTGCCTTTCAATTTCAGCAAGATGGTTCCGACTATCTTTAACGCATCCTCCACAAAGACCCTGGCGCACTTTTTTAAAGTTGTTACCAGTGGTCTCGTGACTTCATTTGAGAAAATCTTTGGAGTCATCCCTGCTTCCTTTCATTCTATTTTCTCCACTCTGGTTCGTGGATTGGCATTTTTACTTGCATTACCAGCGGACGCTCTTGTGCTTTTTTACATTTTTAAATATGGATGTCCCTCCTATGCAACCTCCCACCCTGCAGCTGCTGACACTGTTCCGCAATCGCATGCTAGAATATTATGGCACAATGCCGTTGGCGATATTAAGCACGGCATATGGATTATCTTTTCGATTCTCCTACTTCACCTGTGTTCAGCCTGTATTTCACTGCCTGACCTGTGATTTCGATTGGGCCATTGATTTGTGTCTCTGCGGACCGGTTTCTCCTGACGTCGACTTTAATCAGCTGATGACTCCTATCATTACTCACGAGTTGGTTTGTCCTGGCGAAAGGATTATGGCTGTGGCATTGATGCATGGACTACTTGGTCCCTGGAATTTACTGGCGGCAGCACAGTCTTTCTTGGAACAGAGCTTTCTTGAAAACCCACCGAGCTGTCCTCTGATGGTGATAGAGGATCCGGTGCTGGGAGAGCACGTATGTTCTTTTCCGCTTTTAAATTGGATGGCTGAACTGTTTTCGGATGAAGACGGTGACTTCCTATTGGAGGCTGTTGCAGCTTATTTTGCATACACAGTTATGTCATAGACCTTTTTCATGTTTGATATGCTGAGTACTAGCATTTCATTGACAATTCATTGACTTATTTGTCAAGTTTTTATTATTTACCTTGCCTATTGGCTTAAGACTCGATAAAGTACTTGGCTGTTTTATTTTTCTTTAGCATTAAATTTTCCTAGTTTTTAATGCTTTACCTTGCGGACCGTCCACATATAAACTTGCAATCTGCTCTCATGAGATGGCACTTCTATTATCTTATTCAGTTCGTTTCCGGATCATGGGGAGGTGTCATCTAGGTCCTGGACATCTTTACACCGTGTTAAGTTAGCATGGGCTCATTACCGGTTTAAACGCCATTTTTCCTTTTTTGCAACTTCTGCACACGACACTTAGTTGTTGCTTTAGCTTTCCACCTAGTAGTTCATCGTGGTTTACATGAGAATAATATGTTATTGCTCTACTATCTGCTTTGCTTGTTAAACTATATCTGTACAGCGAGTGCTAAAGTTTCAAGAACAACACGATACAGAATTGTTATGAGGTCTGATCTCCACGACTTCATACTCATAACATAAGTGCAACTTCTGCCAATTCTGGGCATGAGGCGGGTTTTATATTGCTTTGCCGAACACACATACACAACAGTTGATGCGGTTCACATGAAGAGAGAGCTGGTGTATGCTGATGTGATTCCTTCAAATCTAAGACACTAAAGTATGGGCACGCCCTAAACCAACACAAAGAGACCTTCTTAGCAAATAATATAATATGTGTATTAGGGAGGGTGAGATATAAGCAGCCGCGGGCCGTGGAGGGAGTTACGGTGAGGCAGGGAGGCGGGGAGGGGGAGAAGCAGGGTGGAGCCCTCTCTACCTTGCCCCTCCCCCTCCCCGCCTCCCTGCCCCACCGTAACTCCCTCCACGGCCCGCGGCTGCTTATAAGTGTTGCTAACTCTTATTCATTTACAGCATGTTAACATACTGTCACCATTCGCTTTTTATGTACTAGTAACTATGCTGGTAATTTTGCTACTGATAATATGTGTACTTCTATTATCTAAGATACTACACCTGAGAAGACGGCATTAGTAAATAAACATTTCAAATACACATGTGTTCTTCTTAACTCCATGTTCTGGTTTCTAAGAAATATATAACGACCGACTGTTCATGAGTTCCACGTATCCTGAGGTACTATAAGTTCATATTCTGGATTGTCTAAACATTGAGAGTTTGTTATATCCAATGTGACACTGTACCTAGCTTGCTAAGGAGTTTTTGATTACTAACGTGAGTTTTGGGACACCCTAATTCGCCGAGGTTCCAATCCTCTGTCCACAGTTCTGTGTGAGAACAGAAACCCTGCGACAGGGGCACCCCCGACCCTTGCTGGAGCTTCATCACACTTGCGATACAACTCCAGCAATGCGCCACCTTTACGGCACAGATACATCACGCATCTGTGCTGTTTTTGCCCCATGGTGCGCCGCATTGTAAATGCAGCACACCATAGGTGACGGAACAGCGGCACAGAATGACTAACACATCCCTGGTGATGCGCCAGTCATCATAAATGTATCCCTATGCTTCTTATCTTGTTAGAGATGAACCGCCATATGTATCATCAAAGTTTTTTGCATTTCCTAAATAGCGAACTTTAAGGAATAAATAGCGATTCTTTACCATTCCTAGTTTGCGATTAGCTATTTGCTAATTACAAATTACCCATTCATTTCCTTCATTTCCATAGGGCGGTTGGACTCACTTTTAGCTCGAACGGCTGAATGGATTTCCACGAAACTTGGCAAAATTGTAGGGACTGGTAGCCCGATGTGCCTTTGCTATGTCTCAAGATATATGCTCCAGTGGTTTTTACGAAAATTAACTTTGAAAAATATATATTGGGCTACATTGGCCTATATATATGTTGGAGCCCAAATGTAGCCCAATGTAGCCCAATGAAGCCCAATGTAGCCCAATGTAGCCCAAAGATGGCCGCCAGACACACAAAAAAACAAATGTAGCCCAAATATCAGCCAGATGTAGCCCAACTATAGCCCAGTGACAGAATGACCAATCAGCTTCGCAAACCTCCGTTACGCGAAGCGGAGCGCTGTTACAGATATATATCTTTATTTGAACGTTAATTTCTCAAAATCCACTGGAGCACATATATTGAGACCTAGCAAAGGCACATCGGGCTACCAGTCCCTAATATTTTGCCAAGTTTCGTGCAAATCCATTCAGCCGTTCGATTATTATTATTATTTTATTTTTTTGCCCCGCGGGGCCCTTTTAAAACCTCCACATCAAACCTAGGGGGTCAGCGAGGATCTACTATGCCCCCTTATAGTTATTTCCCCCTTTGTTTTGACCTCCTCTTGTCTCTCGATCCTACCGAGAGACAAGATGGCGGCCGCTACGGACTTTTTGGAATGTTGACAGACGCCGGAGAACCAATCAGCTTCGCTTCACAAAGCTCCGTTGCGCGTAAAGTACGCGTCCTGGGACGCTGCCAGGTCCGCTGTTACAGATATATATCTTTTTTTAAACGTTAATTTCTCAAAATCCACTGGAGCACATATATTGAGACCTACAAAAGGCACATCGGGCTACCAGTCCCTACAATTTTGCCAAGTTTTGTGCAAATCCATTCAGCCGTTCGGGCTAAAAGTGAGGCCAACCGCCCTATGGAAAACTCAATGTTAAAAACACGTTTTGGGACCCCCCTTTTTTCTCGGCCCCCCCTTGACGAACCCCCCCCCAAATTTTCAAGGGCTGCTCAGAAACAAAATGTGCCATTTTCCTGAAAATTTCAGCCAATTCCGTCCACAAACGCCAAAGTTATTAGACATAGAATTTTCAAAAATCCCATAGAGAAAAAATCCTAACTATATATACCTACTGGCGACCGCCAGTAGGTAATATATATACATATAAATATATATATATATATATATATATATATATATATATATATATAATCAGGATCTCTGTTAAATTAGCAATTTTACATTTTCCTGCCACAACTATATCTTGAGAGCATGGTCACAAATGCAATACTTATGTTGGCTCCCTTGGGAAAAAAAGTCTAGAGGTGTTTGCAAACCTGCACAGTAGCGAAGGTTCAAAAAGTAGAACTTGTGTTGTGATCTCTATAACTTATTGATCACAAACTTGCTAAGTCAAGAAACACGAACACACCATTGCTTTGAAATTCCCTTTTTTGCGGTTCTTCAGATGAATAATATAGGAATGGACAGATGCAATTATTCAAAGTTTGTCTGGATTGTTCTTTAGAGCTTCGTAAATGAATTAAGGTTTACCTCGTTACTTGGTAGTGGGAAAGAATACAATTGTTATATACCGTGTTATCCTTGTCAGCTAATTAACACTCTGCATTTCACCCACTAATAGGTCCATGACACCCTGCAATCATCCGAGGGGCCTCGGACATGATGCACAGCCTGGTTGCTTGTTATGAAAAATCCATGAATATGATTGAGGCAGAGCGGCAGAGCAAAGAAGTGCTGGACGAGGCAGTACCACCGAAAAACAAAAAAGAAAGAGAGGCTATCCAGGAGCCCCAGCCTGTTGGTCCACCTGTGCTTGAGTCCTAGCCCATTGAGCCCAGGCTGTGGGGTCACCTGTGTTTGAGTCTCTGCCCCCTGGTCCTCTGCGCCTGACCTCATTTTTCCTTGACCCCCCTGTGCCCGGAGTATTGAGGCACATTTGCGCCCAGATGGAAGGACAGTGCACCAGAGGTAAAGTTGTATTAGTAGGGATGGACTTCACGGATGAAGAATAGGGTGCAGGTTGTTGAGCTTTCAAATTCCAAGGCCAACTGAACAAAGATCGACGGGAGCGAAGATAATGCCTCTTCACTCCTTTGGGGTATAGCCACCTCCAAATCAGGTAAGTACAATGAAGGTACACTGATACCCCCGGGGAGTGAAGAGACCGGAAAGGACCACCTGGGCATGTTCCACGAAGGAAAGGTTGGAAGGATGGGTAAACCTGTGAAGTTACAAAGAAACAGAAGAAAGAAAGGTTACAAGGTGAAGAATACTGATGCAATATACAGCAAATATAGGTCAGGAATTCGCATTGTATGTCAGCCCCTACTTACATGCACATTACTACTTAAAAACGTGGATATGTCCCTTCAAAGGAAAGGAGATGTAGGCAGTGTTCTTTAGTGGCATCCAAAGTAGAGGAAATGTAGGCAGTGTTCCTTAAATGGCATCCAAGGTAAAGAAAACCAAGTAAATCAGGCAGCCTAATGTGCATCCGAAAGTAATGAAAGTCCTCAGACGATTGGGAGTCAGAGCACGAGAAGCAAAAGGCTGAATGAGTTAGGGAATCCAAAATAAAAGGCCAGTTATTATCAGTGACATACAAGCGCTGTGATTTAGAGAGTTATAGACGAAGCAAAATTCAGAATACAAACGCTCTCATAAATAACTTGAAAACGTGTCCGAGTCCGAGCAGCTTGACAGCGTACCTTGGAATTTATTAGCAGTGTCCCACCGCTTAAAAGCGCAACCATCAACACAAACAAAATTAAGGTTGAAATAATTGCGCAACTTGCGCCTGCAGGTTCAAAAAACAAAAAGAAAGGAAACACCTTGCGTCCGAGGTGTCAACCTTGCCTCAAGAGGACAAACCTGTTAACAGCTCGTCCTGGTGCTCAAGACAAAGAAATGAAGCAGCGGTAAGCAGGGAGTTTAATCCAAGCCAAGGCGGGATATGAAACTGGGGAAATCCGAATCAGGCTTCTCTAGATACTGTGCAAGAAAGAGATCCTTAGCAGCAGACTTCAGAAGGAATCCAAAACTCGAACCAGCGTCAGGGGCATGGTCCCATCCAGAAAGGAAAGCCAAGCACCTGATACAGGGATCAGACAGCCTATATGCTGTTACAGGTCCGCTTACCTCCACTACTGCAGTCTGGGAAGCATACAAGACGATCACCCTCACAGTGCATTATGGGGCTTATACTTTCTTGAAGGTTATTAGGCAGGGAAAGGGTGCAGGAGGCCTGACGGCTAACACAGGTACCCTGTATAAGGTACCAGCTATAGAGTAGGGGAAAAGAGATTGGTGCACTGGCCTTGACACTGGACAGGATTAGTTGGGGGTGTCCTCCAAGGAGGGAGGGTGCCCTTTCCTTAGTGAAGATGATTTTTCCAGAAAGAGCTAGACTAGTAGCTCCACCGCCGGTGCTCAACAACACCTGTAACAGATGAACAATAGGAGCCTACCAGTGGTGGCTCTCTGAAACACACTGAAAAGAAGAGTTTTACCCACCCTGTTCCTTGGTCACTAATTCCATTGGGTTACATTTCTCTCCCAATCACCATGTATACTTTTGGTCACCCAATTGATGAGAACAATAGCCTTTTGCATGCCCTGTTCAGAGCGGGGTTGGTACCTAGAAAGTGCAAGTTGCATCTCTACATGGTATTGTGATAATAATAGTGTTAGGAACATCCTACTCCCTGAATGAAAAGTATCACGTACACTCTCAAGTTCATGCAGAACCTGCTTCTCTTGTGAACATGTTTGTTGCTTTGGCTCCTCGCACAGGGGAGCACAGGAGGGTATAAAATGAAGATACAAGTGTCTAGATTGGTGTACCTTTGATTCTGTTCTCCAGTCCCAGATATGACACTTATCGATTTCTGCACTGCAAATGAATGTGTACATTATACACTTGTCATGATAGTTAATATGACAGTTCATTTTTGTATCCAGGAGCAGGGGAGACTAAGGTGGGTGAGAACATAAGACTTTATTTCCAAACCGAACATGATACTAGGCCCATCTTAAATTCTGTGTTATAATGTTCACTTCACCCGTGGATCAAAAGTTCATACTTAGTATCCGAGGGGATCGTTTGCAATTGTTGCCTTTCTTTTCTGTTTTTCCCACTGTATTTGTTGCCCCATCTACATATTGCACATTCCAACAGCAATAATGTAAAAATATGTTACACAAGAATTAGGCCCTTGTATGCACTGTCTCCTAGCTTGTTGTATCTATTGAGTAGGTACATTAACTCCTAAGAACAGAATATCCATGCAATACAAATGTTAGGATCATGCTTCAGAAAGAGATTGATGGGTTGATGAGCATGTATGTAGACATTTCTTTTGGTCAACAAGTCTCTTATAGTTTCCCTGCTTAATAGCGAACATTTGAACATTTCTGAGTATTATGATATTGATCCTATGCATATGCATACAGATTTCCCCTACTGATTAGAATTGTAAAGACCCTACAGGATAGCCTTAATAAAGCATTTAGCCACCCATGGTAAAAGGAAGGTCTGTTAGGTTTGAAAATCCCATTCACGCTATGCACTCGTTTTCATGCGATATTAGGCTAGCAGTGTGTGGCTAAATGTACGCCATTTGTATTCATGTAGTGCAACCCTCTGAGTTATCTCCGTAAAGCGCAAAGCCTCAGTTAGCAAGTGTGACTCCATTTTGTATTTCATTATCCCTATTAGACTGCTTAGGCTGTGCCCGAATTAGGCCTCATTATTCAGTATTGCTTGCCGTACCAGAACTCAGTACTTTGTTATTATTTTCCCTCTTGTTCAAGGCTGCTTCCGGACTCACTAATGAATAGGCCATTCTGCTCTCGCATACCTATCCGAGTGTGTAGTTTCTGCTCCCACGTTAGGAGATGCTGAGATCCAGCGCCGTAGCCTTGAATCACAGATAACGTGTACCCAACTGGCAGGTGTTAGCTCATCCTACTGTGCCTCTTGGTTCATTTTCGGCCCAGGCCTGTAGTTTTCCATTGTGGGCGTGGTTGGAGGCTTCTCGGGAGGAATGATTACTCACTGTAGACTGTTGGGGGGTCAATCCCTTGACAGACATCTTAGAATGCAGGTCAGGATAGACTCCTCTGCAGAGTATAACTAATAAAAAGTGTGTTTGTATTCTCTAATGTCTGACCCACTCTTCGTTCTTGGGAAGGCATAGCAGGTGGTTGTAAGTAACCCGGGTGGCCCCTAAGGGCCACGTCCTTCAGTGTTGTCATTGTTTCTTGGGGTTGATGGGCTTCCTAGCTGTTACTTCATCGATGCTTGCAGTGATCGAGTTCTTGAAGTTTTCCATCACTTATTTTGTCTTCGGTGGTGGTGGGTAGGTGGGAGTTGAGGGCATTGGTCCATTGTTGCTCTGATACATTTGACCAGTTGTGCCAAATTTAGCTGGCAGTAGTGGCATAGTAGTTGGGGGGTCCTGTCATTACAAAATGGACGCAGTGCTGATCTGTCTAGGTGAGATCCTCGCTGGAGGTGTATGTTACTATGTTGCTGGCAAAGAAGATGGGGTTGAGCGTGTGTCCTGTTGTGTGGGTGGGTTCATCACAAAATACTTGAGTCCAAGATTAGCCATGCTATCTAGGATGTCAGCTGTGCTGGCATCATCGATGTTCTCAAGGTAAAAGTTGAGGTCTCCCAGGAATATATACAAGTTTAAGTTGATGGTAAAAGGGGTGATGAAGTCAGGGATTGTGTTGCAGAAGCAGGCCGGGGTTTAAAAAGGTCTGTAGGCAAGGGTGCCTCTGATGGTGGTTTTGCTGTTAGTTCAAAGTATGAAGTGAAGGTGCTCCATGAAGGGGGTTGAGTCGTCAGTGGTGGTTGACCATTCAAAGTTTTCTTTGTAGATTATGGCATTGCCTCCGCCATTTCTGTTGAATCCGTCTCCGTGCACGATCTTGTATCCTTCAGGGGTGGCTTTGGTGTTGACGGGAGCAGATGAAGGCTTCAACCGAATTTCTGTTCTGAAAAATACGTCTGGGCATGAGTCGTGATGGTGTCGCTGATTTCCGTGGCATAACTTCCGTATGATCATGTTGTGATCATCAGGCAGTTGATCTTTCCAGAGGTGTTGGCATCAGCCTTGTTGGCCAGTGTGGCTGATTGGAGAGGCGTGGGTGGTATCCTCGGTGATGCAGGTAAAGCGGCATTTCCGGAAGGAGAAAGGGCCTTTGGTGGTCCTAAGGAAAGTGTAAACACAGTTGTTGTTTTCCTGGCATCCGGGGTACAGGGTTTGAAGTAAGTCTGATGTGAATTGATGGCAGTCTGTGGGGATAGAGGCCCTGCTGCAGGGCGAGGTCAAGTTGTGGACGCATCATAGCCTCTGCGTATGTCCTCTGTATGGTCGTGCTGAAGTCTCCATGCTATTAGCATGACAAGGAGTTCAAGAGAGGGTGAGGGAGGACATTGCAGAGGCCTTGGTGTGGGGAGGAGCCAGAATGGAGGAGGGGGTTGCAGTAGACAGAGCGTGGTGGATCTCTTACCCATGGAGTGATGTCAGTGGGGAGGACCAGTGGTTCAGTGGGCAAGAGGTGGGACCGGGGGAAATGGCAGGCTGGCCTACCTGGGGAATGGGTGGGCAGGCAGGCACAGAAGGGCAGACTTAGCGGGACAGGCTGCCAGTGGCATGCTGCAGGGAAGATAGCAGTGGAGGAGAAAACAGGTGCTGGAGAGGCAGAGGAGCAGATGCTTGGTGCAGGTGCAGCAAAGAAAGAGCAAGGCAGCGATGAAGGTGACTTACCTGAAGACTGGGGTGAAAGAGGGGCGCCCTAGCCTCCTCTAGGCTCTGATGGGCAAGGACGGGCCCGTCCTTAGCGATGCGGGAGGAGACACCCAGTTAAATAGGGCTAGTGAGAAAACAGTAGCAAAACAGCAGCAAGATGTCTCCCAGTTGCGGAGGATCCTGGGATTTGTGGTCTTGCAGGGTGGAGGGTCTTATGGTGGTCCTGCAATGTGGTAGGAGGCGCCCAGTTAAATAGGTCTGGTGGTGCAAAAACTGCAGCAAAATGGTAGCAGGACTACTCCCAGTAGTGGAAGCTGTTGGCAGTTATGGTTTTGCAGAGTTGAGGTGTGTGGGATGTGCGGAAAATAAATTGGGGAGGCTGTATGTGTCTCTTAATTTTGGCATTTTTATTTCAGGAAGACAATGCTCCAAAAAAAAAGTACTATTCTTGGTTCTGGGTAATTGTGTCTGGGCTCTGGTCTGTCGGGTCTTCTCCATGCATTGATAACCTTATTTTTTCTTTTCTTCTCTTTAGTTTCAGGTCTTGTCTCCAGTGGTGTGTGTCGTCCCCGGGTCATCGGGAGAAAAGATAAGGAAAGTATGGTAAATAAAACTGTCTGTCTAGTAGTTCATAAGTGACAGAGACCATCACCACACCCAGTAGTGTAAAGAAAAACAAACCTCTTTGTTCTGAAGCTTTCAATATTTAGTCTCTTGAAAAAAAAAATAGGAAAAAAATAATAAAAGAAACATGCAGTTTATCTCACTGGTGTGGTTATACCACTTATATGCCTTTGGTCTTTCTATGGATCCTTTTTATCATTTTCCCTCGAGTCACCTCTCTGGACTCCCTCTCTTGGGAATATACTGTCTTGGGTTATGTTACGATAACCCTTCACTTCCTTCTTTCTTTCTACTATAGGCATTCACCTTGAAGATTCTCTTTGGTCTCTAGGTATTTTTTTGGTTCCATTCCGCGCTGATCCCCCCCCCTTGCATTAGACGAAAGGTCTTTTTTTATGTGCGACAACCTCACCCCATACTCTTTCTGAAGCTCCCTCTCCCTCCCCCACACCGTGAATGGCCACAACTCTCTTGAGTTGCGGCGGGGAATTCAAACTTCCTGGAACGACCACCACTCCTCACTCCATGTCTCAGGAGCTTCGTTCTCTTCAAGCGTTATGCTCTGTTCCCCAGCTGCTGGGATTCGATGTCCGTCTCCATTTTCAGGTTCGGCTTCTTCGCACTCCTCTCCTCTGCAGCGCTGAGCTTCTGCTCCACCTTCTCTTCTTGAGAATTCCTTGTCCACCTCCAACCCGAGCGTCTTTCCTTCCCAGATTGTGCTTCCTGGTGATTGGTCCTGCCCGACCATTGGTCCAACTATCCTCATCATCTGTGTTTCTCTTCTGATTTGGTTAACTCTTTCCTCTTAGTCTTTACAGGAGTCAGGCCATCAGAGCGGTTCTTTGGGCTGGAGAGAAAAAGGTAAGTGATAATATGTTATGGATGTTGAGTTGGGGTCCGGGTGGTAGATTGATTTAGTTTTGAGGGGTAAGCTTAGCCCTTCCTTACAGGATGGTTTATAGTAATCCTGTGATGCAGGAGGAGGCGCCCAGTTAAATAGGGCTGGTGGCACAAATATGGCAGCAGAATGGTAACAGGACTTCTCCTAGTAGATAAAGATTCTACACCAATTTATAAAAATAGATCCTATTTTTATGAATTTCAAAACACCAAAACAAACAAAATCAACCAGAGGGTTCCGTAGATGGAGATTTTTTAAGTAAAATGTAAATCACAGCTTTTGAATAAAAAAGTAAACACACATTGGTAACTACCAAAGTTAAAGAAGACTTTTTTCCTTAAATGAATACCGACATGTTTATAGTGTACTTAATGTATGAACATGCATTATGTAAATGTAACCACACAATGAGCATTCACCACTTGTTAAAATGTCAATGCAGTGTGACTATGTCACCACATCACCATTGTAGATCACAAGCAGGAGATGCCCAATAATTAACAAGTATGTGGTATCTCTGGCCACATTGATTCATTTAGGATGTATTTTAACTTGGGGTATCTGTGCATATCTGTATGTCCTTTACAATGAGATCACTTATAAATCAGTTATGCCTGTGAGCGATGCCACACATCCACGCCACACAGTGTATTTCATTCAGTACATAATACATCCACGTATTAGTTTTACAAGCGGGATACACATGAGAAAATTGCCTTCCACAACCATCTGAGAATGCCTGACTGCACCGCGTCAGGGACCGCATCACCCCGTTACTAGGCAACCATGGCGGAGCAGGTTTTTTGTTCTGTGACCTATATCGAAAACCAAATGAAAGAAATACACTTCTCAAGTATGATTCACATCACCCACGCAGCTTTAGGGACAATTTGCCATATGGCCAGTACCTCAGACTCAGGAGGTACTGTACACTATGGACGGACTTCTTTAAAGAAACCGAGACCTTAACCAATCGTCTCAAGGAGAGGGGCTATCCAAATGGCCAGTTGAAATGAGCACGCAAACGTGCCTGATACTGTCTACGTGACCAACATTTGCAGGTGAAAGAGAAACCAGAAAAGACGGAAAACATTGTGTGCGTGACAACATTTAATACCAAAAGTAACGGCATAAAAAAGATCGTGAAGAAATACTGGAATCTTGTTGCGAGTAAATTAAATACCACTGCAGATTCTCTTTTTGGTTTTAAAAGGGCAGACACATCAAAGACAATGTCGTAAAAGCTTACCTTAAGCCTCCAAAATCATTGAACCGTAGAAGCCATATGGGCCTACCACCCATAATTGGTCACCACAAATGTGGCCAATGCAAAGCCTGTCCATTGACCATAGAAGGATCGACATTCAAGCATAACAACAGAACACATAAGCTACCGCAATTTACCAATTGCAATAGCTATAATGTGGTATAGACCATTCGCTGTCCATGTGGTTTACTCTATGTGGGCCAGACCACTCAGAAAGTCATGTCTAGGATACTACAGCACGAGTAGAGTGAGGTGCAAAGTGCAGGGAGCCCCACTAGTTGATCACTTTGTTGCACACAACCATCCCCCAGAGAGAATAAAATGGTGGGTTATCGAGAAAATCTGTCCCCATCCCAGAGGGGGGTCGCTATCATTGACTCTCATCCGTAAGGAATGTAAACGGATCCACTCTCTCAATACTGTAATGGTGTGTCTGAACAAGTATGAAGAGACCTCAAGACAAATGGGTCAGCTCTAGTCAGGTGATATGCCCAACATACACACATACATACAGGTCTGTACGCTGTAGGTCTGCATGGCCACTTTCTGCTACTGGTTGACCTGCAGACTGCCCGGCAGACTAACCTATGTTTTTATCGCAATTAGCTAAATGGAAATGTTTTTAACTCCCACACTTATGCAGTCGCCCTCATGTTTTGTCCTTAAACATGTTTTCCTTAAATGAATACAACCATGTGTATAGTGTACCGAATGTATGAACATGCATTATGTAAATGTAACCACACCGTGAGCATTCACCACTTGTTAAAATGTCAATGCATTGTGATTATGTCACCACAATACCATTGCACATCACAAGCAGGAGATTCACCGTAATTAACAAGTATGTGGTATCTCTGGCCACATTGATTCATTTAGGTTGTATTATCTGTGCATATCTCTATGTGCTTTACAAGTAGACCGCTTATAAAGCAGTTACGCCTGTGAGTGGTACGCACCTCCGCACCGCACTGTGTGTGTCATTTAGTACATAACACATCCACGTATTAGTTTTACAAGCGGGATACATGTGAGGAAATCACCTTCCACAACCATCTAAGCATGCCTGACTGCACTGCATCAGTGGCCACATCACCCCGTTACTAGGCAACCATCACGGAGCAGGTGACGCAGACTCACATCAGCAGCTTCCAGCCTGGTTGCCAGGCAACTGTTGGCCAGCACTCCGCTGCTGCATGCTCGAACGCGGAGTGCACGCGCACGCCCTCTGAAGCGTTCATTTAAATTACAGCCTTTTATGAAGAGGCCGCGCTGATTCATTTCATCACATTGACAGGACGTTTGCCTGCCGCCGCCCCGACATGTACGTTTTCGATATCACCACAGCACTGAAACGATCAGGTAAGCGCATCCCGAAATACACGGATGTCGCAATCTTTAGGTGCACTTGCGGGATTCAAACAAATCACTTCCCGTTTTCCCCCTACTTTTAGGAATGAGGCCCGGAATCCACTTCATCACCAGCCCGACTTTGCGGGCCCCCACAAGTAATCCACTGAACTTGATTAGGTAAGCACCTCATTGTATCATATAGATGTGCCACTCCGAGGAGCTCAGACTGGATTTTAAATAATTCCTTCCTGTTTTTTCACCCTCCACATAGAAGCAACACCAGCCTGACGCTGCAGCCCCCTTTTGCTCGACATATCGGAACAAACCCCTTGATTTCCGCTGCCTTGCCATTTTTTTGGTTGAGTATTCTACCCTAACTTTTATTGCAATGATTAGAATTTTGTTGAGCACACTGTTGGTGCAATAATTCTAAGCAGGTACTCATACCGTTTTTTTCAGATCAAATGTAATGGGGCCTGGAGTACGCGTACCTGAGTCCTTCTGTCCCACTACACAGGATTCACTCTGGTAATACTAGGTGAGTCATGGCCAACTAATTTTGGTTTGCATTTGGAACATACTCACTGAAAGATGCCTAACCCACTTTCTGTCTAAATTTACAGACTGTCCTTTCCTCCCCCACTCCATCCTCTAGTCCTGATGAAGACCCGCAATGATCACTCAATAGAGCTTATATTAGGTTGAAACATCGACACTAACTTCTGGTCCAGTTCAAGGCTCTGCGTGTGAAATTAAACTTGGATTAGCAGCAGAGTCATTGCTCCCAGTCTGGCCTCCCCTTCCCCTGTACATATTTTAATCAAATTGTACATATTACGCATGCAATTGTATCACTGAGCACAATATGTCACCCGATCACTGTTCACCTTGAAACTCCACCTGCTTTGACAGCTCTTTATTTGAACGTGGGTACCTGATAAATGATACAATTTATAAAAAACGACTGTTTACCCATTCAAACTGGTCTTTTTCGTGTGTTCCTTGTGATTGAATTGTCTTTTGTGTTACATGTGAGGATTCCACATAATAAGTAAGATAATTGATTTACGTATACAAGAAATAGGTTTCGCATACCCGACAGAACCATTGTTTTTTCTTTAATATATATCCAGGTTCTGAGGGACACAGGGTCACCCCATTGTCCTCTTGATTTAATCTAAACTTGTGAGCAAGGACACCTAATAACATATTTTACATTAGTGGTGTTGCAGTGGAATAAACTTACGATTGAACAACTGTACCTTCTCCTGGAATGCCTCTGCGTTGACAGTGAATCAAGACGCATGTTTTTTTTTCTATTTTTAGTGACCTATTGTGGGAATTAATCCCTAGGTTGTAGGGAAGGACTGGATGGACTTCTCTTTGGTATATGCTCTGACCATATGATCCTTCATGTTCCTATCTTGAATTCGAAGAGCGTTGGCCAAATTGTACGGCCCTATGGCAGTAAATTAGGATAATCTTCTTGGTCTTGTTACTGGTCGGGGAGATGACTTTCCTTCCATGAATGCGTACTTCCTTGACAAGGTTCGAGGCTGACAAGTATTCATGTGTGGCTTCAACATGATTCCAGGTCTAGTGCGTCAACTGATGTTTTCCAACATATCAGCCATTTTTCCTAGTCCTGGTACATTTATCAGTTTGGGGTACACGTTTTTACTGGTCCCTCATCTTACAGCATTCTTGGCGAGATCCCATGTTAGCTCAAACTGTTCAATCAGTTGTGCCACCGTTTTCCCTTTGGCCATATGATTTTGATTTTGATTGCCCTTTGCATTTTTTTTTCAATCTGACACAAGATTAGCTCTTTGGAATAGGTGCCTGTTGGACTTGGCCCTTTTTGCAGGTTCATACCAGAACTTTGTACCTTCCTCCTGTATTTTTTCTGACCTGTTGTTGGTAGTTTTATGACTCTGGGCACTTTACCACTGCTGATCAGTGCTAAAGTGCGTGTGCTCTATATTGTAAAGTTGGTAAGATTGGTCTACACCAGTTTGGCATATTTAATTTACCTGTAAGTCTCTTGTGCAATGGTATCCCATATACCCAGGGCCTGTAAATTAAATGCTACTGGTGGGCTTGCAGCACGGCTCGTACCACCCACCAAACTATCCTATCAAACCTGTCTCAGTCCTCCGCTACTGCAGGGCCTACACGTGCAGTTTACTGCCATTGTGACATTGCATATAAAGTGGTTGCCACGTCTGAAATTCCGCTTTTACTACATATAAGCAGTAGCGGTCGGCAGTAGGTGTTTCTGTAGGGCGGTGACGTGGGCAGGGGGAGGGGCAGGGTGGGGGGTTGTAATGTATGGATTACGAGTTTTACAGGTAAGTAAACATTTAAATAAATAAACAAATTTCGTTGCGCACACTGCATTACATTTGGTGATGCAGTGCGTGCAACGAAATTCGTTTTATTTATTTAAATATTTATTTACCTGTAAAACTCCATAATCCATACATTACTACCCCCCACCCTGCCCCTCCCCCTGCCCACGTCTCCGCCCTACAGAAACACCTACTGCCGACCGCTACTGCTTATAAGTCACCCCTAAGGTAAGACCTCGCTAGCCCTATGGGAAGGGTGTGGTGTAGGCAAAAGGTAGAACATATGCCTTAACTTGTGGCATGTCCTGGCAGTGACGAACAGTCTATTTGGTTTCTCACTGCTGTGAGGCGTTCCTCTCATAGGAATGCATTGGGGAATTCCCTGATATGTGTTTCAGTGGTAATTAGAGCATGAGAGGGGTAGGTTGACCATGTTTGGTATGTTCTGAATAGTAGTGATAAATCCTGCTCATTGGTGAACGTAGATTTATTATTACTATTTTAGAAATATTACTTTTTTGAAGTGGGCATTTCTGTGTGCTATGTTTCTTTGTGCCCTGCCTGATGTGTATTGACCATCTAGTTATGTCTGACAGGAGAGAGAGGATGTGCAATCACTCCAGCCAGTCCCGGGGGGGTTGAAGTGAGTCCTGCCCTGCCTGGTCACTCAGCGCTAGGCTGGATGGACCTTGGCTGAATTTAGAGTAGCAGGAGAAGTTTTCCTTTGCACCTGAATAGGCCTGGTCTGCATTTGGAGTGGTGGTAGGAGTAGTAACTGCACCTGAATGGGGCTGTGCCTGCTTTCCACAATGATGGCTCTGCCCCCCTGTGGTGTGTCTGGAGCCAAGGCTTACGCTGAGAATGGAGGGTGCTTGTGTACTTGTAAATATGCTCTAAATGACCCCAGAACAAAGAGTTTGTGGACTATATGTAAAGGGGCTGTGATTCCATGATTTTTGGTGAACTTGAGGACTGTTGTGCTGATAGGGAACCACCATGTGGACTTTGCCTGTGTGCTGGCCTGAGCCGACTTCCTCTCCAGGGCTTTTGTGGCTTGCACTCTCTGATTTAACTCAGCGCTTGGTGGGCACTGTGATTCTGACCCTGAGATTGTTACCAGCATGATTGTCGCTAAGGAGGGGGCCTCCCCTCCTCAATCTCAGTGCTTGAAAGGGAAGCGATTGGTGAGGCCTCACGTAAACAAAGTGCATGTGGTGTGCTGTGCAGGGTCTGGAAGACTAATTTTCCTCCAAACTAACTGGTGCCTGAAGCAGCGCATATGAGCGCCATTTGTGAGGAGGAAAACACTGTATCTGTGAGCGAGGTCCGACTCCAAGGAGAGCCAAGGATCCCCGCAAGTGTCCTACAGTGTGCAGAATCCAGCGAGGAAAACTGAGCTCACCCCTCTCAGCCATCTTGGAAGTTGCAGCCCGTGCAACGGTTGTCGGGTTGCAGACTCGGCAGCACTGTTCGGCTCACCCCAAGGCAGCACGGCTTTGGAAGCTGCAGAGGGAGCCAGGAAGAAAAGAGCTGCACCCCATAGTGGGCACATCCTGGGTCTGCCTGCAGCAGTCTGGTGACATTGGGAGCACGTTGAGAGCTCAAGGCCCTGAGTGCCCCAGCACAAGGAGGAGTCCTACTCATCTGGAGTGCGGGTCAGTCTGTGCACTGCGGCCCAACCAGCGAGAGGCCGGGTAAGGAGCCGAGTCAGCATCACTGTATTTGCAAGGTGTAGCAGGTGCCCTGTGGGGTACTGGGCAGTTGCCTTGACCAATGGGGCAACACGGGCCATAGTTGGGGAACCCTGTGAGGTCACCCCACTAAGGTAGGTGGTTCACCCCTCCCCCTTTCTGACACGCACCTTCCGGGGGGCATTGTTGTGATTTTGGACACTCAGAGTAAGCCTCGACGGAGGGCCCCGAGACCTGGAGGAGGAAGGAACCTCCTCAACAGTACTGTACTCCTTAGTAGACGAACAAGAGTGAGGTGCCCTATCAACGATGAGGAGGCAGTAGTAATTGATATGCCCTCTGGGAACAAGCACAAATAATGAAAGTTTTAACCATGGATTATAACCCTGGATTATCGGTAAAAGTGTAAATTAAAGCATTTTCTTTAAATTTGTTTGCCAGAATAAGTCCATAAGCAATAATATAAGAAATTTAAATGTAAGTAATTATTTTTTGCTTACTCTCACTAATGTGATTATTATGCTGTATTTCCTCAGTGTGATAGATGTTCGCTATATACATATTATAACATCATTCAATTGTGTTTTTTACTTGAACACCGACGGCCAGACTTATCATGGTACTGCATTTGTGAAGCAAGGGCAACCTCAATCTTAAAGTCAGATTTACCAAGCAATGCAAGGCCTCCTTGCGTGGCCTGGCATTGCTTTGTAAATCTGTAGTAACACAAGGCAGTGCAATTCAGTGCCTTGCATTACTCTGCGCCAGGATTCATTCTATGGGTGGAGTGTGGGTGTTCCCACATGTCAGCCCATGGATTTTGGTGTATTCCCAGATGTACTAAGACTGGTAAATCTGGAAATGTGCAAAAATGCTACACCTTACCAAGGGAGGCAGAAGAAGGATACATATCTGTATTTGTCCTCATTGTTTTCTCTTTTTAAGTGTGCTGCATTCTGAAGCACATTTATAAAGAGCAAAAAAGTGTATAAGGATGGTTTTTGTGCAGGAAAGTCTCCCTCCCTGCACAAAAAGAATCTTTCCTGCATGCACCATAGTGTAAGGGTGCCTGCATTGGTGCTAGGCATCACATAGTGCTCCAGCACAAGGAAAGATCAAGAATAAGCCATATTATGGTAAATATTGAGCCTTAATGCCCTCCATTTGATTCAGTGCAAGTTGTCTTGCTGTGTTGCGCTGCGTCAAAGTCGGATAAATCTGGACTTAGCGTGTCCAAATTTTTGCACTCAATTAAGTCCCACTTTAAATTGCTTGTTAGCGGTTAGTGCATCACTTGATAGATGTGAGAGCTAAACAAATTATATCTTGCTGTATTTATAAAATACTTATGTGCTGCTCTGCTAGTTATCCGGTATTCGAGTATGGAGTTGAAGCTCCACCCATATTATGCATTGGCTTGTGTCATTGCCCTTTGTATCTGCCGGCTTCTGATTTGTTAATAGGCTTATTAGTCCCTCCTTAGTACCACCTTGTCTTCATTTGCAACCTCCCATGAGGAGTGGCCGTTTTACCTCTGTTCCACACGTATGTCTTATTAAGTCTGTAAGCACTCTTTTTTTTAATGATTTCTCCTACTGCAGGCAGACAAGCTCTCCTGCAACATTCAGCGCGCCATGTGCGCTTTCACTTTCCAAGCAGCCCGGGAAAATGGCGGCCACTTCTTTGAAATAAAATAATCTCGGATTTACAAGAGTTTCAGCTATTGGCAGTGTGCATGACAAAACCTTTAATTTATTTGTTAATTATCAAAACAGATAAATAAAAGGCGTTGTCATTTACAATGCCATTAGCTAAAACCCTCACAAATGCGAAACCTATTGTATTGCAAATGCTTGTTTAGGTAACTAGACATAATATCGACTCCACAATATCGAATGGTTAAAATATCGAGTAAAAATTATCGATTATAATAAAATATCGAAAACAAAAATATCGTTGGGAAAAATATCGAATGAAATAATGTTAAAAAAATATTGAGTACAAAAATATCGACTCAAAAACATCGACAAGACAAAATATCGATATATAGTCAAAGTATAAAATATCGATAATATGTAGAAAAAAGGTAATAAATGTTAATTTTTTAGTAATAGTAATATAAATAGTAGTTAATGTTTAGGAGCGGGAATTTGGGTTAATAGGGGATAAGGGTGGGGAGTAATTTAAAATAAATAATTAATTACTATATGTTTGTAATTTTTTTTACATTAATTAATTGGTAAATAATTATTATTAATTACTTAATAAATTAACTAATTCATATTAATTAGTTAATTAATTATTATAATTATTGTACATATTTTAAATTATTAATTATTAGGTAAATAATTATTAATAATTAATTAATAAATTTACTAATGTATATTAATTAGTTAATTATTTATTATAATTATTGTACATATTTTAAATTATTAATTATTTGGTAACTAATTATAATTAATTAGTTAATTAATTAACTAATTAATATAAAAAGTAGTTAATGTTTAGGAGCGGGATGTTGGGTTAATAGGGGATAAGGGTGGGGAGTAATTTAAAATAAATAATTAATTACTATATGTTAGTAATTTTTGTTAACATTAATTAATTGGTAAATAATTATTATTAATGACTTAATAAATGTACTCCTTAATTTTAATTAATTAAGTAATTATTATAATTATTGTACATATTTTAAATTATTAATTATTTGGTAAATAATTATTATTAATTAATTAATTAATTTACTAATTTATATTAATTAGTTTATTAATTATTATAAATATTGTACATATTTGAAATTATTAATTATTTGGTAAATAATTATTATTAAATAATTAATAAATTTACTAATTTATATTAATTAGTTAATTAATTATTATAATTATTCTACATATTTTAAATTATTAATTATTTGGTAACTAAATAATAATAATTAGTTAATTAATTAACTAATTAATATAATTTAGTTAATTAATTAATATAATGTGTTTAAAAATTACGTTAAATTAATTGACAATTAATTAAAATAAATAACTAAATTACATTATTTAGTTACTTTTTATATATCGTATATTTTGTTATTGTGACGTAATTTATTTGGAACAAATCATAATAATTATTTAATTTAATTATTTACAGGTATTGTGCTACTATATAAATATTTTAGGTATTGTTATAAATTGTAATTAGTGTTTAGGAGCGGGATGTTGGGTTAATAGGGGATAAGGGTGGGGAGTAATTTAAAATAATTATTTAAATAATATATGTATATAAAGATTTATAATTATTAATTATTTGGTAAATAATTATTATTAATTAGTTAATTAAATCTATAATTAATATTATTACATTAATTATTTAATATATTTCTTACATTTTTTTATAGTAATTAATTGTTAATTATGTAATATATTTTTGTTTATTATATTATTTTGAGACATTTTTCTTTATTTATTTTGTTATTGTTAATTAATTTTGAAAATATATAATAATTATTACATTAAATTAATTACAGCTAATGTGCTCATATATTCACTTCTTTGTTAATGTTCATTAATAATTAATTGATAATTAAATAATAATCAATATTTTTGGGTCAAGGAGTATTAGTAGGGTTCTGGGTCAGTTTTGTGTTTTTGGGTAAAGGGGTATTTATAGGGTTCAGGGTCAGTTTTCAGTTTTAGGGTAAAGGGTTTTTTTTAAGGTTCAGGGTCAGTTTTCAGTTCTTGGGTTAAGGAGTTTTTTTGGGCTCAGGGTCAGTTTTCTGTTCTTGGCCAATGGTGTATTATTTGGGTTCAGGGTCAGTTTTCAGTTCTTGGGTTAAGGAGTTTTTTTGGTTTCAGGGTCAGTTTTCAGTTCTGGGGCAAAGGTGTATTATTTGGGTTCAGGGTCAGTTTTCAGTTTTTGGATAAAGGGGTATTTGTAGAGGTCAGGGTCAGTTTTGTGTTTTTGGGTAAAGGGGTATTTATAGGGTTCAGGGTCAGTTTTCAGTTTTTGGGTAAAGGGTTTTTTTAAGGTTCAGGGTCAGTTTTCTGTTCTTGGGTTAAGGAGTTTTTTAGGGTTCAGGGTCAGTTTTCTGTTCTTGGGCAAAGGTGTATTATTTGGGTTCAGGGTCAGTTTTCAGTTCTTGGGTAAAGGGGTATTATTTGGATTCAGGGTCAGTTTTCAGATTTTTTGGATAAAGGGGTATTTTTAGGGTTCAGGGTCAGTTTTGGGTTTTTGGATAAAGGGGTATTTTGTAGGGTTCAGGGTCAGTTTTCAGTTCTTGGGTAAAGGGTTATTTTTTGGGTTCAGGGTCAGTTTTAAGTTTTTGGCTAAAGGGGTATTTTTAGGGTTCAGGGTCAGTTATGGGTTTTTGGATAAAGGGGTATTTTTTATAGTTCAGGGTCAATTTTAAGTTCTTGGATAAAGGAATATTTTTAGGGTTCAGGGTCAGTTTTGTGTATATAAAGTGTGCTACAAAATAATAAAAATATTTAAATATATTCAAAACATTTTAGTGACTAAAAGTTGCTAATTTTTAGGCTAAAAATGTTTTTGGGTACTACTCAGCTAAAAATATACTCTAAATATATGTACATAATATTATTATAATATATATGATTATTTGACAATATTTTATACAATAACATTATACTAAATTAGCTATTCTAATTTATACATGGTCAGTGTCCAGCACCTTTCCAGATATTAGTTTCACTTGAGTAGGAATAGTAAATAATAATTGGTCAGTGTCCTGCAACTTCTCTGATAATAGCTTGACAGGAGTAGGAATAGCAATTATTAATTGGTCAGTGTCCAAAACATTTGCATATAATTGTACATTAGCGTGTTATATAAAAAAATTAATGCAAAATGGATGTTTTCACAAAACTTGATTACAATTTTTTATTTTTTTAATGTATACTACAATACAATCACAATCAAAAAATACATGAAAAATTTTGGAAATGTAGTATTTGCAGAATAACACATTATCATTTATGTACATGTTGTAATTTGTCACACAAAATTATTTAACAACATTTTTCTATAAATAACAATATTTATTATCATCAACTTTGAGTAACAAGTATTTATATTGAAATACATAACATAACAGTTACTTTTCGGTTTCTTACATTTATATTTAATAATGTTAATATTATATATTAATATTATTAAATATTTACTTTTTAAATTTAAATTTTTATAAAGTAACCTGACAATTATTATATTTGCTCAAACTATGGAAATAATAATTATGACAATTTTTGGCACATATTTCTGACAATGTTGTTTTTAAATTAAACATATGAATATATTATGTTGTTAACTTTATAACTGTAAATGGGAATAATATGTTTCATAATAATATCTGGTATTGGTAAAAGATTATTTATGCAATTATATACTTTTATAATACTTAGAAATTATTAAAAAACATTTTGTAATAATTAATAAAAATAATAACAAATATATTTATTATTATTATTATTAATTAATAAACTTAAACATTTATCTTTTCTTTTCAGAAATACATACATTCAGAGAAAAAAATACACATTATTTAAGGGCATTATTTATATAGTAAATGGTTATATTTTTTTATTAATAACAATAAATAAGTTATATTATTTATTATTATTAATTATTTACATAAAAAATAATAATGTTTAGTTCTAAACAAACGCAAAGTTATTCCTATAAATATACACAATAAGAAAATATTTACATATATTATTTCAAGTGTTACATACATTTTTTTAAATATTATTAATATATATTAATTACTATATATTAATTAATATTAAAGAAATTTATATTTTTTCAACACTTTAAATTATTATGAGTCTAGTGTATTAATTTGTTACAATAACAATGTGTATGTATTATATTTTTATACTATAACATTGTGTTTTCTATGATACCTTTTCAAAATTGGGTTAAGGGGACTACTTTTTTACCGCGTAAGGTTATTGCGCTCCATTCAGGACTGGAGAAGCTCGCGGTTGGGAGTTGCTTCGTGTGGAGAGAGGTAAGGTTAATTTTACATACAATTTATAAGTCAAGGGTAATGTTTGAGGGTATATTCGAACTGTGTAGTGTTTTTGTGTGTATGTATGAATTGTTTATGTAGAGTTTAGGTGTAATGTCGTCGTTATAGATGCGTCGTGTATGTTTTAGTTCTAGTGTTATTTTAAGTGTTGGGAAATGTCTTTTTACATGGTTAATGTTAATTGTGAGTGTATTTACATATGTTATGGGTTATTTGTGGGTGGGTTTCGTTATCTATGTTTTTTTACAGGTTCCGGTTCCTCGCATGAAAACTACATGGAAGGAAGAGTGGTTTTTTTCGGAGATACTAATGTATGACTTATTATGGTTATATTTTGACGTGTATCTCCTATTTTTCGTGTTTGCCAGGAGCGGATTTTAATTTTTTTTACCTTTTTTCGGGTTTTTGGAGGGTTTCGTATTGGATTGATACATTGATATGCGTGACCGTTTTTTTAAAGTTGTGTGTATATCACTTTAAATACTAAAGTGTCCACACTACTGTTTTCGGGATTTCCTGGAGCGTTTATTTTATTTTTACATATTTTTCGGGTTTTTGATGGTTTCCCATATTGGATTTGTCCTACATTGTAATGGATTGTATGGATTGTATTTTGCTGCATTACGTCTTTTCCATCTACAAAAATTGTAAGTATTTAAAATACTTTTTGTATTGGGTGGGAAATGTCGATCTTTATGTAATGTGTATGTGTGATGTAATTATAAATATTGCATATTTGTTCAGAAATAATGTCCAAAATTATGATAAGTTTGTAAAGCAAATATGTATTACTTATAATTGTTTACAAATGTTTATTATTTTTATATGTACCATTATTGTAAGCAGACATTAGTATATTTTGTAGACATTTTTATAGTAGGGTTTTAGCTATTAATGACAGGTATTCTAATCCTCTAGTTGTAGGATAGAGTGTGACTTGACTTTGCAGTAGTCGGAACATTTGTTTAGTTTGTTTACTTAGTTTTGGACCAATTTGGGTCACAGATTGTTCCATTCTTAGTTCTTGATAGCTTTTTTCTTTTATCAAAGCATCTAGTAGGTTATGGAATGTGGGTCTGGTTCTGCTTGTGGTAGCTTGGAAAGCATTATGCCAGCCTTCTACACTGTTGTTTGTTTTAGCCTCTTGGTTTAAAGTACTAAGATAGACATTCCACCAAGGTATTTGGAATTTGGGTTGGCGTCGATGTCCAGATATGTGCAACCTTCCCACCCAAGTATCTTCGAAATAGTCCAGTAATGGTGTTAGTTTATCTTCATTTCTCTTGTAATATGTGCTGTCAATTAATAAATTATAGTGTTCCGCTACATCGGTAACAGGAACGTAGGCCAGTGCTATCAATTTTTTAATTTGATAGGCAAAGGTGCTATCTGTTGAGTACAAAATACTTAAAGTTGATTTCTGGAGATGTCTCCATATGCTCTGATTGAAATGATAGTAGCAACCCTGGATTGCTGTGTGGGGAAATGTTTTCAAAATGCTATTAATCATAGCTAATTCGAAATCAATAATTATTTTTTCTGGAAAATTATTATTCATTACATTTTTGAGAACATTTAATATTTCTGTGTAAGTGTTTTGCTGTTTGTTTGGTAGCAAGCAGTAAATGAAAGGGATGTTATAGTTATGGTATAACCCGTGGATGGAATATAGTTGATAAAAAGGTTTTGGGCATGGTTTAAATGTTCCATCCATCATCCATTGGGGACACTGTTGGATTTTTCTTAAATTACTTGCAGTTGCAAACATTATGATTCTGTTTGTACTGCTTTCATTATCAAAAAGGATAAATTTGTCTTTATTGTGTGTGAGGGACATTTCTGGTGAAATAATAATTTCCTCAAAAGTAGTAGGGTTGGGTGGGGTTGTGGAAGTGCGTCTTTTAGTGTATGCAATTGTGCGTTTTAGGGACTCAATAGAGGGTAGTTGACCTGATGCATGTGCTGGGACTTTTAACAGTTCCTCTTTAAGGATTTGTGTTTTTGGTTTATCACTTTGTGTGCTAGCAGTTTTAATACTTTCTAAAGCATCTCTTATTTCAATTTCTGTGACATTGGGGGGATGATTGTGTTCCCTGGTAAATAACACATTAGTTTCCTCAGTCGTAGCCCTTCCATAACATTTGTTTGAGTAATATTTTGTACATTTCCCAAAAACTTTTCTACCACTTTGTCTTTCTTGATTATAAACATAACCCATATTACATAACAGTAATTTATTTTTCTGTGACATCACAAATTCTGCACCTTCTGTCATTTTGTTTTACTTGTTCTAGGAAAGAGTAGAAAGAAACAAAATCAAAAAACATATATTTCACTTTGTGGTGCAAACTTAATTAATGTTGTATTTATACTTACAGTTACTAGAAGTAGTAATCACAAATGCAGAACTGTATTTTGAAGGATTGTCTTGTATGTATATCTTTATTGTCTGTTGGTATAAAAATATAGAAATGCTAAGTTAATGTTTACAAATAACAAACGTTTTTCCAAGGAAAAAGCACTTTTTAATTTTGCTTAGTAGTACATTTGATGTGAACATTACATATACTTACTTGTTTAAATAGTTGAGTTGTAGTATTTGGTGGAGTACATCAAGGTAGTAAAGTTCAGATCTGTAGAGAAGATAGAATAAATAAATGTTAAATAATATAAAAATTATTTGGAACCGTTGGGAAAGTGGAAATCTTTAAAAGTATACTAACTTCTAAATAAGTAGTTTTGTTTGCTGTAGGTAGAATAGATGTATGATGTATTCACAATATCTGTAGAGGAAATATAAAATACATAACATGGTGTTAAGAATATAGTTCTCGTTTTTTTCGGAAGTAAAAAGACAAATTAGAAGTATACTTACATTTTTTACAAGGGTAGTCTTGTCTTTTGGTATAGTTGATGCTGGATGATTTTATTGGATCTGTAGGGAAGATGTAATATGCAAGATATGTTGTTTAGAAAATAGCATTTTTAATATTGGGTGTTTACTAACAAAAACATATATACTTACATGTTTAATTAGTGTAGTTTTATACATTTGTAGTGTTGAAATAGGAAAATCGCTGATTATCTGTCAAAAAAATGTTTAAAATAAAGTATGAATCTTGTGAAATAGTGCTTAAAAACAGCAGTTGGTGTATAACCGAGCATTAATATATACTTACTATCTCATTTTCTAGGTGAAGAAATAGGAGCATGTATTAGGAATTTATTTGTAGTAGTTTCTATCAGAAAAGTAGGAGGAGAAAAAAATTAAATAATTGCAAGAGTTAGGAGATATAAGTAAAATAGTACACTACTAATTTAGATTTCTAAATAATGCATTGTAACTTACTTGAATAATTAGCTAGTAAACTGGATCTTTAAAGATGTTTGTTCAGGAAAAAAATCTTCAGAGTGTTGGCATCTTCTTTCTATAGAGTTAGCAGCAGCAAATGGTATAATGCATGTATCCCTTTTATAGTATGTGTATTTTGTGTGCTTTGATTTGATTGGTTGCAGGATGAAAGAAATGATTGTATAGGCTAGTTAGAATTTTTTTTTATTTAATTGGTGTGTTTGTTGATGTGAGAATGGTGGTATGTGGTGATTTCCGCATTTAAGCAGGTTAGTTGTTAAATAAAATAGATGTGTAAGTGGAAAAAAATATTTAACATGTTATTTACATGTAAAGATTATTTTTCAAATGATATAACGCATTTAATAGAATGTATAGTAAATGTAGATAAATAGTAACGTTATAAAAGTAACAGGTATTATATGTAAAATGTTTTTTGTATAGAACAATGACTTTTATAGACTATTAATATGGTATTTTAGACATGAAAGGGTACAAAAAAGAACTCGATATTTATTTTGAAACGATATTTTAGCACTCTATATTTTAGTAGTCGATATTTTTGTAGTGTTAGGGGTAATTTCATGAACAACGTTATATTTGTAGTCGATATTTATTAAGGCGATATTTAAGTACTCGATATTCTAAATACTCGATATTTTTTACTCGATATTTTTGTAGTTGTTGTAATAAGTATAGAAAGTCGATATTTTTGTAGTCGATAATTAATCAACGATATTTTAGCAAGTCAATAATGTGACCGTCGATAATGTTTACACTGGCATCCGTTACAATAAACTGAATTGTTTCATTCTACAGATTGCAGGTAATCTTCCTTATAAAGGCTGCCTGTTTTAAGCGTGTCAGAAACTAGGCTCATTTTTCTTATCCAAGATATAAAAGAAACTGAACAGGAAGTAAAAGCCGTTATCTGTAGTGATACCTTTCAGGTTTTAGTAAAATCAATGGTCTGTATAGCTGAATAGATTTCTCGCAATTTTATTCTGAACATTACTTGTCTTGAAAATAACACAGCAACAACAGCTCTTTTCAAGGGCCCAAATGGAACAGAAAACACAAAAATAATCAAAACAATAGGAAACACTTTGCCTCACAGATGGAATTTGCTTGGCATCGAGATTTTTGGATTAATGGTTTTATGTAATCCACTGCCTAGCATAACTGCCACAAGCAATTTTACCAGTAATCAAAGAGACGATGCACATTATTTTCGTGTTTGATTTAGTATTTTAGAGCAGCTCATTTGCATTAGGAAAGTGATGGAAAATTAACATTAGTGTGTCTTATTTTGCAAGTTGCAGCCAACATCTGCTGCAACATTCGGCATAAAATGGGAGAAAAGAGTTTCCAAAACATTTGATTTCGCCTTCCTGAATCGCACTGCTCAGAGGTTTGTGAACGATTCCCGTACTAGCCTTTCACTGCAATTTACAAATTACTGAGATAAGAGCTCAGACCCTTCTTTTTTATTGTTCGTCAATTTTATTTGCTTCCTGAACAAATTTTCCATTAATGTCGTATTCCAAATCAGTAATTCAATGGACAGAGACCGCCCAGCTTGTTCGTGTCACACCGACTATCATCATTCCTACATTTAATACCTGCATTAACTATGGAAGACATGACTTGTGCATTCACTTCATATTAATCCAATTTAAGTTATATGTTGCAAGATTTATGCATTAACTCTGTTCTGTCTTTTTACGTTTAATTTTAAGTTACTAGTACCATTGTGCACACTAGGCATGCACACATTTGATCACAATATATTTTACTGTACGCATTGTAAATGGAAAAACAGATACTTGAGTAAAGTATGTTTAACAAGCATTGGCAAAGTCAGTAGGTCTGTTTTTTTGTTAAGGAAAGTGATTGGTAATATCCGAGGGACTGTGTGTAGTGCCCAAAGCTTTCTTAGAAAGAACATCCCATAATGAAAACATTTCCTGGGCTACAAGATGGTAGCTGGTAGTAGAGCCACTTAGAAGAATACACAGTATTATCAAATACTAGCAGTGCCTTTACAGAGGAGCTTTATTAAATGAAATCAGGATATGCAGCTTGCGCTGTAAGTGTTGTACCTAAATGGCATGCACAGTATCATATGGCATATTAGGTACTGTTTGCATTGTTGATGAAATAATGTTATGATTGAGAAAACAATTTCACACTATATTAGTGGCATAGCTAGGCACTTTGCTGCCTGTGGCGGTCTCTGCCCTACCCACCCCACGGCCACGCTGAAGAGGAGGGGTGGGTGGGGGGGGGTGTTAGGTGCTGATGGTGATTCCTCATGTGAGAACAGGGAAGATGGGACCCGCCACACCCAAAACTCCTGCCGCCTGGGGTGGAACGCCTCCCCCCCCCATTGCTACGCCACGGCATTATATGGTGAAAATGTGGTACCCGAAGACAGTGAATTAAATATTGTGGTAGGTATATGCTATCAGCAGGATGCTGGAAATTGGACTGTCTACATCTGGTACTAGCAGTGGTGAAGCAAGCACATTGACTATGTGAAAGGCTGCGTGTACCCTATATATTTTGTATTTCAAGGATACGACGCAGTGGCTAACCAGTCAATGATGGTACTAGTTATAGATGACAAGTGCAAAGAACATTAAAAAATTGCAAGCTTACATAAATGCAGTAGAAAATACTGAGAATTTCATATGGACGAACCTACATATTCTTTTGTAGGCTACAAGAACACTTGCATAGACAGGAAAATAATAACTGATGAATCACAAAGAAATCACATGAAAAAAGCTAATACATTCGGCTAGTAATTTATTTTGTAATAGCAATTGTTGATATACTATAGATACAATTGTTATCTAGGTAAGTGAGAAGTGGTATGAAAGAAAAGGCAGTTAGCTACATCAGTATTAAAAAGTAAGGGTAATATTTATTGGTATTGTCATATTAGTAAAACTGAAGGTTGCTTGCAATTTGAAAGTGGTATATCTAGTATGTATGAGAAGACATGCAAGGGTATTAGCTGTAACAGGATTTTAATACGTTGGTATAATTGTGTTTGTAAAAAAGAATTAAGGAAAAAATGTTTGGTGCTTTAAAAAGGGCCAAACGTCAACAAAATTGGCCAGTGAGGTTGCAAAAACATTTGTTTAAAAGTCGTTTTTCAAGCAAAATAATTGTAAAATTGTTTTAATAAGGTAGCACTATCAGTGGTGCATTGACAGAACACAGATTTTTGTTTTTATTAAAAACCTATGTGTGTGACTGTCTTTACTTTGCCAAATATCAACAAAATTGAAGAAAAACATTGGCTCTGCAAGCCTACACCAACCTTTCTGCTTCAGATAGTGAATGAGAAGGCCAGGTGCGTCACCGTTTCTCTAACTTGACCTTTCTCTCTGTCACCCCCTCAATATAATTTGTCCATCTCATACAGTAGCCACGCGCAGAGATACCCCTTCGGGGCTGATTCAGGCGCGCTATAAGAATTTAAATAAATAAATAAAATAAATAAATGCCACAGCGGGAGTGTAGATGTTTTAGGGGATCAAGCAGTACAGATAAACCAGCATGGAAGATAAGGAAGCACGGCTGCCTATGTAAATGCAGCATGGATGAGAGCAGGACAGTTGCTCATTGTGAGATGCTGCAGGAATACTGTGTGTAGCTGCCTGTGGCTGTGGGGTGTGTCATTTAGACCCAATACCCAAAGACAGAAATTCTCATGAAAACCAAAAGAGGAAGGGTCCTATTATCAAGAACGGCATTAAAAATGATCGCCGGTTTAGTGGCAGAAAACTGCCGCTATAGCGTCAATAATGGGCTTGATAATACGCCCTTGAGAATTCCAAATGCAGTCCATGTTCTGGTGTGAACATGGGCTTCTTTTGGAATTCTCCAGGGCATATTATCAAACCCATTATCGCCGCTATACCAGGGAAAATGTTAACGCCTTTCTTGATAATATACCCCGAAGAAAGTACAAATGGAACAGATAAAACATCAGGCATTATGACTTGTCATGCTCAGTCCATATTTACATGTCATAATGCCCAGACAAACCTTGTGCCAAGGGCAACAGCATTGGAAAATTATGTGGACATGTCTTACTGTCAGGTAAGAATGTAGGTGCTCCTTAGTGTCTGGCATTTAGTTATATTAAAATAAAGCACCTCATTGGGGCATATTTTCATTCCAACTCTTGGCGAGGCAGTCACTGTGTTTCATGCCTTTTTCACAAAAATGGTCAGTCTCTGAAGTGATAACCCCCATCCCGCTATCATTTATACTATTGTTAATTATTAACTTAATGTGGACATTCGGTGCCTTGTGATATCAATTTTTGGGTAATAATGAGCTCTGAATACAGGTGTTAATTTTTATATTATAGTGGCCATTCGATGCATGATGCTGAACACCGTAGAAAAATGAAAACTTTGCTGTGTGGGTGCATTAAACATTTTCACCTCATAGCAGCTGCCTTCATCAGAGACACCATGGTTATAGCTCTTCTGACAGCAGATAGGGGGATATATACAAGGAAGCCTTCCTGGCTTAACGTCTTTCTCTTCCACTTCTGAAACGCAAGGCTGCACCACATTTACAAGAATGTGGTGTGGCCTTGCGTTTCCCCCTACGATGACACTAAGCTTAACAACTTAGCGCCAACGCAGGCACATTGAGGGAAGATTATTTATGTGCGGGAAGGTCTCCCTTCCTGCACATAAACAATGCTTCATGCAGCACACATGAAAGTGACACAATGGCTTTTGTGTAAAAGTTTTTTTATGTACAGGAAGGGACACCTTCCTGTGCATATATAAACAATGACATTTTGCTATTTACATGTGTGCTGCACAAGGCAGCACACATGGAAAAAGCAAAAATGAGGAGAAAGAATGCATTTCTCCTAGTTTCGCCATCTTAAGACCAGTTTTTACCTGGTTTTATTTTTGGCGCTGCCTCCTATGTACACCACCCTTGTACATGGGGACAGCGTCAAAACGAATGGGTGTTGCGGTGGAACACCCCCGCAACACCCACTGCCAACCCCTTTCATACTAACCATAGCTTAAAAGGGGGCCTTATGTACAAGGCAGTGTTAAGTCACATTATATGGCTTAACGCTGCCTTGTACATAAGGCGCAGCGCCTATCGCCACCACATCAATGTAGGTGACGTTGTGGTGGAGATAGGGGCTTGTACATATGCCTCATAGATCTTTAACTATTGTCCAGATCTCTAAATATGGAGTCCTGTTCTTCCCCATTGAAGTGGAGTACATTCCTTGTCTGACTTGGTGGAATGTAGTACAGCACACCAGTCAATAAATAAATCTCAACAAGTTCTTCCAGACAAATGGCCTGATTTAGACCTTGGCAGATAGGATATCCCATCACAAATGTGACAGATATCCCAACCGCCGTATTGCAAGTGCATTATATTCTATGGCACTTGTAATACGGTGGACGGAATATCCGTCTTGTTTGTGACAAATTAGCCCATCCCCCAAAACAATACATCAGGCCCATAGTCCTACTTTCATATTTCCCCTCTCACCTATTCACACAACCTCACCCACAAACTTGCCAATCCTTTAGAAAGCCAGGCTATTGATTTTCCCAATATGTTTTGAACAATCACAACCATGGCACGCTTGCAAGAGACATAGGTCAGTTAAAGATAATCAGGACTAGCAAGAGCTAATAGATATTTCTTGCAATTAGATCCATCATATACAGACAAGTGTCAAAGCAAAGGTTTATCCTAAAGGCTTGTTTGAGGCCTTAAGATGTTTTCAAACACCCATTCCTGTTTGAAGCCCTCCAGGGCCACCAGTGAAATCATAATAAATTGTACTAACGATACAAAGTGTGTGGTGAGCTGCAGGGATTGGTCGGCCAGCTTTATCTCAGTATGGGTGATAAGAGAACACAAGAAGTTAGATATTATCCAGTGGCAACGCCAAATGTTAATCACTGCCACAATATTTCTACGGCCCGGTGTTGAACGAATAATAAATGTCAACTATTTATTCAGCCATTCATTGGTTTGTTATCAGCGATTCTTTATTCAGATGCCCGCAGAGGAATAGATGAAGGAAGTTCACTTAATAACATACCATCCACATCAGAAGGTAACCTAGTGAAGACAAACTAGAGCCCAGTGAACGGTCGAAGCAGTTCGACTTGTCATGCTGCTGCCAGGGCCGGCTCTAGGCTCATGGTGGCCCTGTGCAGGGAGCGTAGGTAGGGGGCCCCGGAAGAGGGGGTCCGGGCGGGGCGGAGTAGGAGGCAATCTTAAAATTAGTACCTTTATAACATTCTGTGCATAGTTTAACTTTGACGACTTTCTTAGAAGAGACACTGCACATATACGATAATTGATTTCTCTCCCGCATTTTAAGCTGCTGCTGTATAATATTTGAAAGACACACCACCCTATACTATTGCGCCGGCCGCTATGAACACTGGAAGGCATTGGACATGATCTATTATGCATTAGCTACTTGTAGCAAGATATTGTGCCTTGAAAGCATTGGTATCTCCCACAAAGCCATCTAAGTGAAACATCTGTTGTATGTGCTGGCTAAATTCCACAGATAAACAGAGTAGAACACTCCTCTCAAGACTATCATCTTGTGTAATCATGCCATCCAACAAGAAAACATCTTTTGAGATAAAAACATTCTTAGTGTAGGTGGAAAAGCTCTGGAACACCTCAGGGCTTTGGAAGTTAGTAATAATGGAAGCTGGGAAGGCCGCCAAATCCTGGCCCCTGGGGTTTGGCGGCCCTGTGCAGGTGCACACTTTGCACATGCCTAAAGCCGGCCCTGGCAACAGAGTGTAGGTGGGAGCGAAAGCAACACAGGGGGTGAGGGAAAGCAACACGCAGGATGTGAGTGGGGAAAGGAATGGGGAGAAGCACTTTGGTGAGAGCAGAAGGGAGGACTGCGAGGAGAAGCAGTTGGGCAACAGACAGCAACACAGAGTGCAGGGAGAAACACATACGAGAGATTGCTCCAACACCCAGCAGTTAATAGAGTGCTTCACAGAAAAGGAAAAAAAAAGTAGTGTTTCGAAAGCAAGCAGTGGAAGCAGCGATGTCAGTCAAACAAAGAAACTAATAAGGCAATGTTCCGTGGGAAGGACATACACAAGATTGGCAAGCTGGGAGAGAAATAAGAAGCAGCTAAAAATGAGAGTGACAAGGAAAGCCAACCAATGTTAAGCATTGGGCAGGCCCCAAGCCCCTCTATGTTCTTAATATAATAAACTACAATATGCTTGCAAGAGGCAGTGTAAGCGCTGTCTAGACTCTAACCTAATGATCTCTTTTGACATTTTTTCTCCCTGGCTGTGGATGACAGAACTTATTCACCTGTTTTGAGCAAATCATATGTGTGTGAAGGTTAAAGTACACTGGAACTATAAGAAAATATTTCATCTTTAAAAAGCATTTTTGTTTTAATATAGCAGACCAAGGCACTGGTGACTTTCTTTGGACAGGGCAAACTATCTCAACACATGCTAAATCACCCCTGACAGGACAAAGCCGGCTAGATTACTGTAACTGACTCATAATCATCATGTGGTTGACCTTTTGAACCTGTGTCCGTTTTTAATATCCCGGCGTTGGCAGCGTTCATGCTCACGACAATTAAATTTAGCGGTGTGTTTATTCATGGGCCTGATGCTTGTTAAAGGATGTATTGAGAAATCTTGCACGGTGGCTCGGCATTTTCAGTCCGATTTGCCAGAAGTATTGGAAGCCAGGGTCGGAGCCGGAGGCCCCCAAATCCTGCCAGGGGGCCGCCAGTGCCACGATATATCATTGATCCTTCCGATCCGATACTCGTCGTGGCGGCCCCTGGGGTTTGGCGGCCCTGTGCAGGTGCCCTGCTGCTGCTCTGATTATTCAGAGTGAGACAAGCTACAGACACTCATCAGTGAGCTGCAGTTAATCCTTACGATGGGCACACGAGCACCGGGCAGTACGAACAAAGTGGACATTGTCCCGTCGGCTGACCTCAGGGCTCTGCATCCAAAACCAGCAGAGGCCAACGAGGTGACACAGTAGTGCAGACTGCAGACCCATCCACTCCTCCCTTCCGGTACTCAACTTCCCAAAGCTGGAGCCGGTAGAATTCTACATTGGTTTACTGCCTTGGTGGAAGCCAGTGCCAGGGCAACTTAAAAACAGCATCATGTGATCATGGATGGCTGTGCAATACTCCGCCCACCGGCGGAACTCTATAAAGGTCTGCAGAGTTTTTCGGTGACTCAGCGAAATTCAGTAGAGTAAAACTCTGCGAACTACACTCAGGCTTAATATTCAGTGTTAGAAATTGGGTTGTTGGTTGACTAGAGTGTGAGCCCTGGTCAAGCAGCAATCACAATCCTTGTCAGGGTGAGGCACAAGCCAGCCCTAAATTAGCCTATGCTCAAATCTCTGGTAGGTTTGCACAGAGCATTCAGGCTTAGTTGTGTAAAGAACAGTAATAAAGTAAAACACACCACAAAAAAGATCCCACGTCAGATTATGAAAAATAGAGTTATTTTAAATAAATTAAACTTGACTAAAATGGCAAAAGTCCCATCAGTAGGATTGAAGAAATGCAATTTTAAAGGTTTTAAAGAATACAGGACCAACTGTACATTGGAAATCGTTTGCAATTAACAAACAGTGAATTTTTGTTATTCGCTAATTGTTAATTATGAACACCAATGTACAAGCGTTTCATTAATATTCATGGGACAGGTATCAGTTTTTGGCCCATTGGGAATTGCAAAAATCAAAGGGATGGTGGCTTACTGGGATCAGCAGACCACTGTGTCTGTGATTGCTTTTCAATAAAGCAATTTTTTTTTTAATGCACCCAGTTTTCCTTAAAGGAAAACAGGATGCATTTAAAAAAAAAAAAGTTTTCATAATTTTTTTTAGGAGTAGTCACTGGTCCAAGGGACCATTGCCTGCTCCTAAAAAACTGCTTTTGCAAACATTCCAGAGCAGCAGTCCAACAGAGTGGCAGTTTTTCAGCAGCACAGCTGTACTTCTTCCTGGCACAGTACCCACAGGTCCAGAAGTGCACTCAAGAGTTGGTGTCTGTGGTCCAATACTTACACTTGGGCCTTCCTTTGAAGTGGGAGAAGCTCCTAGAGGTTTCCCGTTGAATTCCCCAGGCATCCTGTGTTCCCTGTCCACCCCCAGACTAACTACAGAAGGTATGCGGCCCTTTGTGTGGAGGCGGCAGACACAACACAAGATGATGGAGTGCTGAAACCTTTCAAACACTCACCCCCCAGGCAAGAGTTCTGGGTTAAATCCATTGGTCTTTTAGTCACCATGCCACCCCAGTTTGGACTCAGCCATATGCAAATCAGTCTTGATCCTGCCTCTCTTGGGAACAGGCAAGCCTGAACTGCCATCCCAGATCCAATTTTACATTGCCTGAATCTATTGGAAAGCTGCTCCTTTGTTTTTAAATCACTTGACTCCTTTTATGTACATTTATTTTTCTTTGCTTTCACCTTGCCACTTGTGAGGGATTGTGCACTGTTACTTGTGACCCCCCCTGGTCCACTGCAGTCAAGAGCGGACTGTCTGAGTGGAGGGAGGTCACAGGGCAACTTGGCACACCTAGTTCCCAACCCACTTCCGGGTTGTGCCACTCGCTATCCGCTATTTTTGGGCTAGGGACGCTCTAGTTGTTGCGTTCCCTTTTCTGAGGCGGGCCCTTCAAAAGCAGCCTATGGAACTAGCGCGCAGCGGACGCGCACAGCGGGCGTGCCGGCGGCGTGCCACATCTGCGCCCGTCTGCACCCGTCCGTGCCCGTCCGGGACCCGGGTCCCAAACCCTTGCCTCTCGTTGCAGCAGTAAGATACAGCTCACCTACTCCCAACTGTTGAAATACCGCCCAAACCCCCTCCATTATTGTGCTTGACTTGATACAGTTGATAACACCTCTGTATGCCCGGGCTGTAACTTTAAATTTACAACTCATTCAGCGGAGCCAGGTAATGCTATTATACCTGATACCTTAGTCCACCAGCAAGCACTCAACGCAGGGAAACCTAAGCCTTCTCTCCCTAACTACTTCTCCTTTTTCAACATTAGCTGCCGTTCTCTTTCTAAGCATCAGGCAGACATTTTCTATCTCCTACTGGACTTTCAACCTGACGCCATCTTCTTAACGGAGACTTGGCTTAACAGCTGTTCTGGACCAGATGTAGCTAGAGCTCTGCCATCTAATTATGCTATCGTCAGGAAGGATAGAGAAAAGAAGTTGAGAGGAGGGATTGCCATCATTTTTAAAAACACCTTAGGCTGTAAGTTTGACGAAGTACCGATTCCCCATTGTGAAGCTGCAGCCTTTAAATTAAATCTGACTCTCCACTTTACTCTATCTGGGTTGCTGGTATACCGCCCCCCAGGCCCTGCGGGCTCTTGGGCATTAAACTTCCCTGACCACGTCACCCCTTTCCTGCTCCACTCAGCTAATTTCCCGTTTTAGGTGATCTCAATCTCCACCTGGATGACTCCAATTGCACCATCAGCAGCACTTTTGTCGCTGACTTGGCGGCTATGAACATCTTACTTCATAATAGTGGACCCACACATAAAGCAGGCCACCTCCTTGACCCCATCCTTTCTAATTTTCCTTCCCTTCATTGCCCAGCAGCTATTCCGCTGTGCTGGTCTGACCACTTTTTAGTGGGTTTCAGTCTCCACATTCCCCGCCTTGCACAGCCGAATAATTATATCGCCGCTCTAGGAATTGGAAAAATCTTGATCTCACCAAGTTTAACCTATTCTTGTCTAACAATGCTCCTACTTTCCAAAATAACGTGGCATTGGACCAGGTAGCATTCCAAGACTGGATTAAACTGACTCTCGATACTTGCCTTCCAACTTCAGTCAGGAAGCTCAACAGTCACCGCCCCCCTGCCCCCTGGTTCTCCAAAGATCTAAAAAAAGAAAAAACTAAATGCAAAAACTCGGAGCGTCATTGGCGCAAGACCTATACACCTGATGCAAAAACGTCCTATCTCGCCAACAAACGGGCATACCACTCACTTTGCAGGTCGGTGCATGCCTCCTATGTCTCCACATCCATCACCCATGACAAAAACTGCCCAAAACCCTATTTAACATGGTTAAAGATCTTTCTGGATCTGCCACAACTCAACCTCATCTCAGATTAAATACGACTCAATGTGAGAATCTTGCCCAATACTTCCTTAACAAGGTAGAAACTATCTACTCCAATCTGGCAAGCACCAACCTCTCCTCTGCTCCCCTACCTATTGCGCCCATGGGCTGCCTTGCCTCAGCGCCCACTACCTGCACCGGCCAATCGCACACAATCACTCTCGATTCCTGGCCACTTTTGGACATTGTAACACTCACCCAACTCCTCAGACATATCAAATCAGGATCCCCTATGACTTATTGCCCATGGCGGTTTTACAGCAAATTAAGGCACCTGCTCTCAGCCATATCCTCCAACTTCTCAACACATCCCTAACGTCTTCCATTGTTCCCCCTGACTGGAAACATACAATGGTGGATCCATTATTAAAGAAAATGGGCTCTGACCCTGCACTCCCGTCTAACTTCCGTCCTATCTCCCTCTTGCCCGCTCTCTCTAAAATCCTTGAGAGACATATCAACGGACATTTATCGAAGTTTACTGAAACCAATGGGCTGCTGCATCCTTCCCAGTCCAGCTTTAGCAGTGGCCACTCTACTGAGTCCACCCTTTTAGGGGTCACAGAAATGCTTCGATACAACATCGATGCGGGCGAAACCATGGCCTTGATCTTACTTGACTTGAGCGCGGCCTTCGATACGGTCTCTCACACCCTACTCCTACTGGCCCTTCACTCCTCTGGTGTCACTGGATCGGCTCTGAACTGGCTTAAATCCTTTCTCTCTGACCGCACCATCCAGGTCTTCTCTTGGAATGCCCTGTCATTTTCTCTACGCACGCAATCTAACCTTCTCCTATTCCGTAGATCTCTCAAAACACTGCTGTTCAGCCGATAGGCCCCTCTACCCTCTGCTGTTCCATATAGTGCCGGGAAACCCTTGGGGGTAGCTGTGCGCTAATATATAAATTCAAATAAATAAATAAAAATAAATAAATAAATCCTGGAGCATAAACAAGCATTCTGGGACCGGCTTCGCGGTATCACCCCTCACCACCAGACTAGCCTGAATCCAGTGGCACAGTATGCAAGGGACCCATGACTGGGTATACCCTATTCAAGTCTAAGTAGGGCTGTGGCCAGCTCCTCCCTCCATCCTGTCAGTGATGTCCAAACCAGGCACCCCTAAGCTCCCTATTGTGTGTGGCTGTCTAGGAGGAATTCACAAAGCCCAACTGTCAGCTACACCCAGTCATGTGACCAAGAGACAGGCTACATGCACCAAACAGCTGAGGTAGAAAAATGCCAGCTTCTTAAAAGTGGCACTTTCAAAATTGTAATTTAAAACCTGACAATCAAAGGTTAGGAGTTTTCATTGCAATTCCAAAGACACTAAACAGTAACTGATTACCTTTTCCCATTTGGAAATTACAGCGTATTAAATGTAATAAAGTAACTTGAATGCTATCATATGAAAGAGGTTCGTATTACAGTACTAAAAAAGTAATTTAGGAGTTTTTCACTACCAGAACATATAAAACTTAAAAGTAAATGTCCTCCGTTTTAAATACATTGCACCCTTCTCCCTGGGCTGTGTAGGGCCTTCCCTATGGGTGACTTATATGTAATGTCAAATGCTTACTTTGCCAGGTTGAAATGGCACTTTAAAACTACACACTCAGATAGCAATGGCAGGCCTGAGACTGGTTTGTAAGGCTACTTAAGTAGGTGGCACAATAAATGCTGCAGGCCCTTTTGTACCATTTAATTCACCATCCCTGGAACAGGTAGTGCCACTTTACTAGGGACTTACAAGTAAATTAAATTTGCCAATTGGGTAGTAGCCAATTCTACCATGCTTTAAGGAAAGAGCACACGCACTTTAGCACTGGTTAGCCTTAGTAAAGGGTGCAATGCCCTAAAGTCAACAAAAACGGGTTCAGAAAACAGGAGGGTGAAGGCAATACATTTTTAGAATGACCATGGAGAAAGGGCCAAGTCCAACAATCGGTGAATGAGTGTGTCACTTGTTGACGATGATGAAGAAATGTGAGAATGCCATTTATCCATGGATTATATAATCCCATGTATTATGTACAACTGATTGCCTTAAATGAGGTATGATTTTCACTGTTAAGGATGACCTATTTTTTCAGGGTCTTTCCAATGTGAGAAATGTATCAGTGATGCTTGAACAATAGTGTCAATCAGATGTTGACCTCTTTTCATTTTGAGCAACTTTTGCATCACTCTTAATAGTGTGAAGAGCTATTTACTATGAAAAATGTATCTCTGGTACAAGGATTTTTTTAGACCCAGGCAAACTAGTATCTTCTTGTTTTTGTGACCCCCCATCTCACTTCTCCAACCAAAAAGGCCATTGGTGCCTATTAAATGCTATGTTGTGCCTTCCTCTGACCATTTATGATTGCATGTGCATGGTATTGTTTGGGTATTTATTAGGAGCAGGTGGAACTTGCGGAATTTGATTCCATGTAATTCTGCAAAGTTACATGAAAACTCTGCAAAATTCCATGGAGTCACGCACTGATTTTTAGCTAGGAGACCTCATTCTGGGCTGAAAAAAATCAGCATGAACAGCACCATGTGTGGACTGAGTGCTCTGCTTCTCAACTTGATCATGCTCCAGCTCAAGTAGATTTTCTACTCTAGCAGCAGCTTTCTGACTGTGAACAGTTGCAACAGCCCACAACCGCCCGCATGGTGAAATCTTGACCAGTGCACTCCTAGCAACCGAAAATCACTCTATGGGACTAGAAATCTTGCTGTGCTCATCAACTTTCCATTGATGGGTCACACCTGAGACAAAACATTACCAGCAGGGGTTGGCAGAATTTTTCTGGAACTAGTCGCTAAAACTCCACCAACTCTGCCGGTGGAGCAAAATTTATCACCCGCCCCTAATATTTATATTGTACTGTAGAGCAAGTGTCTGCAATGGATCTAATTTAGCACCAGCCATGCATATGTGGTTACCCAAAGCTTCAGACTGCATTTCATGGTGATATCACTATCACTGCCTTTTTTACTGCTCAGCCAGCCTTACTGCTTCTAGAAAATGTGGCAATGCTAACACCATAGTGTGGTATTTCAGGCAGGATCTAATCTGTTAATGAATGTGTATATGTTGTTCACATTCTGCAATTATTACCCAAAAATACTTTTCAACAATGCAGCATTTGGTTCATGATGTAAGTAAGCAGTATGTAATGTTTATTACATGAAAAGTACTGAAAAATATTGTAAAACATATAAACAGCTAAGAAGACTTCATTACTGTTACTATTTTTCTTCATTTTGCAGCATTGGCTTCAGTGTTGATTTGAAATAACGGATGGGAAAATCTTTCAAATGTAACTATCACACTTCCTATTATGTACAGCAGTAGATGTAGTAATATCAGGTGAGGAAGTGAGGAAACAGTTTAATGTTTCAGATTTTTTATTTTTATATTTATTAGAAAAAAGGTGAACTTTTCATGAACATTTAGATTTTCTTTAAAAAGGTGTGCTTTTTTTCTGAACTCAAAATAACACCCATGGAGATGCTATTAATTGCAGTAAACTCTTTTTTTAAAGAGTTTTTCTCCAAGTTTCACATATCTAACCCAACACTAATAGTGTTTCTAGACTTTGATGGAATTTTGTTCCACTATGTAAAGACTACAAATTTATCACAAAATAGCTAAAGGAAAATAATTTCCTTTATTAGCCAATCACGTGTCATAAATTCAGATGAGATTGACAGAATTCATGCTAGTTGCCCCTTCCTCTTCATTTTTGAAATTAGGCCCAAGGGATGAGGTCCCCTAGGCTTTCGTGACCTGGGAAGGGAGAAGCACGCCCCTCTCTCCTTATTTAAAAAAAAATACTGATGAGGATGGGGTACCATTGGACCATGAAGGCTGGGGGATAGTATTGCATGCCCTCTCCCCACATCTAAACGACAATGGGGGATGGGATCCCAGATTTTAGATTTTTCAGTGAATATATATACATATATATATATTTTTTTTTCACTGAAAAAAACAAAGGTTATAGTGACGTTATAGTAGGGTAAGATTATATCTATGTGTATGGGTGTGTGTATGGATATGTATGTATAATAATATGTGTGTATCTATATATATCCACTAACTCCCGATTCAGAATGAACACACAATTCGGGCACAGACTCCTCAATAGCGTGCTTGTTTATCTGAAAATTAGTTACAGTCCATATGACGCGTTTTGGCCACTGTCCTGCAGCCTTGATCACATGTGAGCTATGTAATACTTACGTCTATTTAACTGATTGTTTTACCAACAGATTTTTTGACATAAAGTGATTTTTTTGCTTTTAAAACATGTGATTCTAACCTTGTGACATAATGACTGTACTATACTATTGTCACAGATACATGCAGAAAGCTGTTATGTACTCGTACTAATAGTTGCTCAAAATTAGACATCTGTAGACATTTGTGACTTAATTACAGCGTGTTTCTAAAATGTTGCTGCATAGTGTGCTGTGGTTATCTTTTTTTTTCTATTTTAGCCGACCACCGCATTCCACGAATCATCGGGTCCGCGCGGATCCAAGCTGCCAACGGCTCCAGGGCGAGAGCAAAGAGCAGGGGAGACAAAGGGGACCCCTATCTGGTCCCGCAGTGCAGCTGAAAAGGGTCTGATCGCCTATTATTAACTATCACCTGAGCCAAGGGTGCTGAATACAGAAGTCTAATCCAGGACATGAAGACCGGTCCAGACCCTAGTTTAGTAAGAACTGCTAGTAGGTATGACCACTCTATGGTATCAAAGGCCATGGAGGCGTCTAGTGATACTATCACCCCAGGCTTGTCAACAGTGTCTACTCTCCCCAACACTCTGTGGACCCTGCACAAATTGAGGGCCATGTTGCGGTGGGGCATAAAGCCCGATTGATCCGGGTGTACCAAAGTTGTAATCACCTGAAAGAGCCTTGTGGCGAGGAGTTTGGCAAGATTCTTGGGTTCTGCATTCAAGAGGGAGATCGGTCTGTAGGAGGTGCATTTATTTCTGGGTTTCCCTTCCTTGGAGATGACAACAAGTGATGCCAGCCTCTGATACGGAGGGAGAACACCCACACGTTTGCTCTCCTCAAACATGGAACAGAGATACGGGGCGAGGTCATCGGGACGCAGCTTATACAGCTCGATGGGCAGAACATTGTGCCAATGTACCTTCCCTGGTCGCAGACCCCGCATGGCTTGGGCTATTTCGTCGTTGGTGATGTCACTGTCAAGGAATTTAGTGCCTTCCTCCGAGAGAGTGGGCAAACGGATATCACGAAGGAGGCCTGCGGACTCCTCTTCAGGGAAAGCAGAAGTAGATTGGTAAATTTTGTCATAGTGTGCAGCAAATTCGTGGACTATGTCACCAGGATCAGTGAAGACCCCGCCCTGCTCGTTGGCCAGTTCAGGGACCATTTTGTTGGCCCGTTCCTACCTGTCCAGCCAGGCGATGAGTTTCCCAGCCTTGTCCCCCATTCATATATCCTCCCATCTCTCTCGCTCCCCCAACTCTTAGCCCTGTCAGTCGCAATACTCTTATATTCATCCCTCTTGAGCTGCAGGAGGTGCGCTGTTTCTGGGTCCAGCCCCCCAGGAGTGTTGTTCTCGAGGGTGAGAATTTCCTTCTCAATGTCCTCGAGATCTTTCTGCCTTTTTTTTTTTACTCCAGCAAAGGGCTTGCCCCCTGATCATAGATTTAAACGCCTCCCACAGAGTAAGGGGGGAATCGACTGAGCCCTAGTTCTCTTGGAAATAGAAGTCAGTTGCGGCCAGGATGGCCTTACGGACTGACGGGTTGCGGAGTTACCAGGGGTTTATGACTGCAGTCACGCCCACTCTTGTGTCCCCCAGGACCAACCGTGTCCATATTGGGGAGTGATCGGATGTGTCGGATCTCACGGATATGCGAGGTTTGGGCCGCGGGAATTATGAGTTCGTCGATACGAGAGAAGCTATGGTGAGCTCCTGAAAAGAATGTGTACTGGGTGTCGCTAGGGTGGAATGTTCGCCAGGCATCAGATAGACCAAAGGATTCTAAAAAATCTGAAAGCCAACTATGTGCCAGGCGGATGTCACACGGGGATAGCGATCAAGTGCGCCCGAGCCAACAGCATTGAAATCGCCTCCCACCAAGAGGAGACCCTTGGGAAGGGAAAGCAAATGAGTTCTGTTAGAAATGGGGGTCTCTAGTTAGCAACGGCTGGCCACTGTCAAGTAGGGACACTTCTTCCTAAGTTAGAGTAAGGGGGCTACACCCTTTGATAACCCCTGCTCAAACCTGTGGTAACGTAGCACGAGCAGCTAGGCTTATCTCAGAGGCAGTGTGTGAAGCATTTATGATCATACACAATAACACAGTGAAGAACACTACAAAGGGACACCATATAAGTAGTTATAAAAAATAGGTATCTTTATATAGACTTAAAAACATTAAAAAGCCAAAATATTGTAACATGGGATTATTCTTGAAATGCTGCAAAAATAGTTCAGGGTGCGCAAGAGGGGGTTCCGGTCAAAGCAGTGGTCTCTGCAATCTGGGTACTTACAAAGTACCTGGATTCTGGAGCAAAACAAACAAAGTGGCACAATGAAGCTGTAGCGATGATTTTCTGAACGCGAGGCCGGTGGTGCGATGAATCCTGGCCGCGAGGTAGGAGACGATGCGCTGATCTGCTGATGCATGCGGAAGCGAGGCGACAGGCTTCTTCACGCTAGGCCGTTGATGTGAGGACTCCTTGCTGCGGGGGAAGGAGGTGAGGCGACAATACTGTTGAGTGTGTGAGTAGGTTGTGATGCAAAGAAATTGCGCTCTGCTTGGGAGTGATGATCCGGGTGCGATGCGAGGACAAGGGTGGTTGCTATGCATCTGCGCTGCGATGCCAGAGTGCGCCAATCGCTGGGATGCGACGCTCTTGATGCAATGGAACGGGTGTAGTGGGCACTCAGCGGCAACAGCGCAATGGCACTTGGTGACGCTCTCAGATGCGGCGGCCCGTAACCATGCATTAGAAATGATCTCAGCACTCTCTTCTCTGGAGTAGAACTAGAGGTCCTGGAACTCACAGGTGCCTCACCTGCAGATAGAAATCCTCGCCGGGAGGAATCAGGAGGCTGGTGGTGGAGTCAGATGTGACTGTGACTCCAACAGGAGGCTAGCTCTCTTCTAGCCCTTGGGTGATTGCTTTAGCAAAGATAAAAGTTCTCTCAAAAGTCCTTTTCCCTTTTCTTCCAAGTCCAGGGGAAAATACTGCAGGTTAATCCAAGACATAGCATGCAAGCACAAGGACAGTCCTCTCCTGCAGATTCCTTCAGTGACACTGACAGAGGTTAGTCTTGACATCCAGGAGCAATACAAAATGTAGGGGTTTGGGCACAGATATTTAAACCCCAAATATCTTTGTTCTAAAAAGTCACTAGTCACTGAACCCAGCCAAAACCAGTTCTGCTCAGTCCTGGAGCACTTTGTTTACCAGGTTGCATCCTTCCTTTCAGAAAGATGGGGTCTGCCATCAGACGCACAGTAGGAGGTGGAGCCATTAATCACCTTGCCAGGCACAGCCCTATTCAGGTCAAGGAGCTACCCCTCCCCAATACTCAATGCAGATCTCTCTATTCAGCCCAGGTCTGACTCAGCCTGCCTTGCCCCTCTAAACCCAGACAGCCAATACACATAACAGCAGAGCACATTGGAAGGCTTAGGCAAGAAAATACCCACTTTTTAAAAGTGGTATTTTCAAACACAGAATGTTAAAACCAACTTCACTAAAAGGTGTATTTTATCAATCTGAGTTCAGGCATACTACACTTGAGTTTCTATCATGTTACCTGAGTCAGTTAGAAATATAAGATGTAATAATCAACCTGCACATTCTAGCTATGGAGAACAGGTAGCCTTGCAGTAGTGAAAAACGAAATGGGGTGTAATTCACTACCAGGACATGCTACACATATCAAGCCATGTCCTACCTTACACACACAATGCACCCTACCATAGGGGTGACTGATATGATGCCAAGGGAAGGTTCAGGGGCTTGGAAGTGTGGGCACTTCACAGCCAAGATGGCAGTTCTGGACTGCACACAGACACTGCAGTGGCTGTTCTGATGTACACTTTACAAGCTGCCTCTGTGAGTGGCACAAACCAGCGCTGCAGGTTCACCAGCAGTATTTTGGTTACCAACCCTGGGCAGACACAGGCCACACTACTAGGGACTAACAGGTAAACCAAATAAGCCCATCATTGATATACCAATTCACAGTCATATTTACACAGGGAGAGCATAGGCACTTTAGCACTTTTCAGCAGTGGTAAAGTGCCCAGAGTCATACAGCTGACAAAAACAGGTCAGGAAAAATCCAGGAGGAAGGCAAAAAGTTTAAGGATGACCCTGCAAAAAGGGCCATTTCCAACAAGTTCCTAGGTCAGCAAAGGTTTGCATCGGCAGGCCCGGTGGCACATATACCGATATCAAGGTGAGTATACTGCCCTCACACTGGCCCGTCACCATGACATACCTGCCCCATTAATCTAGTGTGCAATACTTGTGTGTGGAAGGGAAAAGCATTTTTAATAAGGATTTCTACCCCCCTGGATCAGGAGGTGAAGCCAGAGTGTGCTATCAGCTTATAGCCCCATCTGTTTAAGGCCCTGCAGGAGTTACCCATGAGGTGTATCTCCTGAAGAAAAACAACATCTGGGGAGTGGCGTTTAAGATATTGGAGGACTAAGGTACATTTTACCCTGTCACCAAGCTCATTGATGTTTCAACTCATTAGAGTGGATCTTCTATCCCACTAGGTAGTATTAAGTGTGTGCTTGCCTCTAAATGTCATCTCAGTTAATGCTGTTGATCGAACAAATACAAACAAAACCGCTACCCACTCCAAACACCAACCACCCCCTCCCTGCTCCCCGGCACACTGGGCCTAGAACTACCCATGAAAAAACTTGCCCATCCCAAAAACTAAGTGACTACATGTGAGGAAAGAGGAACTTGCTCCAACTCCCAGCCAACCACTCTAGGCAAGGTAAAACAATATGAGCCCCCGCGGGGGACAGCGTCCCGTGTCTCCCCGAGCGGAAAGAGGCTAGTAAGGAATAGGCCAGTCAATGCACCCCCCATCTGTAAGGGCCACCCCCGGGAGTCGGACCAGAGCCGCTTCAGGCCTAGAACAAAACATATGAATGAGGTTACTCAGACAGGTCCAAGGGGATGTCAGAGTCGCACGCTAGAGCAGTCTCAGTGGGTGTTGTGTTCAGTCGCAACCCTCCAACCATCCAGCCAGTCCTCCACATCCTCTGAACGATCGAAAAACCATGGTTTGCCATCTGCCCCAACTCGCAACTTGGCCGTAAAGAGCGTGGCGTATTTAAGGCCTTTGTCTCTGAGTTTCTTCTTGACGGCAAGAAAGGACCTCCTTTGTTGTTGCACAACTTGGGTGAAATCTGGAAAAAAATTAATGACTGCATTCTCAAAATTGAGAGGGGGAGCTGCACTGGCACATTGCAAGATTGTGCCTCGGTCGCGAAAGTGGAGCAGCCTGGCCAAAAGGGGTCTGGGGGGGGCCTGGCTTCGGACGTCCCCCGCAGACCCTGTGCGCCCGCTCCACCACGAAGAACCTGGACAGTCCCTTAGGGCATAGATGCTTTAGTGTTAGGTCCTTGACAAAACGGTCTGATGACTGCCCCTCCACTCTCTCCGGCACTCCGATGATGCAGATGTTGTTGCTCCTGGAGCGCCCTTCGTAGTCGTCCAGCTTGTCCTCCGCATATTTTTGGAAAGATTGCAGATTTGGGAGTTCAGTGTAGATCTGTGAGATGACCTCGACCAGGCTGGTTGTGGTCACCTGGAGCTGCTGGACCTTCTCACTCATTTTCGCAAAGTTGGCCCTGATGAGAGTCACCTCCACTGCTATTGCGTCCGTTCTTTGTTCCATTGATTGTGCGGACCCCAGCTATCGCCTCTAGGACGTCTTGCCGAGTCCAGTTGACTCTTCTTGGGAGGGAGTCGAAGAGCTAATGGCTTTGGAATAGGTGTATTTACCCGGTTTGCTACGACTATTTGGTGGCCCTTCCACTTATGACTGCAAGCCCACCACTCCACTCCTCACAATCCGTGTGTGAGACGCACTGGCCACGTCTCTGGTCCTCAGGTGGGTCACTCCACTACACCACACCTCCGAGTGACCCAGAGTGCCACAGCAGCAATTGATGTACAAGTGGGGAGGGAGAAGGAGGAGACAAGGTGTTGCCAGGGGGGCCGTGTCATCAATGTGGCGATACTTCAGGCCTCGAGGAGGACCACATCGGCGTCCTTTTCCAATGGGCAATTTGTTTTATTACATGCCCCTCAGCACAGCACCTCAGGGGCCTCTGTCTGGTCGCAGTATGTCTCTATGGGCAGCCACAATATCAGGCGGGGCGGTCTCGATCCTCAGCTTGGAACTCAATGATTCAGGCTCACCTGGGAAGGCCGGGGGGAGGCACACCTGGTGTTGCAGCTGCCAGCCAATTCACCCCCCGAGGCCAATCACTGCCACTCAATGAGGTCAGATGTGGTGTCGCCTGCCCGTAGATGTCCCACTGATTCAATCGTTCCGGCCGGCACCCGTAGGGCTTCTCAATAAGGCTGCAAAAGGCCTCGTGGGGCAGCCGGAGTGAAGGAGCTGCATGGGGGGAACCTCTGCTGCCTCTTCCGCTCTCCAGATTGATGTGGGGCAGGGCGCCTTCTCCGCAAGCCCTCCTGCTCTGCTCCCCCGGGACGAGGCTAGAATCCCCGGAGTCTCGCTGTCCTCACAGCCGCCTGCAGGACACGCGGGGAACCCAGTCACCAAAGACCCAGGATCAGCGCAGCGGGTAGGCCGCCAAGATGATCAAGCTTCTAACCCACACTCAAGACCAGCGGGGCTGCAGTGACCGGCCAGGCAGCAACTAGGGCACTTATGGGGCCTGATCCGTAGGTGGGGGGCGGATAGGTTTGGTGGATGATGTGGTTTTGGGCTGTCAGAGATGGAGCTGCTCTCTCACGCGGCCATCTCGCTTCAGTGCGAAGCCATGCCCCTTTGCTGTGGTAATGAATGTTTGCGACCAGAGAAGCGTGCAGCCGCCAGCAGACGTAGAGAGAACGAATACTCACGCCTCTGGGGCACGACTTAGGCGCCTCTGGTCCCACAAAACGCGATTGAAAGTAAAGCGCTGTGGACTCAGAAAGTTTGGCATTATATAAACAGGTAGTTTTATCGGCAAGGCAAAATCAGAAGCCACGCCAGAAGGGACAGAAGTAACCATATGTGATACCAAACTCGACTCATTCAGCTGAAAATTCTTAAACATTTTACGTATAAGGAACATTAATACAGGCCAAGCTCGAAAACTGATCACGAGTTCATGCGGTTTGAGTAATAACATTATCACAGAGGACGACCGCATAACCACTAGAGCCCGATCCTTCACACTCAAGAGGAACATATGTATACTACGACAGAAACTGATTCTTTGTCTTGATAAAGGTGGATAGAATTTCAACAAACCACCGAAACGCGTCGACGCCCTAGTACAGTGTGATTCATGGTTCAGACACTGAGGTTGACATAGTATAATCTTAGACTGCATAACACCGGTGCCTTAAAAAAGAATATCAGAACACACACCTTGTATTGCACAAACTGTATGTCTTACTGTTTTTTTGTCTGTTCTTAGCAATATTGCTGGTCAATATTGAATGTGGGATTGTCATTTTATTGTTATATTTATTTTATCCTGTGCTAAGCAGATCACTTGGTTTTCTGCTTTTTTTAACTTTACTGTATACAATTAAAAATTTTACTTTTAATTTTCTTGTTATAGTTATTGCTTTTTTCCATTTATAGTGTTTATGTACATGACCTTGCTCAAGGGAATTTTTGTTGTTTTATATTGGGTAATCTTTAATGAAACACTAGTCTGTTAATTAGCTGTATATCTAACCAACTGTTAAAATTTACTCTAAGACCAAATTGCTATTTAACAATTAGAATCATCCTGTAACAAAATAAGAGCAGAAATATATACAGACCCACTGTTGTATAAATTCATGAAAAAAATGCTATGGCATTAAATATGTTGAGCTTGCTTACAATGATTGTCACAATAATATATATGTCAAGACAAAAAAGTAGTTATAAACTATGCCACAAAGTTTAAAGTGCAATACTACAAAGTGCTTTCGTGTAAAGTGCTAGTGCTATACATCACGTATATATTTATTGCCTCTAAAAACAGCCCCTAAAATCTTAGTTGATGTGTGAAATAATTTGTAAAACCATATATATTCAATAAAGTGCGAAGTACAATGGCCTTTGTGCAAATATTAACTTTAAACCAGATGTTGTTGGATATTAGCTCTCATACTATAAGCCCTACTATATGGAAAGTCCCTGTTTGACTTGTTTGCGCACTGGGTCATATTGGTTGATATAGGGTCATGGCCTTCCATATCTGTACAGACCGGGAGGAAGAGTCTTAAGGAACATGATATATATGCATATAAAGATCGTGAATACTATATGCAGCAAAAAGGGGTGAAAATAGTGGGGACACCTACGAGATGCCTAAACATATCAGCGAAGAGAAAACTTAGTTTGAGTGACGATCCTCAGCTATGAACCAGACAGTGGTTAGTATATACTCATTTATAGATAGTTGTAAAGATCTTCACTAATATTGAGCCTGTTGGGCGTTTTCGTGTTGAGTTCAAGTATATACCGTGTTTCAAGTTGTCATAAAAGCTTTTCACAGTTGATGGTGATGTCAAAAATAACATATTATTGCAGATGGCTGAGATTGTTGCTATGCACCTCCGCGAAGGGACGTGCCACTGGATATGTATGATACTAAATTGAATTGAGGATCACCCTGAGGTGTTGCAAAATGTGCACATGCACCTGTAATTTGGTGCTACCCTCGTATTTAAGATTACAGGTACATTGTAGGACATGAATTGCTAATTCTGTTATGCACGTGTATTTAGGATTGATTACATTTGGTTTGGTGCAAAATTCTGCAGTTACTTGAGTAGTATTGATGCCAAATCGACATGCTCTACAACTACTACACTTGAAGAAGCCTTTTTTTATCAGACAGCCAGTTTATTTTAGGACTCACCTCTGGGCTGCATGTCACCAGCGCATCCCTCATTGAGTATGTTTGGCGATATGTTACGGCGGGCCTTTTGGGAACTATGGCACCTATTACAGGGTCAGTCAAAATATTTTGCCATTGTCTCTTGAAGATGGATCTGATAGTTCTTTCTTCTTTACTATCAGTAATGATAAGGCATGCTTCTACTGTGTTGGTCACACTAGTATTGAGGGTTACAGGGGTTACAGCACCTGCACCCTGCGCTGTGTCATTAATAACTGTCATTGTCTGCTCTCTTTGTATTGTGTGGGCTTTATTGATTGCTTTTTTGAAGTTCTTTGCACTGTAGCCTCGTGCCCTAAATCCCTTATAGCTTTCAGTTTGATAATGTGACAGATCACTTCCCAGGCTGCAATTTCTACGCAACCGCAGCATCTTACCATAGGGAATACTTTCTAATAGGTGCCGGGGATGGAAACTCGGCGCATGTAGCGTTGAGTTTCCAGCTGTGGATTTGCGTGTAATTTGAATTGTTGTGATTGATTGTACACCGTTACATCACGACAATCAATGGATGTGGTGCTAATGTTGGCAGTGAATTCTAGATTCATGTCATTTTTGTTCAATTTCATCACAAAAATCATTTCACTGGCTTGAGTCCCTCTCCATACTACAAACACATCATCTATGAAGCGTAGCCAGGCCACAGTATTGTTGGTCCATTCACTGTGGTGTACAGATCTGAGAACCCGCGCCTCCAACCAGCCCACTTGAAGACAAGCGTAGCTAGGGGAGAAGCAGGCTCCCATATTCGAACCTCTTAATTGCTGAAAAATATTGTTGTCGAATAGAAAAGATTTGTTATTCAAATACCAATTAATCAATCCAAAAAAAGTGGACTCTCACCCAATATAGATTGTTTTTTGTTAACCACTAGGATTAAAGGTCTCCGAAAGTCGTGGGTATATTTTGTCAAAAAAATAATAAAAAACTGGTACTATACCATACTTAACACCCGTAATTTACATAAACAATATGTGACATCATCAGCAGTGGATTGCGGGCGCGCGAGTTATAGTTAGTACAACTAACTATAACAGAGGAATTTCAATGGTTTTGTATGAGTGAAATATCCAGCTAACTATAACACCCCTAAAACCTATGGTTTTTTCAGTGAATTTATGAGGTTTTTTAAATGCTAATTCCTAACTATAACATGTCTGAAACCTATGTTTTTTTCAGTGAATTTCAAAGGTTTTTTAAATGACATTTTTAAATATATTTCTTAATCAGTTTTTTTATATTTTTTTAAATACATTTTTTTAAACTACTTATTTTTAGATATATTTGTTTAAAATTAGTGTACACATATTTTTTTAAATATTGAAAAAAAAATAGATATATTTTCTAAATATTTTATATTATTTTAAATATACTTATATTATTTTTTTTGTTTTGTTTTGTTTTACTTTTTTTTGTAGTCGCTCACCCATAGCGCACCCTTCTCGTTCACTGGACGGAACGTGTCCGCCATTTTAGGATTGATGTGCAGGATCCGCGTACGGTGTGCGACGAGTTGGACTTTCCCAACGCGGACACTATGCGATTGGTATGCGACTTGTAGCGCATACGTGACATGTACGTATTACGCGATGGTGGCGCGGTTGTGCGTGACATCATAAGCATATCGGACGCGGTGGGTCTATATGTATATATTTAATCTAAATATTAAGACAAGACATTATCTGAGATAATTAAAAAAAAAATCTTACTTTCAATAAAGTTACATTGTTTTAAATGCAATTACGCGTACCCCATGTGACCAGAAAAAAAGAGATTTGACTGGTTCATTACACTTCCTATTGTAAGTATTGAAGGACCCCACCCATTTCATTCACTCTTGTTAGACCTTCCTGATGAGAAGACCTCTCCTAGCATGAACTGCTGTTTTTGGTTATTATACACCTGTTTGTCATCAAACTTGGAGACATGGCAGCTAATGCACCATCATCATCAGAACATTCTGATACTGAAGAATTTGTGCCTGAACCTCCCCCTCAGGAGAAGTACACTTCGATTGTATGGAAGTTTTTTACTTTTTTACCTGGGCTGACGAAGGTTAATGCAACCAAAGTTACTTGCAAAATTGTCAAGGCGATCCTCTCCATGGTAGACCCTAATAAGAAGTACTCTTGTGGAACGGCGAGTATGAGAAAACATCTTCAGACTCAACATTTTGTGAACTTCGCAAGAGAAGAAATGAGACGACTAAGAGACAATGCTCCTGCACCAATGGCTGTTCTGAGTACATCTGGAGCAACACCATCAACTACAACATCTCCTCCTGATATTCGTCCCCAATTAGGAAGAGTCAGGATGCATTGTGTACACTGTAACCGTCTTATTTGATATGGAGAGCAGTCAGTGGACCTGGTTTGTCGTGCCATTGACAACCACCGTTGTTAGTTTCCTTTTTTTTCTCCTCCTAGTTTTTAGTTCCGTTTGTCCTGTTGACTTTTTTTCCCTCTTTTAAAAAAAAAACCAAACTCAAAATCGAAAAAAAAAATCTTTTAAGAACTAACTACTTTGGTTAAAGAAAGAGCTAAACTTGTATGCTAGTGTGTGAAAGTTTACATGAATGTATGTCTAGTAGATAATTGATTGAAAGAAAGCATTTGTGGTGTATAGTGAATGGATAAGTGCAGAACTATAAGGAAGTGGGGCAGCATGACACTGTAAAGTGTTTAACTATAGCGTGCTGTGGCACTTCCAAAGCACAGGGATGTAACATATGAACATAAATATGTTGCAAGTCTGTGCTTCCCTCTGCACAGCTGCTTAAACTGCAGCCATGTGCTGACACAGGCACCCTTGCACCATGGTGCAAGGACACAGGCACCCTTGCACCATGGTGCAAGGATATCTGTGTCATGAGTACATTGTCTTTGTGCAGGAAGGCACACCTTCCTACACAAAAACAATCAGTAAAGGCATTTTTCTATTTCAATATATGCTGTGCATTGTAGCACATATTGAAAGAGAAAAAATGAGGAGAAGTGAAAACAATTCTCCTTGTTGTTCCTTGCTACACCAAATCAATATTATTTTTGATACAACTGGAGATGTATCTTGTTCTAGGAGTGTTCTGTGAAAACATGCACAGCAACAACTATAGAATGCCTCTCCAACGCAAAGTGGTGTGTATGATGAGAATGTATTTACATGGAAAACAAAATGTATGCACAGTACCTTTTCCTTTCCTTGTAAATATGAAAGAGAGTTTGTGGCTAGGCCAATTCTTATGATAGGAGTACAATTCTGTACTGCTAACAGAGAACAAGATACATTTATAAGTACCTACATTTTAGGGAACTGATAGGACATGTTTATATATTACTGAGTGGAAGGGATGGGGCCTAATATGGCATGTGCAAAAACACTCAGTGATGTGCTTTAAGTTAAAGAGTTTCATTTCTTTTAATTCTGAAATTACCAGGCCCTAAAAGACCACCATATCTCTCTATTGTATACAATAGCATGTGTTTTGCAGACAGGTGCTCTGAAGCTACTTTGGTTAAAGAAAGAGCTAAACTTGTATGGTAGTGTGTGAAGGGATGGGGCCTAATATGGCATGTGCAAAAACACTCAGTGATGTGCTTTAAGTTAAAGAGTTTCATTTCTTTTAATTCTGAAATTACCAGGCCCTACAAGACCACCATATCTCTCTATTGTATACTATACCATGTGTCTTGCAGACAGGTGCTCTGAAGCTACTTTGTTTAAAGAAAGAGCTAAACCATATCTCTCTATTGTACACTATACCATGTGTCTTGCAGACAGGTGCTCTGAAGCCGAGTCCTACTTGATACCTATCTGCAATAGAATTATCTGGCACAACTCTACTCCATCCATCTTCCCTTTTTTCAACTGCGGGCAAACCCACGCCATTTTGCATTTTAAGACTTACTTAAACTGCCCTCTGCAGTAACACATGTAAAAAACTCTACACATTTTATTCAGTTGTTTTTTTATAATGTAAATTGTGGTCAATTGCTTATTTTAGAATTAGGATCTGTGAAAGAGAAGAAAAAATAGTTATAACATGTAAAAATACATTTTTAGCAACACAGTATAATTTCAACATTTTACACAGTAATTTGTTTGCCTTTTTTTGCTGTTCTCAGAATATATTGAATTTCACTAGTAAGATTGATTTAAATCGTACTCATCACATAACAGAGGGCAAAAAAATAACAATCACTGAGATTGTTTAAAAAAAACAAGGATCCATCCATAAAAATATACTGTATAATACAAATCACACATATATAAAATTCTAACTGCTAAGAAACTTTTATAACTTTAATTTATAAATACTGTAAATGTTGTTACTTAAAAGTATACACCGAGACATTAAGCAAGAAAAAGTCCATAATTCAAACAGATACCTTTCCATGAGGCTAAATGGTATTTTTGCACTCCTTTTTATGTAAATTATCCAATGGTAATCCTATTAAATCATAATAATAAATTCCTCAGAGGCTGAATCCTCTTCCTGAAACTTTGGCTTTAGAAATATTAGTTAGGAATTTGGGAATTCGAAAGGCAAACGTTGTTTGAAAATCAACTGAGCATCATTACAAAGTGTCCAGCCTTTGTCACTTTTTAGATAGACGGTGTAATGTCCAGATGTTGTGGAAGGACCATCATGGAAAATTATTGCTGCTGCTACAAAATTCCTTCCTGATATTGATAGTTGCTTGCTACAAAACATTTTATTAAAGTTTCCAATTTTCTTCCATCAGTTGTACAACGTTGCATCATTAAAATTATATATTGTCCATATATTTGTAAAACTAATGTTGATAACATTTCTGATTTGCATTGGCTACACTCCATGTTTTGATTTGAAGCTTTAACTAATTTTTTGAAAGACACTGAATTACAGTCCGGTAATGTCAAATATAGAAATCTTTCAGTGTCTACATTAGTGCTACATTAAACATACAAATTTCACAATCATGTTCTCATTCATAACAAAGGCCAAAAACATTTTCTATTTCTACACCTTCATTTTCCAATATGGTAAGCTTATACATTAGAAATTCCCGAGCACCTTGGATATTTTGCGTAAATTGTGTAGAACCAGAACATACATCCACAACATTACGTACATCAGAAACACTATGTATTTTACTTGTACCAGCTCTCAATTTTTCATAAACAGAATGCAACATCTTTTTTCCTGATTCTCCATAATTTGCTGTTGCAAACCTTCAAGAAAAAAACCAACTTTGACCACTTCATTAGCATAGTAGTTGACAACTGAACTATTTTCAAACTGCTAATCAACAATCTCTTCAGCATTGTCCTTTTTCTTTTTGCTTGCAATGACAACATTATCTTGTTTTTTTCCCTTCTCTACACCTTCAGTACAGATATTCTCATACCTTCATTTTTGACCTACTGTACGCTTTTCAAATACAGGATATTGACCTAAATTGGGAGCATATGTTCTTCTTAACCTATTATACTCTTATACACAGTTTGCATCTGCAGTAAACTTTGTGTCTTCAAAATCAATCAAAAACAAACCAGATAATGTTCTGACTCGTGACAAAGCAACATATGCCGTACCCTCTTTAAACACAGTAGTCCCAATGTTTACCAAAGCACTGTCAACACTTAAACCTTGCGATTTATGAATAGTCACTGCATATGCCAGAGAAACTGGAAACAGTTTTCTATGGACATATACGTCTTTAACAAGCAAAAAGTGAACTGAACAATGACCAATTTGTTCAACTTTTTCAATCTGATCAAATTTAATTTTTAAGAATTCAATACCATCTTTATTCTGATAATTAACAAATTCCACAATTTGGCCCATTGCTCCATTAACTAAACCTTTTTCTACGTCCAAATTACGCCTTAAAATGACTTGACAGTTTCTACATGCATATGGATTCTTTTCTAAACCAGCAGTTTTAGATATCGATTTTTCTAAAGAATCCAATTTAGACTTTAATTTTCCTGTCAAAATAATAGTGATTCCTTCATGCTCTAATTTATCGATTGCTTCCATTTGTATTATTTCTTCATTTTCCAGTTTCAAAAGTTGTTAGTTGAATATAGAACACTCGCGCAGATTACAGATTTATTTTCTGAAATTTTCATGCATATTTTCTCAGGAACTACATTTTCATTTGGAAACAAATTGGAAAGTAATCGACTCTGCACAGCTTGTTTTTCCATGTTCTGTCAGTAGTCCAATTCTTATATCTTGGAGAATAGTTCCATAATCAACATAATTTGCCTTTCGCATATTTGTAATGAGTTTTTTGTATTCAAAATATGACCAAGTGTTCACGCTTCCAACACTACACAGAGACTTTCTGGTGTCTTCATGCGCAAGTGTTTTAAATACTGGTTGTCCCTTTACAGGAGTAAGTTGCAGTAGATCTCCAAAAAAGATGACGTGTTTTCCTCCAAATAACATGACGTACTATGTTTTAAGAATTTGCTGCATTCTTAAATGCACAAAAGCAAGGATTAAGTTTGAGACCATGTTTACCTCATCATTAATGAGAAGTTTCATTTTCTTCAGAACTCTTGAAACTTCACAACAAGCTTCTCCAGATAGCTTGTTGTATTCCAATTTGTTTTCATATTCCACAGGTAGCATTAGTAAACAATGTAAAGTAATTCCTTTAATGTTGTGTGCTGCCAACTCAGTTGGAGCAGTGACAACACAAGACAAATGCAACTCAGTTGTTTTCTGTAGATATCTTGTAATTACTTTAATTAAGAAACTTTTTCCTGTTCCAGCTTGTCCACTCACATACATTCAGATAAGGTGAAATGATGTGCATGAGCACTCTTTCTTTTCATGAAGTAATACCTGGTCAATCTGTTGTCTCACTTGCTGATATATTTGTTTCTGCTCAACATTTAGTTGTTCTTCCAAGTTTGCTAAGTTTGTAAGATCTTCTTGAGCTTGATGCACTGCTGTTTCCACCTCATTCATGGTGATTGCTGCTTAATTTTCAACAATTGTTGTCCTGGTGGATCTTGACTCAGCGCTGAAGAACTTTGACTATCTTGAGAACTGTCTCTAGCAATCTCAGCTGCAATTGTAGCTTCTTGATCAATTTCTTCGTTCAACATTTTCACATAATTTGCAAAAGCACTGCATTGTATGGTATTTTTACAAGCATTGAAGGAATATTCATAGTTTTGGAAATCTCCAAGTAATTCCAGTTCTGAACGCCATGGTTTGAACAATTGCAAAAGGGCTAAATAGTACAATTCCCTTTTATCAGAAGTGTCGCAACTCAGCTTCCTGTGATTAATCAAATTTCCTTTCGTTAGTTTCACCAAACATCCTTCGGAAAAATGACTCCATACTTTCCATCATTGATGTTCTCTGTAGTATTCCGTTTAAAAGTCTAGTTTTGCAGCACGTCATAGAGACACATGTTCTCAAGATGATGACTTCTGTTTGGGTAATATGTGTCCAACATATTCGTTTTCAAAATATCTGTACTTTCTGGATCTTTTTCTGCTAAATATTCAATTTCTTGAACATATTTCTGTATCCAATTTCACATTGCTACAAGACCTAGACTCACCCAAATGATTCTTCTAGATTTGGAGTATAGACTTGCTGATGATAACCGATCTGAGCATTTATATGCTCAGATTTCTCGATGCGATAACATCTTCAAACTGAAACTGTATAATTTCTTACTTAGAGTCTTCTCGTGAGAAATCTCTTCCCACATTTCCTTCAATTTCGTCTTTTCTGATTTTGTAATATAGGATGTTACATATCGGGCAACAGCAATGGAATTGTCCGCAACATACTGAATATCAATGTTAGCATTCCACAAGGACGGAATAACTGGGTTGTAGTCATTTATGTATTTTGACTCTCCATTTCTTCTTAAATTATAGGTATTTTTTGGAGACTTTCTTGTGATGGTATGTCGCAAAGATGACATAAAACTGTTCACTCTTCCTTTGGATATTACAGGACGTAGAAATGCAAAATGACATTTGGTGTAGAACTTATCCTTAGATGTGTACTCTCGTCGACAGTATTTTCCACATCGGTGGCTTTAGAATCATAAGATTTGTTTTCTTAAGTTGAGTTCTTCTGTGCTTTTGAGTACAGCACATGTGGCATATTCATCAATAAAAGACAAAACAGTATCATCCGCATCTGTGCCAAATTTGGGGGCATCCTAAATCCATAATAGCATATGTATATGAGGAGCACCTCTTGCTTGATATTCCTTTCTCCAAAAGAAATCCACAACTTCTCCAAGAGGAGGATTTTTTTATTGCAGATCAAAGACATCATGGCTTCAAATCTATGATTGAAATACCTGCATACATTAACAGGATCCAAAGAGCATAATTCCCCAGGTGTCTTGTATATTATATTTTGTATATTGCAATTTGACTCTTGAAGAAATTCAAGTAAATCATCCCAAGCGTACTCAGCACAGCTTAGAGTAAGGCACCATGTAGGAGTTCCTAAGTTCCGTAGCATACATTTCAGTTCTCCATGACGACGGTGCCAATATTCATTAGTCCCATGCTGACATGCCATCAGATTAATGAGCTGAGATTCTAAATGATCATCTCTCTGATGCACTTTATCCATAAAATCTTTTGCAGATACATCTGCAGACTGCATATGAAAGTCCAGACAAGTCACTCTCAAATAAAAGATCAAATATAAAAGGAATATATTGTCGAAATCTTGGATCTTCTGCATATAATCATGTTGTCGGATATTCAGAAAGAGTGTCTAGAGAAGTAGAATTCCAACAACAATATCGCCAGCCTTTTTTAGACGGGGGCCGGAGAGGCCGGAGAGGCCGGAGAGGAAGAGGGAAGAGAAGAGGGGCGAATCAACCAACGAACCATGTGTCGTGGGAAGACAACGATGCGGTGAGCAACCACACCCGCAACAGGGAACAGCAACCGGGAACGGGCGGCCTTTAAGTTTAATTGCTAACCTTTCAGACAAAGTTCTGTCCCCGACCGAAGTCAAAGTTCTTGAAAAAGGACTGGGTTTCGTGCCAACAGCACGCCCCGATAAGTTTAAGCTCCACTGCGAGCCCGCGCCTTTCATCAGTAAAACTTAAACTCAAGGCTTTCTTTGAAGGTAAAGAAGACCCGAACGAAATGATGCGTAAAGGAGACACTGGACTGAGACTAAGTTCGACGTTTATTCCCCCTCCTCAATCAGTACCGGCAGCTATCACTGCTTTCGAGCAAGCGGTCTTTTTGGACCTCGAAAATTACCAGAACAGCCCATCCTTCAGCAATTTCAGTACAGCAGAACATCATGCACTGAAGTCATTACAAAATGATCAAAATATCACAATAAAACCAGCGGACAAGGGCGGAGGCCTGGTAATACAAAACACAACTGACTATGATAAGACATGCTTAGCCCTTCTAGGTGATAGGAAGAATTACAAGCTACTGCCAAGGGATCCAACACCAGACCTCAGAGAGCGAATTAACAGTCGCGTAAGGAGAGCGGAAGAATTGGGAGAAATCTCCAAAAACGAAGCAGATTTCCTCAGCACGAATGAAAATGTCACCCCCTACTTCTACACGCTACCTAAGACACATAAAAACCGGCTACCACCGCCAGGGAGGCCCATTGTGTCGGGCATAGGCTCACTATTAGAGCCTTTATCACGTTTCTGCGACTACTTCCTAAAACCGATTGTCCAGAACACCCCCTCATACCTAAAGGATACCAAGAGCCTTCTTCGATTGCTCCAAGATCTAGACCTTACAGGTGACACAGTAACACTGGTCACATTAGACATCGAGAGTCTGTACACTAGTATTCCCCAGGATGACACCATCAAGGTATTGGGGACGGCTCTAGATTCTGTCTCCTGGAACTATCAGACATCAAAGAGTTTCATCTTGGATTGCGCCACCATAGCGCTGAAGGAGAACTTTTTCTCCTATAAAAACAATCTCTACCTACAAACCACTGGGACGTCTATGGGCAGTACTTTTGCCCCTAGTGTGGCGGGTCTGTATGTCGCTGACTTCGAAGCGAAGTTTATATTACAACCCAACAGCCCCCACACAAGTTCCGTTAAAATCTGGAAACGAGACATTGACGACGTCCTGGTGGTTTGGACAGGTGACAGCACTGAGTTACAGATCTTCCTCACCTGGATTAATACTCTTGATCAGAACTTGAAATTTACTTCGGAATCCAGTCAGTCCGAAGTGACCTTTCTAGATGTGACCATTACAGTCACCGGTACAAGGCTCACCACAAAGACATATCAGAAACCCACGGCACGGAACAACCTCCTGGAATTCACCAGTTTCCACCCTCGTCCATTAAAAGAGAACTTGCCATATGGTCAGTACTTACGGATAAGACGTAATTGCACAGACCTCCAGGATTTCAAAACACAATCTGCAGAGCTCACCGAGAAATTGAAATCACGTGGCTACCCTCTGTACACCTTGAATAAAGGGTACAAAAGAGCACGCAATCAGCCACGGGAAGTCCTCCTAGAAGAGAAGGTTCCGAGCATTGAAGACATACCGCTGACATGTGTAACCACATATAGCACCATGTCCAATTACATGAAGAAGTCAGTCAATAAGAACTGGAGGATTCTGTCCAGTATCAAAAAAGACTGGGAGAAGCCTTTATTTTCTTTTAAAAAAGGACGTAGCTTGAAAGACACTTTGGTACACACACGCCCAAAACCTACAGCCCCAACTATAGAAAGACCTATCACTGATATTTGGGGACTACCGAGGGTGACGGGACACTTCCCTTGCACAAACTGCAGTGTTTGTCACCTCACGTCACATTCAAAAACATTGGAACTTGAACCAGGAAAGACCTGGACGCAGAGAGACCACACTAATTGCAATACACCTAACGTGGTCTATCTCGTCACGTGTCCCTGCGATCTCAAATATGTAGGGATGACAAGCCGCAAGGTAAAGCACAGAATCTGCGAGCATCGCTCCAATATAAGATGTAAGAAGGCAACTACCAAGATGAGCAGACATTTCTTAGAAAATAACCATACCACCAACGATATGCATTGGACAATCATTGAACATGTGAACAAGGGCAATGACCTGACAAATCGCCTCTTTGAGAAAGAACAGAGGTGGGTCTACAGAATGGGGACACATCTCTATGGTCTGAACGACGATATCCCCTGGAATACTGTGATCAAATAAACAGGCCGGCTAGTGATCAATAGAACCTTGATACACTCCTTACGCCCATGCTAAATGTAGTGCATTTTCCATCCACCTATAACCATACAGGTTAGTGGCGGGTTCACACTTTATTAATGATAGTCTTGATTGATCACACGTGGGCCCCTGTGAACGCGAATACTTGACTCCAACTGCCCTGATATAAATATTTTTTGATACCCTTGATAGGTCACAGAGTAAGTTGAAACCTTTTAAAAAAAATATATCGGTTCAATATACTCCTTTTGATTAATTACTAACTGGTCCCTGGGAGCACGATTAATTTTAAGGGGCTCCCTTTATCTAACTGCACAAATTAATACCCTTGACACGGTCTTTGTTGTAGTCTACTGTATAAGAGCGATGTTCGCCCATTAGTACATCGGTTGCGTGTCTCTGCCGTCACCAAGCAACCGTGATAGAGCCAGTCCCGCTCACGTGACCACCACGTCACTAGCCTCTTGGTCCTCTGATAGGCTAGGTCGGTCCGTAACGCGACGCCACTCTAGGCCACGCCCACCCGGAAGTAATCGCTGCCTCGGTGCCTCACCAACATAAACGGCTACCGAACGCCGCCCAGACATCTTCAGGATCCAGTCTGAGGGCGATGCAGGTAGACTGAGGGTGCCGAGCGTCGAGGGCGTGAGTAATTTCTCCCGATCCATATGATCGCAAACAAAAGCTAAGTACCGACCCCACAACGAGTTTTCACTCGTATTTACTATCATGCCGTGTCTTTGTTTTCTTCCAATTATGACTCCAACTAGGGTGTGCCGAATACGCTCCCACCCCCCTCCTGAGAACCATGGTGTTTCAATTCAACACCACAAAAGTGAGACATTTTAATTTCGTTTCCTTATCTGTAGCGATCGAATTATACAATTTAACTTGATCGCTTTGTTTTAGTATCCCTGTCTAATCACATTTACTTCACGTTTAGTGCACAGCACTTCCCAGAACCTACAGCTATGTACCCAGGGACAAAAGGTGGTGATAAAAATAACGCTATTCTACCACTAGTGTCTTTTTTGCCACTGAATGGAGCACCATAGACCTACAGCAACATTCAGTTCCTTGACTAAATGTATGTTATGTCTTATATGTATGTCTATGTCCCTTTTCCTTCCAGGTGCAGAAACCGCTAAATCGAAGCCTCCTAAACCAGGAGTCATTAGGAAGGAATTTATTCTTCCTAATTTTTTGCACTTTTTTCACTTATTTTGTTTAATTTTCACTTTCACGCCCCTAGGTAAGGGTGGGCCTTAGCGCGTCCATACCGCCAGGGTATAGAACACACTTTAGTCCTGAAGAATTGCCGGGTAAAATTACACCGTTTCGATGGCAAGAAACATGTCGACTGATGAATAGGAATCCCCCACTCAATTTAAAGTGGACTGCTTCCATACACATTATTTTAACCATTGTCTTTAGTGGTCATAGAATAAAATTTTCAATGTGATACACTACTGACTCTTTTTAAACTCTCATCACTCACTAGTTAAGTATCACACAACACGCCCTTAACTCACTATCCCGCTCCGCAGTAATTCTGGCATTGCAGCACACCAAAGAGACATTCGGTCTCTTTGGTGAAGCCCAATGATGAAGCATGTCATCACTAGGTGGTGAGTGAGGGCTTTCTTAAAACGTCCTAGTGAGGTCGTCTCAGAAATTTGAGTTTACTGCTCCCCACTGTGGCAAAAACCTGTAAACCTACTTCTCTAGACACTCTTTTTTTGTTTATGTATATATGACCGGGGATTAAGAGTGTCATTCGACTCTCCCTATCTCTCTTCTTGTTGAACCACGTCGGATATTCAGATGCAGGAATCTGCACAGGACTTTCATCATATCGTCCTCCTTTTCTAGTTGGGAACAACTGCGGAAAACAATGAGCTTCCCAGCTCTCTTCCCATACACTCATGGGACGTACTTTTGCTTTTTTCATTTGGAACAACTCAATAGTGTTCCCCATCACTTCTTTAGAATGAAGTGGATGCACACTGTACTGTTCATAGATTTCTTCACATCTTAACATGTCCACTTTTTCAATTTGTCCACTTGATGTTTCAGTATCTTCTGCTAAAAGTATTTCTTCTTCTCCCATATAAACATTTTTATAGTATGTATTGTTTTTTATCAAATACAAAGTTGCCTTCTGTACTTTCCTAACATCCACTAACTCCTGCCAGATTTTCTTATTCTTAGTTGGCACACCATTACCAAGAATAACTAGTGGTTCACCTTCTACACACTCTACACCAGTAGTTTAAATATTTTTCTTTAAATCTAACGGTAAATACACAACTCCTCCTTGTAAATCTGAAGGAGGAAATGTACCTGTTTTAGGCTCCATACGAACAATAGCCTGAAACGGGTGCACACATTGAATGAGAATAGACTCATAGGTGTTTAAATCTGTCAATTCTGGAGGAATAGCAACTAACTCTAAATTCTTATGCACAGCTCTAGCGGGCAATTTATTCTCATCTAATTTGTTATAACAATATTTACAAATACGCTGATCAGAACCCAAATCAAAACAATTCTCTACCAACAAATAAGTTTCAAATTCCTTTCTCTTATCATTATTTTCTTTTTCACTTTTTAAATACGGATCAACACTCGTAGTATAATTTTTATAGTGAGTTCGCCAACAGCAAATACAAGAAAAATTTGGCCTTTCACCTGAAATCACCTTAAACGTTGTAATTTCACTTTTAACATTTTTTGTACAACTATGTTCAACATTCATTACATCATTTTCTTCTATTAATGTCTGAGTTTCTTCACTCTCTTGTTCAATCCCAAAGTAACAAAACTCAATATCATCACAAACCTCCTTCACATCTGATACTGACCCACGCAAAATAGCACTGTTCAACTCATTTAACTTTAGTGCTGGACTTTTTGCATAATACAATCTAATCACTAACTTCCGCATTTGAGTATGATGTACTGCCAACATCCTGAAATGGTGAAAAACACTTTGACATACTTTCCTAGAAAGACAAGCCAGAGAATGACCTTGCAAACCAGTATTTTTCTCACTCTGCAAGGGTCTAATCCTTGAAACAGCTTAATCTTTTGTTTAACACTTTTTTTACTATATGCTCGTAAGAAATTACGTAATTTATCAATAGATTCTTGTCGTACACTACAAATACTACGGCAATCCCAAGTGTACACTGGGGCTTTAGGACGTCTGCCTAGAACTTCAGCAGCTATCACTTCTTCTGCATTTCTGGGAACCATTTTCTCTTTGTCAATTGGACAACCATTGCTAACCTCAAAAGCTTGACCACTGGTGTCAACTGCATGCAACAAATCATTGGTCCTATAATAACTCTCTTCATTCAAAAAACGGCTCAGAACTTAACCTGTCTTTCCATTCCCCTAAAAAAAAATATTATTCTCCTCTTACTTTTGGCCTTCATTAAATGGATTGGTTTATCTAGTGATTGAATTCTGTTTAATACTAAAATGAATAGTTTTCTTTTTACTTCAAAAGCCTTTTCAACAATGGATTTGATATGCTTCTTCCTTTTATAAAATAGTGCTCTCTTTTTATATTTCTTCGCATCTTTCAGTAAATTATGTAGCACTCTGTTGTAAAATAATTTTTGGCGTATTTCTTTATACTGATTTTGTCTTCTTTTACCATACATCGTGTCCTTTGACTGTCCATTTGCTTTTTTTCCTTTCCTATTATTTTGACTATTTTTTCTAGTTGAAGCATTGTCAGTAGTTTCAGCATTCTATACATTCTGTCTGGCCCTACAAACATTTTTAATAAATTGCATTGTCGTCTTACCAGAAGATTTTGTCTTTTTAGCCACATTATGTTGGACATCCAATACTTGTCTCCTTTTTCTGTTCTTGCCTTTGTCTTATTTTGTCGGGCATGATAACTTTATTGTAATGATGATAAACAGTATCTGTAACAAATATTCATAAATAAGTGTAAATTAATAACTTTATAAATTATACTGTTCTATTACTATATGAACACATTCCATATAAATTCTGACTGCATGACTACATGCATACTGTCTGAATGATTACAGTACTATAAGGAGAGACACTGGGTGAATTCATAATTGGTTGAGTTTTACTTTAGTGAATGGATTAGTGCATGGTACTGAAACAGTCACTATGGCATTGCAAGGGCAGTCGCAGGGTGTTTGCTGGAGTGTATGGATACTGACTAGAGAATTGTAGGCCTGAAACACAAGTGAAAATGTGGTAGACCACTACATGCATAGTGCATAGCAGTTTGAAGCACTCCATAACCCTAAAGCCTAGCTCACTGCATGAGTACAAGCTTACCGACTGAATGATGACAGTACTATAAGGAGAGACACGGGTGAATCCATAATTGGTTGAGTTTTACTTTAGTAAATGGATTACTACACAGTGACTTTGCTGTAGTGATTGGATAGTGACTGGGGAATTGTAGGCCTGAATCACAAGTGTGAAGCTGGTTAGACTACTGCATGCATAGTTCATAGCGGTTTGAAGCACTCCATGCCCTAAAGCCTGGCTCACTGCATGGGTACATGCTCACTGACTGAATGATTACAGTACTATAAGGAGAGACACTGGGTAAATTCTTAATTGGTTGAGTTTTACTTTAGTGAATGGATTACTACATAGTACTGAAAGAGTCACTTTGGAATTGCAACAGCAGTCACAGTGAGTTTACTGGAGTGTATGGATAGTGACTGGGGAATTGTAGGCCTGAAACACAAATGTGAAGGTGGTTAGACCACTACATGAGTAGTGCTAGGTGTTTGAAGCACTCCGTTCCCTAAATCCTGGATCACTGCATCAGTACATGTATACTGACAGAATAATTACAGTCCTATAAGGAGAGACAGTGGGTGAATTCATAATTGATTCAGTTTTACTTTACTGAAAGGATTACTACATGGTACTGAAAGAGTCACTATGGGATTGCAAGAACACTCAGAGAGTGTTTGCTGGAGTGTATGGATACTAACTGAGAAATTGTAGGCCTGAAACACAAGTGTGAAGGTGGTTAGACTACTACATGCATAGTGCATAGGAGTTTCAAGCACTGTATGCCCTAAAGCCTGGCTCACTGCATGAGTACATGTACTTATTGTCTGCAAACACAACAAGCAACAAAATGATTCTCTCTCAATTTTCCCAAATGCACACTGACTCACAGTGTGATTCTAGACAAATAACAGTATCCCTTGCACTTCACTGAAAGGATTACTATATGCTACTGAAAGAGTCACTATGGGATTGCAAGAGCACTTACAGGGTGTTTGCTGGAGTGTATGGATACTAACTGGGGAATTGTAGGCCTGAAACACAAGTTTGAACGTGGTTAGACTACTACATACATAGTGCATGGGAGTTTGAAGCACTGCATGCCCTAAAGCCTAGCTTACTGAATGAGTACATGTACTTATGGGTCTGCAAACACATCAAGCAACTATTAGACACATTTCATTACTGCATTTTACTGTTAAAGCCTAACTCATTTTGCAAATATATAACTAATGATTTTTTTCTAATTCTAACAACATGTGAGAACACAGTAGGTTTTTAATCAATTATATGACTGAAAACACATGTAGTACTGAAATGCACACAGACTCACAGTGTGATTCTAGACAAGCAACACTATGCCTTACATTTTACCAAAACACATTTAGTAATCTACAAAACATAAGGTGACTGCACACATTACAAAACATTTTCTACTAAAAATTAGTATAGAATGCTTCTCTCAGAAAGATTCCTAAATGCACACAGACTCACTGTGTGATGCTAGACAAGTTACACCATCTCTTATATTTTACCAAAATAAATGTACTAGTCTACAAGATGTAAGGTGACTGCACACATTCCAAAATATTTTCTACTACACATTAGTACCAAAATGCTTCTCTCAGAATGATTCCTAAATGCATACAGACTCACTGTGTGATTCTAGACAAACAACACTATCCCTTGTATTTTACCAAAACACATTTCATAGTCTGGAAGGAGTACTGCATTTTAGAGTAGAAACTTGACTTATTTTGCAAATACATAAAGAATAACTGCTTTCTAATTTTAAGAAAATATTTAAACAACACACATTTTTAAACAGTTATCTGTCTGCAAACACATGATATACACAAATACTTATCTCAGAATGGTTTCTAAATGCACACACACTCACAATAAGATTCTAGTAAAAAAAGTACTCCCTGCACTTTAGCAGGAAAAACACATTAATCTTATTAAAAACAAACACACTACATACAACCCCTTACAAATTAATAACTCAACTTTCAAATAATTTTGTAGATTAAGAAGTATGTCAGTCACACACCAGATTTTCTTATACAGAATCTCTGTACCGTGCAGCTGTCAGCAAAACCAAAGAATGGCAAAGTTTCCCTCTCATTTTCAACACATATACATGTAAACATCAAATCACATTGCTTCCCACATTAATTCAAAAGCAAACACACATTTCTTTGGTGACACATTTCAACCCTTTCCAAGTGACAGAAATGTGAACCCTATCCCTAATCTGCTCACGGCCTGTTACCATAGAAACAGTTCATGGAACACTTAACTGAACGCATAGGTCAGAAGTTCAACACACAATATTGCTACTCTAAACAGCAAGTGTGCTTGACTATTCAAAATATCAGCGTATCATATGTAATCTATCTTTTAAATACTTTTTGTAAACCAACAAAAAACATGCTTTCAAAAAACAGAAAAATGCACCCTACTAAAATGATCTAAAAAGAACAATCATTTATTGTCTTTTTTCCAAACAGCATTTTATCCACCATTTTAGAAAAATCTCACTTCTCAAACTGCCATTTCACATACAGAGACCATCTGAGTACATCCAAACCTCCCTTCAAGATGCGTAGAGTGTGGATTGTGGGACACAGCTATTTTTTCTAGAGCCGACGGTATGCAGAAAACAGAAGCATGGACAAAGACCTAGGTTTACCAAATGTAGACAATAAATGGATTGGACATTGAGGGTTAAAGTGGCTCCAATTAATGCCATTGGTTAAATCCTTTTTGCATCTCCAACACCCTGACCTCATAATTGTGCACTGTGGTGGCAATGACCTAGGCACTTTCACTGGGGTAGGTCTGGAAATGCTTATGACGGACACCTTTAGAGAATTGATGTCACTTGTCCCCCAAACTGCCTTTGTCTATTCTAACATACGCCAAAGGCAGAATTGGAACTGGTTCAATCAACTTTGTTGACAGATTTAGAAAGCTAGGAAACATGTCAATAAATTTGTTTCTGCTTTTCTCCGAGATTATAGAATGGGGCCATTTACCACAACAATCTGCGTTTCAACATGGATGGCATCTATAAGAGAGATGGTGTACATTTTACAAATGAGGGTAACAGAGGTTTCCTCCTGGACTTTAGACTCTGCATAGGTACTTACTTGTAGGCACCGACATCTCTCAATAAACACAAGGGCTATTTTTAGAGCCACCTAAGAACTAAACACTAAAGCTTGCTATATATATAAAAAAAATTATGTGATTTTTTGCTTGGAGTCGCGCACCCAACGCGTCATAGTCGTGCACCGAACGCTTACAAGTCGTGCACTAAACGCACTGGAGTCGTGCACCCTACAGCTTGTGAGTCGTGCATCCAACGCGTGCACACCAGGGGGCTGCACTGAGCGCCGCACTGGGTGCGCGACTCCTAATTTTACCGTAAAATAAAAAATAGCCCCTAACACTAATTTCTAATATCCCCGGGGACTCCATGACACGGGGCTTATAAAAAACGTTGGGGACCATGAGGGGAGCCGAAATGCCCCCACGGTCCTGCCGGCTCCCCACGTCCTTCGGGAGCCGGCATTGCTTTTCCAGATGGGGATCTGCTAACATGCAGCTCCCCATGTGGAAAAGCAATATGGTTTGGATTTTGAAAGAGAGGGCAGGTTTCCCTGCTCTCTCTTTCAAAATCCAAACCAAGTTTGCTATGGGAGGGCGGGACACTCCCGCCCTCTCGGAGCAAACAGCAGTGTCCCGGGTGGGCACCCCAGGACACTGCAGGAGCCGACCCTGGGGTTGGCGGTCCCCAGGTCCCTCAAGGGCTCCAGGAGGGGGGGCATGCAGCCCCACTCCCACAATACAGAAAGCCCCGGGGGGTGGTGGTTGCCAGGGCTTGGGGGGGCCATTGAGCCCCTACCCACAATTATACTGGGAGGGTACTTCGAGTCCTTCCCAACAACTGATTTTGTAGCCCCGGGTGGTGGTGGTCCCTGGGGCTAGGGCAACCCTCTGGACCCCTTAAAATTTAATAATTTTGCCCCTGGGATTTTTCGCCTCCAGGGGGCTAATTATGAAAAAAAACAGTTGTATTAAAATAAAATTTACGTCAGGATCCGCTCACCCGGCTCGCACTTGCCGTATTAAAAAACATAATAATAATTGGGCCCTGGGAGTCCTTGTGGGACCCCATAAGCAGGTCTAGAGGATCAGAATATTTCTACCCTGCCCCCTTTATACCCACTTTCACACTTATTCCACTGACTTCTTCAACCTCGCTTCTACCGAGGCACGAAATGTCTACCAACAGTTCATGGTTTAGAATGTTGACAACCACTTGACAGCCAATTAGCATTCAGTGCGTGATCGGAAGGGTGCGCTGAGGATGCGCTCAGGCTTTGCTCATGGTGCGCTCAGGGCTCGCGGATCCACCGCTGCCATAGATATATAAATGCTTTTAACTGTAATTTTCTCAGGAACTACTGAACAGATTGACACCATTTAAGAAAAAGGCATGAGTCTGAACTGAGGGCTGCATCTTTGCCAAATTTGGCGTAATTCTATTTAGCAGTTCGGGCTGTAGCTGCGGCTAAAGGTCCTATGGGAAATTGCATGGGGAAAACACGTTTTGGGACCCCCCTTTTTTCTCAGCCCCCGCAACACAAATCATCCCGGAAAGGAGCGGAACAGAACTGGCCATTAATTTTGAAAATTTCGCAAAAATTAATCAACCAGCGCCAAAGTTATTCCAAATAGAATGTTGCAGATTTCCTATGGAAAATAGGTCCTAATTATAACTACCTACTGGCGACCGCCACTGGGTAATATATATATATTGTGATTGTGTGCACAGAGTTTTGTTAAGCTGCATTATGGGACTAGTAGTTCTTTGAATTGAAGGAGCAGTTAAAACTCAGTGCAGGTGCACCTCATTCCACTGTGAAGGAGGGGCCGTATGTAAAGACTGCGGTGGGAGGAACGTGACTGTTTGGAGTATTGGCATGAGAAAGGCGAAGAGCTGAAACCGGTCTGCCTCATTTATTTCCAAATAAACAGCCCGTGAAGCCCCTGCTGTGTCCTTTGTCCTTTTACCGTTGGTGAGAAGGGTTTGACTATATATATATATATACTTGTGGCAGAGGATGTCTCTAAGAAATAAATCAATGACTTTCAGCAGCTTGACTTTTAAATAATGTTATTTTAACTTACAAGTTCAGGTGATACGAGATGAATTAGACTGGCGTCACATTTATATTTGAAATATTTTTCCCACTGGAAGCTTCATCATACAATGTTCGCTACGCTTGTTATTTATGTCTGCTAACATGGTGGATATTTATTGAAGCTGCTACAATATGCATTGTGTATTTTATAATTTAGCAATTGCTTTTTCAGCATTTCGAACATGTTATTTTAGTATTTGAGCTACACAGTATGTTTGACTTACCTGAAAGTATGTCTTCCATGTTCATTATGCTTAAGTGGGAGTGTCTTTATATAGCAAGTATGTGTAATGGCGCCTTTAAGATTGACAAAGGCTTTTTGTAAGCTGAAAAGCGTCTCTTCTCCTACCTCATGGGTTGAAGGTGTCCAGAAAAAATACATCGATGCCGTACCCTGACAGCCTCGTGTCAGTGCCTTCTTCCAGGGACTTGTCTTTGGGAGCTGGATGGTGTGTTCATATATGTATATATATATCTATATATATATCTATATATATATAGATATATATATATTACCTACTGGCGGTCGCCAGTAGGTATATATAGTTAGGATTTTTTCCCTATGGGATTTTTGAAAATTCTATGTCTAATAACTTTGGCGTTTGTGGACGGAATTGGCTGAAATTTTCTGGAAAATGGAACATTTTGTTTCTGAGCAGCCCCTGGAAATTTGGGGGGGTTCGTCAAGGGGGGGCCGAGAAAAAAGGGGGGTCCCAAAACGTGTTTTTAACATTGAGTTTTCCATAGGGCGGTTGGCCTCACTTTTAGCCCGAACGGCTGAATGGATTTGCACGAAACTTGGCAAAATTGTAGGGACTGGTAGCCCGATGTGCCTTTTGTAGGTCTCAATATATGTGCTTCAGTGGATTTTGAGAAATTAACATTCAAAAAAAGATATATATCTGTAACAGCGGACCGGGCAGCGCTCCGGTTCGCGGACTTTACGCGTAACGGAACTTCGCGTAGCGAAGCTGATTGGCTCTCCGGTGTCTGTCAACATTCTAAACAGTCCGGAGCGGCCGCCATCTTGTCTCTCGGTAGGATTGAGAGACAAGAGGAGGCCAAAACAAAGGGGGAAATGACCATAAGGGGGCATAGTAGATCCTCCCTGACCCCCTAGGTTTAATGTGGAGGCTTTAAAAGGGCCCCGCGGGGCAAAAAGAAAAAATTATTTTTTTTTGTTTTTTTGCGTGGGTAGCGCCCGGTTCGCGAACCGGGAAGCGTTCTGGGCAGCGTACTATAAGGAAAAAAGAATGATAGACTTTTCAAATACTGTATGTTAATTGATTGTTGGTTTTGTTGATTATTTTTTAATTTTGTTATTTTTTAAGCAATTATTTATTATTGTGATTGTGTTTGAAAATTTAATAACATTTCTAACATTTAACTAGTTTATGCATTACATATAAAAATGATTAAAGACTCAAACAATTTTTTAATATTACATACAATTTTATTTTTCGGATTGTTTTTCAAAATCTAATAGAACGTCTAGCAATTGACTGTCCGATATGTCCTCTTGTTGAGTGAACATAAGTTCCCACATTTGACCGTCATCATAATGAAGTAAATGATCCACAGATTCTACACATTGAACTAATTCATGGTCTCGTGATTCATCCATGAAATCTGAGTCATCATTGTCCTCAATATCTTTTTCTGTGTTGTTCTCCAGAACAATTTCGAAGGAAACATTCTGCTCACCTTCCATTTTATTGCTGTAATTTGCATAAAAAATAAATATATCAGTAGAGATAGGGCACTGTTGGGTTTAAGTTCAGACAGGTACTTGTGAGTTTATAACAGAGAAGTAATCTATGGGCACTGTATGGTTTCAGGCGTGAAGTAGTACTATTAAAAAGTGCCTGTGAAGAAGCCTAAGTAAATTCATAATTATACCACAGAAACCTAAATCAATCCATAATTATAATAAAGAAGCCTTTCTCAATGTCTAACTCTTACAGAGGGATAGTATATAACTATCTGAAAAGGTATGCACCTGTTACAACGCATTCGTTACTCCGCACTACCATTACAACGCGACTTTTATAACGCATACCATTACAACGCATTGCGCTGGGGGGCGCTATAGGATAGGGAATGGTATAATTTACTATCCAACACCTTCCCTAGGGTCCACGGGGACTGGAGTTAGAATAGTAAATTATACTTACCACTATCCAGCACCCCAAAGCGCTATGCGTTGTAATGGTATGCGTTGTAATGGTCGCGTTGTAATGGTAGGTAGTTGTAACGGTATGCGGAGTAACGTCATACATCCATCTGAAAATGTTTTCAAATTTATAAAATAATATCTCACCTTCTAAAAACAAGTTTAAGTTGTGAGTGAAAATGATCTTGCAATGTAGTTCAGGAAGTAGTAGTCAAAATGGCTGTGTTTCTCTCTCTTCCTTTATATATATTCAGGTACATAGCCAATCAAATGTCAGGTAAAAAAAGTAGAAAATGAAAGTAACATTTTAATTGGTTGTCAATTCCAACACTTCAGATGTGTTTTGTGAAGTAATTTACCTCAGGGTATTTAGAGAGGTCTACAGGCTAAATGGTTAAATGGAATTTCAATCAAATTTGTGAAAATGGTAGGCATTGGTATGTACTATAAGCTAATCTATATTTGGTGAAATTGTCTCCAGTCGCTTTTCTGTAAACTACTTTCCCACCTTTTTTGATGGTGCGCTTCCCAGGGAGCGACCCGGTACGCGAACTGGCGAGCGCCCCGGTTCGCGAACCTTAAGCGTTACGGGAGTCCACCATTTTGTGTTTCGGTCGAATTAAGATACAAGATGGAGGGCAAATAATGTTCAGAATGGGTAGAAGGGGGCACGGTAGACTTATCTTGACCCCCTAAGTTTTCTGAGGGTGGCTGAGGCGGCCCATATGTGCGAAAAAAAAACATTTTTTTAAAAATTTAGCGAGGTTAGCTCCCGGTTCGCGTACCGGGTAGCGCCCCAGGGAGCGTACTTTGTTGAAAATTAGTGAAAAATGTTAGAGTAAAATAATAATTGTGAGTGATCAGATGTAGGGTAGCTCTGAGAAGAGCTTTTGGGTTTATGGTACATTTAGGTACTTATAAGTAGGTACCAATGCACAGTCTTAAATTCAGAATGAAAATTCTGTTGCCCTCATCTGAGAAGTGAACTCCATCTCCTCTGTAGATATCTTGCATGTAGTAACGCAAGTTATTGTTGTACAGGGAGCCCATTCCATGGTCTCTCATGTAAGCTGAAACAGATTTGTTTACATGCTTCCTCGACTTCTCAATTTGTGGACAAAATTGGTTTGACCACCTTCATTTCTGTCTTTGGCATATATTTGAATATACCAAGGCAGTCTGAGGAAAAAGTGCCATCAATTGCTCAAAGGTGTCCTTTAAAAGCATTTCCAGACCTACCCCAGTCAAAGTGCCCAAATCATTACCTCCACAGTGCACAATTAACAGGTCAGGTTTTGGCAAATGCATAAAGGTTTTCACCAATGGTATCAATTGGTGACATTTTAATCCTCTGTGGCCAAACCACTTAATTTCCACATCTTGTAAATTGAGGTTAGGTAAATTCCTGTTCTCAGCATACCTCTGAGCCCAATAGATGTAACTATGTCCAACAATCCAGACAGAAAACATGGTGAGAGAAGGTTCTCCTGCAATCAGATGAAGTGTGGCAATGAAATGGCAGTTGAAAAAATAAGAGTTTAAAATGAAAAAAACTGTGGAGTTTCTGTGTTAATGAAGCAGTAACAGTGATTGGTGGATTTTGATTGCTGAAAACAGAAAGTTAGGGTGCATGGATGAGTTGTTTGAAAGATGTATTTTGAGTGGTCAATAAAAAATCATTGAATGAAAGATTGCACTGGATATGCAGGTGCACTGAGAGTTCAGAGTTCAATTGCAACATTGTTGTGTGAACTTGCAAACACCAGAGGTCTTCCAAGAGGTGGTTGCCATGCAGAAAAGGCATGAAATGGCAGAGGGGGGAAGGGTTTTCATTTGAAAAAAAGTGAGGGAAGAGTTTTGATTGGGTGACATGAGAGATATGTGTGAAGAATTACAGCATTTCTGTGCTTTTGATAGCTGCAGACTCTGGAGTGCATACCTTTTGCTCTGCTGAAGACAAATTGGTGTGTTTCTGAGACTGTTTTGAAACTCAAAGTATTTGCTAAGGTGAGAAAAGATTTCTTTAATTTAGATAGAGAATAGTGTGCTTTAAGGAGAAAATTATGAAGAAAGTTGTGTTCTTCAAATGTTGCTTTGTCTCAAGTGTTTTACAAATAGATTTTGTTTCTTTGAGAAAATGTAATTGGAGAAAATGTGAAGTATTAATACTGACAGGGTGTTATTGTGCATAGGAGCTGTGGAGTCTTTTCAAATTATGATTTGAAAATCGTTTTTGAGGAAAATGAATGGTTATAATATTTATGACAAGGACATAATGGTGTATGCTTCATTATAAGGCAATTGAGTGTCTCTGATGTTATTTTTCCCATTTTAATGTAAGACCTTTCTCTGTGGAGCAAATTGCTTGTAAATATGCTCCCACCTGTGCATGGCAAATTTAGATTTTGAATGTTTGTGTTACATAGCTACGTTAAAAGTGACCCAACCATGCTGCAAAGGCAATCAAAAAACGCTTTTATGTGTCTTAAGGACATTTTAAGTCATTTCCCTATGTGCAGTGTTTTCAAATTATGATTTGAAAACCGTTTTTGGGGAAAAGGAATGGTTTGTAAATTTATGACAAGGATATAATGGTGTATGCTTCTTTATAAGGCATTTCAGTGTCTCTGATGTCATTTTTCCCATATTACATTAAAAGACCTTTCCCCGTGGGGCACATTCCTTGTAAATATGCTCCCACCTGTGCATGGCAAATTTAGATTTTGAATGTTTGTGTTACATAGCTATGTTAAAAGTGACCCAACCATGCTGGAAAGGCAATCAAAAAACGCTTTCATGTGTCTTAAGGACATTTTAAGTCATTTCCCTATGTGCAGTGTTTTCAAATTATGATTTGAAAATCGTTTTTGGGGAAAAGGAATGGTTTGTAAATTTATGACAAGGATATAATGGTGTATGCTTCTTTATAAGGCATTTCAGTGTATCTGATGTCATTTTTCCCATATTACATTAAAAGACCTTTCCCCGTGGGGCACATTCCTTGTAAATATGGTCCCACCTGTGCATGGTAAATTTAGATTTTGACTGTTTGAGTTACATAGCCATGTTAAAAGTGACCAAAAAACTTGCAAAGGCTTTAAAAAAACACTTTCATGTGTCTTAAGGACATTTTAAGTCATTTCTCCCCGGGTGCAGTGTTTTCAAATTATGACTTGAAAATCGTTTTTGACGTAAAGGAATGTTGTTAAAATTTATGTGCGCCATATGTCCCCAAATTTCTTGTTCAGGGGTGCAGCAGGGTGTTATTGAGACACCCCTGCACCTTTGGAAAAATTCCTAATTTGCGATGAGCTAATTGCTAATCGCAAATTGCACCTTCATTCCTATGGGCCTCCTGGCCCATGGAAATGAATGGGTAATTTGCAATTAGCAATTTGCTCATCGCAAATTAGGAATGGTAAAGAATCGCTATTTATTCCTTAAAATTTGCTATTTTGGAAATGCAAAATAGTTTGATGATACATATGGCGGTTCATCTCTAACAAGATAAGAAGCTTAGGGATACATTTATGATGACTGGCGCAATGAAGTGGACATCACTTACTTCATTGGTAGAGCTTTACATGTATTATCTCCTCTGTATTCTTCGTCAAGCGTAACTTTCATCTGCAATCCTGAGTAGGCCTCACCTTAAACAAACCTCTGGATAGGGCACACCTTATCGTCATCCTGAATTAATCATTTAAAATGCTAGGGACAGATTTATGATAGGTGTATGCCTCTTTTGCGCCACTGTGCGTCACTTTTGTGATGCAGCGGCGGTGCAAAAGATTTGCTATGAGGCGACAAAATTACAAATTGATGCATTTAGGCAGATGTGTCATGGTGTAAAAAAAACGTGCCACATGAAACCGATGCAGCAGTGATGCAAAAGATGCACCATGTTGCAAGACAGGCCTCACTTGGGGCCATATGTATGAAGCTAATTGGCATTTGCAAAGGTCGAAGTTCTGTGAATTTTGGCCTTTGCGAATGCAAATTAGACAAATGGTATGTATCAAACAAGTTTGATGCAAAATAAGGAATAGCAAAATTTGCTATTCTTTATTTTGCGATTGCACTGAAGGATTTGCAAATTTTGTGATTTCTTAAATGCAATGTATCAAACAAAAAATATGCAAAAAATGCCATTAAGGATTTGCAAATTACCACCAACTTCTAGTTGGTGGTAATTTGCGAATTCTTTTCAAAAAGCTTTTTTTCCAAAAAACAAAAGGTGCCATATGACGCCCATACATGCCCTTAGGGCATGTATGTGCGCCATATGCCCCCAAATTTCTTTTTCAGGGGGTGCAGCAGGGTGTTCTTGAGACACCCATGCACCCTTGGAAAAATTCCTAATTTGCGATGAGCTAATTGCTAATCGCAAATTGCACCTTCATTCCTATGGGCCTCCTGGCCCATGGAAATGAATGAGTAATTTGCAATTAGCAATTTGCTCATTGCAAATTAGGAATGGTAAAGAATCGCTATTTATTCCTTAAAATTCGCTATTTAGGAAATGCAAAATAGTTTGATGATACATATGGCAGTTCATCTCTAACAAGATAAGAAGCATAGGGATAGATTTATGATGACTGGCACAATGAAGTGGACATAACTTACTTCATTGGTAGGCCTTTACATGTATTATCTCCTCTGTATTGTTCATCAAGTGTAACTTTGATCTGAAATCCTGAGTAGGCCTCACCTTAAACAAACCTCTGGATAGGCCACACCTTATTGTCATCCTGAATTAATCATTTAAAATGCTAGGGACAGATTTATGATAGGTGTATGCCTCTTTTGCGCCACTGTGCGTCACTTTTCTGATGCAGCGGCGGTGCAAAAGATTTGCTATGAGGCGACAAAATTACAAATTGATGCATTTAGGCAGATGTGTCATGGTGTAAAAAAACTGTGCCACATGAAACCGATGCAGCAGTGATGCAAAAGATGCACCATGTTGCAAGACAGGCCTCACTTGGGGCTATATGTATCAAGCTAATTAGCATTCGCAAAGGCCTAAATTATGCGAATTTCAGCCTTTGCGAATGCTAATTAGACAAATGGTATGTATCAAACAAGTTTGATGCAAAATAAGGAATAGCAAAATTTGCTATTCCTTATTTTGCGATTGCACTGAAGGATTTGCAAATTTTGCGATTCTTTAAATGCAATGTATCAAACAAAAAATATGCAAAAAATGCCATTAAGGATTTGTAAATTACCACCAACTTCTAGTTGGTGTTAATTTGCGAATTCTTTTCAAAAAGCTTTTTTTCCAAAAAACAAAAGGTGCCATATGACGCCCATACATGCCCTTAGGGCATGTATGTGCGCCATATGCCCCCAAATTTCTTTTTGAGGTGTGCAGCAGGGTGTTCTTGAGACACCCCTGCACCCTTGGAAAAATTCCTAATTTGCGATGAGCTAATTGCTAATCGCAAATTGCACCTTCATTCCTATGGGCCTCCTGGCCCATGGAAATGAACGGGTAATTTGCAATTAGCAATTTGCTCATTGCAAATTAGGAATGGTAAAGAATCGCTATTTATTCCTTAAAATTCGCTATTTAGGAAATGCAAAATAGTTTGATGATACATATGGCGGTTCATCTGTAACAAGATAAGAAGCTTAGGGATACATTTATGATGACTGGCGCAATGAAGTGGACATTACTTACTTCATTGGTAGGCCTTTACATGTATTATCTCCTCTGTATTCTTCATCAAGCGTAACTTTAATCTGCAATCCTGAGTAGGCCTCACCTTAAACAAACCTCTGGATAGGCCACACCTTATCGTCATCCTGAATTAATCATTTAAAATGCTAGGGACAGATTTATGATAGGTGTATGCCTCTTTTGCGCCACTTACAAAACACTGCCCACGGGGAAATGACTTAAAATGTCCTTAAGACACATGAAAGTGTTTTTTTAAAGCCTTTGCAACTTTTTTGGGTCACTTTTAACATGGCTATGTAACTCAAACAGTCAAAATCTAAATTTACCATGCACAGGTGGGAGCATATTTACAAGGAATGTGCTCCACGGGGAAAGGTCTTTTAATGTAATATGGGAAAAATGACATCAGAGACACTGAAATGCCTTATAAAGAAGCATACACCATTATGTCCTTGTCATAAATTTACAAACCATTCCTTTTCCCTAAAAACGATTTTCAAATCATAATTTGAAAACACTGTACATGGGGAAATGACTTAAAATGTCCTTAATTCAAAATTTGCTATTCCTTATTTTGCGATTGCATTGAAGGATTTGCAAATTTTGCGATTCCTTAAATGCAATGTATCAAACAAAAAATATGCAAAAAATGCCATTAAGGATTTGCAAATTACCACCAACTTCTAGTTGGTGGTAATTTGCGAATTCTTTTCAAAAAGCTTTTTTTCCAAAAAACAAAAGGTGACATATGACGCCCATACATGCCCTTAGGGCATGTATGTGCGCCATATGCCCCCAAATTTCTTTTTGAGGGGTGCAGCAGGGTGTTCTTGAGACACCCCTGCACCCTTGGAAAAATTCCTAATTTGCGATGAGCTAATTGCTAATCGCAAATTGCACCTTCATTCCTATGGGCCTCCTGGCCCATGGAAATGAATGGGTAATTTGCAATTAGCAATTTGCTCATTGCAAATTAGGAATGGTAAAGAATCGCTATTTATTCCTTAAAATTCGCTATTTAGGAAATGCAAAATAGTTTGATGATACATATGGCGGTTCATCTGTAACAAGATAAGAAGCTTAGGGATACATTTATGATGACTGGCGCAATAAAGTGGACATTACTTACTTCATTGGTAGGCCTTTACATGTATTATCTCCTCTGTATTCTTCATCATCAAGGCCACACCTTATCGTCATCCTGAATTAATCATTTAAAATGCTAGGGACAGATTTATGATAGGTGTATGCCTCTTTTGCGCCACTGTGCGTCACTTTTGTGATGCAGCGGTGGTGCAAAAGATTTGCTATGAGGCGACAAAATTACAAATTGATGCATTTAGGCAGATGTGTCATGGTGTAAAAAAACATGCCACATGAAACCGATGCAGCAGTGATGCAAAAGATGCACCATGTTGCAAGACAGGCCTCACTTGGGGCCATATGTATCAAGCTAATTACCATTCGCAAAGGTCAAAATTCTGCGAATTTCGGCCTTTGCGAATGCTAATTAGACAAATGGTATGTATCAAACAAGTTTGATGCAAAATAAGGAATAGCAAAATTTGCTATTCCTTATTTTGCGATTGCACTGAAGGATTTGCAAATTTTGCGATTCCTTAAATGCAATGTATCAAACAAAAAATATGCAAAAAATGGCATTAAGGATTTGCAAACTACCACCAACTTCTAGTTGGTGGTAATTTGCGAATTCTTTTCAAAAAGCTTTTTTTCCAAAAAACAAAAGGTGACATATGACGCCCATACATGCCCTTAGGGCATGTATGTGCGCCATATGCCCCCAAATTTCTTTTTGAGGGGTGCAGCAGGGTGTTCTTGAGACACCCCTGCACCCTTGGAAAAATTCCTAATTTGCGATGAGCTAATTGCTAATCGCAAATTGCACCTTCATTCCTATGGGCCTCCTGGCCCATGGAAATGAATGGGTAATTTGCAATTAGCAATTTGCTCATTGCAAATTAGGAATGGTAAAGAATCGCTATTTATTCCTTAAAATTCGCTATTTAGGAAATGCAAAATAGTTTGATGATACATATGGCGGTTCATCTGTAACAAGATAAGAAGCTTAGGGATACATTTATGATGACTGGCGCAATAAAGTGGACATTACTTACTTCATTGGTAGGCCTTTACATGTATTATCTCCTCTGTATTCTTCATCAAGCGTAACTTTAATCTGCAATCCTGAGTAGGCCTCACCTTAAACAAACCTCTGGATAGGCCACACCTTATCGTCATCCTGAATTAATCATTTAAAATGCTAGGGACAGATTTATGATAGGTGTATGCCTCTTTTGCGCCACTGTGCGTCACTTTTGTGATGCAGCGGTGGTGCAAAAGATTTGCTATGAGGCGACAAAATTACAAATTGATGCATTTAGGCAGATGTGTCATGGTGTAAAAAAACGTGCCACATGAAACCGATGCAGCAGTGATGCAAAAGATGCACCATGTTGCAAGACAGGCCTCACTTGGGGCCATATGTATCAAGCTAATTACCATTCGCAAAGGTCAAAATTCTGCGAATTTCGGCCTTTGCGAATGCTAATTAGACAAATGGTATGTATCAAACAAGTTTGATGCAAAATAAGGAATAGCAAAATTTGCTATTCCTTATTTTGCGATTGCACTGAAGGATTTGCAAATTTTGCGATTCCTTAAATGCAATGTATCAAACAAAAAATATGCAAAAAATGGCATTAAGGATTTGCAAACTACCACCAACTTCTAGTTGGTGGTAATTTGCGAATTCTTTTCAAAAAGCTTTTTTTCCAAAAAACAAAAGGTGCCATATGACGCCCATATATGCCCTTAGGGCATGTATGTGCGCCATATGCCCCCAAATTTCTTTTTCAGGGGTGCAGCAGGGTGTTCTTGAGACACCTCTGCACCTTTGGAAAAATTCCTAATTTTTGATGAGCTAATTGCTAATCGCAAATTGCACCTTCATTCCTATGGGCCTCCTGGCCCATGGAAATGAATGGGTAATTTGCAATTAGCAATTTGCTCATCGCAAATTAGGAATGGTAAAGAATCGCTATTTATCCCTTAAAATTCGCTATTTAGGAAATGCAAAATAGTTTGATGATACATATGGCGGTTCATCTGTAACAAGATAAGAAGCTTAGGGATAGATTTATGATGACTGGCGCATCACCAGGGATGTGCCAGTCATCCTGCGCTGCTGTTCCGCCACCCATGGTGTGCTGCATTTACAATGCGGCGCAGCATGGGGCAAAAATGGCACAGATGCGTGACGCATCTGTGCCGTAAAGGTGGCGCATTGCTGGAGTTGTATCGCAAGTGCGATGCAGCTCCAGCAAGGCTCAGGGGTGCCCCATCTCCACAATGTTGCGTCAAGACCTATGCCTGCTTAAAGCAGGCGCAGGGTTTTGACGCAGCTTTTTCCTATCTGATTGTAAATGCGGCACACCATGGGTGGCAGAGCAGTGGTGCACGTTAACTGGTGCATGCCTGGGGATGTGCCATTTAACATAAATCTGCCCCTTTACATTTAAGTATGTGCAGGGGACACAGAGTCGGTGAGGCTTAATCAGGGAACAAAGCTGGTCCTCACGAAGTCCGAGTAATAGTAATAGGTTGACCAGAAGTACAGGAGCTCCCATGACAGTATCGGTTTTTTTTTACCAGCAGTTCTGGCAAATTTAGTACATGAATACATGCCATCATTTCAAAATGGGAAGTGGGAGATTTTGAAAAATAAACCGGGGAATGTATTTTCAGTATTGACTAGGAACACCAGATTCTCTAAAAAAAAAAATAATAGCATTTGCAATGCGCTAGGTCTTGCATTTTCAGGAGTTAGAGCTGTTGGCGGTGTAAATGACAAAATTCTGAAGCTGTTATGTCATCATTTTTGTATTGTAAGAAATACATTTTCATATATACAATAGGGGTTCTCAGAAATAAATCTCATAGTACATTCAAAATGGCTATTGCTAAATTGCGTACTACTTCGAAGGTATCAGATATACAATTCCTATAAACAGAACTTGGGCCGGTCCAGCAAGCAGTACAAGGCTCTAAGTAACGCGTTTAGCAATAACTCTGAAGGAAGTTGGACAGTACTGGCATTCTTACCTAGTATACTTCATTTACCCAAGCTCTCAAGGGAATTTTGGGTAGCCCTTTTTTCTTCAAACTGTATGAAAACTCAGCAAATCTGTCCCTTTGTTTCTCCAGGGCAGACACTCTTAACCCTTTCCCAGTCCTGAGGCAAAATAGCCGGGAGCTGGAGGTACTTTTTTTAAAACACAAATTGCACTTTGATTTTAGAATTTGCTTTTAAAACTGTGTGGTGTCACTCACCCTTTTCTGTGTTCCTTCGCGCATCTGCTCAAAGTCCTTAGCGCACAGCCGATCTTAAACGCTGTTCGCGCTCTTCCTTCTCCAGCGGCCGCCATCAGCACAGGCGTGCGCGCTGGCCACGCCTACTTAGGCCACGCCCCCTGACTGGACTATAAAAACGCTGCATCTTCTAGCGCCTGACAGATCCCTTTCCCAGTCCTGAGGCAAAATAGCCGGGAGCTGGAGGTACTTTTTTAAAACACAAATTGCACTTTGATTTTAGAATTTGCTTTTAAAACTGTGTGGTGTCACTCACCCTTTTCTGTGTTCCTTCGCGCATCTGCTCAAAGTCCTTAGCGCACAGCCGATCTTAAACGCTGTTCGCGCTCTTCCTTCTCCAGCGGCCGCCATCAGCACAGGCGTGCGCGCTGGCCACGCCTAATTAGGCCACGCCCCCTCTCTTTAAACATGTGCATGCACAGGAAGCGCAGCGGACGAGCGCAGCGGGAGCGCCGTTTGCGCGCCGAAGGCGCGCCAAAGGCAAGCCCGTCTGTGCCCGTCCGGGCCCGAACGGACCCAGGCCCAGGGACTCTGCCAGATCCATCTCTCAGTCGTTTGACATACTCAGCAGACACGCTTTTGGATCTCAGACCTACAAAAAACCATGGTTGTCGCTACATTCATGATACAGGTAAACCTTTCACAAGCTGCCCGCGGTGCTATCCAACCACTCAAACCATAGCCAACCCCAGTCTTCAACTGGGTCTTCTCAACTGTCGTTCTCTCCCCAAGCACGCATTAGAAATCAATGCATTGATCGAAGATCAAGGCTTAGACGCATTATTTCTCACAGAAACCTGGCTCTCCGACAACACCGACGCGGACGTTGTATCCGCCCTTCCCCGAGGTTACCTCATCCAAACCCTCCATAGACCAAAAGGAAGAGGAGGTGGGTTGGCCATAATCTACCGGGAACAGCTTACCTGCAGAACCAGCGACGCCCAAATTGATAACTGCGAAAGCTGTCACTTCTCCCTTCAATCTTCCCCAACGCATTCCCTCTCGGGGCTTTTGATCTATCGGCCCCCAGGTACTCCTGGGAAATTTCTCAATGCAGTTACCGAAACTACCTCCCAACTAGCCGCCTCTGTTTCCAACTTCCTCATCGTGGGCGACTTAAACCTTCACTTCACAGATCCCACTGACCGATCTGCTTCGGACCTACTAGTGGACTTACTGTCACTTAATATCAGGTTGGTCAATAACGAACCCACCCATGATAAAGGGCACCTACTAGATCCCATCCTTACTAATGCCAATATCACCACCTGTTCACCTCTGTCTCTGCCTTGGTCTGATCATCTTCTAGTCCCCTTCTCATGGGAGGCCCCTATAGTGTCCACCCAGCCTGTGAAAGTCAAAGTCAACGAAAGACGATGGCATAAACTCATACCATCAGAATGGTCGGACATTCTCTCTAAAACTACCCCTGTACTGTCCTCCGACGCCATAACGGCCGATGAACAGTTCTGCTCCTGGATCACATCCTCCCTAGACATCCTTATCCCCAAAACCCCCTCCCTCAGACACAATAAGCGTCTACCATCAGCCCCATGGTATACTCCAGAGCTCAAGTCGCTACGGCAGGACTGCAAAAGAGCGGAGCGGTTATGGCGGAAAGAGAAATCCACCGCCAATAAGGACGCCTACTCTACCTCCCTATCAGCTTATAAATCCGCAATCGACAAGACAAAAAGTCGTTTCTTTCAGGAACGAATTGAAAAAGCTGCATGTTCAAGCAAAGAAACCTATACCATCCTGAAAGAACTGCTTAAGGTCCCTGACCCCTCCCCTAGAAACCCCCCAGACCCAAGGGCAGACCAGGAAAAATGTAGTCAGCTAGCCAATTTTTTTCAAGAAAAAATCCGAAAAATCCTTGACTCCATCCCCCCGACCAATGTGAGCGAGACCGAAGAGCCCCCTGACACTTTGATCACCCCCCGCCTAACCTCGTGGGGACAAATCACCAACGAAGAAGTAGAGACCACGCTCACATCCATCAAAAGCGGATCTCCTAGGGACCCCGCACCGCTCCGAACCCTTAAGGAAGTCGCTCCCACCATCATCCCTCCCCTCACCAAGCTGATTAACGCCTCTTTTCAACAGGGAGTCGTCCCACCCAGGTGGAAAGCGGCAGTCGTTAAGGCGCTGCTAAAAAAACCCTCCTTGGACCCAGCCGAACTAGCCAACTACCGACCAATATCCCTCCTCCCTGGGACCAGTAAGGTCGCTGAGAAACTGGCGAATAAGAAACTCTCCCAGTTTCTAGAATGCAATAATCTGCTAAAAAACTCGCAGACAGGATTCCGCCCAGGACAGGGCACCGACATCGCCCTCCTGGCTGCAGTGGAGGAGGCCAGAGCGCTCTTAGACGAGGGAGGATCAGTGGCAGTGATCCTCCTCGATCTAAGCGCGGCCTTCGACACCGTCAACCACCAACTCCTGGTCAAGCGGCTCAAGAAGGTAGGAGTAGAAGGCACCGCCCTATCCTGGCTTACCTCCTTTCTGGCCCAACGCTCCTTCCAGATCTGGGAAAACGACACTCGCTCCTCCGACACACCCCTCCAATGTGGTGTACCTCAGGGCTCCTCCCTGAGCCCCACATTGTTTAACATCTATATGTCCCCATTGGAGGAGGTCGTCATCCCGTTCGGAGTGAGCATTGTCAGCTATGCGGATGACACACAACTAGTTGTCTCCCTTTCCCACCCTAGCCAGCAGCCAGCGGACCTATTCAACTGCTTGACGCAGATCCAAGGGTGGATGAACAACTCAGCTCTCAAGCTGAATGGCTCTAAAACTGACATTCTCCTTCTGGGTCAGAAGGGACTCACCCTCCCTGTGAACATCTGGCCACCATGTCTGGGACCCCCCCCTGTCCCTAAACAGGAAGTAAAAAGCCTGGGAGTTTGGATCGAAACGGACCTCTCCTTCACCACGCAGGCCAAAAAAGTAGCAGGCACCTGCTTCGGGCTACTCAAATCGATGAGAAAGATCCTGCCCCTCCTTCCACCTACATCGCAAAGACTTCTCATCCAAGGCCTCATATTGTCCAGGCTTGACTATAGCAACGCCATATACCTGGGCGCTCCCGAAGCAACCCTAAACAAACTGCAGAAAATCCAAAATGCGGCCGCCCGGATCCTTACGCATACTCCGGCCAGAACCTCAGCCAAACCTGCCCTGAAACTCCTCCACTGGCTCCCAGTGAGGGAACGAGTAACATTCAAAGCCCTAAGCTTGGCCCATAGGCTACTGCAGAATCAGGGCCCGCCGATTTTGAGGAAATTCATACAACCCTACAAAGCCCCTAGATCTCTTCGATCGGATACGGAGTCCCTCATCGCCGTCCCTAGATTCAAGAAAACCCGCACGGGTGGTAGACGTTTCTCGATCCACACAGCGCGTCTATGGAACGCCCTTCCCCGAGACCTGCGGAGAGAATCGAACTACCTAAGATTCAGAAAACGACTTAAAACCCACCTGTTCCCTTAAACTCTAACCACCCCGACCTAATCAACTATTCGTTTTGCTTCTGTTATAACTACTTCCCCCCCCTTTTCCACCCCCAGCCCCCACTGGTGTAGGGTTCTTCAGCGCTGGGATACCTCAGGGTGACTACGCGCTCTATAAATTTTAATAATAATAATAATAATAATAAGATGAGTCCTGTTCACTGAAAAATTAGACATAGGCTTCACCTGCTCAGCATCGCTGGACATGGCTAAATAATAGCTGCAAAATGTTACTCTTGTTAAACAATTTTACTATTATAATCTCTGAGATTTGTCTCTTACTCTGCAACATCTCATTGTTGTTATCTTTCTTTAAAGATAAAGACAACATCAACATGAGCGACAATCAGCAATCAGTTGATTTTGACCTCATCATTAAACTCGTAATTGAAACATCAGTGGATGTTGATCCCTTGGATGATTTAAATCCTGAGGATGAAGAAGAACGTGATGAGGATGCAGATTTGTCCGAATTATATGACATAGGGTGGGAAGCTGACCTGCTTGAGCCTATGGAACTATAAACATTTATTTTTAAAATTTATAATAAATAAAAAGTAAAAATGTAAACCGTTTAATTTAAAAATAAAGACACCTTCAAAAACAGGTTATGTGTAGTGTCTTCATTAAAATATTAAAATATGCTCATAAAATTAGATCAGATTCACATATAAAATAGCACAGGTAACATGAATATAAATTCCATTTCTTTTCTGCTATTTTTGTATTCTAAATTTGCCAAGCACTAAAAAATCTTCTATGTAAAAATGTCAAGTAGTGTTTTAAGTTTTTGATTACTGTTATTGATGTACTGTTGGGTAATAGTGGTTAATAACATTTTTTAATATATTTTACCACAGATTCAACTGCAGATCATTTCAACATTTCACCATGCCAACGAAAGAAAGAGTGAGAAAGGCTGCAAAACGTCAAAGACAGCAGGTGAATGAAAAAAAGCAGCAGTCCTCTAACAAAAAGATTTGTAAAGTCACCAAGAAAGCACCGGGTAAGAGTACAAAAACATTCATAAGAAATATTTGTAGTAAAAAAAATATTACTACAGAAAATGTTTCAGTCCAGAAAAAGAGAAGCAATTCAAACGGAAAGGAAAGGCCAATCAAAAATGTTACTGCTAGAGCAAGAGATAACTCTGTGCATGGTAGTAGAAGGAAACAACAGTTTAGGGACATTCGTAAACGAATGTTCCGCAACAGGATAATTGGCAATTTGTTAAAAAATATTAAGAAAGGTCAACAGAAAGTGCTTTTTTATAAGAGAAAAAAAAAAGTTGAGAAAGTTATTGATCAGGCATTTGAAATTAAACGTAAGTTATTTATTTTGATAATCAATAGAATTAGGAAGCTAAACAAGGCAATTTATGATTTCAAAAGAAATAGTAGATGGAAGAGAATAGTTAATCATAGTAATTTTTGTGAAGTTTTTTCTGGAGAATGGATGCATAGTTCAAGCTGTGAGGCATTTTTTAATGAGGAGAGTTATTTCCAGGATAATGATTTGGTGCCTGCAGTTGACACCAGTGGTCGTGCTTATGAAGTGAAAGATGGTTGTCCAGTTGAAAAAGAAAAACTTGTGACAACAGAGGCAGAAGAGGTGTTAGGTAATGAGGTTTTAGGAAGACGTGCTAAGGGTCCTGTGTACACCTGGAAGTGTAGTAGTATTTGCAGTGTGCGACAGGATTCCATCAATTTGCTTTGTGATTTTGTACGGTCATTTAATAAGAAAAGTTTGAAGCAGAAAATGAGGTTGTTGCAAGAATTAGATCCTTGCAGAGTGAGAGAAGTGACAGGTTTGCATGGTCATTCACTGGCTTGTCTTTCCAGGAGAGTATGCCAGAGTGTTTTTCATCATTTCAGGATGCTAGCAGTGCATCATAATAAAGTGAGGAAATTAGTTAGAATGTTGTATTATGCTAAGAGTCCAGCAATTATGCTTAAACAATTATGCGCTGCTCTTTTGCATGGTTCTGAAATAGATGTGAAGAATATATGTGAAGAAATTGAGTTTTGTTACTTTGGAAGTAAAGAGGAGAATGTTGAAATTGACCAAGAAGAAGCGGGAAATGTGGAAGATAGTGTACAGGTTTCCAGTACAGATAATTTCCAGAGGGAAATTGCGACGTTTCAGGTCAAATCAAGTGAGAGGCCAAATTTCACTTGTGTGTGTTGTCGACGCACTTATTATAAGAATCAGACTAAGTTAGTGGATTTATATGCAAAAAGTGAAAGGGAAAATAATAGTGAATGGAAGGATTTCACAACATACTTGATGGTAGAAAATTGTTTTGATTTGGGATTGGATCAACGTGTGTGTACTTATTGTTGTTGCAAATTAAATCAAAACCAGATGCCTGCTAGAGCAGTTCATAATAATCTGGAATTGGTTGAGATTCCTTCTGAATTGAAGGATTTAAATACTTATGAATCTATTTTGATTCAAAGTATCCATCCCTTTCAGGCTATTGTAAGAATGGAGCCAAAGACAGGGAAATTGCCTCCATCAGATTTACAGAGAGGATTAAAGGGAAGAGTTGTTTATTTGCCTCTAGATTTGAAGAAAAACATTAACACAATTGGAGTAGAAAAAGTGGAAGAGGAACCTCTGGTTATCTTAGTTAATGGGGTTCCGACAAAGAATAAGAAAATATGGCAAGATTTAGTGGATGTTAGGAAAGTTAAAAAGGCAACATTGTATTTGAAAAAAAATAATAAATACTATAAGAATGTATATGTTGCAGAAGAGGAAGTAAGTGAGGAAGAGGATAGCGATTTGTGTGCTGGTCAAATTGAGAAAGTAGAACCCTCTACTAGTGAAGAAATATATGAACATTATAGTGTTCATCCTTTGCATTCCAAGGAAGTCATGGGGAATGCTATTGAGTTGTTTCAAATGAAACAAGCCAAAGGGAGTCCCATTAGTGTTTGGGAGGAAAGTTTGGAAGCTCGGTGTTTCCCACAGCTTTTTCCAACAGGTCAGGGAGGAAGATATGATGAGCGACCTCATCAAATTCCTGCTTATGAATACCGGACTTTGTGATTGTATGCAGGAGATGCCAGGTTTCGACAATGCATTCCTTATTTGTTTCATCTCCTGTTTGAAAGCGATCTGTCTGGACTGTCATATGCAGTGAACCACATCTTGAAAAGTGGTATACACATGCAAAACATCTCGGCACGTGACTTTATGGATAAAGTCAATGTCCAAGACAGTATTTTGGATTCTCACCTGATTAATCTCATGGCGTATCAGCGTGGTACTAATGAGTACTGGTACCGTCGTCATGGTGATTTAAAATGTATGCTGAGGAACTTAGGAACTCCCACATGGTTCCTCACTCTGAGCTGTGCGGAGTATGGCTGGGAAGACTTACTTGAATTTCTACGAGAGGCAAATGCTAACGTAGAAAACATCGAATTCAAGACACCCGGAGAACTGTGCTCTTTGGATCCAGTCAATGTATGTAGGTACTTCAATCATAGATTTGAAGCTATGATGTCTTTCATCATGAATAAGAAGAATCCACCTCTTGGAGAGGTGTTGGATTTCTTCTGGAGAAAGGAGTACCAAGCAAGAGGTGCTCCTCATATACATATGTTGCTGTGGATCAAGGATGCACCTAAATTTGGAACGGATCCAGAAGACTCAGTGATGAGTTTTATACAACAGTATTCTACGTGTGCTGTTCCAAACGCAAAGGAGAAGAAAAGCCTAAGAGAAAAAGTTCTGCGTTTCCAAAGCCATCGATGTGGAAAGTACTGTCGTCGTAAATTCCGAAACAAGAACAAGTTCTACATCAAATGTCGTTTCGGCTTTCCACGACCGGTGATTTCTAAAGGAAGAGTAAACAGTTTGATGTCTTCGCTGCGACATAATGTGATGAAGAAATCACCTAAAAACACATACAATTTGAAGAGGAACGAAGAGTCCAAGTACATCAACGACTACAACCCGGTGATTTTGTCCATGTGGAATGCTAACATGGATATACAGTTTGTGGCTGATAACTGTATGGCTGTGGCTCGGTATGTGACGTCTTACTTCACCAAAAGAGAGAAGACAGAATTGAAGGATATGTGGGAGGACATTTCCCATGAAAAGAGCCTCAGCAAGAAGTTGTACAGTTTCAGTCTGAAGATGTTGTCGCATCGAGAAATCGGAGCGTACGAATGTTCTGACCGGTTGTCTTCAGCAAGTCTCTATGCCAAGTCCAGGAGTATCGTTTGGGCGAGTCTTGGTCTTGCTGCAACGCGTAATCGAGTTCTCAAACCTGTGCGGGAAATTGAGTATTTGGCGGAAAAGGAGCCAAACAGTACCGACATTTTGAAGACCAACATGTTGGATACATATTATCCAAATCGAAGCATTCACCTCGAGAATGTTTGTTTATATGAGGTTCTTCAAAATTACATATTCAAGAGGAACATCAAAGAAGATACTGAGAAAGAAGTGTATGCTGTAATAGGAAGTGAGGGATGTCTGGTCAAGCAAAGAAAATGCCACTTGGTAAACCATCGAAAATTGAGTGGCGAATCTCCTGAAAAAAAGGAGTTTTTCTATTTAGCACTTTTGCAACTTTTCAAGCCTTGGCGTGCAGAAGAGGAACTGCTTGGAGATTTTCTCTGTTACGAAGACTCTTTCAATGCCGCCAAGGAGACCATAGAATGTCCTGCTTTTCCCAAATATGTAGAAATGTTGAATGCGGAAATTGAGCAGGAAGCAATGATTGCAGCCGAGATTGCCAGAGACAGTTCTCAGGACAGTCAGAGTTCTGCTTCATTGAGTCAGGATCCACTAAGAGGACCTGTTATCAAAAATGAAGCTGCCACTGCTATGAATGAAGTGGAAAGAGCCATGGCACGTGCTCAGGAGGATGCGGTTAACTTAGAAGAGTTGGAAAGACAACTCAACGTTGAGCAGAGGAAAATATATGACGAAGTTACCATGCAAATTGATCATGGATTAAGTCATGACAAGAAAGAGTGCTCATGTACGTCGTTGAAGCCTGTCCGACTGTACGTGAGTGGAGAAGCGGGAACTGGAAAAAGTTTCCTTATTAAAGCAATTTCATGTTATTTGCAGGAAAGGACAGAGTCATCGCTGTCTTGTGTTGTCACCGCTCCAACTGGACTGGCAGCACATAACATTAAAGGGATTACTTTACATCGTTTACTGATGCTGCCAGTGGAGCATGACAACAAATTACAATATCACAAGCTATCTGGAGATGCTTGTTTTGAAGTTTCAAGAATCTTGAGGAAAATGAAACTTCTTATCATTGACGAAGTAAGCATGGTTTCCAATGTCATGCTTGCCTTTGTGCATTTGAGAATGCAAGAAGTTCTCAAAACAGAGTATGATGTGTTATTTGGTGGCAAACACATCATTGTTTTCGGAGATCTTCTGCAGCTGACACCAGTGAAAGGGCATCCTGTGTTCAAAATGCTCACGCATGAAGATACCAGGAAGTGCCTAGGCAGCATTGGCAACGTCAATATATGGTTAAACTTCAATTATGCTGAACTGCATGAAAATATGCATCAGGCGAAGGATGAAGTTTACAAGACTATTCTACAAGATGTTAGAATTGGAAAAGTGACCGAGCATGGGAAAGAAGCTTTACATGCACGATTACTGTCAAATTTATATCCAGAACAAGATGTTGTGCCTGAGAATATTTTTCAGAAAATTACTGAGAAGAAATCTGGAATATGTTTGATGCCAACTCTTGCAGAATGTGCCAAATTCAACAACAAAATGTTGCATTTAGAAAAGCAAGAGATTGTGAAACTGGAAGCTATTGACAGAGTAGAGCATATGGGATCAACAATTATTTTGTCTGAGAATCTGAAAACAAAATTGGATTCATTAGAGAAGAGTATATCTAAAACTGCAGGTTTTGAAAAGACTCTGAATGTGTGCTTGAACTGCCGTATAATTTTAAGAAGGAATTTACATGTTGAAAGAGGTCTGGTAAATGGATCAATGGGTAATGTTGTTGATTTTGTAAAATACAGAAATAGAGATGGAATTGAATTTTTAAAAATTAAATTTGATGGCATTGAGGAAGTACAGCTAATTGGTCGTTGTTCTGCTCGATTTTTGCTTGTAAAAGACTTATATGTTCGCCGTAAGCAGTTTCCTGTTTGCTTAGCATATGCAGTGACAATCCATAAATCGCAAGGTTTAAGTGTAGACAGTGCATTGGTGAATATTGGCAGTTCTGTGTTCAAGGAGGGAATGGCATATGTGGCATTGTCACGAGTTAGAACTTTATCGGGATTGTACTTGATTGAGTGTGATGTCACAAGCATTTGTGCAGATCTAGATTGTGTTAAGGAATACAATAGGTTAAGAAGAGAGTATGCGCCACATTTGCCTCAATATCCTTTGTTTGAGAAACGTGTGGTAGGCCGGAAACGTAGAAATGTGACCAATACTGGGGAGGTTGTAGCAAAAAGACGAAAAGTCGATGAACCTGAAATTATAAGCAGAAACAAAAAGGATTCTGTTGAAGATGTTGTTGGTTTTCAATTTGAAAACAGTTCTGGTGTCAACTGCTATGCTAATGTAGTGGTTAATGTTTTGTTTTCTCTAGAAAATGTAAAAGAAGAGATTGTGGTCAATTCTGATCAAAGATTTTGCAGTTTGTTAAATTCTGTCTTAGAAAAATGTAGCACTGATAGAACAAACATAGAAAGTGTGTCTGAAATTCGAAATCTGTTAGACAGATGTTCAGGCCAAACACAATTCTCTCAAAATATTCAGCAAGATTGTCAGGAGTTTTTAATGTATATGCTTGATGTATTGCATGCTGAAGGTGTAGATGTAGATCAGCTGTTTGGGCTTTCTTATCAATGGCAGCATGACTGCGAGAACTTATACATCCACTCATTCTTCAATATGTAAGACATATTTTAACTTTACAGAATTATACAGTCACTGAATGTAGTCATCAGTGATGTCATTTGAGATGTCATCAGTGATGTCATCAGTGATGTCATTTGAGATGTCATCAGTGATGTCATCAGTGATGTCATTTGAGATGTCATCAGTGATGTCATCAGTGATGTCACTGACCATGTCATGAATGATGTAATATGTGACATCATCAGCAGTGGATTGCGGGTGCGCGATATATAGTTAGTACAACTAACTATATATGGAATTTCAATGGTTTTGTGTGAGTAAAATAAGGTTTTTTAAATGCTAATTCCTAACTATATATGGTCTATAACCTATGGTTTTTTCAGTGAATATATCTATATCTATAGGTATATATATATATATATATATATATATATATATATATATTTTTTTTTTTTTTTTTCACTGAAAAAACTTAAGTTTAAGGCACGTTATAGTAAGAAATTAGGATTTAAAAAACCTTAGAAAATCAATGAAAAAACCATAGATTTCAGGGACGTTATAGTTAGTTGGACATTTCACTCATACAAAACTATAGAAATTCCCCGTTATAGTTAGTTCAGTTAACTATAACTCGCGCCCCCGCGATGCACTGCTGATGACATCACATATTACATCATTCATGACAAGGTCAGTGACATCACTGATGAAATCTCAAATGATGTCACTGATGACATCATCCAGTGACTATGTGTTTCTGTAAAGTTTAAATATGTTTTATATAAATGCCGAGGTGTATTGAAGAATGAGTGTATGTATAAGTGTCTGGATCAAGGATTTAGTAGGTGTGTGACTGACTGTTTAAGTGAGTGATTAAATGTGTCTTACTGAATGCATGGGTTAGTGACTAAACTATCTGAATGTGCGTATCAGCATATCTGTTGTTGTGTAAGCTGCTGCATGTGTTGGCCAGTAGCTACATCAGTGTCTATATGGGTTATTGATTGGTTGCCTGAGTATTTGTATGGGAGACTGAGTGTGTGTGTGGGGGGGTGGGAAGTGTGTGACTCTGTGCATAGATGTGTGAGTGGTCGATTCACTGGGTGCATGGGTTCAAGACTGCATGTGAAAACAGCTGTATGTGTGAGTGAGTGTGTTTATGGATGTGCTGGTGAAAGATTAGATGTCTCAGTGGTAGATGTCCAAGTAACAACTTATATAAAAGGCAGTGTATGTGAGAGTTGGAGTATATAAATGACTTCATGTGAGAGTCAGTGATTGTGAGAATGGCTGTATGGATGAGTGTATACTTGTATTAGTGATTATATTAGGGTGCGTAGGCGTTACTATCTGTATGAATAAATGAGGTGGGGTGTGTATAACTGTGTAGGTGAGTAAATGGAACTATGATTCATTCTTTCCATGTCTGACTACGATGAGTGCATGAGTGAGTAAGATGAATGGTGGTGTGTCAGTGTCTGAATAACTGTATAGCGGCATATGATATTATTGTATTGATCAGTAACTACATGTATGAATGGTTGTATGGGTGAATGAGTGCATGTGAGTGTAGACCTAGTAATAAGTGAATGCGTTTATTGTAACTGGTTTTGGTGTCTCGATGGTTTTGAAAATAAAACTCTGTATTTTACAGGGGTTGTATAACAAAGCTTATATTAGGGTGTGAGGAGGTGAATCAGATTGTCATGTGGATGATGTCATCAGTGATGTCATCAGTGATGCCACTGACCATGTCATGAATGATGTAATATGTGATGTCATCAGCAGTGATCAGCAGTGCATTGAGGGGCGTGAGTTATAGTTAGCTCAACTAACTATAACAGGGGAATTTCTATGGTTTTGTACAAGTGAAATGTCAAACTAATTATAACATTACTTAAACCTATGGTTTTTTCAATAAATTTCTAAGGTTTTTTAAATTCTAATTTCTAAATATAGCAGGCCTGAAACCTATGTTTTTTCAGTGAATTTCAAAGGTTTTTTACATGCTAATTTCTATGTATAATGTGTCTGAAACCTATGTTTGTTTCAGTGAATTTCAATGTTTTTTCATGCTAACTTCTAATTATAATGTTACTTTAAACTATAGTTTTTTTCGACACCCAAGAAGGACACAACACTAACTGCCACAACCCTCAGGACCTCCCCAGTACCACCCCTCTCCCTACTACCATGAAGGCAGTGCAGAACAGGACCGGGAACCCTCCAAAAATGGCATGGTCCCTCAGCCACGTTATAGCTCAATGTTGAGAAATATGGCAATCGTTTTTTCAGTACATTTGAATTTTTTTTTAAAATAAGAATTTCTAACTTTAATGTTACTGAGACCTATTTTGTTTTGAATTTCAAAGGTTATTTAAATACTAATTTCTAAATATGAATTAAAAAAAACTATGTTTTTCTCAGTAATTTTGAGGGAAAAAAATATATTTTGTAACTTTAGCATCCTAAAAATAGTTTTTGTAATTTCTAAACATTTCTATTTAAATTAATAATGTCTTCTTGTTTTTAAAATATTAAACAACTACATACAGTATGAAAGGGAGCCCAGCCTAGAGCCACATCTGAAGACCAACACTACTGATCAAACAGCTCCAACACCCAAGAACGCCACAACACACAACACCACCCCCAGGACCCCAAAAATGGCATGGCCCCTCAGCCACACAATAGCTGAATATTGTGACAGGTGGGAACAAACTATATGTGAAGGAAGCAATTCACCCATGAATAACATTGCACACAATGCAAAGTGTAGCTGTGATGTGCTTGACACACCTCAGTATGCACAACACACACCTCTCCATGTGCACAAATACTACTGGTGCTTGTAGTGTTGTGGACAGTTGACCCAACCATGTTTTGTCAAACTCTAGGGAAGATCTCAGTCATGTAGCTGTGTCGTCCCCCTCTGTAAGCATAAGCGTAACCGGAGTGGGCTGATCCGAAGTAGGCCACTTCAGGGTAAGAGTGTGAATAAATAGACCGGAGATCTGGGCATGGTTCACTTGTGGGAAAGCCAAAGCATCTGTCAGGGCGGCGCCCCTCACCCTGCCATGAGGCCGCCATTGTGACCGCCAGCCTCCTCAGCCAATGGCTGGCTTCTGCCACACAAGGCTCCGCAGCACAGCACTGCGGACTTATATCTGTACAAACTACTGCCTTCAAAATACATTGCGGACAGCAAGGCTAACAAATCAGATCTAGTCGCAATTGCAGATGACGCAGTCCAGTAGGCAACAGACTTTGCTCAAGTCAACAACACGTGGCTGTGGGCCCTTCCTCATCTCTGCCTCCAGCCTACACTGCAGTGAGTAGGGCTCATAATTCAGATCGAGTCATGATTCAAGATGACGCAGTCCAGTATGCAACAGACATTGCTTAAATCTACACAACATGATTGTGTGCTCTTCCTGACCGCTGCCTCCAGCCTACACTGTGGTGAGTAGGGCTCAAAAATCAGATCGAGTCGCGATTGCAAATGACGCAGTCTAGTAGGCAACAGACATTGCTCAAGTCAACAACACGTGGCTGTGGGCCCTTCCTCACCGCTTCCTCCAGCCTACACTGCAGTGAGTAGGGCTCATAATTCAGATCGAGTCATGATTCAAGATGACGCAGTCCAGTACGCATCAGACATTGCTTAAATCTTCACGATGTGCCTGCGGGTCCTTCCTCACCGCTGCCTCCTGCCTCCACTGCGGTGAGTAGGGCTCACAATTCAGAGCGACTCCCGATTACAAATGACGCAGTCCATTAGCAACAGAATTGTTACCAGTGCGGCCTGCCTGGACGACGCATCATCGGCACAGTAGATCCCACATGTGCAACTGTGTCCTGAGTCCTGAATGGCAGTGACCCCAAGTTTGTGACAGCGACCACAGCACCAGACTCCCTTCGATCAATGAGGCATATTTCCATATGCAAGGCTGGTGACACATGTTGCCACTAACCCTGTACAACACAAGACACGACACATGGAGCCAGTAACCCTGTTCAACACAACCTGATCCCATATGTGGAACTGTGTCCTGAGTCCTGAATGGCAGTGACCCCAAGTCCGTGGCAGTGACCACAACACCAGACTCCCTTTGATCAGTGAGGCATATTTCCACATGCAAGGCCGGCAACCCAGGGTGCCACTAACCCTGTGGAACACAAGGCGCAACACGTGGTGCCAGTAACCCTGTTCAACACAACCCAATCCCACATGTGGAACTGTGTCCTGAGTCCTGAATGGCAGTGACCCCAACTTTGTGGCAGCGACCACAGCACCAGACTCCCTTCGATTAGGACTTTCCACGTCCAGTCATTTCCAAAGGAAGAGTGAACAGTTTTATACCATCACTCAAAAATCACTCAAAAATATTCACAATTTAAAACGAACAGGAAAATCGAAGTACATTAATGATTACAATCCGGTGATTTTTGAAGATGTGCAATGCAAATATGGACATACAACATGTTGCAGATAACTCAATTGCTGATGCTCGCTATGTCACGTTATATATTACCAACTCTGAGAAGATAGAATTAAAAGAAATGTGGGAGGAACTTTCACAAAAGAGGACACTTAACAAAAAATTGTACAGCTTCAGCTTGAAGATGCTTTCACATCGAGAAATTGGATCGGGAAACATCCTTTACAACAAAACTTTTACAACGCAGTGCTTTTACAACGCAGGTTTTACAACGAAAACCATTACAACGCATTGCGCTGGGGGGCGCTCTAGGATAGGGAATAGATTTAATTTACTATCCAACACTTTCCCTAGTGTCCACGGGGACTGGAGTTGGAATAGTAAATTAAACTATTTACTATCCAGCACCCCAAAGCACTATGTGTTGTAAAGGTTTGCGTTGTAATACTTGCGTTGTAACAGCATGCGTGGTAAAAGCATGCGTTGTAACGCCATACATCCATTGGATCCTACGAATGTTCGTAGACATTGACATCTGCAAGTTTATATTCAAAGTCAAGAGGGATCATCTGGATAAGTCTTGGACTTCCAGCAGCATGAAATTGAGTTTTGAAATCTGTACAAGATATTGAATACTTGGCACTGAATAAACCGGAAAGTCCAGATATTCTGAAAACAAATATCTTAGATACGTACTATCCAAATAGAAGTCCTTACCTGGAAAACATTTGTCTAAATGAAATGCTGCAACATCATAGTTTAAAAACAGTGTCACTGAAAATATAAATGTAGGAAAATATGCTGTAATTGGATTTGAAGGATGTTTGGTAAAGCATAATAAAGGAAATCTGATTAATCACTGGAAATTAAGTTGTGATACTCCAGATAAAAGAGAGTTTTTCTATTTAGCTCTTCTGCAACTCTTCAAACATTGGCAGACTGAAATGGTATTACTTGGACATTGTGACAGCTATGAGGATTCTTTCAATGCATGTAAAGATAGCATTGAATGTACAATTTTTCCAAATTATCTCTGAATGTTGAACAAAGAGATTATTCAAGAAAGAATTATTGCAGCTGAAATAGCTAGAGATAGTTCTTAAGATAGTGAAAGATCACATGACACCCAATCTTATCTTGCTTTTTAATCTAACAGGCTGTATATCACAAATCAACGTTCACCTCCCAACACCACCGGAGCTGAAAGCAAGAACAATCTGTGATAATGAGTGGCCATCCTGAAAATTAACACCCAACCTGAATTGTGAGTTCTGCTGGACCGCGTGTACGCAATGGCTGAGGAGGTTGCTTTGGCATGTGGTGGACCCTCTTACACACATACCAGTGGCGGAAGGTGAGCAGAGAGACTTCTGTCCAACGCAGCAGCCAGTCACCTCTGGACAGTGGGAGTGGATAGTGTGCAGCACTCTGTGCGCACAAGAGCACACAGACACCTCCAAGCAGTGGAAATGGATGGGGTGTACCGCCCTTATTGCGCATTACCGAAAAATAGAATTACGCATGTGCAGTTGTATGTTCTCTACAATTACTAATTCTATACTATCTTTCAGATCACTAAACTTGAGGGCTGCACTATAACCTGGCACGTGGTTGGAGACACACTGGTGGCACAAAGGTGAGCTGCAAAGATGTTTTCCAGTCTCAACACTCCCTCTCTATCTCTTCCTTTTTCTCTCTCACACTTTCTTTTTTTTCTCTGTCTCATTCCTTCTTTCTCTCCTCCTCTCTCTCACTCTTTATCTCTCTCTCTTCCTCTCTCTCACACTGTTTCTCTCTTTATCTCTCTCTTCCTGTCTCTCACACTGTGTCTCTCGATGTCTTCCTCTCTGTCTCTTATTCTCACTCTTTTTCTCTTTTGCTTGCTTCCTCTCTCTCTCAATATTTCTCTCTCTCTCTCTCTTCTCCCTCTCTCACTCTTTCCCTCTCTCTCTCTCTCTATCTCCTTTTCTGGATGCATGATGCACATCTTATCTTTCTTTTTGTCTTGCAGGCTGTGATTTACAAATGGACCAGCGATGACACGCCACAGCTGTACATAGTTGTATTTGTTGTTGTTTTGTTTAAATAAAATGTTTTATATGTAAATCTATACATGACTAAGATTCTTGTTTGTCCAACCGCACAGGGACACTACTGGGTCCAAGAAGGTTGTTGGAGGTATGCTAGTGATGTGGGAAGAGGGTGTGTTACCTGCCAATGTGGGGAGATGCAGCATGAATGGGGTATCTCTCAGAGAAAGAACTCCGGTATGTTTACAAAAATGCCTCGGATAGATGCCAGCTGACGGACTGAATCACAAAATGGCTTTTCAATGCTCATATAATGTGACTTATGAACAGTTCGTACCCACCTGCGCCTGTGGGCTTGACTCACAGTGGTAGAATTACAGGCCGTCCGCACCCAAAGAAACAGCAGTGTGGTAGTTCGCAGAGGTAGAGGAACAGCACCGTAGTAGCTCGCAAAGGTAGAGAGCTGCGAGCCAAGGCACTGGCTTATAAAGGCATACCTGCAAAGTGGTGATGTTGGGCAGAGGGAGCGTGAAGGGGGTATCTCGCAGAGAGAGACATATAGTGTGACTTATCAACAGTTCGCACCCAGTCTCACAAAGTGACACATGCTCCCCACAGCAATGTACTAGCTTGCAAATGTAGAGAGGTGGGAGCCGACGAACGGTATTCTAAAGACATTGCCGCGACCTAGTGATATTAGGAGAGGCAGCATGAAAGGCGTATCTCCCACAGATGCCAGTGTTGCCTCGCGGAGGTAAAACTGTGGACCTGATGGCTTCTACACAGAGACATGCGAGGTAACGGTGTAAATCACAAAATGGATGCCAACACTTCCTGGGTTCAACAGTTCACAGCCAATGAGCTGCATGCTCGTGCTTGTTACCCCTCAGCCAATCACATGTCAGAATTCTCAAATATTGATATCTTTAAAATGTGATATTTCTTAAAAACTACTGATCAGATTTACACCATTTAAATAAAAGCATGCTTTCTGGACCATCACCCTTCTCCCTGCCAAATATGCCGTAATTCCGTTCAGCACTTTCACCTGTACTGTTCTGTAAAGTTTTGTATCGAAACTGCATGGAGAAAACACATTTTGGGACCCCCTTTTTTCTCAGCCCCTCCTACACCCCCAAACTTTCAATATAGGACCTAATCAAAAAAAGAGAAACTTTTTTGGGTAATTTCTTAAAGATTTGGCCTCGAGGAGGGGGGCTGCGTAACCCCCCTCCCAACATGACTGAAGCCCCTGGGCTGTGCGAACCCTAGCGGGCCAACGCAACCCCTACAAGCCCCCGCTATTATTTTTTAAGAAATGCCCCTGGAACCTAGCCAATTCAAGAACCTCAAAAAATTAAAATGCTCGGCCCCAGCGTGAATTAAGCAGATTGTTTTTTAAAATACTATTTTTGGCCCTGGGGGTCCTTCTAGGTCCCCCTCAGCAGGCCTAGGGGGTCAAGGTGTTTCTACCCTGCCCACTTCCCTTGTTTTCTACCTTAGTTTCCCCATTTTTGGGTGACTCGCTTCTACCGAGCCACAAGATGGCTACCAACACTTCCTGGTTTAAAGTGCTAGCAGTCAATCACAGTGAAGCTCGCACAAGCGACTTAGGCTCCGCCCTGAAATTAAAACATTTCTTTTTCTAATTTCTCAGTAACTACTGAACGGATTTACACCATTTATAAAAAGGTCACTTTCTGACCCAAGCACTACCTTTCTGTCAAATTTGGAGTAATTCCGTTCATTAGTTTTGGCTGTAGCCTTGCACAAAGTTTCCTATGGGAAAATGATTTTTTCACTCTTATTTTTTTATTTTCTCAACAACTACTCAATGGATTTAAACCATTTAAAAAAAAAGTTCGCTTTCTGAACCAAGCTCCACCTTTCTGCCAAATTTGGGGTGAATCCGGGCTGTAGCTAGTCGCAAAATTTCCTTTGGAAATTAACATGGAGAAAACGAGTTTTGGGACCTCCCTTTTTTCTCAGCCCTCACTTGACAAATCAACCCCAAACTTTCAGGATAGGAGCTGACCTGCATAGGCTTTTTTGGGGAGAATTTCAGAAAGATTTGTCAAACGACACTAAAGTTATTAGCAAATACAAAAATGCTTTTCCTATGGAAACTAGGTTCTAACTATAACTACCTACTGACGACCGCCAGTATGTCGTACATATATATATATCTCAGAAACTCATAATGTAAGTCAATTTCTGTTTGCAGTGATAAACCTTCACCCAAACTGAGTGTGAGTGGCGATCTCTACACTGTAGTTTTCTTGGATTTAATAAGCATCTGAGCGAAGCCACAAGACTATGGCACCATGTTCCTCACTGATCTTATTTGGAAATAGAAATACTCCAGTGGGGCAAGATTAAGGATGTATTTAGAAAAGTCTTCTCAAAGTCAGAAACACATTGGCTTCGGTCCCACTGAAACTGTGGAATTTGATAGGAAAATTTCAGAGCAGGAAAATTCTAATTATGTATCCATCAACGTCCTCTCTTTGACTGGATACCTGAGGTGCCTTCGCCCAGTACAAGGTTACTATGTTGAGATTTAGTCTCTGTTGTGGAGTTCAAAACCCTCAAATGGGTCAAACTGGCAAAATATAGAGAGACAAGATTCACCGAAGCAGCATACCTTAGTTACCAGAGTCCACTCAAGCCTTCTTTTGGGCAAAAAAAAAGCTCAGAGAGAAACTTATCCGATTTTCTTGCTTGTCATGTTTGAGCCTTGATATGATTGCCTTGATGCTTAGCCCCAGATTCTTGAATTTGTAAATCTCAAGTTTTACTTCTTTTTGGAACAGCTCATCTTGGTAAAGTGCTCACTTCCAGAAACGGCCTCTTGCAGCCTGTTTCTCTGTAGCCAGGCAGTAGCAGAATCAACTAAACTCCAGAGTCCAAGCCAAATCTGGGTGCTGGTGGGAGCAGGCTCTGCATATCAAGTCTCTACACAAATTTCAGACAGCAGGCATCTTCCTCTACTGTTATTCTGCAAGTCCTGATGCATTCTAACGAGCTGAGGACAAGATGTTAGTTTTGTGCAGTACACAAGCCAGTGAGTAGGAATGACTTCTGGACAACCCCTAAACAACAGGTAAAAGATTCCCAAGGGCAATCATTCTTTCTTTCTCAGCACTACGTACCCCACAGTGAAATCCATGGGAAATCAAGGTGGCAGAACATTAATCCCTGTGGTATTAATGATCCATACAGGTGTGTTCCTAGTAATGAGCAGTTCCCTCCTACCCTTCAACACCAAACTGCGTCTGGAACTATCTTCCCTCTCCCTTTGAATTGAGTCAGGATGGCTTAAGTGTAACCTGTTGTTAAAAGCCCTGTCATTCCTTGGTTTCAATTATGATTTAATTGTGAATGGCCAGACCTCATCTTGATCCCTTTCAAGTTAATGGACAATTCCAAGTGGCCTTTCCTGAGATATGTTGTGGCATATGACTCACACACAGTCAATCCTGACAAATAATCAAAGCAATGTTTCTTTTTTGATAGTAGTTTTATACCTACACAGATTGTGAACCACTTGCAGGGAAAGAAGCCCATGGGGTATCAGGCAGGAAATGTTTACATTTTTAAAGGTTGTTTTTTTCTTTGTGTTTAGAGAAAATCCAATGTAACCATTGATTTGAATTTTTTATCAATATTAAAAAGAGCGGTTAAATGTACACTGTAGCTTTTCCAAGCTAAAGTTACAAAAACTATCAGTTTTGTTGTACTTCAGCTTTTTTCATATACAAATCTGCACTATCTATACAGTTAAAATAGCTGTTGGAGGCTAGTCACTATGGGAACATATCAAGCTTTTAATGCTCCACTTTTAAAACACTAGAGACTCTGCATTGTGAGTGCTAGCTCTATGTAGGTGTGAATTTGTTAGTATTTAAAAGTAGAGTTTTTTCTTGTCAAAAGGGGATCATTTTGACAGGTCTTTCTGTAGATGTTTAGCTGCATCAGCAAGACTACATATGTAGGCCTGAATCCATATTTTCCTGGTTATCCTAGTGGGTGGCATAATACATACTGCAGTTCATATTTAATTTCCATGCAATTTGTGTACTACCTGCACCATATACTAAGGCCATACTGGAAACATACCAATTATGAGTTAGCCAAGTTTAACATGCTTTAGGGATCACAGCACCTACATTGGGGGCTGGACAGCACTGCCTCAGTGGCCAGAGTTTAAAAGTCAGCAGCATCACTCAAACAAAATGGGGTTGATCATGCAAAAAGAGACATTGTTTCACACTTGTTCCAGGCAATGATGAATTCTTGTTCTCCCGGGCACTTTCAAAGGTAGGCCACTGTAATTATTCCATTAGGTTAATTATTTGGCCGGGCCATGGCAGCATCCTTTAGGGACGATTCAAGCAGGGGAGCTTGAGTATTAGGAGGACCCTGAAGGCTGGTGCTGTACACAGATTACCCTTGTGTGGACATTGCTCTGAAGTGCACTGTGAGGGGCTGGACATTGCTCAGCCCATCACAGTGCCCACAGGCCAACAGGTCAAGTCCGATTCCACTCCACTGGTGGAAACAAAATTATTTGAAATGTCAACGCTTCACTTTCCATGCAGGAACTTTACTCACCCCTACCCACATATTCAAAGACTCTGCTTCTGCAACAGAAGCTCGGCTAGCACTATCTGTTATTGACTGTTAAACCAATGTGCTTAAATGTGGACTTGAGTTGAGCAAGTTAAGTCTTTCCATTGTTTCAGAAAGCTGTGCAACTCTCAGCAGGAGTTTTTCGCTTATGTGGGGTTTGTGCTGTAAGGATGAATAAACATAGCATTGAGGATATTCATTATAAATAAAACTCCTTTCACAATATTCCATTGAAATATAATGCCTTGAACAGCAAATCCTATCACTTTATCTGAGCGGAGAAAGCTTTACACAGCAGGTAAAGCACATGCATCAAAAAATGTATCATCCTCTCAGCCTGAGCTCGATTCTTAAATGACGACGAAATGTAATATCTCACAATGCGATGCTTACCAGATGCAAGCTAGGTGGAGTGGCTTAAATGGCAAGGCACATCCTGTAAAGAACTGCGGGCATATTATCAAGCGTTAAAAATCTTCACCGGTTTAGCAGCAGAAAACTACTGCTAAAGCGGCGATAACGGGCTTGATAATATGCCCTTGAGAATTCCAATAGAAGTCCATGTTCTGGTGTTCAAGGAAAATAGGGACGAGGAATAGAGAATCCACACATTGGGGGCCTAAATTTCATGGCCCCTGTCCCGCTATAGCATCACTTTTTGCAACATTAAAGTTGCATTGGCTATTAGGAAACATTATTAGTAACTGTAGTTGAATTTGACCTGTCAGATCTTTCATCATGTACTCTAAGCTTCTATGTATTTTTATGGGGAAGGGACGTGCTTTGATGAGGTACTAAGTGCTTTGCAAGGCAAATGGATTTATTTTATTTTAATATTTGAACTGCATGCATTACCCTTCATGCTGCTTTGTAAACAGGCCAATGGAATTATAACCTGTAATGTCATTTTTATGCACTTTGATGGTTTTCTTCTTGAAATCGAATAAAGTTATTTTGATGATGATGATGATGCTGACACTAAAAAAAAGTTTGAGGCAAGGACTCTACTCTCAATAAACCTTGAGACAGATGTCTTTCAAGACAAAAGCGGGGTCCTTCAGCAGCCAGAAAGGGAAACCTTAAGAATTTCTTGGCATCCTGTTCTCGCCCTTTCAAGTGTGCCCCAAAATGTTATGTGTTGTGGGCTGTGGCCAAGCAAGATGGCGAAGTAGACATGCTTGTCAAGAGCTCCCTTTGTCTATTTAATCCACGCCTGAAAGACTCTCTGGACCCTTTCATCCTCCTTGGAGACTCCCTGTGTGCAGCGTTCCAGAGGCTAGGACAGCGTAGAACCGTGAAATCCTGCTGGAAGGCGCCCGGGCTGCTCAGCCATTTCCCGCAGCGGGTGGCCGTAGGGGGAAAGGACTACGAGGTGGCACCATTTTGAACCATGGCTCTGGGGGACCGGAGCTCGGCCAGAGCCCTGCTTATAGACACCGCCACCCAGGCCAATGCCCGAGGGACACTTACAAACCGCGTAGAACCGTGAAATCCTGCTGGAAGGCGCCCGGGCTGCTCAGCCATTTCCCGCAGCGGGTGGCAGAAGGGGGAAAGGACTACGAGGTGGCACCATTGTGAACCATGGCTCTGGGGGACCGGAGCTCGGCCAGAGCCCTGCCTATAGACACCGCCACCCAGGCCAATGCCTGAGGGACACTTACAAACCAGGTACTGGTGGTGGGACCTGTTGGAAGACTGCACACCTGGGAGGACTGCAGTGGTCTTTTTCAGCATGTTGGTCTCAGCCGCCCGGCACCCTAGTTCCTGCTCTGAACCATAATAAAGGACCCTGTCAGTATCGTTGGCCTACAGAGGGGGGCGGCCCTGCAGTGACCAGATCACCATGGTTGTCTCTCCCGGTGAGTAGCGGGATACCCCGGGAGCCAGAGTCTGATTTTGGAGGACCTGGGAGGAGGCTACATGCACAGGAGGCAGCCCAAGGAAGGGTACCGACAGATTGCTTTTGTCTCTCCCAGTGAGTGGAGGGACACCCCGGGCGTGGGGGCTTGATCTTGGAGAACCTGGGCCAAGGATACATGCTCATGAGGCAGCCCCACGTGGGGCACAAACAAATTGCAGGGATGCGCCCGGGGCAGGGCTGCTGCTTGACGCCTTTTGCTGGAGTTCCTTGCTAGGGGAGGCTGACCAACTGCTGTGTGGTGGCCGGACTATGTGGTGACTACGGTACAAAAGGGGGTGGTGATGGACGGAGCATCTGAACCAATCAAACACTCACACACAGTCAAAAGATTTGGGTTTGACCCATCACCGTTCTTTAGCCCACTCTGCCACCCCAGTTCAGACATGGCTATATGCAAATCAGTCTGACCCTGTGCCTCATGGGAACAGTCCAGCCCGAACTGCCAAGCCATGCCTTCCCTGGACCGGAAACAAGCTTCCGAGGACCGGTTTCTGGCATTGCAGCCGTCTTCAGCCCGGCTTGCTTGAATCCAGTGGCAAAATGAGCAAGGGACTCACGTCTGAGCATACCCTGCCACACTTATGGTGGCCAAAAGCGGTACAAAAGGGGGTGGTGATGGACGGAGCATCTGAACCAATCAAACACTCACACCCAGTCAAAAGATCTGGGTTTGACCCATCCCCGTTCTTTAGCCCACTCTGCCACCCCAGTTCTGACATGGCTATATGCAAATCAGACTGACCCTGTGCCTCATGGGAACAGTCCAGCCCGAACTGCCAAGCCATGCCTTCCCTGGACCGGAAACAAGCTTCCGAGGACCGGTTTCTGGCATTGCAGCCGTCTTCAGCCCGTCTTGCTTGAATCCAGTGGCAAAATGAGCAAGGGACTCAGGTCTGAGCATACCCTGCCACACTTATGGTGGCCAAAAGCGGTACGAAAGGGGGTGGTGATGGATGGAGCATCTGAACCAATCAAACACTCACACCCAGTCAAAAGATCTGGGTTTGACCCATCACCGTTCTTTAGCCCACTCTGCCACCCCAGTTCAGACATGGCTACATGCAAATCAGTCTGACCCTGTGCCTCATGGGAACAGTTCAGCCCGAACTGCCAAGCCATGCCTTCCCTGGACCGGAAACAAGCTTCCGAGGACCGGTTTCTGGCATTGCAGCCGTCTTCAGCCCAGCTTGCTTGAATCCAGTGGCAAAATGAGCAAGGGACTCACGTCTGAGCATACCCTGCCACACTTATGGTGGCCAAAAGCGGTACAAAAGGGGGTGGTGATGGACGGAGCATCTGAACCAATCAAACACTCACACCCAGTCAAAAATCTGGGTTTGACCCATCACCGTTCTTTAGGCCACTCTGCCACCCCAGTTCAGACATGGCTATATGCAAATCAGTCTGACCCTGAGCCTCATGGGAACAGTCCAGCCCGAACTGCCAAGCCATGCCTTCTCTGGACAGGAAACAAGCTTCCGAGGACCGGTTTCTGGCATTGCAGCCGTCTTCAGCCCGGCTTGCTTGAATCCAGTGGCAAAATGAGCAAGGAACTCACGTCTGAGCATACCCTGCCACACTTATGGTGGCCAAAAGCGGTACAAAAGGGGGTGGTGATGGACGGAGCATCTGAACCAATCACACACTCACACTCAGTCAAAAGATCTGGGTTTGACCCATCACCGTTCTTTAGCCCACTCTGCCACCCCAGTTCAGACATGGCTATATGCAAATCAGTCTGACCCTGTGCCTCATGGGAACAGTCCATCTCGAACTGCCAAGCCATGCCTTCCCTGGACCGGAAACAAGCTTCCGAGGACCGGTTTCTGGCATTGCAGCTGTCTTCAGCCCGGCTTGCTTGAATCCAGTGGCAAAATGAGCAAGGGACTCACGTCTGAGCATACCCTGCCACACTTGTGGTGGCCAAAAGCGGTACAAAAGGGGGTGGTGATGGACGGAGCATCTGAACCAATCAAACACTCACACCCAGTCGAAAGATCTGGGTTTGACCCATCACCGTTCTTTAGCCCACTCTGCCACCCCAGTTCAGACATGGCTATATGCAAATCAGTCTGACCCTGTGCGTCATGGGAACAGTCCAGCCCGAACTGCCAAGCCATGCCTTCCCTGGACCGGAAACAAGCTTCCGAGGACCGGTTTCTGCCATTGCAGCCGTCTTCAGCCCGGCTTGCTTGAATCCAGTGGCACAATGAGCAAGGGACTCACGTCTGAGCATACCCTGCCACACTTATGTCGGCCAAAAGCGGTACAAAAGGGGTATGCTCAGACGTGAGTCCCTTGCTCACTTTGCCACTGGATTCAAGCAAGCTGGGCTGAAGACGGCTGGAATGCCAGAAACCGGTCCTCGGAAGCTTGTTTCCGGTCCAGGGAAGACATGGCTTGGCAGTTCGGGCTGGACTGTTCGCATGAGGCAGAGGGTCAGACTGATTTGCATACAGCCATGTCTGAACTGGGGTGGCAGAGTGGGCTAAAGAACGGTGATGGATTAAACCCAGATCTTTTGACTGGGTGTGAGTGTTTGATTGATTCAGATGCCCAGTCCATCACCACCCCCTTTTGTACCGTATGTGGTGACTACGGGCACAGAAACAAGATGAGTACCTGGGCTGGATCTGAGTGGGGCTCTGGATGCCGAAGAGCTCTCGGCTGGCGTTCCTGTTAGGTGGATTAAAGGTTTACTCCACAGTGCAACAGACCTGCGACAACTAGACGCAGGGCAGTGGTGAGGTGCACTCATTGCGGGGGAATATTGAAAGCAGCTGCTAAACAGTTTATGGGGACTGATACCTCTGCTGCACAGAAGTGAATACTAAAAATACACGGTCATAACATTGGGCTGCGTCTCTCTGGACTGAAGGATGGTAAAAGACAAAGGAGGCAAATCAGCCCAAGCTAACAAGATATCTAATTATACTCAGCTTCTCTCTACAGACCACGGGGCCTTGGCGATGTCAATGCCCACAGAAACAGAAGACCAGCTGCAAACCGCTGACCGACCCAATTATAGCAGAAATACTTTCAGCCATCCATGCAACAAGTGATGAACTGAAAAATAAGATTGAATCGGTCGCTGTAGATGCCTGTTTGCTGCTCTGCGACCTGCAGAAAATCTCAGAAAGGGTTACGACCACGGAGCAAACAGTGGACACAATGCACATGGAGTTGCATAGCCTGAGAGACACTGTGACCCTCAAGAAAAAACTATTTTGCCTGGACGATCATGCTGAAGACACAGAAGGATGGTCCCAGAGGAATAATCTGTATTATTGGATTCCCTGAAAAGGCAGAAGGTCCTTCCGTTGAGTTGTTCCTTGAAAATTGGCTACTGGGGGTATCGCCCTCCCCCATCTACGAGATTTAAACCTTAAATATAGTCTTTTCTACCCAGCCAAGCTGTGAGTGGAACATAAAGACAAAGCACTGTTTTTCTTTACAGCAGGAGAGACAACCGACTTGCTGGATGTGCATGGCCCGCTGGGATCCTGTTTGCTCCTCTCCACGATAACACACAGGAAATCCAGTTCCTGGAACCTGTCTAGGAACCGTCGATGATGGGAACACTTTCAGGACAACACCTGGAGTCACAGCCCGGCAGGATCAGGGTCTGCCTGGATGCCACCTAGCAGGCCTCTGATGTTGTCCCAGACTCGAGGGCTTCGTCGCCGGGATGCCTATCAAACATCAACATGAACAAAGATGCTGATGCTCACGTGAAGTAAAGTAAAAAATCTATTGTTTTTGATTAATTAAAACCATTACAAAAATATAGTCCAATAAAACATTTTGGTTGATTCACTTCCTGATCGGTACTCTGTTAAAAATTGTTATCTGTCAAGACATGCATGAGTAATTTGAAGGTGCAGTGTGTCCATAGTTCATTAAAACAAGTAATGGGGACATTTGATCTGAATCAGTTTCAGACATTATTGTTTGGTGAGATCAAACTATTAAAGGGTTCAAAGAGTGATGGGGAAGGTTGATTAAATTATAGACTTTACCACACACATTATGTTGGATGACAGGGGCATGCCCCCCCAGTGGCTGGTGCCTGTTGATAGAGGTGGTGGGATGTTGGGGTAGTTCAAAGTTGGGAGAACCAGACCTTCCTTCATGTGAAACAGCTCGAAGATTGCCAATTGTTGTATTGGTGGGGATCACCGTTCACTTTCTCACAAGATGGGTAGGATTATCCTGGGAGGAACACTGCTGAGGGTGTGCTTTGGCATCCACCATGACTAAGTTACTCACATGGACTGTCCGGGGTATCGCTGAATTCGATAAACGCAGACAAATATTTGCCTACTTAAAGAGATTTAAGGTGTTGGTGGCAAGCCTTCAAGAAACTCACATCTGGGGTGACTCAATCAAATGTCTGAGGAAAAAGTGGCGGGGAAAGCTGTATGCCACTTCCTATTCTGGGTTTGCACAAGGTGCCCTCATAGGGATAGAACCTGGGGTCCCGTTCCAACATCTTCACCATGTGATTGATGCTGATGGTAGATAAGTTATATTACATGGGAGACTCGATGGCTCAGAAATTTGTATTATTAATGTCTATGCTCTGAATGATAACAATTCCTACTTTTATAGTGATCTATTTGAGGCAGCCTCTCCGTATCTTTTGGCTCCAATAATGTTTACAGGGGACTTTAACTGTGCAAAGGATGGTACACTAGAGAGGGAGCCCCCTAGACTGCATATTAAGCCAAAGAGGGCAACTGTGCTTCAGGGGTACTGCAGGCGTTGCAGCCCCGGGATTTGTGGCGGGAGCATCACCCCTCCACAAAACAGTTCTCCTCTACACCCCAGGCACAGGCACTATTCCTGCAGGCTAGATTATTGTTTTTTATCTTCAGATCTGGGTCGTACTGTAGGGGAGAATAACATATCAGCCGAGATATCTGTCTGACCACTCTCCAGTCTTGTTGGAGATGAGAGCTAAGTGGGTCAGTTCTGAGATACCTCTGTGGCGGCTGAAAAGTGAGACACTTACAGAACCCCCTTTGTAGCTAAGGTATCCGCAGGATTAAGTATCTACTTCCAGGAAAATTGGATGTCCATCTTATGTCATGCCACTGAATGGGAGGCTATGAAATTTGTTATCCGGGGTATCTGCATTAAAACCAAGTACGGTGTGCAGACTCATTTGGAGTGGGATGTAGTCGTGCATTAAGCCAGGTTGGGGAAACTGCAGATAGAACTTAGTATAGACCCTCAGAAACTGGAACAATGGACTGAGGCTAAGGAGTTACTTATGACAGACCTCCGTAGATTGGAAAATATGTTTACGCACCTTATCGACAACAACTCTATAGAGGAGGTGATAGGACGGGGGATTCATTGGCACGACTGGTCAGACAAGAAACACCAGCTGCTCAAATACTACAGATACACACTGCAGAGGGAACATTACACTACACACAGAGAGCCACTGCAGACCCTTTAGCAACACATCTAGAAAACGTATACACCAGGCGAGTGTAGTCAGAGCCGAGCCACTTGACCCGCTACCTCGATGCACGGCAGCTCATTCAGATTACACCGGAAGAAAAGGAAACATTAGGCTCCCCAATTATTAAAGATGAAATAAACAGAGCTATAGGACACCTCAAACCGGCGAAGAGTCTGGGCTCTGATGGACTCCCTGCAGAGTTATATAAGAGTTTTGCACAACTCATGGGGGACAGATTGTTAGAAGTCTGTAATGAAGCACTGCAGAAGGGTTCTCTCCCGACTACTATGAGTGAACCTCTAGTCGCTATGATCCCAAAAAAAGACAAGGATCCTGATTTGCCGGGTTTATATAGACCCATATCTATGCTGAACATAGATATAAAAATATTAAGAGCACATAGCTGAACGCCTTCTTCCATTGATGAGGCGTCTTATCCAAGTTGATCAGGTGGGGTTTATCCCTAGATGGAATACTTCATATAACTTAAGACACCTCGCACATGTATGGCACGCCCCTTGCCTGGCAGAATCCGACAACGCGATAGTGCCACTCGATACTGAGCAAGCGTTCGACTACGTGGGATAGTCCTATATGTGCCAGGCCCTTGAACAAATAGGGGTATTCGAGCAGTATCTTAAATGGGCCTAACTGCTGTATGCAGGCCCTGTAGCCAGGGTACAGGTAGGCAGGACTGTGTTGAGACAGATAAAACTGGGGAGAGGAACAAGGCAGGGATTTCTCCCTTGCTTTTTGCAAACGCTCTGGAACCAATGGTGGTTTGTATGAGAACGGTCATGGATAATTGAGAATACAGTTAGGTGACACCAATCATGTGATCTCGTTATACACAGACGACACATTGGTCTACCTGCATCAGCCGGAGACTGAATGTTTCCATTTGGGTACCAATGCACGAACTGCAGCAGTTTGGTAAAATTTCAGGGTTACATAATAACCCCGGTAAATCCAAGGTGATACCGATGGGCAGGCTGCCATGCTCCAACTGGAATTGAGGCAGCCCATAGACTTGCCGTGGACCACGGAAGGGGAAAGATACTTGGGGATATGCCTGGCCAACTCCGCTTATGCATTGCATGCAGCCAATATAGGTCGAGTCCTTGAGGGGCTAAGTGGCTCATTTTGCTTCTGGGCTGACTTGCTGCTCTCACTAATGGGGCGCATAGCGATTATCAAAATGATTATTTTACTATGGTGCCTGTATGTACTGCAGCATTAATTCTATGTGATACCAAAGTCCTATTTTATTACCTTGGAGGCTTTACTTGGCACTCTCTTGCTGGGGAAATCCCTACTGGCCGGGACATATGAAGGGGACACGTTGAAGGAGCTGTTAATGATGGGGTCATCAATCCCTGATTAACGTCCATATGTGATACAACATGTGGCAATACTGTGTGAACAAGCGGTAAGATGGGTAATCCCGCATGCCCCATATGCACCAGAGATGACCCTGGGAGCAGTCCGACCATTTGCCGTGATTGCAGAATCTATGTTGGTTAGCCACTGGAGGGGCTGGGGATACCAACTGATGGAACATAGCAGGCGTGAGATTGGTGCAATGAGGAGAAATCATTTTATTTCTCCTAGTTTTTGCTTTTTCTATGTTTCCCACATTCTGCAGCACACATAGAAGGAAATAATCCCCTTTGAAGATTGTTCAGGTGTAGTAATCTGTCCCTTCCAGCACATAAACAATCCTCCCTGCAACACAGACACGTTTTCTCCAGGGTACAAGGGTGCCTGAGTTGCAGGATATCATCCATGCAATGCAGGCACCCTTATTTTATTATTTATTTATTTTATATTCTTATAAAGCTCCAGACTAGACTCCCGAAGGGGTATCTCTGCGCTATTGCTGTACCACGAGATTGTGCTAGTTACAAGAGCATGCACCATCGTGCAAGGGTTTTTGTGTTGGCACTAGGCAGCTTTTTGTAGCACCAATGCAAGGGAAAACACAGGGATGCATTGTAGTCTTATAAATCCTTGTGTCTTTGAAATGATGCATTGCGGTGCAGCTAAGTTGCTTGTAGCGCCACACTGTGCCATTTCTTTGTAAATAGATAGAGCAAAAACAAGGACAAATAAAGTATTTCTCCTCGTTACACCAATCTAATGCCTGCTATTCAGTGACATTAGTGTTTGGCGCTGCCTCAGATTTACACATCCTTGTAAATCCGGGGCGGCTTCAAACAGCAATGGATATTATGGTGGAATGCCAACAGCGACACCTATTGCACTACCCTTTCATACAGATAACAGCATGAAAGGGTATGATATTTAGAGAGCAGCTTTAAGCCACGCAAAGCAACTCAACACCACTTTGTAAATATGGAGCAGGGTATTGCACCACCAGTGCATCCTAAAAAGTTACTCTCCTGTACCACAATGCCCTTATAAATATGCCCCTTAGTCGGATGCAGCTGTGGCTGGACAGGATCAAGACCAATAGTGATTCTAGAGTGATCTTGTCCCTAGACGCTGTACAAGCGTTTTCCTCTATAGATTGACGCTGCTTGCTTGGCACTCTAAACTTGGTTCAGCTTTGGGCATACATTTTGTCAGTGGGTGGCCCTCTTATTCAAGGCGCCCACCGTAACCATGAGAGTGAATGGGGTGGTCTTGAAAACCTTTGTGTTGGGCTGGGGTACAAGACAGGGATGACCATTGTCACCTTTGTCATTCGCTCTCTACCTGGGATCACTTTCCTGCTGGGTGCACAGCAGAGCGGATATAGTGGGCTTCCCCAAGGTAACAGATGTCCGGAAATATTCTTCCTGTATGCTCATGATGTGCTGGTATATGTAGCAGATACAGTGTAGTCTATCCAGGCAGACGTATTGGTGTTCTGGGTGTTTGAGTCTTATTCTAAGTACTGTATAAACTGGCAATGGTCAGTGCTTTAACAGGTGGCACAATGGGAGGGCTTGCAAGCATAGACGGGAGATCTCTGATTGACCAAGACTGGCTTTAGATACTTGGGCACATAGATTGCTATAGATGCCGAATGTTTAGTGGACCAAAACTTAGGTTGTATCCTTAGACAGACACGAAAAGATATCACAAGCTTCCCCTAACACTGATGGACAGAGCCGCCTTGTACAAAATAATTACCCTACCCAAACTGCTCAATGGCTACAAAACACCCCATTCCCCCTTTTAGTCCCGAACCCCCAAATATGAGGAAATCGTGTTCACATTCACTGGAACTGATGAATGCATTGTTATACTCAGTTCTCTTTCCATCTAGACAGATTTACCCCTTCTTTTCATAGTCCAAAGACATTGCAGCATGAGTTTTGCCAGGTGCCATAAATTCCTCCCTTTCAGCACATTTGGGTATCTGGGGTTTCATTTCAGTGGTCTTTCTATGGTAATCCTGTCTCCTTTTCTCTACTAAATTAAAAAAATATATTTTCTTCTTCGTGTAGTCTACATGTTAAATTATCTTTGTGTGCATCAGCTATATCTATTTCTGTCAATGTTAGAAAATATTCACCTATGAATTGTGAGTCTTTACTACTAAGGATGGGATTCATTCTTCTTCGTATAGGAATTTCAGAAAAAATGACATCTATGTTAGAATAGAAATACTGTAACCTTCCTGTTCTATAGAACAACCTATTTAATATACTACTCAAAATGCCATAGGTCAGGGGCAAATGGCGGTAAGTATCACCTTCAGCTACTGAAGTTGGTAATTTCATACAGACATAACAGTCACTAATTTGCATTGTTTCTACATAGTGCACTAATAGATTAGCGAATACATTCATATCAGTTTCGTATCTATTTCTAAAGTAATGTAGTTCTATCTCATCTGGTGCTTCTAAGTCTACTCTATCTTGTTTGTGGTGCGCTATCTTACCGTGTATACTAGTGTCATTTTATCTTAGCAGCCATCAAGTACGGTATTGCTATTGTCAGTTCTAGCCACGCTATAAGTACTATTAACACACTACATATACATATTCTACAGCATGTCTTTATACAACTTCTTTTTAAGTTTCCAGAATGTTGCACAGAATATGCCTGTGATTTATCTCAAGTTGACCTCACTTCTTCAATAGATTCATTAGTAATCAATTCTTTGTCACTTTTATCACTGATCTCCAGATTTTTGAAATCTTCAAGGATGACATACGTCCATTCAGTGCCTTTGAATTTACGGTTCAGCTTTTTCAGGCTTGGGCTTCTCCTTTTTAGATTGCTTGTAGACTGTTCAGCTTGACTTGTCACTTCATCTACTTGTTCAGGTTCTTCATCTATTGTGACTAGGGGATATTTCAGTCTATTAACAAAACCAGGCCATGTATCGCCTTTTCTGAAGTCTTTTCGTTGGCACTGTGCTTTCTAATTCTTTGGATGTTCTTTTGTTTTCCTTAGGTTGTGGCACAACTTGATTTTTGTCAACCTCAGGTATCCTCTCTATCTGACCTTGCTCAGGGCTTATTGCTGTTGACGGATCTGCCTGGATGGGTTCTTATACACTAGTTTGACCTGATTCAGGATATGACTTTGTTGGGCCTGGAATTTTATCTTCGTCCTGAACCTGTTTGACTAATCCTGTCTGGTCCTGCACAGGTCTTGCAGTTTCTTAATTGTCTTCTGTCTGTGCGCTTTGTCTAGTACCTATCTGTCCCTCCTCAGACAAAGGTGTTCTGGTGGGGGTTTCGTTGGTCTGAGTATATTGCTCTTTCCTTATCTGGTCCTCCTCATGATTACCATTAGTTTGGTTTTCTGTAATTTGAGTACGTTCTTCTACTCCTATCTCATCTTCACTATCCGTCTGACTATCTAAATATGTTTGGCTTCTTGTTCTTACTCTTATTTCAGGTATGTCAACCACTGGGATCCATTCATCCTGATTGGTGCTCGGTTGTTATTCATTGACCAATTCAGGATCAACTTCTTGAGAGCCTTCAGCTGCACAACCTTTAGCCTCAACTTCGTCAGGCTCTGTTACCCTTTTAGTGTGGCTTGCGTGGATCCAGTTGGGGATTTCCTTGCACTTTACAGCTGTGGTGGTGACCAGTATCACTTGATGTGGCTTTCCCCACCTTGGTGCTAGGCAAGATTCCCGGGTGTGATTTTTTTATCACTACTTAATCTCCTGGGTTCAAATCATGTGCTGGAGTTGAATTTCTGGCTTCAGCGTCTTGCCCAACCTGGTGAAAGATATAACGCACTTGGTCAGCCAACTCTTTGCAGTACTCCAACACTAAATCATCACATATAGTTAACAGCTGATGTCCTGGCACACATGCTTGCATCATTGCCCTTCCCATGAGTTTCTCATGGAGACTCAAGACAGTTTTCTTGTCTGGAATGCTTCTGAGTCCCATCAGGACAAGCATCAGGCCATTCTAATTGGGTAGATTCACGCATCTTTCCTAATCTTGCTTTACTTGTGCCATTCAATTGTTCTACCACTCCAGAAGCCTCTGGGCAGTATGCACAGTGCAGCTATTGTTAAATTTTGAATGCTTCACAGATTAGACCAATAATTTCATTATTAAAATATTTCCCCCGTTCTGATTCAATCATTACTGGAAAACCGAACTGGGGAATGAGCTCTATTAAAAAGAGTTTGGCTACAGTTAAACTGTCATACCTACGGGTAGGGTATGCTTCCATCCATTTTGAAAATAGGCAGACAATGAACGAGACATACTTTAATCCTCGACAAGCAGGTAACTGAATGAAATCAATTTGGAGTCTAATAAACGGGCCTTCTGCATTCCCAATTTTCTCAAACCACAGTTTTCTTACCAGGGTTCATTCGTTGACATGTTAAGCATCTCTGGCAAAGACTCTCTGCTATGTTCCTGAACTTCACATTGAACCAATCCTGTCTGAACAAGCATATCATAGCATCTCTCCCTATGTGTGTGTTCCCATGGTACATCCTAGGCATTGGTGCAAGCATACAGTCAGGTAACACTGGTCTCCCATCTAGGTAAACTATCACTCCATCCTCAGGTCTTGCCTGACACCCTATTTTCTGCCAGTCTTCCCTTTCTTTGGGCTCTGCTTCACCTTGTAAATCTTTCACTTACTCCCATGTATTCACACCTCTCAATAGCATAAGTTGGCAGCTGTTTCCACATACTTCGATTTTCTTATTTACTGCCATTTTATATCTGGCACAATGTTGAGCCACCTGGTCAGCATATCGGTTATCGGCTGTCACTTTATCGTTTCCAAATTGGTGAGCAGCACACTTCACGACGGCCAATTCTTTAGGCAATTGAATTGCTTCCAGTAATTATTGTACATATTGTCCATTTTTAATAGGGGTTCCTAAAGAAGTCATGAACTCCCTTCGCATCCAGAGTTGGCCAAAGTCATACACAGACCCGTAACCATACTGGCTATCAGTGTAAATGGTTACTCTCCAATTGTTCACATTTTTGCATGCTTTTATTAAAGCAATCAATTCAGCTACTTTTGCAGACTTGACACCTGGTAAATAGGATGCTTCGACTATACCAGATAATGTACACACAGCATAAGCAGCGCTTAGTCCTCATTCCTCATGACGTATACACGAGCCATCTACAAACAGCTCATGTTCTGGGTCCTTTAAAGGTTCTTCCTGTATGTCTGCGCGAGGTTTAGTACCGAATTCAGTTAAGTCGATACAATCATGTTCGACTTCCTCGTTCACTTCCCCATAGTGAGAATCTGGCAATAAGGTTGCTGGATTTAGAATAGTGCCCCTCACTATTGTCACGTTTTCTGAACCAATGATAATTCTTTCATATTTAGTCATCCAACTAGGAGTTAAAGGCTGAGTACGTGTTCTGGGTAATAGAATCACGACTGAATGTGGGACATACACTGTTTCAGGGTGTCCCATGATAATGGATTCACTTTGCCCAAGACTCATGCAAGTTGCAGCTACCGCTTTAAGACAACCTGGCAGTGCTGATGCCTCTGGGTCCAATGTGGCAGAAAAATATGCTACTTATTTTCCTGTAAAATCCCACACATCAGGATTCACAAATGTTTTTAATTCTACCGGTAAATCTTCAAAGGAAATCCTTTTAACTTTTATTTCTTGTCTGGCTAGCATAATTTTATACACTCCATCCTCGTCTGGAGTCTGGATTTCAACACCATGTGGTGTGCAAAAGATTGTACAGTTCATTTTGCACAACAGATCCCTTCCTAACCAGTTTACAGGGCTGGTATCGCACACTACGTATGTATGCATTTCTTTAAAATTACCGATGTAGACTTCCATCTGTTTTGTGACAGGGGTCCTAATTTGTTTATTAGAAATGCCCACTACTTGGATCGCTTCTACAGAGAGGGGTAGGTTTGGGATGTCTGCTGTTCTCACAGTAGAACAGGTAACACCAGTGTCCAACAAAAAGGTAACATCATTTCCCTGCACTTTTCCTTTAATGTAAGGACCTGACTGATCTACTGGTAAGGATATGCCAAGTAGGCAATCCTCTTCCCCCCCTCTCAGGCACCGTCAATAGGACTCGTCCTCAAAAAATGTGTCCTTCAAAAGAAACTGTGGTGTTACCATATTTTTATTACCACTCCCCTCCCAAAATCCGGTGTCCACACTGTATTTGGGTTGACTCACAAAATCTCGCATAGGGGCTTGAGGCAACTGATTCTGTATTACCTGTTGTGGTTGTCTCATTGACATCTCATTCTGCGTCTGTGAATTTGAATTTCGATTTTGGCCATTATTATTCTGTAATAATTTACACTCGTTTCTTGAATGCCCCAATTTTCCGCACCCATGACAAGGAAACTTTTTCTTTGCCTCTTCTTTACTCATTTTCCCTCTGGGTTTCCCCCCCCTGCTACTTTCACCTTGGCCTTCCCCTCTTTTCTCATTATTTGCTTGCTGACTTAACTGAAGTTCCTGTTGTTATTCCATTTTCACTTGAGCCCACATTACCTTTTCTTCTAATTTCTTTCGCCTATTATCAATTTCATCCTCACAGTATTTTGCATACTTGAGAATTTCATCAACAGGCTTTGCTTGCCAACACAGTTTATGCTCTTTAATAGTTTGGGAGATTTCTGGTTTCAGTCCGGACACAAAATGGTAAATAAAATGTGTCATGTCCTTATTGCAAATATTTTCTAAACCACTGTACTGTTTAATATCTGCAATAGGCATTCATAATATGCATGTACAGATTCATCTTTATTTTGAGTAGTTCTGTCTATTCAAGTCCAATTAGTTTCTTTTGGAGGAATCTTTCCCTTTAAATAAGTTATCACCTGATTATATTTCTTCATTACATCTCTTGATGGGGCTCCTGTTTTAGGATCTCTAGGGTATTCATCATTTGTCCAATCTACCGTAATTTTACACAAATCAGATGGCACAACAATGTCAAACAACCCATCTAAATCCTTTAACAGTTTATTGTTAAAGACGAACAATTCGGCTGGCCATGTTTCAGCACCTCAATTTCAAAGTAAATATATAAGTCCTTAGTCTGTGCAAGCACGTCCGGAGATCGCCGCACTTTCGCTCCACCGAGGATCAGATACCCAAAAATGTGAAGAAAAGGACGGTGCTTCAAAGAATAGAATCAAAAGAGCTTCCAATTTATCCAAATAAATCCTTTATTCTCTTTTCGATCTTTTAAAATTCAACCTCAGCCAACACGTTTCGTTCCATTGAAACTTCATCAGGGCTAAAGAGTTACAATTTAGGTCCAAAGTGGTGCTGAACAGAAGGTCCAAATCTTGTAAGGCCTGGTTCTCTATAAGCACCGATAAGTGTGAAGTTGCAGATATAGACCCCCCTGGACAGAAGCGTATCTGATGGTCTAGGGTCCCAGCCCACAGACCTCTGCAATAGACGAACAATAGTCAGACCAAAAGTGTAGTGGACATTCGACGAGCCAGTACGGCTATATCCCGTATGGCACAGTAGTGTCCAGTTCTGTAAGATACCAGCCCACAATCCTCCGTATTTGACCGTCAATATTGACCCCACAAAATATAAAACTGAATAGTGACAAGCCAGTGTTGTGGCCGTCCGTCCTTATGACGGTTAGCGTACTCTTCGTATTCGGAAAATATTGAAAAAAGAATAAAGGATTAATTTGGATAAATTAGAAGCTCTTTTGATTCTATTGTATGGTGCATCGTCCTTTTCTTAATAAATCCTTTAACAGTACTTTCAACACTTTCACAAACCTTTCAACTTGCCGGTACCATTCTACAGGATTATTTTCTGAGTTTTGGAAAGCCATTTGTAAATGATAAAATATCCTGTCGGGACCATGGGACATGCACATAACCTCTCCCAGGCACTTCTTACATAGGACACAATCTTTCAACCTTTTCTGCTTCTTTTAGCAAATACTCAGATGTGTTTTTACTTGCCTGTGACTCTTCCTTTTTCTTTGTCTATCTAGCTTTCCATTTGTCTAGATCTCCCCATTTTTGCAACAACGACAACAATTCCTTCATTTGCAATTTATGTCTTGACACATTCATATTTTCGAAATCCTTATCAGAAAATTCAGCTCTATATGGTTTCTGTAATACCTTTGATTTGCCAATGTCAATTTCCATTTCAGAAGCCAAATTCATTAACTTTTCATGATATATTTTAGTATTTCGAGTAATACTTCTGCATATAAACAACAATTAATTTTCATCAAAAGAATTTAACCTTTCCAATCCCACATTTCCAGCTACCATTTCTTCCAGTTCTATCCTTAATTTGAATATGCCCAATATTTTAGGCTGTGATTTTGGCTTCTCTATGTCTCGGGTCCATCGATCTAATTCTTCTGGACTTTCTACAGTTGCATTTCTTGTTCCTGAGGCTGTCTCCATCTGGACTTCCTTTGAACATCGGGGAGTAATTTTCCTAATCGAGTCACTCACTGGTTCTCGTATAGGTAAATCCATCAAGGAAATTACTGAATCACACTCACTTGCTTGGTCATCAACTATTAGATTTTCTTTTCCGGGCTGTACTATTGGTGTAGCTAGTACGGGAATTTTAGGACTATTTCATATAAAGGAACTACCGGACCTATTGTTACTGGTATTGTCAGGGCTTCAGGACTCTCTTTTAATTGAGTAATATTTTGAATTACCTCACTACGCTGTTTTTTTAATGCTTCTTTCTCTCTTTCTTGGAGTACTTTTCCCAATGAGGTTTCATGTATAATATGCGAAGCTAAAGGTGGTTGTAGAAACGGAGCACTGGGAGTAACTCTATGAGTTTCTTCTTGGTAAGGTGGCAGATTTTTCATTAACGAATCATCTACATAATCGTCATCCGAATCACCACTAATCATTAAGATTTTCGTTTTCTCTGTACTTTTACTTCCTGATGGTTCTTCTGGGGTAAATACAGGATACAATACTTTCATTTGCTTATCTTGAGTATCCTTTTGAAATCTGGGAGAAAATCTACTAAAACTTCTATCGCCTCGAGATCTATCTCGCTCAAAAGCTTTTGTCTCCCACTCCTCCAGGGCTTTGTATTGGGTTAGTCTTGGTCTGGGATCTAGCCCATTCATTCGAGTTCACAAATTGTACAATATTCTACCATTAAAGGTACCATGTTCTGGAAAAGCTAATATGCCATTTTTCTTTGTATATTCTATCTAATTTTCTAACCACACACAAGTGTGGTAGCCCCTTTCTGCCATCAGGTATGATGCGGGCGTATAGGGTGGTGGAATAATAATCCCTTCTCTTGTTTTAATAGTTTTGTCCTTTTTGAAATAATTCTTTATTTTCTTGAAAAACTATATTTTTCTCTTCTCTCTGTACATGATATAAGGTCTTCCTCTAATCTGTTGTTCTTTAGCAAATCCTAAGAATTTTTTATCAGGACAATTTACTATAAATGCTGGATCTAGATGCCACATATACCACTATTTAATTCTCTACAGAATTTCAGTAAATTTCAATTAATTCAGCTCGTTTACTTTGCAGAAATATTTTTCCTATACCAGCATGTTTCTTCATTTTAATGACCAATGAAGGTTTGACTTACAACCAGCGTTAACCAATGATTGTGCAGCTTTTGTGTGACGTGAATCTAACTCTCTGCACTCACCCCTCCTTTACAATTGTCTCACAGTTACACACCCGCTGTTTCTACCAATCCGAGCGCGGCTCTCTATGACGTCAGTGCAGCACCCACGACTGACTCCCTCCTTTGCAAGGTAATACAACAATTCATTTTCTTTCAAAATTCAATTATACATTTAATTAATTAACAACATGAAAATATTTGCTACTGGGCCTGATTGACTAAATCCAAAGAAAGATCTCTTTTATAACAAGTAAACCTTTTTCCTTCTACCCTTCATGCACTGCGAGTAAAACGACCTTCCGTTTACTCTTCACTTACGCAAATGCAATAAATGACCTGTTACTCCTTCATAGTTACCCTTTCTAGGTGATAGAAGACCAAAGTTTCACCAGCAAACTCCTTTGCTATCAATCACTCTCACTTTTATACTATGAAGCAATCTCTAACTAGTGCTTCAAGTTTTACCTAACTTTAGCACCTTTTTCAACAAGGCAAGTAACCTCACAGCAGTATAGCTTCTATTTACGAACTGCTTTCCTTATCCCGGGAAATTCCAAACCAACATTTAACAACACAAGCAGATTTTTGTTAGTACATAGAATTCAATAAATTAATAATCAATAATCAATACACAACAAAGTACCTATTTTTAACAAAACCCTAACCATACTACTGCTACCAGAAAAGTCTATTGATAGCGCGCGGAACCACTAGCTCAATTTTACCATACTCACCTGGGCCCATAAACATGCACACTTTAAACTAGCGGTCCTGCTGTTCACTACTATTAATCACCTATCAGTACTTTGAGTCCCTTATACCGGTTAAACCATGACTTACCAATCTTTGTCACCTTTCCTATAAGTCCTAGGGATCGAATAGGGAGTTAAAATAAACAGGCAGTATTTAAACAGTTTTTTCTTTCCTGTAATAACCACAGACTCGGTGAAAGTTTTAAATGCTTTATCTATGCAAGTTTAAGTGAGTCTTCAGCCAAATTACAGAGACCATAAACTTCATGAGTAAAATGTAATTAATAAGATATAAAGTTTGTAAGAAATCACAGTAACACCTTTAGACATTGGTACCTGGGAAGGGTAAGAAAGGAAAATAGCACAAGGACATACCACATGGATTATATTTACCTAGAATGGTGCAAAGACTAATCCTGGCCACGGACTGGGGCAAAAAGACCAGGCTTCTGATTAATCAGGTGCCCACGGGACAAGCACAGTGCAACAGCAGCATCACACCCCTCTCTCTCAGAAAGCCAATTCAAAGTACCCTGATTGGGTAATCGCTCCGCCAGCACCTGTATTCTCGATCTCCTATAGTGTGTGTTGGGTCAGTGACAGGTCAGCTATTCGGACAAGTTGGACACATTCTCTATCTAAGCCTACCTTAGTTATACCATTTTCAGGGCAATGTACCACCCCATAATGTTGCAAATGTATGTGTTCTCCTTCAGTGATTGGTCAGAAAGACGAGGAGAGGTCATCACACCATACTAAGATGAGGTCATTTCAATTGACTTATATCGATCAAGTTTCCACCCACAATTTATTTTCCCATGACTTTATTCCACCAACCAATATCATTTCCTTTTTGCATACAATGTTGTACAAATTAGCGAGTTGTCATCCTTTTCATAGGTCATGGGGCGAGGTTCCCAGGCGCTTCGCGGGTAAGACAATCCTTGGCACTCTGTCAATGCCACCGCTCGAGGTCTTTCAGTTATCCCTGCACATGCGCTGTGTATATTCAAAATTGTGTTTCAGGTTACCCTCAGGCTTAAATACGAGCTATCAACAAAGTCAAAGAAAAACACATTAGAATACAAAAATAAATGATTGCACTGTATACCACTTATCTCTACTCCAACCCCATTACTTTATTTTAACTTTTGCATTAATAGTTAAGCAAAACGAACAAGCGTAGTACAAGCATTAGCATGTGAGGTTTGAAGCGGCCATTTCAGGCACTTTTGCGCAGAAGCAAGACATTCCCATCAAAAGCAAAGGTACGTCATACCACGTGAATGTGGCAGACGAATGCGCAGTAAAGTTCCCGCGTTTACGGCGGCCATTTTTAGGACACTCAGGTTACTGTTAGTAAAAGCACATACGCAAGCTTCCCTAGTTTACTAAATATGTTGTGTAATGCAAATATTAATGTACAAACATGTTGATTAATAAATTATATGTTATTTTGAGAGGATTGATTACAAGCAAGTTTCTGTATCTGTGAAACCTTGCTTCATCAGGGGTATTCCTGGAGTAGCTTTTGGGACACTGTATAGATCAGTTTATAATGGGGGATTAGCCCTATCCTATCCTACATGCGGGCACACTACAGGCCTTTACAATGGCATTTCATCAATGAGGGGGGACATAGCTCATTTGATGAACCAACATAATGGGTGGAGAGAGCAGCCCTGGGAAAGAGGACTCACATCCCTTACATTTATAGCAGACAAGACAGGCACCTGCTACCCAGGCCAGCCCATACAATCATGAAGACCTGCGATGAAACTGTAAGGGATGAGGCTCCAGATGTAGGTAATTCTAATTTACCGATTCTTAAATACCGAATTTTACCGATTCGGTATTTATGAATCGGTAAATTAGAAGGTGGGAGATGTGGGTAAATTTTAATTTTCAATTACCGAATCTGTAACATTCGGTATTTACCGAATCGGTAAATACCGAATCCTGCAAGGGTGCAGGGGGTGTCACTTTGACACCCTCTAGCACCCCGAATACAGGCACATGTAACATGTGGCACACATGCATGCCCTAAGGGCATGTCTGTGTGTCACATGGCACAGGTGTGCATGCACAGATGTGCATGCACACCTGAATTCGGTATTTTACCACCCAATTGGATTGGGTGGTAAAATACCGACTCTTAAGGGCCTGTGGCACTCTTAGGAGTGTCACCTACATATGGATTTACCGAATCGGTAAAATTACCGATTCGGTATTTTACAGAATCGGTAAATTTACCAATTCGGTCGATTTACCGATTCTGTAAAATGATGGCCCCTACATGTCAAACACCAAATACCGGTCGGTAACGGCCGAATTCGGCCGTTACCGACCGGTATTTGCTCTCCTACATCTGGCCCCTAGGCTGAAGAGGAAGGATTACGCTGGACACTCCTCTGTGGAAGGGCACAATCCTGACCAAAGGGGGCAAAATCATTGCCTTACACAGATGGGAGCTAATCAATACAGAAAAGGTGGGAGATGTGTTACCCGGGGGTGGGGGGATTAAAGTTCTTTGACAAGACTACACCATAGCCCCTACCCAGGGATTCCAGCACCTGCAGTTCTTGAACACCCCTTAAGGCAGAGGGGATACTGGGAGAAGAACTCCTTGAATACAGCCCACTGGAGAAATTGGTCCTGGACAGGGAGATTACCCACAAAGCGGTTTCTAAGTTATACCACGCAATTCTTAAGAATACCCTGGACAATTTAGGGAACGTTTAAGAATAATGGGAATCTGGTTGTTGGGCACCTAGAAGATATTGCCTGGAAAGCAACGTTGTTGCACCTCAGGGCTGATGCCATCCTGGCTAGACTGCGATTGGCCTCCATGACCCCAAAAGTTTAGAGTTTGGGGCTGTGGGGATTGCACCATGGCTTGACAGAGGATATGAACTCTGCAAATGTAGAGGAAAGTCCCTTTCCTTGCCCACCCAGGGATGGGGCATGGAGGCGAACTGTTTGGGAAATGGTGCCCTACTCAGTGGGTCGAGTCCAAGAGGAGGGAAGGGAAAACTCAGAGGGGCCGTGAGGAGAGGGATGAGTGGATGAATGCCAAATGTGAGTGCACGGTTCCAAGTTACTGTAATGTTCAGGAAATAAAAAAAACTAATAAAAATATTTTAAACAATTGTCAACGATTTTCTACAATATTGGTTGCATTTTAATTCGTAACTGCTTCAATCATGCTTGGCTTTTCTCTGAAAACACTCTAATTGTGCACCGTGTTCATGCTATGAATTGATGGCATAAATAAATGAATAAGCAAACTTCCATTTATGGTAAAGTAGTGCCACAATGAAAGCACATTCACATTCCAACTTATTAAACTATATTCACAGTGCCTGCGCTGTGTGGGTGGGTTCATTTAAGATAGTAAGGGCCAGATGTAGGTAGGCTTTTACCGGGTGGTAACGGCCGAATTCGGCCGTTACCACCCGGTAAAAGCAATTTGACATGTAGGTACCTGTAATTTACAGACTCGGTAAATTTACCGGTAGGTAAATTTACCGAGTATGTAAAATACCGAGTCGGTATCATTACTGATTCCGGACAATTGGTATGTAGGTGGGACTCTTCTGAGTCCCACAAGCAGTACCACATCGGTATTTTACCATCAAATACTACTTGATGGTAAAATACCGTTTCTGGTGTGCATGCACATGTGTGCATGCACACCTATGCCATATGACAGGCAGACCTGCCCTTAGGGCAGGTATGCCTGCCACATGGCACCCGAGCCTCTTTTGGGGGTGCCAGAGGGTGTCAAAGTGACACCCCCTGCACCCTTGTGACAGTCGGTATTTTCCGATGTGGTAAATACCGACCGGTATATGCCCAATCAATCCTATGGGCTTCAAAGCCCATAGGAATGCATGGGCATTAACTGGTCGGTATTTACCACATCGGAAATTACCGACTGTTTCCGATTCGGTAATTGCACATCTGCAATTACCTACATCTCGGAATTTTTATTTACCGACCTCTTAAATACCGAGTCGGTATGACTCGGTATTTAAGAGGTCGGTAAATAAAAATTACCTACATCTGGCCCTTAATGTTGAGATTTAGTTGCCTTTATTGTAGCTATTGACCAAATGCTATATCGTACCTTAACATTGGTGCCTTTTGCATTCTAATCCTCCAGCAGCTCCCTTATGAAATGGACTAACTCATTTATCTTCATTCTGTGGTCGGAATGTAATTCGACTCCCTTGTCGGTGTTCCTTATTACAACCTGACTAAGCTTGCTGCAAGCTAAGTACTATATTACATCCGGGGTTTCATTGGTCTCACTGGAAATGCAAACCTGAATTCTCCGGAGGATAATGTTTCTATTCATTTCCATATTTGTATCGAAATATTTCTCAAAAAAATCATTTTAAACAATGGCAGGAACGCGAATTGCATTGGTGTGTGTCCTCACATCTTTTGATCATATGTGTTTCGTCGTGCTTTTATATTTTCAAATGCGCTTTATGCGCAGCAGGAAATATTTCTGACAAGTAAACAGTCAAAAAATGAGTCTGTTGTTGGGTTATGAATATGCTGTTATTAAATTATGGGTGAGAGGTTCAAGAAAGAATTAACTGCAAAAGCAATATATTTTCTTTTGAGTGATTTTAAATATTGCACGAATTATTAAAATCTGAAATTAAAGCCCCCGCAAACACAGAGAATCGCCTTCCCACATGCCTTTGCACCCTAACCTTCAGAGCGCATTCACACTTTCAAATGCCGTCCGCCATTATTCCCAAATGCGTGCACTCACTGCAACACCAGCAGCAAACAGCTCGATTAGTTATTTAGAGTGTTTTTGTTTTAGTGATGAATATTGTTGGGCTAGTGAATTTTACCAGCGCAGCGCTAACATTGCAAGCTGAAAATCCCATGCGCGAAGGCAGAACGATTGATGGAGTCAGAGGAACTGACATGGAATTGACGAAATTGGCACTGGCATGTTATGCCACACAAATGCATGGTAAATCGTGTTCAAGCAGTCACACCTGCGAGACTTCAAAACAAACAGTTCGAAAAAAATAGCGAAACTACAAATATTTACAAATCTCAAGACTGAGTAGCTGGCAATTTCTTATGTTTGCACAAGTTCACTGCCAGCAAATGTCTGCAATAAATAAATCATGCACCACCAAAATGAGGAAAGCAGTTCTAATGTAAGTCATCTGCTAAGCACAATCTAAAAATCTCAGAGAAAAAGGTACACCACAGACACTATCAAAAGTAGTATGAAAAAACAACACCCACTGGACTTCATGCATGCTTCCAGTTTACCATAAAACTCAAACATGCCCTGCTGTATGAGAAGGAGTAGGAGCAGGCTGCGCTGAAAAAATGTCAGTAGCACTACAGGACCAGAGCCAAGATTTACTTTATTAGGTTGCATTCAAGCAACAATATTGACGACCAAGTACTTATAATGCAATGACCAAACAAAAACCCCATATATGCCATCATAGAAGTCCTTGAGAAGACCCACTGTTAGGCCTCTCGTCCTTAGGGAGGCTCTCACCCAAATCTTTTCCTGGCTTACCTCCTCTTGTTGCCTATTCCTATTGTTGGCCTTAGGACTCTGAGCACTTTATCACTGCTGATTAGTGCTAAAGTGCATGTGCTTCTCACATGAACATGGTGACCTGGTCAGAAACTTGCTCCCCTCCCGTGCAGCTCCACCAAGTAGTTGCTGCCCTGCGGACCCACTGACCCTTGCTAGGTAGTAAGCTCGAGGCCCTCCTCCACCCCCAGGCTCCCGCCTGCACCTCATCCCTGGTGGTCCAGTGATAGAGCGTCTCTTCTCTTCTGCTGTTCTGCCCTCTCTTTCTCTTTTTCATTCTCCTTTCCCTTCTCCTTCCACCCTTTTTCTGTTCTTTTCTTTTTGCCACTTTTCTCGCTTTACTCTTCTTCACTTTTCTCACTTTCACTTCACCCTTTTTTTGCGCCACTGGGTAACCCTGCGGCCCACACCTTCAAGCACAGTGTTTCCTGCTCCCTGCCTCCTTCCTCCTAGCTGTCCAGCCCTCCCTCTCACACTACTTAATGGCGGGCACTGCGTGGCAACTCAGCGGGTGAGCCGCTGGCTCAACGAAGGTGCAGAAAAAGCCAGCCCATCTGCGCCTGTCAGTGTCAGGACCACGCCCAGCACCACAGACCCTGGTCTTTGGATCCACCACAGCTTTGACTCCTGCACCCCTCACACACTCAACTGCAAATGCAACACCTCTTGCCAGCTCTCATCGCTGAACGACACACACTGCCCCTTCACCTGCCACCCCTGCCATTACATCTTCACCCACCTCCGCAGTCCATCTCCTCCACCTGCCCGACCGACCCTCACCTTACACAACCGCCTCAACTGCATCCTTCTCAATGTTTGATCACTGCACAGACATGCTATTCAGATCTGGGACCTCCTTCACTCTGCCTTACCCGACGTTGGCTTCCTTACGGAAACCTAGACATACTCCAGCTCAGTGCCAGGCATCACCACCACCATCCCCGACAGCTATAAGATCATCCACAAGGACCATGCTAACCGGCCTGGGGAAGCCTTCGGCATTGTCCACAAAATCACCCTTCGCCTGACCACCCACTTAGACGACCCAACAATCTTCATGGAGCACCTCCACTTCCTGATCTAGACCAACCCGAACACCACCCTATGCGGCATCGTCATCTACAGACCAACCAGCCTCTGGCTCTCTTCCCCCAACACCAGCCATCCTCGGCTTCATCGCACCCCAGGCCCTCACATCCACCTATTATCCACTACTCTGCGACCTCCAATTCCACCTGGACATCCCCAATGACCAGAACACCTCATCCCTCCTAGACAACCTCACCAATGTAGGACTAAAGCAGCTAGTTAGTTTGCCTACTCACACAGCAGGACACACACTTGACCCTGTCTTTACCGCCAGCAACAGCATCATTTCCAGCCACACCACCAAACTCCTCTGGACCGACCACCACTGCATTCATTTCTTCATAACTAAACCCATCGTACAACACTACGACCACCACCTCCTCAGCAGAATATAGAGCAAAGTCAACAAAGAACATCTCACCAGCTACCTCAGCAGAACCCCGCCACCAGCTTTCACAGATACTAACACTGAAGCATGCAACCTCAATCACTGAATCGCGGACTGCTCTAACACCCTGACTCACCTCCCCAGGCAAATAACACAACAAGAAAGCAAGCTGGTTTACCCCCGCTCTCCAAAAGTCCTAAAGCACCTGTAGATGGCTCGAGAAGAGGTGGAGAAACAACAAAACCCAGGGAGCCACGCCACCTTTAATGCATCCACCACCTCACATCAACACCTCATCCAAACCACAAATAAAATGTCTCTCCAATAGAGAATGAAAGCCAGAGCACACAACAGCAAAGCCCAACAGTGAGACTACAGACATCAAACCCTCCTAATACCGCTGTAACAAACTTGTCACCTTCTTCCAGCACAAGATCAAGCAGATCTACAACAGCTTTGATGTCCAAGACCATCCCACAGCCCCCGACCCCACCACAACCAATGCTGCAGCCCCCCTGCAGGCCCTGCTCAACTGGACACCACTCACCACGGACAACACCCTCAAGACCATGAAGAGCATTCACTCCGGAGCCGCATCCGATCCCTGTCCACCCCACATCTTCCACAGAGCCACCACCACCATCACACCCGAGCTACGCCACACCATCAACAGGCCCATCTGAATGCTCCCCTTCCCAGCCAATGTCATGGAAAAAGCCATCAACGCCCAGCTTGCTGAGTTCATTAAATTCAAGCCCATCCCAGACATCTCCCAATCCGTTTTCCATAGCAACCACAGCACCAAGACTTCCCTCCTCATCACCACCGATGACATCTGCTCCCTCCTCGACCAGGGCAAAACCGTGGCCCTTTTCCTCCTGGACTTCTCGGCGGCCTTTAACACCGTCTCCCACAGCATCGTAAGCACACGACTTCACGATGCCGGCATCCATGACAACGAGAGAACAACTTGAGGGTTTGGCTAAAGCGCAGTAAGGCTGATCCGCTAAAACAACGAGAGAACAACTTGAGGGTTTGGCTATGCTTCCAAGCTCAACCTGGCTTTTACCCGCCAAACCATTAATTTTTAATGAGTATCACTCTGCACCCTGGCTATTTTATGAAACTATAGTGCCAATCTTTATGAATAATTCCCATTTGCCATTCCACGGAGCAGGTCCTAAAGTAAATCATATCGTGGGAACTACAACTCCCATGTAACCGCAGGGCACCTTGCGCGTCATATACCACAGCCCGGTACTGACGCATTGCAGCACGACGGTCCATTGCCAGACGCCGCGCTACGGAGATGAGATCCGTTCACTGAACAAGGTGAGCCAAATCACATGTAGGGAGCTTAGACGCGGCCCCACACGGCAGCTTGTGGTCCCTTCCTCCCATTCTTGAATGACTAGCGGACCCGCACAAAGAGAGTCATGTTCATTTATAAGTGTGTTCATTTACAACCTGTTTTGGGAGCATTTTTCGTGACCGGAATACATGCCACAAACGACTCCGTTTTTTCATTTGGCAGGATTCGATTCCATGGCGAACGCTGATTTAAAACGACACACTCCTGAAACAATCAACACGTTTCAGTGTTAGAAGGACAAGTCACGTACTCTAGGTAAGGGTTCCTTCCCATAAATGAAGTTCTCTTGTGACTACGTGTGCTCATTTATGCTCCAATTCTGAACCATGAGCCTCAATAGACGGTTTTTCACTTTTTCTACCAACAGTCCACTCATGGTCCTCCGGTACATAAGACATTGGGATTCTCTTTATTTCATAAACACTGCGGGATTTTGAGCTTGAACGCCTAATTTCATGGAAAGAAGATGAGGTAATTGCAGAAAGTTTTTCTGATCTGGTTTTGAAGTTGAAGGTTTAACTTAGGAGTTAGGTTAGTAAGATATATTCTTTTGTGTCATTTTTACAGGAGTCACTCCTCAAGGTCCTGAAGAGAAGCTCCGTAATAAGGGGCTTCGAAACGCGTCGACCACCTGTTGTTTGTCCAGGCCTATCATTGTACCATTTTTATGCGTTAAGAGTTCTTTGGCTTTTGAGAAAAATTGTGTGATGGCCTGCATCCACACTATGTGTTGTAATTGTTAAAAAACTTTGTACAGCAACGTTTCAATACCCCTCTATTCATGACAATAAATAGTTTCTTTTATGTTTAGATGAGGGTATCTCCACACTGGTTCTTTTCACCTCCCCACCCCACCTGTATGGATTTTCTAGTGAGCAAGAAGTGTTTGAATGGTTTTTCACGGAATGAATGTTGATGTTTAAATGAGTCTGTTCAACTGACGGTCTCCTTCACTTTGGTCCTTCCACCTCCACACTCCATGTGTATCATAAACAACTTTTCACACCATCCTCCTCTCCCCCCGCTATGATAAAAAAAATTATAAAAATTCTCTCCTTGTGTAAATAGCAAAACAAAAAGAGCTGAAATATTCAAAAATAAAAAAGATTAAAACCGACATTTGTATGTCTTTGTGCAGTAACAGTTTCACGTCGTTGTGCATGAAATTAGTCAACTAGTATAGCAGTACTGGCACCTTGTTTTGTTACAAACAAAAAAGGCATCCATGACAAAGCCCTCGACTAGATCCCCTCCTTCCTCACCAGCCAAATTCAACAGGTCAGACTACCACTGTACCTCTCAGAACCTACGTAGATCAGCTGCAGAGTGCGTCAGGGCTCTTCCCTGAGCCCCACCCTCTTCAACACCTACAAGGCCCCACACCCATCTTATCTCTCCCTCACCAACAAACCCACAGTCACCAAGAACAACTTCCATGAAGTGGTGAAAGCAGATGCAACCTAGATGAGAGACAGCTGCCTCAAGCTAAACTCAGGGAACACCCCACATGTGGACCATGCATGCAACCTCAGCATCAGACTGGACTCCTAACTTACTATGAACCACCAGATCAATGCTGTCTCTTTCTCATGTTTCAACATGCTCTGCCTGCTCCGAAGACCTTCATATCGGTCCACACTGAATCCAGGAAAAAGGTCACCCATGCACTCATCAGTTGCAGACTCGAAAACGGCAATGTACTTTACACCGGCGTCACCCAGAAACTCCCCCCAAAGCACCAGAACGCTCAAAATGCCATAGCCAGACTGGTCCTCTAAACATCCCCACTGCAGCCACATAACACAACACCTGCATGAACTCCACTGGCTCCCAGTCGACAAAAGAGTAACGTTCAAGCTCCTCACCCATGCATACAAGGCCCTCCACAATACCAGACCTGCACACATGAACCACAGCCTCTCAATCCACTAATCCAAAAAACCCCTCCGCTCCACACAACTGTCACTGGCCACCGTCCCACAGATATACAGGACCAGAACTAGAGGAAGATCCTTCCCCTTCCTCACCGGAAGATCTAGAACACCATGCTCCTTCACCTCAAGCAATCTCCATGGCTGTCCCAATTCACGAAGGACCTCAGGATTTGGCTCTTTGAATGAATCTATTGCCCAGACGGATCTGCACCCCTTCTGCCCCAGAGCCTTGAGATGCTCACGGGTCGCACTTTACTAACCCCTAATTGACATTAGTGTATAACCAACTGGCATATTTATTTTACTTATAAACCCCTTGTAAAGTAGTATACCATATACCAAGGGCCTGTAAATTAAATGCTACTAGTGGTCCCTGCGGTGCTGATTGTATGACCCACTTAAGTAGTGATTCAAACCTGTGGCAGGCTTTTCCTTGCAGGACCAGTGTGTGCAGTTTACTGCCACTTTGACTTGGCAGTTAAAACTATTGCCAAGCCTTAAACTCCCCTTTTATTACACATACGCCACCCCTAATATAGGCCCTAGGCAGCCCATAGGGCAGGGTGCTGTGAAAGTAAAAGGTAGAACATGTACTTTTAGGTTTTATTTGTCCTAGTCTTGACAAACACTCAAAGTAATATTTCACTACTGTGTGGCCTACTCCTCTCATAGGTTGCCCTTGTGAATTCCTTAATACACTTGTAAGCTCTAAATGCTGATTAGTAGCATTTTGTTGTTTAAACTTTGGAATGTTATTAATACATCCTCTTTACTGGTAAAGTTGGATTTATTATTATTGTAGTGTCTTGTGAGTTAGAGATGACAGGACCCTTTTGGATCCTGAAAGACTCCTTAGAACAGTGGCATAAGGGCGTAGGTGTGGGTGATGAATTCATCATGTAGAGTGTTCAATTAACAGTTACACATTGAGGGATATAGATGTGTAATACCTAGCTCCGTGTGTGGGGTGATTATTTGCACGTACCCAGGCTAGGGTAGGACGCTACAACTGGAGACGAGTTAGGGGATTATGTAAACGCTGAGACCCAAAGAACCAAGAGTGCTCTCCCGGATTAATGAGTATTATTAGACAACAAAGAAGTGATTACTAAGAAGAGTTCTTTTTAAGGAATGATTTCCTCAACCGCAGTGCAACAGACGGGCGCAGGAGAGAAGTGCCCTATCTGTCTTAGTTTCTAAACTCAGCCGTGATGAGGTTCGACACGGCTCCTGTTTGCACGCACCTCATCGGATAAAAAGGAATACAAGAGAAATTGGTCAAGGGAAGGAGTGCAGCCGCTCAATTCTTAAAAAATGCTTTGCAACATTATCGCCTCAGAGCTTGCACCCCAAGGAATTAAAATTTAAATTTCCTCATGGAAACGTCATCGCGGAGACAGTAAAACAACACAACCTCATGTGAAATGACTCATACGCAAACAAGAACTACATCGATCTATGAATGATGGGACAATTGAACTTTGCTGCTCGAACAGCCCGTTTTTCACGTTAATGCTTTTGTTAATGGTTTCCAAAACAGTGTTATCGGTCAAATGGAGAATTCTGAAGTTTACACATATGTTATATGTTTTTCCGTTTATTTGATGCAAGCATATTTTTTCTGATTAATGAAGGGCACTATGGGACATGAAGTCTATTGAAATAGGGCACGTATAAACTACGAGTGGGGGTGGCGGCTTGTAGCCAGATCGCTCACAGGTGTGTGACTTTTCTCTTTAAATAACGGCACGAGCTTGAGGTTAAAATTCCTAGTACTTTTGCCATAAGGAAGTGAAGTGAAGTCATGCTGCCGGTTTCGGCGTTGAAAAGGTAAATTTGAGAGAAGGGTGGTTCGTAGCCTAGTGAGAATTGTGAAGCAGGGTGTGAGCTTAGATGCACTGTATAGACTGAGTAAAATGTTTATTGATAATTTGGGAGAGAGGTGGGTTCGAGCACGGAAGGAGATTAATGGGTAATGCAAACACTCATTTGGTTTCAGTTCAGTATTTTTGAGTGGAGAGTTAATAGTTATTTGTTTGAGTTAGGAATAATGTCGAGCAGCAAGCTTAACTGTTTCTGTACTTCATTTTTTAGCTAAACCCCTGACGAAGAATTTTGACAATTCGAAATGCATTGGGAGCACTTTGACGTCATTTTAACATTGTTGTAAAATGTTTGTCTTCACATGCCCTCGTAAAAGCCCAGAATGGCAACGTTCGGCACTTGAAAATGATGAATAAATAAATTCAATGCACAAACATGATGTCTCCGCCGTGATGTAATTAAGGAAGATATAAAAGTTAAGATTGTGGATTAATGAGTATTATTAGACAACAAAGAAGTGATTACTAAGAAGAGTTCTTTTTAAGGAATGATTTCCTCAACCGCAGTGCAACAGACGGGCGCAGGAGAGAAGTGCCCTATCTGTCTTAGCTCCCGGAGAGTTTGCCATGACCCAACAAAGTGCTTGTGCATGCCACATTGCCTCAGTCATAGTAAAAATCTACGTTTGGCGTTTGTGGAGTCAAAGTGACACTCCAGCAAGTGCAAGACCTGTGAAGAAAGTGAAGGCCTCACAAAATGTTTGTTTGTTGTCGGTTAGACGTTTGTCGATAAAGTCAAGACAAGAGGTAATGTGAAACAATGAGACACAGAATCGTCATTTATACAGAATGATAACGCTGAAGGCAGCAACAAAACAGGTAGAGAAAAAAAGCTAGAGGGCATGCTAGCCAAGTGCAAGGAAGCACTAAGAGCAGAGACAATTCTAACATCAAGAAATGATAAAGGCAGTGACAACCAGGTACGGAACAGATACGGGACGGATATGGAAAGTACAGTGAACATTGACAGCCAGGTGCAGGAGAACGCTGTGAGATGAAGCAGGTTAGCTCAAAAAAGTCCTAAAGGCAGTAGAAACCCGACACAATGCAAAGATTTGAGAAGGGTGAAGAACCTCAGCAAAATACAAACTGCTACTAACCGCCAAAGAAGAAGACAACACCATAAAACTGGAGAGGGGGTGATGACCCAAATGTCACCATGCAACTAGTGTGTGATGAGGGTGCCCGTATAAGCAGGCAGTGGATGCCGCCGGAGCCAGCTCCACTCCCGGTAGCATGATGATGCCATCTTCCCAAAACAACTCCTTTCCTTCGACACTGCCAAAAGGCAAAATATTAGTGACAGATGGACTGCCTGTATCAAAACTTTTGATGACTTCATTGATGCACTGGAAGAAGCAAAAGACAAAAAGATCATTAAATACCTAAAATATTTGACAGGTGATGAAGTAAACGAAATGTGAAAGAAAATACCACTTGGTGATGATTAACATACCATCAAATCAAAGAAGTGTTAAACACCAAGTTCAATCCGATGCCAAATGTCGAATAAAAAGGTACATTCTCAGTCAGGAAAGGCAAAGAGCTGGTGAAACAATGAATGAGTTTGTAGAAAGACATGATTTGCTCATAAAGCATTGCATTTTCAATACGTTTAACGATCAAGAGGCTATGCATTGCAGAAGAATAGATGGTTGCCTCTCAGATTCAAATGAGAAAAACAAGGACCCCCTGGGTAGTGATAATATATAGACTCCTAGGGCAGGGTAACCAAACATGTGAGTAAAAAATCCTAGGCCATCAACTAGATGAATGAACAATTTGACCTAGACCAATACTGAAAGGAGCAATCAAAAAAGAGGAGAATTAAGTAAAAAACATGTTTTTAAAATTCATATAGACATATTGCAATAAACAGAATATATGCTAAGAAATAAAACATTAATCAATACACGATATATATAAATATTAAAAGGTAAGGTACATAACATATACATAGTACATTTCAAAGTTCATTTAGAGTCATTGTTGATGCCTGAAATGCTGGAGAAAATTAAACTTAAAAACACTCGACGCGCGTTTCGGCAGAAAACGCCTTCCTCAGGAGCTACAGGTGATACTCTGCAAGAATATTCATAAGAAAGACATATATCAGATTCCCATATGTACAGATGTAAACTTACATTTAATTATATACCAGTCTTAAAAAACATTGAGACGTTATACAAAATACAATAAGAAATATATATACATATATAGTTCCAACTTTAAAGAAACTACAAATCTAATTGGTCTAGGTTACTGATCTGTTCACCCATTGTCATCTGATAGACATTTCAGATACTCCAATTGTACAGTACTTAAATCATGGTCTACAGGTTGTCAAAAGTTGATTCAGGAAAACAGTATTTATTTAAATTGGTGTACGTTAGTACTACATAAACCGTTGAAATCAACAGCTAGCCATTTATTCTTTTCTAATTCGTTTCAGACATCAAACACACATATATCACCCTGAGATACCTATTTTTGAGGGGACATGTCATGGTATTAGAATATAAACTTACATCAAAAAGGTTTTATTCCAATGCAGTACATCAAGAGAAGATGATATCTTCATAGGATTTCGAATATCCACAATGAAATAGCACCATTCTATGAGTCTATCTCCCATTGGTCCAGATACATTGATGACATCTTCTTTATCTGGACCAATGGGAGAGAATCATTATGTGAATTTTTGGAATGGATCAACCTGGTAGATGTAAACCTCAAGTTTACTGCTCAATACAATAACAACCAGGTTGAATTTCTGGATATAATTATTAAGCACCAAGCAAATAAACTCATTGTAGATCTCTTTGTAAAACCGACTGCGAGGAATACCCTCCTTCATTTCAAGAGCTTCCATCCCCGCTGTCAACGAGAGAGCATACCGTTCTCCCAGTTCCTCCGTGTTAGAAGGAACTGTTCTAACCTGATGGACTTTGATACACAAGCTAAAGTCATGCGGCAGAAATTTCTAAATAGAGGCTATCCGCATAGATTGATTAGAGACTCATACATACGAGTCAGATTCTACGATCGAGACTTCTTGTTGAGAACTAATCCCCCTAAGGTGAACAACCAGTTGGTCTGTATCACGAAACATTCCACTCTTGATAACACTGTAAAACATATCGTAAATACCAATTGGCACATTCTTAATTCAAATCCTACCAACTGCAAACTAGAAAAACCCATGTTCGCACATAGGAGAAACAAAAATCTAAAAGACCTTATTGTACATTCTCGTTTCTCTACAACCAATTTTCATTCAGAATTTGTTCACAGGTCTATCAAGAATAATTTCCCAGTGAGAGGCACTGTCCGATATACATCTTGTAAGTCCTGCAGTAATATCAAAGAAGGTGAGTCTTTTGAACACAATGGTTACCATACTACCGCCAATGATATGTGGAATTGCAAAACTGCCAATTGCATATATTTCATTTTATGTCCTTACCAACTGGGATATGTTGGTGAGACATCTAGATCCGTACAGACCAGACTTACAGAACATCGGTCGGCCATCCGAACAAATAAGAACTTGGCACCTTTAGTGAAACACTTCACGGAACATCATCACTCCCCCGATGAATTCAGATGGCGAATTCTAGAAAAAATAAAACTCCCAGACAACAAAGGTGGTGACGTAGTCAGGAGAAAAAGAGAAGTCTTCTGGATTTTTTCTTTGGGAACCTTTAAGAAGGGCCTTAACGCTGAAATCCCCTGGGAGCATGCCATCAGCTAACCTCCCCGTTGCCATAGAAAAATTAATCCTGTACAGTAGACAGTCTAGTTTTGACTATCGAGTCCCTAGGGCCCATATTTCTTTGCAAGTAAATTCATGTCCTGCAAAGAGTTATTATTTTATATATCTATGGTCAATATTAGAGGTGACTGTCAATATGGTCTATACCTGTGAATTTGTCCCCAGAAGGTGCGTTTTTCTAGCTTCTGCATTAACGTAATCTTGATCTCACCTTATCATGTCTAAATAGTTACAGGTTCGATTTATATTGTATAAATTCGGTTTCATCTCCCGTAATTATAGGGACAACAATGCAATTTGACATGTACTTAAGAGTATTTATTTTTACATTTAATAATAATTTGTTCTTCATATTCAATAATCCACACTTTAACATCTCATGTAATTGTGGATATTAAGAATTATAGCCATGTTATATTTATAATTGATCTCGCACCTAGTATCCATTTATTAGGCAGTCGTGTTCGGGTGCACTGTAATATAACGTCGTAAGTTTCTATATAGACGCCATTTTGGACTGGGACACGTCTTGGGAGTTACAAATAATATTAGTCCCCTTTCCATTGCCGTTATCCACATCCCGGACATTGTTAATTGGGGGTCTTTACGCGCCAGCTGAAGCCTTTAAGAAGGACTTTAGCGTACTGGCATTCACTCCCCTTGTTGTTGTGGAAGACCGGACCTGACTCCACGTTCGCCGGAGCAGCACCATCTTGCTGCCCGTGTAACTTCTCTGCATATGTGGTAAGATTTAGCAGTTCGTGACAAGCGCTGCCGTCTATGTGTCGGTTTCTAGCATCCGTCTTGGCCATTCGTTGTTGAGAAAGAATAGCGAACACATTTATATAACACACCCTGCTTTTTAGTTTAGGACGTTTTTTTACCGTTCTCGCTGTAGATATAACTATCCCTGATGGCTGTAGGTATTGGCTTTCGATAAATGTATCCATCTATATGTTTTGCTTTAGCATCCATTTTCATTGCCCGTGACTGTAATAGAATGACGGCAATATATATATATTACACACCCTGCCACTGGATCTTAGGATGTTATTTCCATTCCCATTGCAGATATGATTATCCCTGATAAACCAGACGTCTCTGACTGCTGATGCACATCAGACATCATGCTCTCGACCCACTGTTTATAAATAAGGTATCTGGAACGAGTGCTAATACCATATTTTAAATACCTTTTTGCTGATTGCACAAACTTCATCGTTAATCGTCGTCTTTGTCTTGTAGTTCTATCTTCAAGTATTAATGCATGAGATGACGTCTTTTTAACAAATATCCAACAATATACATCCAATAGTGTTCCTCGATCAGTACTACTTTGAGACACTAATCTACAACATTTCGGAGTCTTATATCAGGTAAAACCTGTGAATGTACTATAAATATGACCAAAATAAATGATTGAATTTAGATAATGGGCAAGTGAGGACTTACTATCCTGTAGACAACTCAGCTTGGGGGTTGTCATTATTTTATTGTGTGCTCTTACCGTCGTTTAATTTCTGAACAACTTTTTCAAACTAAACAGCTTAACAATTAATTAGATCTCATCTTGCTTTTGCTGTAGACAACCATAAACATAGAGAAGTGTTACTCTGTTTGATATAATGTGACAGGATGAACCATTATCATCCTAGAATATCGGTATATTTTTGCACACTCTCTCCAGACTTTGTGCTGTATCATGACACAACTTTGGATGTCCTTATACATTAATTGATACATAAAATAGTAGTCATCTATTTAATCTGGTGTGAGAATTGATACCACGATAATCAAGCGGTTGTATGGCCCATTGTGTTCTAAAATTATAACATCTATTTAAACATCAGCGAACACAATTGTGTCCCTTTTTCCTTGATGTTATGTTATGTTATGTTATTTATTCTTTTGTATAGCGCAACGGTTACTCAAAAAGAGTGTCCCGGCGCTTTAGGTAAGGAGAACTAATTTCAGAATAACACAACACAGTTAAAAGAGTGGAAAGCAAACAGACAAAAAAGAGAGGGACTGCTAGCAACCCTACTGGGTAAACAGCCAAGTTTTGAGACCTCTTCTAAAATCAAGGAGAGTAGTCGCCCCCCGAAGTGGGAGCGGTAGTGAATTCCACATCTGTGGAGCCAACAGACTGAAGGAGCGGCCACCCAGGCGAGCCCTCTTAACACGCGGAACAGCAGCCAAAAGTAGAGATTCAGACCTCAGCGAGCGAGCCGGGTGGTAAAAGGCCAGTCTCTTTTGGAGATGTTTTGCTCCCACGGCATGGAGCGCCTTGTAGGCCAAAGTCATAGCCTTAAAGGCGATCCGTTTGCGGATGGGTAGCCAGTGCAGCGTCACCAATAACCCGGAGACGCTAGTGCGTCTATTTAGACCAAAGATGGCCCTGGCCGCCGCATTCTGCGCAACTTGAAGCCGCTGCAACAGGTACTCTGGTAGGCCCAGGTAAAGAATGTTGGCATAATCCAACCTGGAGCCTATCAGAGCCTGCACAGTCAGCCTCCTGTGCTCCTCTGACAAGAGAGGCAAAAACCTCCGCAACATTTTTAAAAGGCCGAAGCAGGTGCCGGTCACCCCCAGGATCTGGGCTTTCATCGTCAGCCCCTTGTCCATCTTAACCCCCATGTTTTTAGCCATGGGGGAAGAACCAGACGGAGGGAACATGTCGATGGGCCACCAGGCCTGCCAACTAGGCTCCGTATCGCACCCGAAGAAGAGTACCTCAGATTTGTCGGAATTGCACTTGAGGCTGTTCAGTTGGAACCATGTGAACACAGCCCCAAGGCAATTCCGGATACTCTCCCCGTCAAAGACAGCCCCTCTCTCGCAAGAGAAAAGGATCTGGGTGTCGTCGGCATACGACACGATCCGGGCACCAAATGACTCCGCAACCGCCGCCAAAGGGGTCATAAAGATATTAAAAAGGGTCGGGCTCAATATAGAGCCCTGAGGGACCCCGACTCCCAAAGGCGGCATCACAGCGGTGTCAGGTGATGTCCAGACCGTTTGCCGGCGGCCGGCTAGAAAAGACGAAAACCATCTGAGCACCGTCCCCCGAAGACCAATCTCAAAGAGTCTTGCGAGCAGGCCCTCATGGGGGACGGTGTCAAAAGCCGCCGACAAATCCAACAACACCAGCATGACTTTGCCCCCGGTATCCAACACCCCTTTGATGGTTTCAGAAACCTCAAGGAGCGCGGTCTCGGTGCTACGATTTGATCAGGAAAAAGCCTCCATCCAGGGCTTTTTATTCGAAATCCTATGAAGATATCATCTTCTCTTGATGTACTGCATTGGAATAAAACCTTTTTGATGTAAGTTTATATTCTAATACCATGACATGTCCCCTCAAAAATAGGTATCTCAGGGTGATATATGTGTGTTTGATGTCTGAAACGAATTAGAAAAGAATAAATGGCTAGCTGTTGATTTCAACGGTTTATGTAGTACTAACGTACACCAATTTAAATAAATACTGTTTTCCTGAATCAACTTTTGACAACCTGTAGACCATGATTTAAGTACTGTACAATTGGAGTATCTGAAATGTCTATCAGATGACAATGGGTGAACAGATCAGTAACCTAGACCAATTAGATTTGTAGTTTCTTTAAAGTTGGAACTATATATGTATATATATTTCTTATTGTATTTTGTATAACGTCTCAATGTTTTTTAAGACTGGTATATAATTAAATGTAAGTTTACATCTGTACATATGGGAATCTGATATATGTCTTTCTTATGAATATTCTTGCAGAGTATCACCTGTAGCTCCTGAGGAAGGCGTTTTCTGCCGAAACGCGCATCGAGTGTTTTTAAGTTTAATTTTCTCCAGCATTTCAGGCATCAACAATGACTCTAAATGAACTTTGAAATGTACTATGTATATGTTATGTACCTTACCTTTTAATATTTATATATATCGTGTATTGATTAATGTTTTATTTCTTAGCATATATTCTGTTTATTGCAATATGTCTATATGAATTTTAATTTACCAATTAAAACATGTTTTTTACTTAATTCTCCTCTTTTTTGATTGCTCCTTTCAGTATTGGTCTAGGTCAAATTGTTCATTCATCTAGTTGATGGCCTAGGATTTTTTACTCACATGCCTCTCAGATTCATTCAGTCGACAAGTTCTGAAAGAGACCCTCAGTTTGGAGTCAGTACTCATGGTTGTCAGAGCAGATGAGAGAGCTGACAGACAGGCAGCTAACATGGAGGCTGGAACAGCCAAAAATTAATCAGCACTGAGTGTGAAAAGTAAGTTGAAACAAAAGGCTGAAGGCCATAAAGTAATGTCTCTAAAGAAAAATAAATTGTTTTTCCGATGTGGATTTTCCTTTCAACATGAGGGTAGATGCCCCACCATTGGACAGGTTACGGGAAAGAGAACCATTATGTAACAGTCTGCAAAGCAAGGGAAATCTCAGGTGCTTCACGCCAGAAAGTTCTAGATGTCACATTCTACACACGCCAACAAGGCCAAGCGTAAAACATCAGTTGAGGCAAGTAGAAACTAAATGATGTCAATTTCCATCAAATTCTTCGTCTAAAAGTTCGTCATTGTCAAGCGACAGTGAGGAACATGGATGCACGATGTCAATGTTGACTGCTGGACGATGTGCTCCTGTAGCATTAGCTTCTTGCAATGAAGATGCAAGTCAAAGCTGAGCCGACAAGTGAAAATATGGAATTCATTTGGATACTGTCCCAAGATCACACTGAGACAGTGAGGTGTTGATAAACATTATGCCAGTGGAAAAGAACAATGAACTTTCTCCAGTGCCCCATTTAACTCAGTTGAAAACCAAAGGGTGTACGTGGCCTGCTTCGATGCCCCTGCAAAGTCAAGGTTGGTTCATAGCAACTGTGGAACATAAATATACGAAAGTACAAGCTCCAATTCATATCTTGCCAGGCACTTTATTAAGCGCATGTTTACTCAGTTTCAGTATTGCTGCTTACATGGGGCTGATTTCTGTAAACTACAATGTCAATGCCTATCATGAGATAGTGAATCAGTTTCTATCCTTGTTTCATGGATTAGGAAGACTTAAGAGCATGAAAGTGCAACCTTACATACACGAGGCCAACAGCCATTTTGCTCAACAACATCATAGAATTGGAATTCAATTACAAGAGGCTGTTGAGAAAGAACTTAACACCCCTTTAGAGCACAACGTCATTGAGCAATCCACTGGTCTGATGCCATGGATATCACCCATAGTGGTAGTGCCGAAAAAGGATAGTGGAGAATTGTGTCCATCTGCATTAATATGTGCCAAGACAACAAGAGATTGAAAGTGAACAAAATCTAGGTCTGCACATTGCTGACTTGATTACACAGCTGAATGGAGCTAAGGTTTTTCCCGCCTTGATTAGAATAAAGGAGCTCACCAGCTCAAACTCAAAGGAGAATTGCAGGTACATTACTTGCTTTTTGACTCGTGTTGGTTTGTTTAAAAAATAAAGGTTGCGTTCCGGAGTGTCATCAGCTGTCAAACGTTTTCAGGATGTCATTAGTTGAATTATAAAGCCAGATACAAACTGTTTCAATGACAGTGATGACATACAAATCTTTGGAGCCACACCAAAGAAACAAACTAAGGCACTCACCTAAGTGTGTCATATACTTGCTGATGAAGGTCTCAATAAAAATGCGTCAAAGCATGACTGTCATCAAACTAAACTCAAGTTCTTTGGTCATGTCTTTTCGGATGGGGGGATGACTCCAGACCTGAACAAACTACACACCTTGTCATCCACTTCTCCCCCAAAAGGTATAACTATGAGGAGAACCTTCCTTGGTAGGGATAATTACTGGTCAAGATATACATGTGACTTTGCAACTGCAGCTGCTCCATTGACAGAGTTAATGAAATGAAATGTCCCATTCATATGGTCATGTGAATGTGAACAAACCTTCAAGAAAATTGAGCATGCAATTGAAAATGCAACTGAAATGGCATACTTTTTTGATCCTAAATTGCAGACAGAGGTTGTTGTTGATGCAAGCCTTGTTGTATTGCGTGCCATCCTTGCCCAGCACACTGGACCTCTCAATGCCCCAAGACACATTGTGGCTTATGCTAACTGGAGTTTGTCAATGACAGAACATGCTTAGTTACAACCCGAAAAAGAAAGCCTAGCTGTAGTTTGGGCTTGTGAGCATTTAAATGTATTTCTGTTTCGGAAACATTTCATAGTTGTCACTGACCACCAAGCACTGCTTACCATTTTCAGCAATCCTAAAGCCAAGATGCCTCCCTACATATAGAGATGGGAGTAGCCATTGCAGGAGTATGATCATATGATTGTGCATCCTCCAGGAAAAGATCAAAACTCTGCTAAATACTTTTCACGTCTGCCATTACAATGTCATGGCAGTACTCACAAATCGGCTGATGCCTATATTAACTTCATTGTGAAGTCCAGCACCCCTGCTGCCAAATCGGTATGAAAAATCATTGCGGCTACGGGTCCTGACAGGGATTGTCCAATATTCAAAAACATAAGTACACACCAGTCATGGCAGAAACATTCTCGACCTCTTCATGATGACTTTGAATACCAGAAGTTCAAAAATGTGCAAGGAGAACATTCTAGTTACTCCAGAAGGTATATTCTAGCGAGCATTGAGAATTGTCAAACCGAGAATCTGAGACAACAGGTTATTGAACTGGCCCATGAGGGACACCCAGGAGTTGTTGCTATGAAAAGAGATTCATGGGACCGAGTGTGGTTCCCTCGTCTTGATGAAAGAGTTGAAAAAGAGTTAAAGGCATGTAATTTGTGCAACCGTTTGTCATCTAAGACAACCCAATATCCATTAAACGTGTCTGATCACCCAAAATATACATGGGGGAAGATTTCAATTGAATTTTTAAAACCCCTTGACAATCAACATTATCTACTAGGAATTGTTGACAAATATTCCTGTTTTCCTCTGATGGAGGATCTGTCATCAACTACTCATAAAAGAGTGGTTGAAAGGCTAGGAAGTATTTTTGCAACTTCGATTTTGAAATATGAAAGCCCTTCAATAGTTGCAAATTGAATGACTTTCTCATTCATTTAAATATCAAGCACTAGAAAAGCACACCTCTCTGGCCACAGGCAAATGGTGTGGTCTAGAGATTTATGAATATCCTCAAGAAGATTATTCAGCACGCTGTGCTAGTAAAGCTTGAACTTAAATCAGTTCTTTAGTCTACACTATGTGCATAAAGGTCAATACCCTATTCTATCATTGGTGAGAGCACCTTCCAACTTAATGTGTGGGAGAGCCATTGGTACCAAAGTGTCAAAATGGACCACAGAGATATTTATTGACCTTGATAAACCTCAAACCAGTGATTCGTCTCACAAACGCAAAATGAAAACCTATGAAGACAGTTGCTGTGTTTGAAGCACCGTGCTCAACAGAGGAGACAAGTCATCCGACGGAAACACAAGTCTAATGTTCCTTTTGATGCTGACGCATTGAGGAGTGTAACCAGTAAAGGGCACACGGTGAGTGCTCACTCTCCTGGAAAGTTTATTACACAAGATTCTTCACATTTCAAGCACCTGCCTTGATCTTCACCAACTCCTGATGTTGAAACTGAAACTTGGCCACCTGAGAATCCAAAGAGCACAATGACTGTATCCAGTGCTTAATTTGTAAAAAAGTAGGTGCCTGGGCCCTTCTTGGTAGTCCACTGCAGCTTGCACTACCTATAGCCTGCTAGCACTGTCGATGGCAGTACCAACTTAACACCTAACCATCACACTCTTACAAGTGTAGCAATTCACACCATTTCAGGCCACACAGAGTCATAATAATGTTATGAGAAGCTGGTATTATTTATTTTAAATGTATATTGACTTGCTAAACATGGTTGTTGTACTTTTCCGAAAACAGCGCCACCATGTGGTAGACTGTCACTGGAACCAGTGCTGACAATTCAGCGCCGGTGCAGAGTACTGGAAACCACAGGTACAAATTAAGCACTGACTGTATCGATGTCCTGTCACCAAGGCCAATCATGGAAATTTCTCTGGTACCTATGCTGCCTGACATGACTAGATCTGGGCGACTGATTCAAGCACCAAAACAACTTATTGAAGAGTTGCAAAGTATATATGTATTATTGGTACCTTTGGTACACTACATCTCCCCTTAAAAGGGGAGATGTAGCGTCTTGTGAGTTAGAGATGACAAGACCCTTTTCGTTCCTGATGGACTTTATGGAACAGTGCAAGCGGGCATCTTGGCTTTAGGATTGCCAAAAATGGAAAGCAATGCTTGGTGGTCAGTGTAAACTATTACGTTTCCCAAACAGGAACACATGAAAATGCTCACAAGACCAGACTACAGCTAGGCTTTCTTTTTTGGGTTGTGAATAAGCATGTTCTGTCGTTGACAAACTCTATTCAGCCTAAGCGAAGACCTGACAATTGCCAGCTGGGTGAGGGGACAGCAAAGGGAATCTAAAACCACCAGTGCATACTGGCTTGCCAAGACAAGTGTGCACTGAGAGGAAGAGGAGAGTACAGGAGTAGGTTTCTGTGTGAGATCCTGTAGATTGGATCTCTTAAGCAGAGTGTAAGGAGATGGCTTCCACATTGAGTGGATGGTAGCACATGTGCAAAGGGAAGTCAGCGACCTCGTATCTCAGGTGGGGCAGCGATATAGATTACTGCAGTGCTGATAAGGTTGCAGTCCATTTGTGGAGTGAGGATGGTGACCCCGTATGCCAGGTTTAGCCGCTGGGAAAAGGGTAAGGAGCATGGTCTAGTTGAGACTGTCATGGAGAGGATGACCCTACCATGGTAACCATGTGGAAGTAACTCCCATCTGAGGATCTGCACCAAGAGCATAGAATTTCCCCTTTCCACCTGTGGGGAGGATCCAAGAAAACTTAGCAGCATAAGAGGAAGGTCAAGGACACCTGCCTGCTACCCTGCAGGAGCACCTGTGGGGAACAGAAGGACACCTTACCGCTGCCTCTGCAGACCCTCAAATGCGGTACTAACCTGAGATTGCTGCTGCAACATTAGCGCCCATGAGGGGGGCGTACTCCAAGACTCCATTGGTACAAGTCCCGTTGGTGCGGATAAGACTGATTAACATGTCAGAGAGCCCTAGGGGAACTTGACTGGCAGATAGTGCTTCGCCACTGGAATCAATCAATCAATCAATCAATCACGAAATTTGTATAGCGCGCTACTCACCCGGAGGGTCTCAAGGTGCTTGGGGGAGGGGGGTCCGCTACTGCTCGATTTCAGTTGAAGTCTGAGTGGAACTCATGAGACAAGGGCTACTGGTGGGTCTTAATGAGAATGTCCCCCATAGTGAATTGAGAATAACCGTTATCGCTAGCCAGAGGGGAGTGGGACTCAGGAATCTCCCATTGAAACACTAGATCCCTGACCTCTGGTGACAAGTAATTGACAGAACAATCATTTATTTCAGCTATTGAACGTATTTTAAGTTGTGAAACTGTATTCACTCCCTTGTGTTTACCTCCCCCCACCCCCAAAAAGTCTTAGACAACTCAACTCGCACTACATTTAGAGTTAAGTACTGAAGGGGGTTTTGGCCCAGTTGCTCAGGATCCATACTAGGTCGGGCAGGAACATCAGGAGTTAAAAGCTTCAAAGTCTCTGGTTGGGCACAACATCTTCCACTTGCGCCATGGCCCTCTGAACAGAGTGCAGAGAGAAAGCAAGATAAACAATGTCATATTGTACACACTTCAATGCATTGCAGGATGCAACTGTGTATTTGTAGAGTGCTATGGATTTTGGAATCCCCAAGAACGCTTGCCAATGTCCAGGCGCACAGATATAACACGCCATGGAGCTGGCCCAATGGTACTGCCCAGAGTGCCTTCTAGTTGCACAAAATGAATTTCTGCTTCGTACGCTAGAGAGGTACTTTCCTCATTTACACGCCACATAAGGCAAGCCATAAAATTGTCATGTCTTACATGCTACACATGTTATAACATGCAAAGATACCTATGCCGGATGAGGTTTATATTGACTCACCCAGTAATGATGGATGATAAAGACATGGAACATGCAGGAAGACATACATGGGACTGCCCATCTTGGAGAATATTGCCCAAAATTACTGGTGATGTATGCTGACAACACCATAGCATGTGATTACAAAAACAGTAGACATTATCCGAAACTATTTTTTTGTCAATCCTGTTAGTACCCTATCAATAAAGCTAACACACACACACATCAACTGTGAAATCACATCCCTTATGTAAATATATGCTCTGGCAAGCAACAGGAGAGAGAGTTTACACTCTTGTTATGTGTTGTCGCTAGGCTTATCACTTGACACAGAGAGGAATCCACGTATTTAAAATGGACGAAAATGGGATTTTGAGTGTGAACGAACAGCCAAATAACTGTATAGTGTAGTACTTGCTGCTCAGCCAGTGTGAGTGTGGTGTGGAATGTTGGGATGGATGATGCTGTGGAATGTTGGGTGAGTGAGGTTGGCAGTTGAAGGATGGGCTGAGCAGCAGGAAGGCTGCTCCTGGTGGGGCTCTCTGTACATGTAACTTGGAACTATCTACCTTAATAAATACCATCTTAAATTACCCGTAACCAGGATCTTCCTTTTCATTACTACATATAGCTAAGTAAAAAAAAAGACAAACATTTAACATTAACTGAAGAAAATATGTCAAGAGGCTCAAAATATGTGATATTAGGTGACTGAAATCATTCCAGATTTGTATTTTCCCCTATAGAAAAAGTTTTTCAAGGCACATTTAGCGATATTGTTTTAAAACTGGCTTCTCCCGGGTCACCTACCGGGACCCAAATGCTCTTGAATACATATTAGAGGCTCGTACTCACCCAGTGCAGATAGTCCATGATATCGCTTGCGGCAAGCTACATAAACGGGGTGGGGTCTGCTAATATATGCTCAGGTCCTGGGGAAGTTATATCGTCCTCGACATCAGATCTTCTGATGACATATTCCCCTTTAGTCATGCCACAGTCACAAGGAGGGCTGGCTGAAATAACCCCATGGACCAAACTACGAAACTGACTGTCACAGTTTTTGAAATCAAGTCATAAAATGCAAATATTTAGGAAGAGTAATAACAGCTTTTCCAGAGTCCATTATCAGAAAGACAAGCTTTATTGTTGCACAGCACATAAGAAAGGCGTATCGTATTCTTACTTCTGCTAACCATGTTGTGAAGTATCAGTGGCACAAAGGGGCAGATCTACAAGGAAGTGCCGCAGTGAGGCAACACAAGCCATTTGGCTGCACCACGCTGCGGCACTTCCAAAGCACAGAAATGCAACATATGTACAATAATATGTCACATTCCTGTGCTCTCCCCAGCGCTGGTGCACAAACTGCTGCCATGCGCCTGCGCAGGCACCCTTGCACCATGTTGAAAGGATGCCTGTGTCATGGGGTGATTGTATCGTGCAGGAAGGGGGACCTTCCTGCACAAAAACCATCACTACAGGCATTTTACTCTTTTAATGTGTGCTGTAGAATGCAGCACGCTTTGAAAGAGGAAAAAAACGAGGAGAAATGAAAACATTTCTCCTCATTGTGCCTCGCTGCGCCTCCCCTGAGGAGGCGCAGCATTGACACGCATTTCCAGATTTACCATTCCTCGTAAATCTGGAAATGTGTCTTGGTCCATGGGTGTTGCATGGGAACACCCACAGCAACATCAATGGAATGCCCATTCCACGCAAAGTGCTGCGTGTGAAGGGGCCATATTTACAAGGAGAGGAAATGTCACGCAGGGTGGCTTTTCCTCTCCTTGTAAATATGAAGAAGTGAAATGCGCCTCGAGTATGTCACAAAAAGACTGTTTTTTTAAAAGGACACGCAGCACACCATTTGTAGGTGATCTTATTGTGTGGGTGTCCATTTTTGACACATTATCGACCCAAGAACAATGTAGCTATACATGAACGATAACAATGATATTGACTCCCGAAATATCTCAAGGAAGTCGTTGGTCAATATTTCAGTTGGAATAATGTTGTTAAAAACCATCCTAATTCAACCACTTAATGCTTCCCCCTACACTATTACGCCGTCATAGCTACAATGTGAGCCAGTTTCATTTCTGGAAGTGTAGTGATTGGTGTCAAGGTCATCACAGCATTAACTGCTAGTAAAAATCCAATGCAGCTGGTAGAGCCTTAAAGATAGGGTGTTCCATCTATATTTACTTGGGTTATTTTCGAAATACGTCAGGAGTATTTATTCATGTGAGCTAAATGCCTCTGAGGATTTGGAACATTTTTGAGGAATGGGATAGGAAGATGTGGAGCAAGAAGAAAATGTTGAGAAAATTATGTTATCAGCTGCTTTACATGGCTATATGTTATCTATACTTTTTACGCCACCTCGTAAACACTCAGTAGCTTTGTCAGTGCACCCAGGTATCTGATAATCAAGTAGTCATATTTAGGCAGTTGCTTCCTTGTTTGAGATTTGTGGCTGTGAGCAGCTTCACTGGCCAACAGAGGACATGCATTTTACAACTTGACAAATGGTGCTTTGCTGCTACTTAGGTTCCATCCTTTGAATCCTGCAGGATTTGGTCAATCACCACTGGAGACAGACAGGTGATTGCCGTCTGATCATGTGTACTCTCCAACAAATCCTGCAAGATGGCTTCTAGGAAACAAATGCAGCAGTGACCAAGGTAATGGTAGTAGGATTTGCGTAGGCTTGGTGATATGCCCTGCCATTAGAGCTCCCTCTTAGGCAAGCTAAACTTTCGTATATGTGTTGAGGTAATTTTTTAGATGGTGAGTAGTTTCTTGACTTAAGAGTTGTCTTCCACAATAGCTTCATGACACATTATAATTGGTCAATCAATCAATCAAGTCATTTATAGAGCGCACTACTCACCCGTAGGGTCTCAAGGCGCTGGTGATGTTGCTACTGCTGGCGTGTTGATAGAAAAACCTCTGCAGAGTGTTCGTGGTAGTTAAGAAGTTGCCTCATTTCTTTATTTTGCGATGATGGTTTGTATTGTAGGACACAAAGGATCCATTAAGTGCAGTTTTACAGTCACTAATCAATCATTGTCTCCTGTGTGCCATTTTGCTTCTGTTTGAGTTTGCCAGGAGTATTGTCACGAATGCTCCTTTCAATGTTCAAAAAGATTTTGGGATTGCCTTTGTCAGTTTTGACAGTAATTCACTAAACATTAAAAAAAAGTTTTTTTCATAAACAAATTTCTAAAGTGGGCGTTTGGTTCTGAAAACCAGAAAACGAATGATCCCCACACCTTGGTAGACTTCTCCGAGAGTGTGTGGTACATTATTTAATTTTCTCTCCCTCCCTTTCCTGACATTGACTGATGGATAGAAAAGACACTACACTTGTGGTTAATTTGAGACAGTAGTTTCCATTGCTCACCACGCTTAATTTTCAACACTTGCACTTAGGGCAGTACCCCACATTGTGGTGCTGTATGTTTATTTTAGAGATTAGCACAACAGCCATGTATTAATTCAATGCACATTAAAAATGACTAACAACTGGCAACCAAGCCACTCATACATTTTGGGGAGCCAGGAATAGTTTGCATTTTTACACTTGTAGGAGTGTGATGGTTAGTAGTTGAGTTGCTACTGTCTTTGGCAGTGCTGGCAGGCGCAATAGGTTGTGCAAGCTGCAGTGACCTCGTGACAAGGGCCCTGAAACCCATTTTATCTACAAATTAAGCACTGCATTGCCTCATCCACCCTGAACAGGAGGAGTAGTGTAATGACCTTACTCTGATGACCGCTATTCCATTTGGCCATCCGGAGTACGTTTTTTTTAAAGTCTGCCTGTCTTTAAATGTGGCGGGTGAACTAAGGATGTGGCAGGCAGGATACTCCATTGTATTTTTGGCAGAGTACACTGTCTGCCAAATTATACATTTGAATATAAACCTCAAAACAAGTATACACATTTTGGTATTTAAATTTAAATCAGCAGATTGTAGATGGGATCTAAATTTTGTAGTCTGGCATGTGAACACTAAAAATGTACTTGTGGCTGATTAAAAGGATTGCCGCGAGGTTAGAAGATGGAGAGGTGATCTCAAGCTGAATATTTGTTCAAAGTTATCCAGTTAATGCCATCATCAGTGTTAAGGTAATTTTTGCCAAGCAAACAAAACCCACATGACTGAATGGTGTTTAAACCCCGAGTTAGGTTCTGTGAGCTAGGGCTGCCGACAAGGTAGTCAATGCTAGGCTACCTCCTCTGTTTAACCTGATCCTCACCTGCATCTAAGCGCTGCAACACCTCTGCATGAGATAGCTGTTGCACTCTACAAATGCCTCTATTTTTATTAATCATTAATACAATCTCTTGCTGGTACTATGCTCCTCAAGTGTCAATCCACTCCTTGGTGCTAACGGACACCCCCCACTTGGTGTACCCCTACTCTACTCCACCACAAACCACCAGCAAACGAAGGTCGTGACTGGGCACTGCTCGTGTGAGTAGCCGGTGCCCTCAGTGAAAGCCTTAGGTGGACCTAATGGTCACACTGCCCAGCAACCCCACTTCATCATACGGCCAAGGAACAAAAGATCTCCGACAAAGAGTCCCTTCGCGGGTGCCCGTTGGGTATTGCAGCGCTGACCCAACAAGGAGCCGGTCCAGATGATGAAGCATGACACCTAGCTTGCTAGGTGTGTGAGGACCCTAGTTCCGCAAGAGTGGAATCGCTGTATCCCTCTTCCTCCTAGTACTACCCCACCACCACCTACCTGTTGGTGGTTGGTCCACGTACCTAAGTAAACTAGGCTCCACTATTAGAGGAACAGCTTCCACATTTGCTTGAAGGATCTGACAGGGCACTTTTGCTGGACCTCTTTAAAAAACCACTGTTGCTCTCTTTGAGAAAGATGCTGACATCATTTGACACCTCTAGAATCATCATGGGAGGAGACTGGAATGTAGCTCTTGACCCTTTTCTTGACAAATCATGTAGGCCAGAAATATAACATGATGGGGACCATTGTGCTTTATATGATCATGCTCTTTGGTACCCTTGGGGACTCCTGAGTCAGCGAGGAAGATATTACACTTTCGCCTCTTGTCCCTACAATATTTGTACCCGTATTGACTTCTTCTTTTGCACTCCCTCTGTTACTCAACACTTAGTAGATGGATACATTATTCCTTGTGGGATCTCCGATTGTAACCTTCTAGAAGTTGGTTTGCATACACCCCCTTGAGGACCTTAGTGCCTCAATTCTTCCCATTATAAAGACCATAGGGCAAAACGTCACTTTACAGAATACGTAGAGAGGGATTTGGAGGACAATAAGGGATCAGTGACCTCGGCACAGACATTGTGGGGGCAGAAAAGGCTGTTTTTCTTAGCATGTTGATGAGCGACTTAATGATGATCAAATGGAGGGCTGCAGACTCTATGTGGGAACTGAAAGCATGAGCTGTATCCCTGACTGCTTGACTATAACTCATCCCCAAAATCATCACTCTTCTGGGAGAGTCAACTGGCCAATATCAACTGAATACCTACTACAGAGTTAGAGAAATGCCTATTCCGTATACAACAGAGACACTACAAAAGGGGTGAAAAGGCAGGTAGACTTTTGGCTTATCAGCTCCACCAGCAAGACTTGTCCCAAATGATCACCGTCATTCGAGACTCGAGGCCCGGCTCATCACCCACCCAACAGCAATAGTGGCAGAGTTTCAGAAATACTCTGAACGTCTTTACTGAGCTGAAGCACATCCAGCATTAGACCCTGAATTTCCCTTAAAATTCCAAGGCTATCCTCTATCACAAACTGCTCAAGCGGAAGATTTGTTCACGGCTAAGAAAATTGCATCAGCAATTTACGCTATGCCCTCTGGGAAGGTACCTAGGGAGGATGGCCTTCCAGCTGAGGTTTATAATGTCACAAATGCTCAGAATATTCCCATTTTGGTCTTTGTTTATTATGAGACCCTGGTTGATGGTCACCTCTCCGCAGAATTTATTAGGGCTCGAATTTCTGTGCTCCCAAAACCAGGCAAGGGTCCCCTGGCATTCTCAAACTATAGCCCTATTTCATTGATAAACATGAATGTTGAGATTTTGGCAAAGGTTTTAGCCATGTGCCTGATCTCAGGTAGGTTTTGTTCCCGGACATTCCTAAACTAATCAGTGAGCACTCTATCACATATTGTTTGGCAGGTGAGGGTAAAGCTGGAAGAGAAGGTTCTCCTCTCACTGAAGGCTGAAAAGGCTTCTGATCGTGTTGACTGGGGTTACCTCTATCGTACCATGGAAAGGGTGGCCATAGGATGTGATTTCTGAAACTACCCAGGGGTATGTATTCTAGATCCACAGCATCTGTCTTTTGAAGAGGTTTTTCTTCCCTGTAGTTTGACATCCATCGAGCCGCCAAACAGGGTTGTCCCCTATCACCGCTGTTATTTCTGCTTGCTCTGTGACCCCTAGCAATTACAAATTGTTCTAACGATAATATTAAGAGTATTTCCATAATGGTGGGGAATGTCAAGTCCTTTTACCATCCGGAATATACTATTTTGACATTATCAAAACCCATGGCTTCAGCGTCCGCTCTGGCTTCTCAAATTGATTATTTTTCCTAGTTTTCGGGCTATAGGATAAACTGGTTGAAGTGTGAGGCTCTGCCCTTAACACCCATCACAGCAAGCACCTCTCTGGGTAGTCTGCCATGTAAATGGCTTAAATCCTGTTTGAAATATCTTGGGGTGTAAATTAATAGGGGTCTGGTAGACATGGTTCCGATTAATGTGTAAAAAGTGATCAGTCCTGAACCTGTCCCTATCGGGTAGGGTGCACATAATTACTATGAATGTCTTCCCCAAATGTAATTACATTTTTGGTATGTTACTACTGATTATGTCAGTCTCCAATCTGCAGAGCATCGAGCACTCCATCTCACATTTCATTTGGAGTTTGAAAACACTAAGATTAAAAGGTGCAAAACTCTACTCCGCATCAGAAAAGGGTGGCATGTGTCTTCCTCATTTGGAGGGTTATTGGTTGGTACAGAAGTAGGCCCACTCTGTGTATTGATTACCAACATCAAGAGTCCCACCATTATAGGTGAAGTTAGAGCACAATATCTTGCAATCTTTTAGAGACTACAGTTTGAGACCTCAAATTGCTCGCCTCGTTAATCTGATTATACACGCCTCCCAATATGCATGGTATCAGACCCACAGGCTGGTGCAAGTCCCGAGTTGCATCCATACTAAAGTCCCATTGTGGTGCAATGTGGTCATATGATTGGTGGGGAGGAAATGAATTGGCCCATCTATATTAATGACGGTGTTTACCATATTAAGCACCTTATATCTAATTTCCTCATGAAATCCTTCCCGACTTGAGATGGGAATTTGCGATCCCAATCTCCCAATTATGTAGATACAATCAATTGTCTCATGCCCTAGCACATTTCTTGGGGATCATGCATACTGCCCTCCCCAGATTACCCCTTTCTCAATGCACCCAGACCAGGAAATATTTTGAGGGGACTATCTAAGGATTGTATGTCACACTGTTGGATCACTGTTTTTCTGCCCCCACATCTGCCGCACTGAGATCCTGGCGGTGATCTCTTAACACACAATTCCTGTTTGATGACTACGATGGGTATAATAAAGGATTACGGGACGAGCATCTTGAGTTTAGCTTTTTTAAGATCTTTTACTGCTGGCAATGTTCATGATAGTGTGGAATCACGCTGTTGGAGATTTGGCCTTTCGGACTGTGACATAGTCCAAATTTTATGGGAATGTGATCAACTGAAGGCCATCTGGTCATAGGTCTGGGATCATATGAGAGAACACATTTGGGTAGGTAGGCCATTGTCCACCCACAGAGTGCTCTTACATGATACTTTGGACCTCCCTTCAGTAATGCAATATGTTAGTAGATAGCTTTCCACTGCCTTATGGGTGGCTAAATTGGTATTTCTGTGACTTTGGAAATCAACGCTAATACCTACTTTTCAGAACTGGTCAGACAACATGTATGTTCATCCCTTAACCTATCAATCATGGTATTCTTGGCTAACCCATTTGGGCCCCCTGTTTTCTTCCCCCAATAGCTACGTACCTGTAAATATTTAAAAGAAAATGATTTCCTATATGCCCGTATTTATGCTGTAACTCTGAAAATGACCTCAATCCAGTTACCACAACTAAGCCCCCAACCAAATCTACCCCTGTCTTTCCATCATTTCATTATGCTATCATGAAAGACTATTGGTAGCGCTGGATTCATATATAGGGTGTATAATAATTTATTCTCCCTATCCCCTTCTTTCTCTTTATCGTCTTCCACACCTGACCTGCAGCTAATAAGGTCTTACATCTCACCTTGTAGTAACTAGGTTCGATGAACCTTAAGTACAAGTTTTTAGCATCTTTCCCCACCAATAACTTGTAGATATCTGGTACCCTCCCCTGTTACCAGGGGTCAAAGGGGTTTCCCCCCCACTAATGCACACATATATTGCAGGGCTGATGCTAGCTGATATAATCTAAAGTTTGGGACAGACAATCCTGTTCTCTCCCTGGGAAGAGACATAAACTTCATCTTACCGTAAAACTTCGTCTTACCGTATGCCCATATAGAGCTATTTACCAACCCATCCAGCTTTTTAAACCATACTGTCTCGAATATCAAAGGTATTGATCTAAAAAATAGAATAAAACTTTAGGCAAAACATTTTTTGCATCACATTACAACAGCTTATCAATGATAAATGGAGATTATTCAGCCGGGCAAAATTCTGTGATCCCTTCTGAATGACCAGGGCAATATTCCACTCCACGATTTCCTCAATATTGGATGAAATATTTACCCCTAAGTACATTGCCGACTGAGTGACCCAAGGGTCGTTCAGCCTAATATATTCATAAATTATGATTTGGGTTTTAATTTGATTAAGTGAATACCTTTATATTTCCCCGAAGGAAAGTGTTTCTTTCGTTATTTCAACCAATGCCGACTCTGGTATTGGTGTGGTAACCGTCAAATTGTCTGAATAACCCAAGATCTTGGTGTCTAACCCGTGAAAACGTATGGGTTTTATCCCGGGGTTAGCATGGATTCTGCAGGTTAGGGGGTCATCATAACAGGCAAACAATAATGGAGAGCAAGGGCAGCCCTGCCTGGTCCCTCTTTTTATCTTGAATTCCTCCATTTGACCTCCCACCAGGAGACCCTATTGAATGTTTTCCCTGCATCTAAGAGTATAAGTGCCATAGGGTCGCCTGAGACTGATGCCGCAGGGAAGAGCGTGATGACCCCTCCCGGGTATGAATCCGTATTGTCTGGGTGAGATAACTCATCCAATAACTAGGATCAGGTGATTCACCAAGACCTTTGAATATATGTTCAGATCTTTGTTCATTAGCGTGATAAGTCGATATGAACCTGGGTCTGTGGCTGACTTCCCCTTCTTCAAGAATACCACAATACTAGCTTGTGCCCAGGATTCTGTGGGCGGCTCCCCCATTTATACCTGACAGAGCATATTTGAGAAATCTACCCCGAGAGAGGGCAAGAAAACTTTATAAAACTCAAGCGGGATTTGGTCTGAATCTTCAGGTTTCCCTGCTGCAAGCTCTCTGAGCACTTTGTATATTTCATCCGATGAAAAGGCAGCGACCAGCAATTCCTGATCCTCCAAGAAGAATTTCTCCCAACCTTCAAAAGCGAAATATTTGCTAATTGCATTATCACCGCTATCCTCGCTGTCCTTCTCAGAGTCATATAATTTCATGGAAAACCAACACAATTCCTCTCAGATTCCCTGGGCTGTGGTAACTAGGTTCCCATGCTCATTCTTGATTGCTATCATCTGGTTCTGCACATTATTCTGTCTGATTCAGATTGCCAATATACGCCCTGCCAGTTCACTACACTCATAACATTCCTCCCTTCGTGTCATATATTTCTCATTAATCTTGGCTACAACCACATCACCTATTGTTGCTTTCGCTAAGGCAAGCCTATTCAATATACCCTCCATATTCTCACCAGCCTCTATCGCTCTTACTAGGTCTTCTTCGATTGCTCTCAATCTTTAGTATAATTTGGTTAATTGCTGATTTTTTTTTGGAGCGGTATAAGTTAAAATGTAATGTCTATCTATGGATGCCTGCCTTCAGAGCATTCCATACCATACCGGTTCGGGCACTCCAGATATTGTATCCCAGGAACTCTTCCATCCATTTTTTCATATAGGCAATGTAACCCTCGTTCACTAAAAGTCCCCTTTCAAAGGTCCAATTCTGTTGTACCCTCTCTCCCCAATCTGTTATATCCCCAGGACTAGAGGGTTGTGGTCTAACATTACTCTGGGAACTTTTTCAATATGGCATTTCTCACTTAAACCCTGAGAAACAAAAGAATTGTCCAATTGGGCAACTGTTCTGTGAGGAGCCAAAATATAGGTAGTTCCGGAATCAGGGTTTGCCATTTTTAGGTCTCGACTATTCTATCCCGCAGGGATAGATAGGCGAGATTATAGTAGGCAGTTCAAAAACTCTACCAAACTTGCGGATCACGTACGATTCATGTGAGCTATGCGCGTGCACGCCATCGCCAGCCACATCACACCACCATTTGTCTGTGCCTCGCATCAGACTTCAAAGGCTGCCGCTCCCATGACCCCCACATGCACATCGCGCACAACCATTTGTCTGTGCCTCGGCATCAGACTTCAAAGGCTGCCGCTCCCCACCCACCCACTTTTTATTGAATACATGAACTTATTCCCCTCCCGGTGTGCCACGGCCTTTATAGCTCCATCTTTCTCTTTTCCCATCTTTTCTGCTGCAGTTTCTCTTCCATTTGTCTCTTCTCTCCCTCTCCCCCTGTTTCATATCTTTATCTCCCCCTTCCCCTGTCTTGGCATCTCTTTTTTCTCTCTCGATTCCACCATTTCTCCTACTTTACCCTGCCTCACTCTTTTCAATCTACTTTCCGTCTCACTGTTTTCTTTCTCCCGTTTATCTATTTTTGCCATTTCCATTCTCTTCTTCTCTCTATCCCTTACCTCTGTCCTATCCTCTTTCTCCCGAGTTATCTGGTCTCCCCTCCTCTCACTGCTCTCCCCCTCCCCACCCTGCACTCTTCTGTTCTCTCCGTGTCTCCCCGGTTTCTCTACCTTTGCTCCTGGCGGATTCTTTTCAAGCTCTCTCCTGGACGTTCTTCCTCCGGAGAGGCTCAGCCCGTACCCCATCATGCCTCTCTCATTGCCATCCCGCAGAACTGCCGCCCCCCGGGCCACAGAGCTCTGCCTGTCCTGCCCCCCTATCCTAAGGGCCTGAATTAACACTCCTGACTCTGGTAACTCTTGCCATTAGAAGTACAATGAGGCGCTTGCCCAGGAGCGGCCAGTATTTGCATGTTTGTATATTGCCACGTACAGCTCATAACTTTCTAAAAAAGCGCTTGAACAGCCCCCATATTTCAGTTCTTGTTTCTTGAGAGAATGACCCACAACCCCACATACACACACAACCCCCCCCCACACTCCCCCCCGTGTGCACATCGCACATCATTTGTCTGTGCCTCGGCATCAGACTTCAAACCACCAGCAACTTCATGCGCGACCCACTCCCCCTACCCCTCCCACAAAGCAAGACATTTCCCACCAGCCACTTCACGCGCTCCGCAGGTCATGAACAGACCCATCTGCTCATGAATCAGCCCCCATCCCAGCGCTGCCTGTCCTTCTTCAAAGGCAGCTTGTTTTCCATTGCCGACAGTTTACAGCATGGGCTGTCTGCCCTCATAGTGACGCTCAGCTTTCCTGAAGTTTCATGGGTCAGTGCAGCCCAGGCTGCTGGTTAGATGGCTCCGTAAAGAAGATGCCGCCATTAAATAAATATATTTAAAAAGGAAAGAAAACAAATAAATACAGTTCTAAAGAAAGGTGCTTTAATGCTTCGTGTGTAGGGAGTTTTTCATGTTCGCTAAACACGAGGGCTCATGTGCAGCTTTCTTTCCACTAAAGTCCTGCACCCCTCGCCTTGAGCGCTCCATGTTGCTCCCCTCACCCCATTTGCTCTCTCTTTTTCATGTGCTGCAATTTATTCCACTCGCCCAGACCTGCGCTCTGTTGCTCCTTCCTCCTGCCCAGTCCTTCTTCATCCTTGGCTTTCTTAAGATTTTTCAAAAATTCTTCTCCCCAACCTCTGGCCTGTTGCTCTGCTGCACGTTGCTCTCCATGCCTGCTCATCATAAGGGGAAGTAACAGGAGGCAATCCATACGTCAAGAGACCTCATCTGCTAGCAGCCACGAGTACTACACATTTAGGGAATGTAGCTATCCCATTTCTCACATATCACTATTGGCAATCTCCTGAATGAAATAATGTTTGCTTTAGAACTGGGGTTCGCCAATGAAGTAGTGGTTCCCACTGTTCCATTTTCTACTACCTTTAGTGGCAGGGGGGCATCTAGCACTATTGATTACATTTTTGTTTCACGTAATTTGGCATATAGTATCCATGAATTTAGAACACTTGACAATGCTACTAGTGATCATTTTCCGAACAGTCTATCATTATCATTACCTATTAGGCTAGAAAAGTAGTCTTACCCTATGAGTATTCTAGGGCATCAAACTTTAACTTTGGACAGACTAAATGGGTTTTCCCTTAAGTGGACCAAAATAGATCCGGTTGAAATTACCTCTAAAGTAGTAAAGAAGGCGATGCCGTCAATCAATAATTGTTTAAATCCGGCCACCTCTAATGAAGAAATCTTGGCTAGCTTTTCAATTATAACAAGAACACTGGAAGAGGTTCTCCGCCCCAAATCGTCATCTAGAAAGGAAACTACTAAAGGGTGGTTTATCAAAGCGTGCACAAAAGCACACTCCAATTTGAAAATAGCCCTCCACAAACCAGAAAGTGACAAAGAGGAAGTTGTGTGGCTCAGAAAGGATTATAATAAGGCTATAAAGCTCCGCAAAGTAGAATTAAAAAACTAACTATGGGAACGACTTCATGCAAGCTTTACATTGAACGATAGCACTAATTTTTGGAAAGTTGTTAAGTTTCCTTTCCTCTCAGGTGAGAAGGATCATTCCAAAATCTACATAGCAGTCGATGAATCCACATGGGTTCAACATTATACACAGATATTTAGCCTGCAATCGCAGGAATACCCTTCTCGAACAGTAAATGAGAGCTTGGGTCTTAATTGTACACAAACCACGTATCCCATCCCTCTTGCATTCACACATTTGGAAGTGGAAAATGCCTTATTAGCTAGAAAGGGGGGAAAGCACCTGGCCCTGGTGGGGTTCCAGTTGACCTTTTTAAATATAACTTGGAACTATGGTCTCCTATATTGACCAAAGTCCTTGAAGCCTCATGTGCTGTTGGGCTTGTTCAATCATGGTCAACATCTATCCTCGTGCCCATTTTTAAGATGGGAGATCGCCATTGTCCATCATGTTGTCGTCCTATCTCCCTCTTAGATTCTCTTGGTAAGGTAGCCGGACGCATAATTCTGGAACGCCTTCAGAATTGGGCGGACAATTTTAACATAGTATCTGACCTCCAGTATGGGTTTAAAGCAGGATTAGACACAGTAGAGCAAGCCCTCAATTTGTCTCTCCGAGTGGGCAAATATGTTAGCACAAAGAGTGGCCATTTACATATGGCTTATGTTGATTTTTCAGCAGCCTTTGACTGCGTAAGCTATTCCAAATTATGGTCAATCCTTTTAAAAATGGGAGTGGAATTACCTCTTGTTACTTTTCTACAAGAACTTTATTCCGGAGCTACGGCAAGAGTAAGGTACGGTTTGATGGGGCAACTCACAGCGGCATTCGGCATAGAGAGGGGGGGAAGGCAGGGCTGTGTCCTGACTCCCTGCCTTTTTCACCCTTTCCACCAACGGTTTGGAACTAGCTATGCTAGAAGGGAGCCAGGACCGGCCCTGCCCTATATTGGAACACGCCCTTCTCTATGCCGATGACGCTGTGATCGTAGCTAGGACGACTTTGGAACTCCAACGCCCGGTGGAGAGGTATCAAGGTTTTATGGCTGGGTTGGACCTTAGAATCAATATAAAAAAAAGTGAGGGATATTTTTATTGAAAATACAAAACTGGAGAAAACACACACATATCCCTATTTAGGGATTTTAATAGATGATAAGTCCTTCTGGAAACAGGCCATTGAGGCTTGAAAAGTGCTTTTTTTGAGGGCTAATACTGCACTTGTAAAAGGGCCACCAACCGAAATGATTCAAATTTACCAAGCGAAATGTATTAGCTTAGCTATTTATGGTGCTGGGGTTTGGGGATACGGAAAGGTGGACGTTCTCCAAAAAGTTGAGAATAGTTTTCTACGATTTCATTTTGCAGTCCCACTGAGTGCTTCGACTTATTCATGCCACATCGAACTGGGATTGGTGTATCTTTCTGACATTGTTAAAACCCAACCAATTCTCTTGTGGCATCCCGTTTGGTCATCTACAAAAACTGAACTATGTCGAAGCCTTTTGCTTGACTGCCTCTCACTTGAAAATGGGTACAGGATTGGTTGGCTCGCTTATGTTAAAAGGTTTTTATATGATTTGGGCCTGGCCAAATACTATGACTCCCATTCAACAATTTCATAGTTATCGAGAAAGGAGTTGAAAAATGTATGTTTGTCACATTTGGACCAATTACGATTAACCATTGAGGTTGGCAAACGTTCGGTTCAGCATTTGCTAAGCATTCAGATCATTTTGATATGCAACCTTATTTAACATACAAATTGAGTGGTTATGAAAGATTTTTATTGACTCTTTTAGGTTTAATATCTTCTATCGCTTGGTGACTTTTCCCCAAATAAATGATTGGTCTACGAACCTATTGCCTTGCCCCTGCGACGATGTATCTTCTCAATCCCCGATTCATACAGCCTTATTTTGTGCATTTTATGAAGAACCCAGGAAATATTGTTTTCTATTAAGCACATATCAAACCTCAACTAAAATTAGGTACTGTTAAAAATTGCACTAACAAACTCTGCACAATGTTTTATACTGTACATTCTTGTTGATTGAATATTTTAATGTGGGTCTTTTTTATCTTTGTATTTTATCTCTTGGTTCACTCGTCATTTCCTTTGTAAAATCTTGTAATTTTAAATGTGATGAATTTATATGTAATATATTGTTTTATGTACTTTTATGGTTTTCCACCAATTTATGAACACCAAATAAAGGAAATTGACTTGAATGTAGCTATCTCATTCTTTTTATGCAACTTCATGGATTCCACATTTTTCATGCTTGTATTTTTCGCAGTGTTGTTTACTGTTGTTTCGACTAATGTTCACACATTCACTTACATCTCTTTTTTCGTGAGAGAATGACCCACAACCCCACAAACACACACAATCCCCCCCACACATACCCACACACAGACACACCCCACACCTCCCCACACACACCTCCACACACACACCTCCCACACACAACCCCCCCCCACACACACCCCCACACACACACCTTCACACACACACCCACACACACAACCCCACACACAACTCCACATAATTACACTGCACTCAATGCAACATACACTCCAAATACCACTCAGTGCCACATAATTACACGTCATATATTTACACTGCACGCAATACAACATACACTCCAAATACCACTCAGTGCCACATAATTACACTCCACATAATTACACTGCACTCAATACAACATACACTACTAATACCACTCCGTGCCACATAATTACACGCCACACAATTACACTCTACTGAATACAACATACACTCCATTCAATACCACTCAGTGCCACATAATTATATGCTACATAATTACACTGCACTCAATGCAACATACACTCCAAATACCACTCAGTGCCACATAATTACACTGCACTCAATGCAACATACACTCCAGATCCCACTCAGTGCCACATAATTACATGCCACATAATTACACTGCACTCAATGCAACATACACTCCACACAATACCACTCTGCCACATAATTATATGCTACATAATTACACTGCGATCAACGCAACATACACTCCAAATACCACTCAGTGCCACCTAATTACACGCCACATAATTACACTGCACTCAACGCAACATACACTCCAAATACCACTCAGTGCCACATAATTACACGCACATATTTACACTGCACTCAATGCAACATACACTCCAAATACCACTCAGTGCCACATATTTACACGCCACATAATTACACTGCACTCAAAGTAACATACACTCCAAATACCACTCAGTGCCACATAATTACACTGCACTCAATGCAACATACACTCCAAATACCACTCAGTGTCACATAATTACACGCCAAATAATTACACTGCACTCAATGCAACATATACTACCAAATACCACTCAGTGCCACATAATTACATGCCACACAATTACACTCTACTGAATACAACATACACTCCACACAATACCACTCAGTGCCACATAATTATATGCTACATAATTACACTGCACTCAATGCAACATACACTCCAAATACCACTCAGTGTCACATAATTACACTGCACTCAATGCAACATACACTCCAGATCCCACTCAGTGCCACATTCTTGAGAGAATGACCCACAACCCCACACACACACACAACCCCCCTCGCACACACCCACACACAGACACACCCCACACCCACCCCCACACACACTCAGTGCCACATAATTACATGCCACACAATTACGCTCTACTGAATACAACATAAACTCCACACAATAGCACTCAGTGCCACATAAATATATGCTACATAATCACACTGTGCTCAACTCAACATACAATCCAAATACCACTCAGTGCCACCTAATTACACAGCACATAATTATACTGCACTCAATGCAACATACACTCCAAATACCACTCAGTGCCAAATAATTACACCCCACATAATTACACTGCACTCAATGCAACATACACTCCAAATACCACTCAGTGCCACATAGTTATATGCAACATAATTACACTGCACTAAATGCAACGTACACTCCAAATACCACTCAGTGCCAGATAATTACACGCCACACGATTACACTCTACTGAATGCAACACACAGTCCACACAATACCACTCAGTGCCACATAATTATGTGCTGCATAATTACACCGCACTCAATGCAACATAGACTCCAAACAATACCACTCAGTGCCACATAATTAAATGATACATAATTACATTGCACTCAATGCAACATACACTCCAAATACCACTCAGTGCCACATAAATACATGCCACATTATTACACTCTCCTCAATGCAACGTAAATACACTCCACATAATACCACTCAGTGCCATATAATTACACACCTCATACTTACACCATACTCAATTCAACATAAATACACTCTATCTGTCTATCTATCTATCGCCCTCACTCTATCTGTCTATCTATCACACTCACTCTATTGCCATCATTCTATCTATCGATCGCCCTCACTCTATCTATCTGTCTATCTATCGCCCTCACTCTATCTATAACCCTCCCTCTATCTATCTATCACCCTCCCTCTATCTATCGCACTCACTCTATCTATTGCATCACCACAGCATCACTCAGGGGCACCACAACATCACTATGCGCTACCACAGCATCCCTGAACGCCACAGCATCACTCGTCGCCACCAAAACATCACTTAGCACCACCACAGCATCAATTAGTGCAACCATTCAACAACAACTGGTTCAAATATGTTCTCTCAATGTTTCAAGCTTTATTACAAATGTCACAAAAAGATGTTAATATTTCACTTCTGTTCCTGGATTTTCGTCACAATAAAATACAATGAACAGAATCTTCACAAAAGTTATTTACAAAAGTTTAAGCTATTGTCATTATAAATTACAATAACTTGTATTTAAGTATTAATTATTATTTGTTTTAAAGCTATTGCTATTTGTAATATCAATACATCTAAGTTACGTAAATACAACACATATTGCATTACAAATGCTATAGGTGTCACATTTGCAAACGTTAAAACTATTGGCATTGTAAATGACAAATCTATTAAATTTGCTATTTTCAAAACTAACACATGAATACAAAATGTGTCATTTACAATACCAATAGCTCAAACTTTCCTAATGCGAGACCTATTGCATTGCAAATGCTTGTTAACTTTCTCCATGCATCTAATAGCCCATTCCTTTCTGCTAAGTGGGACAGAGCCCTATAGATCCTGGGCTTCCGGTCCATCACACACCGATCCCATTGATATTCAGATCCCCACACATTACAATCAGGGTCAGCCATCCTGTTAATTCCTGATTCAAAAACCTCGGAGTCGTTCCTCATTGGCCCATATATTGAGCACAAGGTGAATGAGAATATAGACATATGTAACTCTGCAATTACCCTGCGTCCATATTTATCGGCCAATTGGTTCTTGCTGATAATCTCTTTTCCCTCTGTTAAAATGGTGACTCTCTTAGTTCCTGCTGCCCTGTATGGTGTATGCTACAAGATTGTACCCTAATTGGTCTAAGACTTTTTTTCCGTTCCTATAATGTGCATCTCCTGGAGACAAACAATATCAGACTGCAGCATTTTCAGGTCTTCTGCAAACCTGTGTAATTTTCCAGGGTCATTTAAGCCACAGATGTTAACCGAGGCTATCCCTAAATTCATCATATTAATCTTTTTTCTGCTTCCAAGAAAAGCCACCTCTCTCCATTGAATACCCTATTCTTGTTCTTCTTTTCCCAAAATCTGGTTTCAACTCTTCTCTGGAATCTCCCTAGTGCTTGCTGTGCAATATGTCCTCCCTTAAATACCCCTTCCTCCCTTCCCTCTCCCCAGAGACCCTCCCTTTCCCCTCCCAAGACCCTTCTCCCCTCACCCAATTATTGAGACAAACGTACCTTGTGAGTTCTGGATGATAGTGCCTGTGTCCCTCTCCCGACCGCTTGATACCCTCATCGTTCTAGGCAAAGCCTCTCTTCACCCCTTCATTTTATCCCTTCATTGTACCAATGACACATTTGTTTTGTTGCTTGCATTTAGTTTCTACTTCCGTATTTCATCCAAGTATTATTTTGCCTTTATTTCAGATGTTAAGATTCTCACTTTGTTGTTGTGGATTATTTTCAAATGGGTTGGATATAACAGATACACCTCTGCCCCCTGCGCTTGACAAGGTTGTATTACCTGTCTCAGGCGCCAACGTCTTTCTACAGTCACGTTGCAGAAGTCGGGTTGAGTGAAGAATGTCTGTCCTTCAGATGAACGTTTGGAGTCCGGGCAAGCTTTGAGGAATACTGCTTCATGCAATAAGAAAATTCTCGAAGTACAGTATGATGTCTCTTGGTTGTTGCAAGCCCCCTGTATGTGTCTGCCTGGGGTTTTGAGCATGAGAGGATAGTGGTGAACCCATTGGACTTCAATGTCCCAGTTCCACTGTTGGAGCTACAGGAAAGCCCCTTTCAGCAGTTTTAGGACATAGGCACGGATGTTGTCTCATCCTATGCCTTCTTCTATGCCCAAGAGCCTTAGGTTATTGCATCTTTGCCGGTTTTCATAGTCCTCAAGCTTCCATTGCATTTCCGCTATCTGTGCACCCTGGGCCCTGCATTCCTCTACTGCCATAATCCTTTTACCCATTTCGTTGCCAGGTGGGTTTTTTACCATCTCGTCGTGTCTCTTCCTGGTGGTGATTAATTGCATCGTATATCAATCTCAGTGTCGGCTCCTCAGCATCTTGACTACTATGGCTCTTTCTGACTGTCACATATGGCTCCTCATATTCCTTTTGCGTGGCAGAATAATCGCACGTTAAGACGAGACTTCTTCCTTGCCCTGCCCTTGGGACATCTGATCCTTGCTTCGCCTGAGGATTCTCTTCCTGCAGACTACCGTATCGAGCCCATCCACCTGGCTGCTGGAATCGGAGCTGGAAGATATAGACGCGCTCTCCCTGTCATATACTGCCGCACTTGCTGTGCTTGTGTCAGAACCATTAGTTAGGGAGAAGAACTTTTCCCCTAGGTTTTGGGATTCTTCAAGGGACGGTTGGCTTGCATCCCTCTTTATTAATGCCTTTGTCTCTAGCCCTAACCTATTTGAAGATGGAGGGCCTGAAACCTCTGGTGGAGTCACGTAGCGCTCTGCAATCTGAGACACTTCCTCCAGTGTTTTGGCACCCTGCTCTTGCCATACTCCTGGGTCTAATTGGACTGGGGTTGTTAAGGGATTCTCGTCCCCTGAGTTGTGATCCAGTTCTTGTGGTTTGGGCTCATCCCTTATATTATTGGCACCATCATTGGGGTTAAATTCCCTAGATTGAATTATGGAGTGGTGCTCTGCCTCACCATGCCCCCCTACCTCATTGGTGGTGCTGTTTTGTCCTCCAGGGGCCACCGTCATGGGGAGAAGTACTCAGTAATTGCCTGCTGGAGGGGAGAGTCAGTTGTTGTCCCATTTTCTTCGCTGGCATTACATTTATTAGGATTGGCCTCCAAGCCCTTATTTCCTTTGGGGGCACTCTTGGGTCCACAGGAGACAATGGTTTTGATGCCTTGGCGCATAAGGGAGGACATACCGTCATAGTGGCTGCGGTGACAGCTGTTGGAGCTAATTGCCCAGCTTCTCCACTCCGGTCGCGAACAGAATTAGCAGATTTGGGAGGCATACTGGATTTTGCGCTTTTCCATGCTGAGAGCCACCCATGCTGTGAGCACAGCCAGAAGCTCAGCAGCAGCTCGACGGGGACAGAGATCCGCTTAATGGATATCCGCCTCAATCATTGGCATCCAGCAGCGGGATATCGGAGGACCGCTTCGGTCTTTCAGAGAGACACCATCTTGTCTCTGTGAGTTGGTATTTGGGTGTTTTATTATGCCTCCATCCCCATTCATTGCAGGTGGGTGCTTCCGAAAATTACACACATAATGTGGAAACACATTTTATTTATTAGCACCTTATCTATACACCAAACAAGCATACATTTCTCAAAACATTGAAAGACGTTCCTGCAGTCTCAAGCAAACAATGAATATGAAAAAGGAAACCAAAGATTAAGGTGAAAAAACTCAAATCAGCTGGCAAACTATATAAAAAAATAAATCACAGGTAATATGTTTAAAATGACAACCTCACATAGCTGGCCAACCCTCCATGATTGGGCAAAACCAAGAAACATCTTTTTTTGTCTTTTTGCTGGTCCAATTGTAATCACATGGAAAATCTGCTTACAACCCATATAAAAAATAAATCACAGGTAATATGTTTAAAATGACAACCTTCCATAGCTGGCCAACCCTCCACGATTGGGAAAAACCAAGAAAGATATTTTTTTGTCTTTTTTATGGTCCAATGGTAATCATATCGAAATTTAGCAGTCATTTTCAGCACTTTCGCACACTTTTATGGGGGTATGCTGAGCACTGCAAGACTATCACCAGTCAGCGGTGACAAAAACATTTATTTTTTTCACACATGAGGGGTCCCTCTAGAACCCTACACAAATTGCAAAGGTTTTAGGGCACCAACCCTTTCCTTATATATTAATTTCCAGTACAAAGAGATAGAGTTCCTAAGTCCTTAAATGGTGGCTGCACAATTTCTCTTCTTGGGGGAAAACACATTTTGGTGCCCTCCTTTTTCTGACACCCTGTTTGAGGGATCACCCTGACACTTTACAGCAAGGAGGTGAACTATTTTTGACATTTGTTAAACGGTGCCAAAATTATTAGAAGAAAGAAAATATATTTCCAATTCAAACTTGGTCCTAACTATAACTACATAGTGGTGATTGCCACTGTGTATTATATAAATGCTTTTTAATATATATGGATGTATGACGTTTCAATGCATGCTTTTACAACGCATGCCATTACGATGCAGGTTTTACAACGCAATTCGTTACAACGACTTGCGTTTGGGGTGCTGGATAGTGAATAGTTTAATTTACTATTCCACCTCCAGTCCCCATGGATAGTAGGGAAGGTGTTGGATAGTAACTATTCCGTATCCTAGAGCGCCCCTCAGCGCAATGCGTTGTAATAACTTGCGTTGTAAAAGTTGCGTCGTAATGGTAGTGCGTTGTAAAAGTTGCGTTGTAAAGGATGTTCCCCAATATATATATTGACCGGTGCCAAAAGGTTAACTTTTGACCAATTCTTATCGCAATTTTGCAGAGGATCTGCAAATTCACTGTAAATTATAATGGCGATCTCCAGCTCTTTTAAAAAAAAAAAGGCATTGGGGTGGGCTGGGCCTGGAATGCAGTCAAAGTGTATTTTAGTTAAAATAAAACTATTTGGTGTGTATGTCCCACCTCCCCTTCCTTTAAAAAGGTCCCTCCACCTCCAGCTTCCTAAGGGCACTATCTATAGTAAGGGGTCTCAAGCATATATTTGTAGTCTTTGCGGAGAGGACATGCATGAGGTCCGACTCTATGCAACCCCCAGGGTCCCTTAGCTTCCTGGAAATTTGATCTATGTAGAAGTCCCAGGACACATATGAAAATGATGGGGTATCACTGTACCCCCCCCCAGCCCTCCCTTACACTGTATCCTGCGGGTCCCTGTCACCAGGAGAATAGGGCACACCACACTTGTGCTCCCTGCCCACAAGGAGTAGATACAAGGAGTAGATATCTCTTGAATACGATGAGGAACTGAGAGACATGGTGGCACCCGATGTGAGGTATCAAAGAGATGCTGGAGGTTCAATCTTGCCTGTGAATTTGATCCTAGCATGTGATGTGGCATATGCGCATCCAGCAGTTCGGTGTAATGTTTACCAGTGTCCCCCTCTGTGGCATGTTGTGAATGGAATGGTTGAATTAATCTCAGCTCTTGATAAATACTCGGGGCAACGTCTCTGTCCATCATTAGTTTTCACACTATACCACCTCACTATGGATCCAGTGATGTGTAAATCAGTTGTTTGTGACACTGCATAAATAGGAACAGACCAGCCCAAATTGCCAGGCCATATGCTCCCTGAACCCGAACACAAGCAAGCCAAGACCAGTTCTATCCTTATTAGAACTATTCATTTGGGCATACTTTGGTCCCAGCCGCACAGTGTGCACAGGACCCACACCTGGGCACACCCATCCCACATTAAACTGAAGAATGCAAGAGAATGATGGATGGAATGCTTGAAATAATTTCAGCCTCAGGTAATTACCTGGGGCCACATCCCAGTCCATTGTTATTTCACAAACCATGCCACCTCACTGACCTATTGGCTTTACCTACTGCGGTGTTGCAGTTATTTTCATAGAATTTGGTGGATGTTTGTAGACTAAGATGAGGATCTAAGATACATGTGGCAACACAATGTGAGGCAGCAAAAGGATGCAGGAGGCTTAATCTAGGCATGTGAATCTGATCCTAGCATAATATGGTGGCATATTCAGCTGTGCAATGTAATGCATGGCAGTATCCATCTTTGTGGCATGTAGTGAATGAGAGTCCAATCTGCTAAATGGGGATGGAGTTAGTATGTTTATATGCACAAAATAGGGGACATAAGGTCTGCATTCAGGAAAATGTTCAGGAGGCAGATTTATCATTGTTTTGTGCTGCCCTTACTCTGCGCAATGAGACTCACAAAGCAATTTCCTCTTCTGCCGCACACATAGAAAATTGCCCCTAAATATTGTTAATGGGTAGGAAGATGTCCCTTCCTGCACAAAACAATCCTGCCTGCAATGCAGGCACCCTTGTATCATGAGACATGGGTAGCTGAAGTGGCGCTAGTCTGCACTGAGTGCTCCAGCTGAAGGATTGGATGGGAATGCGCCATAAAATGGTAAATATGGCACAACTGCCCTCTCCCTTTCACACAGTGCGGCACAGCAAATTGTCTTGCTTTATTGCATGAAAAAAATATAAATTTGGGTCTTAATTTTTAGTGTGAGCAAATCTGCATATTTTCCAATAATGAAAAGCTCGTATTTAGGAACCCATACTTTTCTTGGGGTCTCACTACCATGAAAACTGTGGTTTTGAGGAAACTTATAATTTGCTTGGCAGTGCAACGGCGGCACCGCCAGCATATTGCAGGCCTCAGACCTCTGTAAGACAGCCAGGGGTCGCAGATCCCTGGTTGTGGCAGCAGTCCTATAGCAGTCCAACCAAACTAATAATACCACGATTGGACCACTGTTGCGGCGGTGCCCAAACCGCCACCCTGGCTTCAGCAGACCATCGGACTGCTGTAGTTCTAATGAGCCCCCTATTCTCTGGAATGGAAACCTAAAGTACTCAGTGGGGCAAGGCAGTGGGCAGTGGTCAAAGAGGGCTCCATGTCGTCAGATGGCTGCTGGGTGAGGTCGGGGTAAAGCTGTTGACTTTTGGCTGAAAGTCTTAGAGAAAGGGAAATTTGAAGTTTCTATCCAGAGAAGGTCCCTTGCTGGCCAGATACTTTTCATGCCTTCACTCGATGATGATTTCTACCTTCAGACTTATTCACTTTTTTGGAGCTTGGATTATTCCAGTGGGGCAAAGCTGCGGGCTTTAGCCAAAGAGGGCTCCACATGACTGGATGCCATCTCCACAATGTCTCTCTGAATCAGATTTTGCATCTGCAGAGAAGAAAGTAGCAGGAACAACCTTGATCCCTGGCCCAACTGTGATGCACCTTAATTTGATCAACTTGGCAGGTTGGTCCCAGTCCCCAGTCACTTCCCAGACAAAAGAGTTGACCAAAAGTTTCTAAGTCCCAGGTTTCAAGAAACTTCAGGAGGAGTACACCTTGACACCTTCAAGGTTCGAAGACTTTGAGGATAGCAGTTGGGGGTCAGGATTGACTTGAGCAAAGGTCAGCAGTGATATCCTGGGCAGTTCCAGATGGAATTGGTCAGCTGGAAATGTAGGAAAAGGCCTCTTAGATCTTGTTGCGTCTCTGTACTGAAACAAGTATTCTGCCTTATCACCCTTGGAGTCTATGTCTTTACCCTGGGTTTCAGGGAGAACATTTGCAGTCTTCAAGACTCTTTTCAGGTCACTGACAGTCACCAGCTACAATCCACTTCTAATCTTCCACATGTACAGAAGTGATCTAAGTAGGATATACTGGGGATGCCAAATGTATGCCCAGTGCCATCCTGTGGGTGGGGGGAACTCTTGGCCACTCCCTAACCAACGGAGATAAAGTTCATAGAGGTGACTTGACCCACTTTTGCAGTTCTTCCTGTGTGTTTTACTATAAACTATCCCCCAGTACCCTTCTCTACCTAACTATAAATGGTAGAACCCTTCTTCCCCAGGCCAGAGTTCCCTCTCTGTGTCCACCCAGAGATGTGGCAATGAAAATTTGCAAACCCTTCCTTGTGATCACTCTAAACTAGTTCTGAATAGCCTTCTCCAACTCGGTTTGGAGCCAAGCTGACTAGAAAGACGAACCAAGGAATGGCCTAGGTGTGAGCTAAAATTGCAATTCACAGTATCACACTCTTTATAGCTCAAGAAGGGGCTGGAACAACCACCAGGTCAGTTTGCTCAAGAACACCTCGGCATTCCAAAGCCTTTTGTCCACTGTCATTCAAGCTCTATGTTAAAAGCTTGTAGGTCTCTCTAAGTGGGCTAATTTTCATCATATCTATTTTATACAAAGTTTAAATTTATATAGCTTTCGCCAAAGTGCTGTGAAATTGTGTTTAAATATGATAAAATATGAAAAACTGGAACATTTAGACTTGCTATAATCAATGGGCGGCAGCAGAAGGTAGCTGTTTGCCAGTGAGTGGATAGGGTAAAGAGCAGGACAGAGTGTACAATGACTTGATAATTCCAGTGCCAAGAGGATAATCATTTGTGCAGATAGAAAGACATAACAGGTCGATTGGACTGGATCTGTACTTCATTACTCACAGCAACTTCACTTCAAGTAACTTGAGTATTATGATTAAAAATATACTTTTGATCTCCAGTGTATCTGAATTCGACTTTCAGCTCAACCTTCCATTGAGTTCTCGATCAGATGAGCTGTCTAAGACTGTGTCTCAGGGTGAGCCACATAAACTTCAGGAAGAGGATAAATACACTTCAGCATTCCTTAATTGCTGTCTGGCCTGCTCTCCCTCTCAAATCCACCCCAGTAACAGTCCTCTAGTTGAACACATACATAACCAAAGAAAGAGGTATTGTGGCCTCCATTACTTCATGGCTCTCTGTACTGCTTTCTTCATGGGGATGTGTGCCCTGTCTCCTCCCCCAGAGAACCCTGCTCCTAAAACCCACAGGTGCTTGTGCTACAGGCCTTGCACCTTTTCTGAGATTCAGGACACCTAATCAATGGGATGAGGGTGGGAATGCTCTCCATCTTTCTCCTTTGAAGGAGGGTCCAAAGGTTCAAATCAGCATTTTTGGTGATCTCCCTGTATTCTGAGCATCAGACAGGGTAGGTCTTTGGGCAGAGGCTGACTTCCTCTACTGCCCATACTCACCTCCACCCCTGCCGTAGGAGACGAGTAAGTCTGAAGTACTTTTCCAGACATTGCTCTGGTTAGGAAACATGTCCTACCTGGCTGTGTCAGCTTGCCTCCTTCAGCGGATATCCTTTGGAGGCTATTGCCTTGCCCGAATGTACAGTGCTTATGGGCATAACATGATTGTGATAACAGATTCATAAGGATTTTAGGCAAGGCAGAAGTCTATCAGGAGTGGAAGTCCAGTAAAGATAAGGCACAGGATTGGGACAAAGGAACCAAAGGTAGAGGTATCCGCTACCTTATGACAATGGAGAAATAGCAAAATTGTTCTAGAGCCAGATTGGGCAAATGGTGGTTGGAAGATACAAGGAGTCAATGAGATGTAGAGTGGCGTCAGCAGATGGGGCATAGAGTGCGACAACGCAAGGACAATGGGGAGTGCAAAGCCTATTGAAACAGGTTACCTAATGAACAAAAAAGTAAGCAGGAACGGAATGATAGCCGATGCATCTAAACAAGGGATAGAAAAAAAGAGGCATGAGAAAGTTGGGTCAAATGGCAAAATTGAAGACATAGGCAGGCTAGGCATTCAGGATTCCTGAAGTGATAGGGCATATGGCTTGTCCTAGTAATCCATGCTCTCCAGGTAATTTGCATGCTAGCTAATTGTAGAGGCCAGTGCATACTTGCTAAAGACAATGTCAACACTTACATTGCATTTATATTTATTAATGCACTTATCACTTAAATAGACAGATTTGTTTTGAACTAGGAAAATGAAAACAATACAGCAAGTTTCCAAGCAAATCGATGCTACAATAACATGTTGTATTTGACAGACAGCACTCATGGACCTGCTCTGCCTGTCCCAGGATGTAACTCTAATCATATGTGCATAAAAAAAGCTTTTTGAATTACTTTGGCAGATGGTATTCGTTATATCCTGATTGTAATTATGTATGCTTCCCAGCACAGCTGTCTCCTAGCTGCTCAGCCAGAGTGAGAGTTGGTATTGGAATGTTGGTGTATCTGTGATGCTTGGAATGCATGGGTGTCTGTGTGGATAAGTGGAGACAGTTGGAGATGGGCTGAGCAGTAGGCAGGCTGCTCCTGTTGGAGCTGGTGTATGACCAGAACAGGCTGGTGTTATAAGCTTACTTGGTTTATAGACTTATGTATATATTTACTTACCTGCAACTTGATGCCTTAGGTTGTAGTACTCGGGTGAGAGGTTGCCCACCGGCGACAGCTACAGGTTTTTAAAATAAATACAGGAGTTATTCAAGAAAGTTTGCATGACAAAGTTTAATTCCTAGTAAAGTTTTGTGATGCCACAGTTTACGCTTTCTTACACATGGGTGGCACTTGAATTTGAGTGGGTGGTAGTCACATTTTACTCCGTTTCTTGTGGATGGTTCTGGTATTACTGGGTCCATGTGTTTGTCTCCCACTACATACATTTTGTGTTGTTTAAATGTGTGTAAGTCGTCATGCAATGCACGTTTGCTCTGCATGTTTGGTCTGTTTTGTTTGTAAGTCGCCTTGCGCTGCACGTCTTGTTGGTTTGTGTGTAAGTCATCCTGCAGGTCACATGTTGTAGTCTCGTGTATAAGTCGCCCTGTGCCTCACATGTTGTTGTATTGGGTGTACGTTGCCCTGCGCCTCACATGTTGTAGTCCTGTATGTAAGTCGCACTGTGCCTCACATGTTGTTGTCTTGTGTGTAAGTCGCCCTGCCCCTCACTTGTTGTTGTCATGTGTGTGAGACACCCTGCGCCTCATATGTTGTTTTGGGGTGTGTAAGCCGCCACACGCTTCGCTTCTTGTACACTTTGTGTTTAAGCCACCTTGTGCTATACGTGTACATTAGTTTCACACCCTTACACAGGGGGTTTTGTCCCTTACACATTTGGTTTCACCTGATAGTTTTGGTCTTGGGTGTTTGTCTAAGGGTGGGTCTACCCTCTCTTCTTACGTTTTTCTTATATGTTTTGTTGGGGAGAATGGGTTTATTATTGCTTGCCAATAGGTTAACCTTTCCTTTCTGATTTATTTGTGTTCAGTCTCTTGCGTTGTTGATTTTTAGTTTGTTTCCCTGAGTCTTCAACTTTTTTCCGCTTATGTAAATGCTTGTTTATAGTTCCTCCCATGTTTTATCACAGTTTTAATTTTCATTTAAAAGGAGGGGGATAATGTTATATACTGATTGTATTTATGTATGCTTTCCAGCCTAGCTGTCTCCTAGCTGCTCAGCCAGAATGAGAGTTGGTATTAAAATGTTGGTGTGTCTGTGATCAGCCGCGGCCGGCAGTGGGAGGAAATGCAGTGCGGTGACGTGGGGAGGGGGAGGGGCAGGGTGGGGGGTAGTAATGTATGGGGATACTCGTATTCCCGTTCTCCTGTACGCGGATGACGCTGCTCTGATAGCTCAGACACACTTAGGCCTGCAGAGACTTTTAAATGCTTTTAGCGATTTTATGTCTTCACTTGACTTAGTGGTAAACAATTCCAAATCACATGTCATGGCATTCGGGGCTGTTAAAAACAATACCAAACAGTTTTATTGTAATGGTGAAGTGATCACTAATGTCAAAATTTTTACTTACCTTGGTGTAATCTATGATACTAAGGGTAGCTGGGCACCTCAAATCACAGCCAAAACTAAAGTGGTTAGGAGCTCGGCAAATGCAATTTTAAGTTTTTCTAGGAGACTTGGTGGGAAGCCGAGTGGTGCTTTATTAAGCTTGTACAGGGCAAAAACTGTGGCAATAGCTAGGTATGGCTCCGGTCTGTGGGGATATGTGAATAGTGAAACCATTCAAAGGGAAGAAAATAAGTTCCTTCGATCTATATTAGGGCTCCCCCAATCAACAGCCACGTTTTCAGTACATCAGGAGCTTGGTTTAGGGTATATTACCGATATCCTTTCAATGGCACCTATTCTGTTATGGATTAGGACTTGGACCAATAACAACTTAGGTCTAAATCATAAAATACTGACGGACTGTTTAAAACTGGACAAATCAAAAGATATTGCTTGGCTGTCATACATTCATAAGTGTTCCTCCCCCCGGGGCTTAAAGAAATCTGATTTAGACTGGGTTAAGCTTAATTTCTCTAAATTGAAAACCTTGGAGAGAGAGGAATGCCAACTTGTAAAGCCCACAGTCAGAGCCCATTTTTTGACTATTACCTGCCTAGCTATACAACCGTATCTTGCCATAGTTAACATCCCCTTTCACAGGTGGCTTCTGGTAAAATTCCGGTTCAACCAGATTTATACGGTTCTTTGTGACAGCCAAGGGTGGTACAAGCAGGAGGATGCACCTGTGTGTAATTGTGACAGTTTTTCACTCCAAGATAATATGCACCTTATGCTGTTCTGCCATTTTTACATTAAGCCCAGACAAAAATATTTGGTGCCTTTATTGAAGGACAAAGCCTTTCATCAGGCAAAACCAGCCCTTCTGTATCTCCAAATGCTGGACTCACCTCTAGTTATGTTTAGCGTGGCTAACTATCTCGCTGCTGCTGTTAGGATCAGGAGGAGGCGAATGCAAATGTAATATAGGGCTTTGCTTTGGAGGATGAAATGTGTTCTTTGTACCTGTAATTTTTAGCTAATATTTATCCTTTTCTTTTAGCTGTTTTTAAACTGTGTATATAAAATGCTATTGCTGTATGTAACTTTTCATGATGAATTGCCCTTTTTAAATTGATTGTAGAATGCTTTTATGATTTTTAACTAAATCGAATAAAGTGGTTTTGACTTGACTTGACTAATGTATGGATCACGGAGTTTTACAGGTAAGTATTTATTTATTTATTTATTTATTTAATGGTTTTGTTAAGCGCGTAGTAACTCGAAAGAGCATCCCAGCGCTGACCTGCTTCTTCCGGGGTTTCTGCCGTCTGGTGTGATTATGTTTGGGGAAAAAGGGAGGTCTTAAGGGTTTTTCTGAACTGGAGATAGTTCGGTTCTGTCCTGAGTCTTCGTGGGAGAAGGTTCCAATATTTAGCAGTGTGGACCGAAAACCGACGGCCGCCAGTCTTGGCTTTTTTGACTCTGGGAGCCGAGATGAAATTTTCTGTACTGGATCGAAGGTCTCTTTTCGTTTTATAGGGATTTAAGATTTCTTTGAGAAGAGGGGGGCCGTTGTTGTTGAGGGTCTTATGGGCCAAGCAGAGAGCCTTAAAGATGACCCTCTCTCTCACTGGGAGCCAGTGGAGGGATTTAAGAGCCGGTTTGGCGGATGATCTTCCTGGTGTTCCTGTGAGTAGGCGGGCGGCGGTATTTTGGACTTTTTGCAGTGTGTTCATGGTGGCTTCAGGAGCTCCCATGTAGATGGCGTTGCAGTAATCTAGTCTTGCCAGGATTAGACCCTGAATGAGAAGCCTTCTTGCGGTGTCGGGGAGCAAGGGGAAGATCTTCCTGCAGGCTCTAAGTAACCCGAAACAAATTCCTGCTGTCTTTTTAGCCTGGGTTCTGAAACTCATATCTTTCTCGATCCATACCCCGAGGCTCTTAACCTCTTCCTTGGGAGCGGGGGGGTCACCTAGGCAGCTGGGCCAGAGGTGAGATGGCAAAGATGGTTCCTTGTGGCCCATCAGGAGTATCTCGGTCTTAGAACCGTTTAGTTTCAGCGAGGATAGATTCATCCATTGGTGGACTTCAGACAAGCAGCTGTGGAGGTCAGAAGGGGCGTGGTGGGGGTGTGAGAGGGTTACGATCAACTGAGTGTCGTCGGCGTAGTTGATAATTGACACGCCAAACGAGCTGACCCTCTTCTCCAGTGGGGCCATGTATACGTTGAACAACGTAGGGCTCAAGGATGAGCCCTGCGGTACTCCACACCGGAGGGGGATGGTAGGTGAGTGGCTGTCATTTTCCCGCACCTGGAAGGAACGTCCTGATAAGAATGATTCGAGCCACTTCAGGGCCGAACCTTTTATTCCGACTTCTCCCAGTCGGTGAATAAGGGTGGGGTGGTCCACAGTGTCGAAGGCCGCACTGAGGTCTAGGAGGATCACTGCCACTGATCCTCCCGTGTCCAGAATGCTTCTGGCCTTCTCCACTGCTGCCAGGAGAGCGATGTCCGTGCCCTGACCTGGACGGAACCCTGTCTGGGAGACCCCTAGAAGGTTGTTACTCTCAAGATAACGTGATAGTTGCTTATTAACCAACTTCTCCGCGATTTTGCTGTTTCCAGGGAGGAGGGAGATGGGCCTATAGTTGGCGAGATCTTCCGGGTCTAAAGAGGGTTTCTTTAGCAGACCTTTAACTGCTGCCGCTTTCCAGCTAGGGGGGACTATGCCCTCCGAAAGAGAGGAGTTGATCAGGGCCGTGAGGGGAGGGATGATGGTGTTCGACACTTTTTTTAAGAAGCGGAGGGGGGCCGGGTCGAGGGGGGAGCCACTTTTGATTGAGGTCAGGGTTGCTTCTACCTCTTCTGTAGTTACAGGGCCGAAGGCGTCCAGGTAGGGTTGGGGGTACGCCGACGGCGGGGAAGGATTAGCGGAGGTGATGGTGAGATCCTGCTCTATTTGGGTCTGTATAGGGGGGGGTATAGTGAGAAGAATTTTTTGAATCTTCTCATCGAAGAAGGTGGCTAGATTATTGCATTTGGTTTCAACTTCTTTGGGATCAAGGGCTTTGAGTGGGGGGTCAGGGGCGTGGAGCAGTTCTTTGAGAACGGAGTATGTTTCGTGGGCTGAGCAGGCAGCGTTTTTAATCCTGTTCTCATAGTAGCTGATTTTGGTGCTCCGGAGCTCTTTTTTGTAAGATTTTATGGAGGTGCGGAATGATTCCTTTTGTTCCTCGGTTTTTCCTTTCCTCCAAATGCGTTCGTGTCTTTTACACGTCTTACGCAGAAGGTTGAGTTCCGGGGTATACCATGGTGAGGGGTTGACTCTCTTAATGTGTTTCAGAGCATGGGTTTTTGGCAGAATGGCGTCGAGTGATTGGGTAACCCAGGTGTTGAATTCTTTATCCCCTACCAGGGTGTCATGGGGGGGATGGGGAACGTTTTCCATGAGTTTGGCTGCCCAGACTTCTGGTTTCAATTTCTGCCACCGTCTGGTATAAGTTTGGATTTTGGGAGGTGGGGGGAGTGGAGTGGTAATGTCCCATATAAGGGAGACCAAAAAGTGGTCCGTCCATGGGAGGGGGATGTGGTCCAACATTTCCAGGTTGGAAATGTTGGAGAAGATAGGGTCGAGCAGTTGCCCTCTATCATGAGTGGCTTGTGGGTTTTTGAGGTTTAGGCCCATTGAAGTGAGGTCCTGAAGTAGTTCATTGGCCAGTTTATCACCCGGGTCCAAGAAATGCACATTCAAGTCTCCTAATAGTAGGTAGTTGGAGGTGGAGGTGCATTTAATGGAGGTCTGGTCAATAATTTTGTCCGAAAAATCTCCTAGGTTGCCCGGCGGACGGTATACCAGTGTTCCTGATAACGAGGTAACTGGGGAGATTAGTATCGTAAAATGGCAGCTTTCATATCCTCTGATGTTGCCGTCAGATGTTCTACAGGTGAGACTGTCTTTAAAGATTATGGCGAGTCCACCTCCCCTTCCCTCTGGTCTGTTCAGTGAGCACATGGCATACCCAGGGGGGAGTGCTAGAACAATGTCGGGGCCACTGCTGGGAGTGAGCCAGGTTTCTGTTAGAAACAGAATGTCTAAGGCATTGTTGGTGATTGCAAGGTTTACTTCATGTGAGTGTTTCACGAGTGATCTGCAGTTAAGTAGGCCTAAATGTAAACCCTTGGGTGTCGGGTTGTGCTCGGCGGGGTCGCAGATGTTGCATCCGGAGAATTGGGTATCTCCATTCAGGATGCGTGAGCAGGAGGGATGTTTGTTAGGGTTTAAGGCCAATAAGTCGTCACGAGTGTAGGACCGGTTGTTGCTGGCTGAGGAGGACAGAGTGGTAGGGCCTGGGGCCGGCTGGGCCCGGACGGGCCCAGACGGGCTTGCCTTTGGCGCGCCTTCGGCGCGCTGACGGCGCGCCCGCTGCGCCCGTCCGCTGCGCTCCCTGTACTGACACATGTTTTTATGGGCAGTTTAGGGGTGTTGGAGGTGAGGGCGTGGCCAACAGGAGTGGGCGTGTCCCGTGGCTCCTCGCGGCGAGTGATGGCGGCAATCAAGCGTTTCCTGACCCTGACAGCGCTTAGATCGGCTGCTTTGGGTTCCCAGGTGAGCGCTAAGGAGTGGTGCCAAGTGCAATTAATAACACGGAATACAGTTTTTAAAAACAGTGAAAGTTCAATTTTAAGATAAACAAGACTCCCGGCTTCCGCCTCAGGAGGATCAGGTACAAAGCTTCCCTAGAACTCAGGTCGCGCTTTTGTACTGGTGAGGTGAGGGCGTGGCCAACAGGAGTGGGCGTGTCCCGTGGCTCCTCGCGGCGAGTGATGGCCGCAATCAAGCGTTTCCTGACCCTGACAGCGCTTAGATCGGCTGCTTTGGGTTCCCAGGTGAGCGCTAAGGAGTGGTGCCAAGTGCAATTAATAACACGGAATACAGTTTTTAAAAACAGTGAAAGTTCAATTTTAAGATAAACAAGACTCCCGGCTTCCGCCTCAGGAGGATCAGGTACAAAGCTTCCCTAGAACTCAGGTCGCGCTTTTGTACTGGTGAGGTGAGGGCGTGGCCAACAGGACTGCATCGCATTTTGGGATGCAGTGTACTCAACGAAATTTGTTTTATTTATTTAAATGTTTACTTACCTGTAAAACTCCGTAATCCATACATTACTACCTCCCACCCTGCCCCTCCCCCTCCCCACGTCACCACCCTGCATTTCCTCCCACTGCCGGCCGTGGCTGTCTGTGATGCTTGGAATGCTTGGGTGCCTGAGTGGATAAGTGGTGACAGTTGGAGATGGGCTGAGCAGAAGGCAGACTGCTCCTGGTGGGCTGGTGTATGACCAGAACATGCTGGCGTATTAGGTTCACTTAGTTTACAGACTGATGTATATATGTACTTACCTGCAACTTGAAGTCAATAAAGTAATACTGAATAAACAACTTGCGTACGTCTGGTAAGGCGCAACACTATTTTCCCAACACCAACTGACTTTTATTTCAGGATAGTTTCTGCTCATGTCACTACTCTTTGCTTTTTCCAAAAAAGTAGTTTTAACATACAATCAAGGCTTGGGTGAATGTTTACACAAAAAAACAGTGCACACAGCAAAATAAATCTATCTTCAGTAGGCATTGCATTCACTTTGTTTTCTACTGAAAACACAAAAACAGAAATCTTTGTTTAAGGAAAGACATAAGCTGCTTTTAACTTTTCCTATATTGAGCCAACTAATGTGTATGCATATATGGAAGTCCAGGCCAGCGCTCACTGACATTCGGAGTGAATCATTTTAAGTCTTAATCTTCCAATCATGTACCATTCCATAATGGCATAAACAATATATGTCATATTACACAACATTCATTTTTTTGCTTTGGAAAAAGGAAATGTTGAGCCACCACAACCAGAGCCTGAACCTGTGATCCACAGGGTTTATTCCCATTTTGTATTTAAGTTGACGATCAACCAAACCCAAGATATAGAGTGTGGAACCGATCACAAATCGTAAAAATACACTTAGCCAACCATAACCACAAGAGTATAAATAGGCCCATATCAATTTGAAAGAAATAAAAACTAGCAAAAATGTCCATATGAAATTCATGTGACGTTCATTAAATTAAAAAAAAAATGTCTCCGTTGTCTTATTGGCATACACATATACACACCCATCATAATATACCACGGAAGAGCAGCACCATGTTTTTTGCAGTCCTGTCGGAGAACTTAATTGCTAAACTATTACGTTGGGAATGCACAGACCTAAGCTGGACTAGGTCTCTGTTGTTATTATTTGATTGACATTAAATCTGCTAGCTGTCTCTGAGCGTGGCACGCTGGAGATCGACTGGGAGCCCATATGCCCCTGAATATTGGAATATCCATTTGGATACCCTATATGGATACAGCAGATACTACTGGTACAAAATGATATCCTTTTGAGAGAATTGACCGGATAACCTGCTGTGGTTCTTGATTTAATCTTGAAGGGCATGCACAACAGTTTTTGTCCTGATGAAGACCCCACTGTGATGTTAATGTCACACACATACCAATAGGAGTCGAAACGTCAATGTTCCAGATTTACCATTTCTTGCCCAGCCAGACCCATATAATATAAGCGGTCTTTCTAGGGTGCTGTTGGTTGCTAGTAACTTATTAAAAATACTGATGTCTAATGTTTTTTTTCTTTTTGTAAAAAGTGTGTAGTATTGTGATGTGTGTAGTCACAATCTGTCACTTTTTATGTTACTATTGTAAATATGCATCTGTATTTGTTGTGTATGTTGAATAATGTTATTTGGTTATTGTCTTTAACTCACTAAATAATATTCAAATACAAAAGTTTTTTTTCAAATTTAAATTGACACTTCTTCTGTGTTGTGCCTTTTGAAACATAAGTTGAGAGTCTCAACCATAGGGGGACATATAAGTTTAGTTATTAGGTGTATTACAGAAGGGGCCGCAAAAGCATCTATTGCCCATTCTGTAATACCAAAGTGCCCTGGGGCACAGAAAGCAGGTGCACGTGTCCATTGCGTCCCCAAGACATATTCTCTAATACAGCCCCATGTTGCACTCTCCCATGAAGAAATACATTCCTTCTACATTGCGACTGTAAGCCGCTGCAAAGACACTCAACTCCTGCAGCCAGACAACATTGACTAGACTCAGAAAGACAAAAGCAGTCAGAACTACCACATCATGGCTTTCATAAGAAGCGTTTAGGAAGAGCCTCATAGACTACATGGCCTCCACTTTCACAGTTCAGGAAGCAACGACAAGGAATCAAAATGACAGATGAAGCAGGTGTGTGTGTGTGCGCACACGCACGTGTGTGTTTGTGCACACGTATGTGTGTTTTGCCAGACTTGAAGTGGGGCTTTCACTGTTGATGTTCAACTGACATCTGTTTTATTTATCTGACTAAAGCTTGTGAAAACCTTTTTGCTTGACATAAACTAAAACGATTAGCATTCATAATGTTTGTGTTAAACGAGTTTAAAAATTGAATTACCCTTTTGTATTACGTTTTGAAAACTGTGACGTAAGAACATTTTTAGTAGGAGTAGTGATATTATGTTAACGAATTTTTGTTTTGTGTTTTGTTGCAGTTGTGTTCAAACAGCAGTGTGTAACATTAACATACATCCAAGAAACAGTATTTTGCAGTTGTTTCCGCATTTAGAAAATGCCTACAGTAATGACCGAGAATCTTCAAAAAGACTTGCTCATTGAAATCAATGCCATTTTTCTGTAAATAATCTTAAGTGTTCCTTTTTTTTAACAGAGCGCAGCAATCTTCAATGTAATCCTGCACTATCAATATTCACACGTGACTATTTTGCCGCATGTTGCCATTAGCTTGCTGCAATTAAACTTGTCCGTTTAACTCAGATCGCCATAAATGTGTCGAAATCTGTTGTGCTAAATTAGCCATGTCGAGGCAATATGGCGGCTAATAATGTGTGTTATTACTGCACACAGTAAATATACAATTACAAGCTTTTGGAAGATTTCCAACATTATAAAGGTTACTTTTAAATTTACAATTAACTGATTACGATAGTTTATGCATTTCCTATCAATATCCTTTGAGGCAGTCAGAATATCGAGTAGAGAAACTAAGTGATGCCATGTGTATTGTTTCCCTCTATACATTTCAATAGCTATGTTCTCTTTTTATACATATTTAAGAGTCAGCCGTCAAACTGTCTACTGTTTCTACTGAATGAAGCAACAAGTAATGTCAATGCATTCTATGTTTATCCACAGACTAAAAGTGCGCTTGGTAGATAAAAAAACCAGTAAGTATGCACACATAAGGTCCTAATACAGAGCTTAGCATCACAATGGGCTACATTATGATGCCGTAAAGAGGATGATGATCTAATGGAAGCTTTAGTCCAAGCCAAAATAAATTAATCTGGGGCAACAGATGTGGATTTTATCGTTCCAAGATATTAAACGATAAATAGCTTTTAATGAGTTTTCAATAAACCTGTTTAAAAACATAAAGGATGAATTACTATGGGGTGATAAAATGAGATATTTGCAGCTCATGCTAATCAAAGAAAATGGATGTCCTGATAAGTATGCTGCTCAAAGTTATTAAGGGTTTTAGGCCCTGTGTGATAATGATTCGAACGATGTGGTCTAGCAAGGGTGAAATAGTATTCAAAGCAGGCTGGGAAAATCTTTCTTCCCTCCCAAATCACCTTGTTGAGCATTAAAAGACAGTCACAGTTAGGTTGTAGTCAGTTTGAGCCGTGGATAGACGTCAGTTAGGGGCAGTATTGGGACAGCACCTGCCATGTTTGGTATAACCTTTAAAATTCCTACCATTGCATTTTATACCTTTGACCTCAGGGTTCAAGAACATAGAAGAAGGAACAGAAACTAACTAGAGATCTATGAAATTTTGAAATTTAAACTTTATTGTTTAGTTAATTAAAACCATAACAATTTGATGTATTTTGACAACCATTATAAAAGTTTATAAAATAATCATTAAAAAATGAGTGAAAAAACATTTTATAAGAACAGGAAGTAAGAATCAATGATTTTCCATACAGTTATTTACATCATTATAAGAAAGAAAAAGATTAAAAAAAGTCAAATTATTAACAATTGAGATTTTCATGTTGTTTAAGGTGTTTCTCAAATGCCTGCAAGAACTTCACAAACTTGCAATGTATTCGAAGGGCAGTTATGTCCAGGCTTCCAATAATGGCAGATCTACATGTTCGTAGCCTCTTGATCCGAAAACTATGCTTTAAAAGGTATGACTGTTCCTTAGACAACATCTTACAATGACAAATTATATGTATTAGATCTTCTTTGGGGCTACCACACAGTCGACATGTAATAGCTTCATGCTGTTTCCAAGCAGGTTCCTTGGCTAGTGTCGGAAATTTGCCAAATCTCAATGACATCAGCTTTCTCTTAATAAAAATGGAATAAGTTGTTTCCAGGTACAGTGCTGGGCTTAATGCCTTATAGCCATTTATCACAGCCCAAAAGTGCGAGCGATGGGAAAAAATGTCTTTGTCCAATACCAATGAATGGAGTTTGGCCACTTTATTTAATGCCTGCAAATGACAGATTTTTATCCCATAGGGTTTCTGAGCAAGTCACCTCCAAAACGTGCGTGAGGAATTGATTTGCTTTGGATTTTTGGAGGGATTTGAGCTCTTGCCATAGGTAGGTATTAAGATTATTATTGATTGCGTTTTGCTTGATCTGATACCATACCTTGATGTATGAGTATAATCTGCCCGGTGTTTCGTTTTTTAAGCCAAATTCTAGTCGTATTTGGCTGATGACGCAATCCTGGGTAATCGTAGAACCTTTTTATACGTTTTAGTTGTTAAACTGTTAAGTAGGTCCGCATCCTTTCCATGCATTGCCTCACTTGCATAGGTCAGAGCAGGGAGAACTTTGTTGGCCATCACGATTAATAAAGGTTTAAGTGATGGACCTTCCAGTTTTTTTGTCAAAGTACTAAGTCCGAATATCAGGGCCTGCTCTTTGCGTCAGATATTTCTTCTGTTCTTTTAAATCAAGCTTATCGTCTAGATAAAAACCCAAATACTTGTATGCTGAGACTCTCTCTAGTGGTTTTCCTTTTAGCCAAATATCGCAATGAGATCCACGGCGGTTGGTTATCAACATGGTTTTGGTTTTTGAAACGTTTAAAGCCAACTTGTTTGCCGACAAGAAAGCTGAGAGTTCAATTACTAATCTGGTTAGACCCACTTTCGTTAGGCTCATGAGTACTATATCATCGGCATAGGCCAAATGGGTGAGCTGTAGGTCGCCTAGTTTGGGTGGGTGATCATTACAATTGTTCAGTTTCCCGGAAAGATCTGAGATGAAGAGATTAAATAAATGAGGGGCAAGGACACCCCCCTGTTTGAGTCCAATTGGTGTAAAAACTTTTCTCGACAACCATGTGCCATCCCCTATTTTTACTTACGACCAGGTATCAGAGTAAAATAGCAGCAGACCCCTTAGAATACCCTCCGGTATAGCCCATGCTCTCAATTTCGACCACAATAAATTGCGATCAACACTGTCAAAGGCAGCCTGAAGATCAATAAAACACAGGTTCAGGTCCTGTTTGCTAGTCATGCACTTCTCCGCAATCATAGTGATGGATAGGATCTTTGCTGTTGTTCCGATCCCCTTCCTGAACCCCGTTTGATTAATGGGAATCAGCTCTTTTTCACTTGACCAAGTGACCAAATCATTTAAGAGAAGCGATGCAAAATATTTTGTGTCGACGTCCTGCAACGCTATTAGACGATAGTTGTTCGGATTTGATCTTTCACCACCTTTGTAGATTGGCATAAATATGGATCCTTGCCAGCTTTCGGGTACTCTGTTCCAGTTTTGCACATCCGAAAACAGTTGCGCCAGGCAGGGTCCCCAAAATTCCGGAGCATATTTGTACCCCGCTTGCGGGATGCCGTTCGGGCCTGGCGCCCCATTGGGTTTAGCTTTTTTGATTAGTTTAATTATCTCTTCCGCCGTATATTGTTTATTCTGAGGGTCAGCTCTTGGTACGTTACAGAGATTCCTAGTCAAAGGTTAACTCCCTTGTTTTTCTACGGGGCACATTTTGTTTTGACTGTTTGGACAAAGAGCATTACTCTGAGTTTTTGACGAGGTATCTGTAAATTTTGTAGCAAGAAACGATGCCCACTCCGATTCCTGCACATTTAATGTAAGGGCATTACAGGGTCTTGTTAGCTGATTTATGGTTTGCCAAAATGTATTAGTGTTCTGGAGTTTTGAACTGAAAATTAGTTTGGACCAAAAACTCTCATTAGTTGACCTTTTAGGTTCCCAGACCTTATTTTTATATTATTTTCTTTGTGCACGGAAGCTGGCCCATTGACTTGTACCACGGTCAGCCAGCTGTAACTTCCTTTGAGTTTTTTTAAGTTGTCTACGCAGATCTTGTAACTCTTTCTGGTGTTTTTTCGGTGTTCCGTATGTGCTGGATTTCATAACAGGCAGCTTCATTTTTTGTTTTAGTTTTAACAGGAAAAGAGACCATGCTTGGATCGCATTCGTTGATACATTCCCTATCTCAGTCAATGTGTCCTTCATTGTAGCGAACCACTCATAATCATTGATGTTGGACCAATTTATACGTTTCAGGTTGACAGAACTTAGCTGACCTTCTAATATATATGACGGTTGCAATCTTTCCTTGTTGAGGTTAAATATGGTATGTTGCATTGCATGGTCACTCAACGGGGTAAACTCGATTTGAAAGCTGATTACCAAGGGGATTATTGAAAGACTAACCATAGTAAAGTCCAAGGTGGATTGAGAATGTGGACCATAGTACGTTTTACTGGGGGGACGATCTTCAGGAAACATCCCGTTCAATGCACGCAACCCAAGAAACTCCAATTCAGTCACTAATTGGATTGCTAGTCGATCCTTCAGTATTCCTGCACCACCTTGTATCTGTTGAGGAACACCCCAGTAGATATTATCAGCTGATAGTTTATCATCCTCTTCCGGTGTCAGGATCAGGTTGGAATTAAAGTCACCAGTGATTATTATATTGGATAGTGGGTCTGAAGAGCGAAGGTCCGTAATGACGTTGCACAATATCGCATTCTTTTTCTCCTTAATTTTAGGTTGCATATAATAATTAACCAAAATTGTTGGCTTGGAATTATTAGTGTTTTGATCTGTTAGTTTAATTAACTGAATACTAGGATCTGGTGATTGTAGTTGAACTGAGTTAATTTTTAGGGATGAGGACACATATACTGAAAGGCCACCAATGGCACGTCCATAGCTCTTACATTTTTCAGCTGCTACGCTATGGTGTATAAACCCAACAAGGGCAATTTCTTCTTGTAGCCAAGTTTCCTATAGTGCAATTATGTCACAACCGCGCCATTCTTCCAATGGTAGACCTCCTTCTAGTAGTCGTTTTGCGCCTGCAATGTTCCAAGTTAACACATGTATATCCTTATTAGTATCTTGTTTCTGTTTACCTTTGAACGGTCAGACCTTCTGTTTTTCATTTAACATTCCAGGGAGCCATTTCCAGTTATCCATAGTGTTTTGTTATTCCCCATTATCCCGTACTGTTTCAACACATGCTTGTGAGGCTTCACTTCTACCCTTTGCATTAAATAGAATTGAATATACAGGTTTTTGTTGATTTGTTTGTGCATCATCAATTTTCCTGATAAGTTGAACTCCACCCAACCTCTTCAGTGGAGGCGGGTAGCGTGGGGACATTTGGTAAGATATTTGAATGCCCCAAGATTGAAAAATATCCGCTTTCCCCATAATTGCTTCTGCTATTTCTATTGATTTCCAGGTTGTCGAGGTGTGATCTGTTGATGTATCGTTAGGGCCTTTAAGAAATTAAACCTGCTCAAGATCGGCTGTATTGATTTCTTTTAGGTCATTAAATTAAGCCAGTAACTTCAGAATGTTGCTCCTATTCAGTAAATCGTGAGCCCCCTGTGTCTTGTACTCTGGTGACCAGATTATTTTGTGCAACTCTATTCCGGATTTATGATTGAGTGGCCGTGTCGGAATGCCAGGTTCCATCTTTACATGAGAAACTTCTGGGTTCCTTACACAAAATTTTAATGTTTTCTGCGTCGGGGAGCTTAACTCCGCGTTCAGTCCTTGGCGCTCACAGTACGGTGGATCCTTTCTAGTTGTAATTGCCAGATCTGTTATTGTTTGTGTCGTGGAAGTTGCAATTGCCCTTGGACCTTCGTCACTATACACTGACATTTGGGCAAGGCTAATTAAACAATCTGGGGCAGTATTTTTATCTGCCGGTTGTTCATCTACCTGTGGTTTAGATGGTATTAATTTCACTGCGCTGCTACTTGATTGCGATCGCCCCTCCTTGTCATCCATTTCCATGCCTTGGACACTGACTTCAGTGGGCTTGATCTTGAATTTTACTGCTGGCTCCGTGCACAGATCACCAGTATTATTGCACTTTTTATCTGGATTTGGAATGGACAGATGATTTGTGCCACCCATCTCGGTTTGCTGCGTTTTAGTGACGTGTAAAGATTTGGTTAAAGTCCCTGTTTGCTGAAAGTTTTTAGGAGCATTTGTAGACAGTAATTGACCTCCATTGGATGTGTCATAACTTACTGATGTGTCTGAATGACTACCGCAGTTGTCAGTATTTTTTGGTGGACCTTGGTTCAGGTTAGATAAAATGGGATATACTCCATTACCCATGTTTGAAACTACCTCACTTTTCTTGTTTTGGGTTTCCCTCTCTTTTTTCCTTTGTCTCTTAGGGGCCGATTAGGATGGCGGACGGACTTGCGTCCGTCCGCCACCCCTGAGTAGGAGGGACCGTCCGCAGGGGCAGCGGCGGTCCCTCCATGGCAATTAGGATGTGACCGCCACCCTGGCGGTCACATCCTGTATGTTTTACATTGCGGCGGCTGCTGCTTGAAGCAGCACCCGCCGCAATGTAAAAAACGAAAGCTGTGCATTTGCATGCACAAAGCGGCAGGCACCGCGCGGTGCCTGCCGCTTCGTGCACGCAAAGGCAGGGGGGTACCATAGGTACCCCCCATGTGCACCCCCCACGCAACCCTCACCCAGGGGGCCCGCAACGGGCCCCCAAAGTGATTGTCCGTATGCTTTTCCACGGCGGAAAACCCGCCGCGTAAAAGCATTACTTTCCCTGCATCCTAATATGGCTGGCGGTGTCTGATAGACACCGCCAGCCATGTTAGTGCTTTTCCGCCGTGGTCGCCTTCCGACCGCGGCGGAAAAGCGGCGGACAGATTGTGAGACCCACCAGCCATCCTGATTTGGCGGTGGGTCTTTCAGGCCTCCTCGGCGGATTTCCCGCATACTCCGGGCCGGCGGTGGCTTCCGCAGGCCCGGAGTATGCGGGAAATCCGCCATCATAATGACCCCCTTAGTTAGCATTCACTTTGCGGACTCATTATTTCTGGAGTCTTTCCTAGCTATAATGTTGGAACCTTCACCCATAATGGACTTAACCAAGGCCATATTGACCCCTTTTGTTCTTAACGCATTTAGAGTATTTTCATCATCCTGTAAGTTTTCTTCGGGATTGGGACTGATCAGACCATCCAACTTCTGATCTGTGTTGATCAATCTTTGATTTAGTATTAGAATCTGTTCAAGGATGATAGGAAGAGAGCTCAATTTGTCCAAGACAGGGCCACAGGGGCAATAGGATTGTAACTGATAAGTATGTGATTGTGCTTTTATTATTAGACTGTTCAGGTTGTCCAACTTGGTATTTATCCCAGCAATATTGGACGCAATAATGTTCATTAAGTCGATTTGAATGTCCAACTTGTCAGATTGCACTATCAAAGTTGTTGTAGACATTTGCAAAGCTTTTAGAAGAGGGGCAACCAGATTTACAAACGCCATATCCATTTGTGTTTTAGTCATGGGTTCCTCTTTTGATGGATCATTGTAGTTTGTATTCATTGTTGGCAATTGCATCACCTTGTGACCCGTTGGCCTCTGTGGGTGTTCTATGAGGCGCTCACTGGCCAGGTACTTGTCCTCCTTGTTACTCTCAATTGCTCCTACCCCCACTAACTCACCGTTGCCTCGGAAGAACTCAACAGGCTCAACCTTACATTCACCTTTCTCTGTCGATAGGCTTGTATTGGGGCTGGGGAAGGCCAACACTTTTGAGGCCAATTCCATCAGGGCCGCGCCTTTGTCTTCCCGGGTGACTGTATAATCTGTTGAAACTCGGCTTGGATTGGTGGTTGTTAGCATTTTTGGGGACTGCAGTTTTAATGAAGATGTCATTGGTTTGACCACAGGGGTAGTGTGTACCAATGCTACTGTTGTAACTTCACTATTTTTCCCCCAAAGACCTGTTGTTTTTTCTATGTTTCCTAAACTCTCCGACTGTTCAGTATGTTTGCAGGGATCACACGTATCGCTTGATTGAATACTATGCCTCCCAAGGGCAGTTATTATTGGTGGTGTTGAAAAAGCTTTGTTTGGCATGGCCGCCATGTACTCCCCCGGGGAAATCCTAGTTATAGGAGCAATCGGAGTTGTTAAGCCCAAGACTCCCTCCGTTGAGGAGAATAAAACATCCCCCGGGTCTTTCAAAAACTGGAATCTAGAACATGACGAGTTTTTATTTTGAATTGACTTTTCAAAGAGAGAGGCAATTGGTGAAATGAGTGGATTCTGTTTTGGACTGTTTGCCTTATTAGCATTCAGTTTTTCCAATCTTTTCCGTTTGAGAGCACCTCGTGAGGCTGGTATCTTGTCCCCTGGTGCCTTCCTCACTTTACCAGACCTCATGGTGTTACCTGAAGGAACTAGGGGCCAGATGTAGGTAAATCTCATTTACCGATTCATAAATACCGAATTTTACCGATTCGGTATTTATGAATCTGTAAATGAGATGTAGGTAAAAATTCTGTATTTTTTACCGAATCGGTAAGATTCGGTATTTACCGATTCGGTAAATACCGAATCGGTATTTGCTATTGAATCCTATGGGCCTTGAAGCCCATAGGATTCAATAGCAAATACCGATTCGGTATTTACCGAATCGGTAAAAATACCGAATTGCTAAGGGGGACAGGGTGTCCCTTTGACACCCTGTTGCACCCCTGTAACTGGAGTTTGTGCCATGTGGCACACATACATGCCCTTAGGGCATGCCTGTGTGCCACATGGCACAGGGGTACATGCACAGATGTGCATGTACACAAGAATTCGCAATTTACCATGCAATTGTATTGCATGGTAAATACCGAATTCTAAAGGCCCTCTAGCACTGTTAGAAGTGCTACCTACATCACAAAATACATTTTCGGTATTTTTACCGAATGGTAAATTTACCAAATCGGTAAAATTTACAGAATCTGTAAATTTACCGATTCTGTAATTTTACCGATTCGGTAAAATTACCGATTCGGTAAAATTACCGAAAATCTACGTGTTTTTAGCCCCTACATCTCCATAGCCCTTTACCGGTCGGAAACGGACGAAAATCGGTATTTTAGGCCGTTTCCGACCAGTAAAGGGCTACCTACATCTGGCCCTAAGTCTTGACTTGACTTGATATTGTCTTTGTCTTTGTCTTTGTTTTGGTCTAGGTCCTTGGTTTTTGTCTTGGTCTTGCCTTTTGCAGACTATGGGGCCGATTAGGATGGAGGATTTTCCGCCTCCCCCGGGCCGGCGGAAGCCACCTCCGGCCCGGAGGAGGCGGAAAATCCTCTGCGGAGTCACCAAAGACCCACCGCCGCATTACGATGGCTGGTGGGTCTTGGTTTCTGTCCGCTGCTTTTCCGCCGCGGTCGGATAACAACCGCGGCGGAAAAGCTCTCATTTGGCTGGCAGTGTCTATCAGACACCGCCAGCCAAATTAGGAAGCATTAGTAAACATGCTTTTCCGCGGCGGTTTTTCCGCCGTGGAAAAGCATTTGTACTTTTGATTTTGGGGGCCCGTTGCGGGCCCCCAGGGTGTAGGCGGGTGGGGGGTGCACATGGGGGGTACCTATGGTACCCCCCAGCATTTACATGCACAAAGCGGCAGGCACCGCGCGGTGCCTGCCGCTTTGTGCATGTAAATGTTACACATGCACTTTTAACATTGCGGCGGGTGCTGCTTGAAGCAGCACCCGCCGCAATGTTAAATATCCAGGATGTGACCACCAGGGTGGCGGTCACATCCTAATTTGCACGGAGGGACCGCCGCAGCCCATGCGGACAGTCCCTCCACCTTTGGGATGGCGGACGGACGCAAGTCCGTCCGCCATCCTAATCGGCCCCTATATGTGGGATTAAATGGACCCCTTGCTGACCCTTGCAAGATGTTTCATGAAGAAGGGGCTCACCGGATCCTGTATGGCCTCCCAGGTGGTACAACCACTAGCCAGCAAATCAATCACACTTGTTGTCAGTGCTATTACTTCTTTTAGTTAACCACCGGCTGATACTTTTCCAAATGCTAATACAGTTTTTTTCTTTTTTTTTTCTTTTCTTTTCAGAGATATATGAGTCATGTTTGCTCTGGAAGTTCTGCTCTTTTCCCCTAAAGTAGCACCTAAATAGTAAATGCAAGTCTGATCTAAGGTTAACTTTGAGACAAATGGTTAATTACACAATATCATCCGGGGGCAAATAATTTCACTTCTTCTCTTACCTTTACATTATGAGGAATCAACATCTATGCAATGATTGATTTGGGGTTTGGCAGAGACTCCGTCACAAATGTGATTGCTATGCCGTGCGTTTCATTATAAGTGCATTATATTCTGATGCCTTTGTAATAAGGCTGATGGCATACCTGTCCCCTACCTGTCTGCCAAAATGGAAATCAGACCTTATGAGTCCTTAGTGTTTTTGCAATAGCTGCAGTGACAGTCCTGCTGCTGATGAAAAGTGTAGGACAGTTTGGCATTAGGGAACAGGGTGGCAGGGCGGGGTGGGGAAGTTTAAAAAATGTATAAAAAGATCCTTGCCTCTTCCGCTGTCTCGCCTCAACGTCTCTCCACTTCTCTTCCGGACTCTGAGTCCGGAACCAACAGGAAACATGCAGGCTCCCCTAAACCAATCACAATGCTGCAATGCAGCATTGAGATTGGTCTGAGCGTCATGGCTCAGATGGGAACAGGGAGCCTGGTGAATGTTCTCCACCCTGGCTGTGTATTATAGCCTGGAGGACAACATGCAAAGTGTGCATGACTGTTCAGCCGGCCCATTATGGCCGGCCAAACTTTCATGCCGAGTTAAGTGTAAGAACCACTCCTATCTGTGTCACCAGCCCCACCCTGTCCAGACCCTAACCCAGCCTTGCAGCAACAAAAAACAAAATTGATAATAGCGTTGTTATTATAATTTTAATTTTCCCTTTTCCACTGCTCTGAGAGCAGTGAAGCAGCGCTCCTCTGCCTTAGCAGAGTAGCTGACTCTGCTATAAGATGATATCACTGTAGCAATGCGGTGGGTGTGTGCCCCTTTGAATTAGGTAAAGGCTGTCTTAGTTTTGAAAGTCAAAGAGGAAAGCTATTATAAAGCTGTGATTTTGTAACTGCTGCAGTGATTTGGAGAGAACTAGCTGCTAGTGTTGTCTAGGAATTATGATGGATAGGGATAATTTGTAACCAAAGAACCATGAAAAATAAAGACATGATCTGATTGCATCTTAACCCAATCCTTCTCAGGCATGTGACACAACTGAAATAAACTTTACAGTTCGCTCTCGTGAGCACCCATCCATTCATTCATTAAATGCATTTAAAGCTTTTTCCTCGAAATAGGACTTCTACTTAAAAAACCTAGTAGTTGTAGTAGTAGAATGATATAGCGCTCATCAAATTCAAACAACTATTTAATATAACTTCACATATTTATAAGAAGTTTACCACAGGTTTGCATCTTAACAGACCAACAGAGTTCGATTTTGCTGACATGGTAACAGTTCATCAAATGTTTTCAGGATGTATATTTTTTCTCCGTAAAGATAAGGAGGGTTGCATGTCAGAATGTTCATTCAAAAATATATTGTCTGACTTAAGCATCATGGCCTAAATATCTTACACAAAAACATCCCTCCATTAAATGCTGATTTGGTATTATTAACTTCCAAGGCTGAAATTTTTGTATCCGATATTTTGAAGACTATATTTTTGTGGCCAATAATGAGGTAATCACACTCAAGGTATAATACCTAAGAAGGTAAGTGTTTACAATGTAATAATACTTGTGCCATAGGGGAAACATTTATTACAATGCAGGCATTACAAAGCAATGCCTTTAATAAGTGGTCAATACAACACAAGTTCCATTACAATGCATTCCATTATAACGCATGCCATTACAACGCATATCCCTCACTGACCACCACCTTCTCTGAGGTAAGCACCTGGCGGTGTTAGACTAGTAATTTTATTGTAATGGAACATGCGTTGTAATCGCTTGCGATGTAATGACATGCCTTGTAATGAAAGTTGTGTTGTAAAAAACGTGTGGTAAAGGTATGCGTTGTAATAGTTTGCATTGTAACATCATACCTCCGCGTCATAGTTTCAGTATAAATTCACTAAATTTACAACCTCAATTTGGAAACGTAAAAACACTCCAACTCGAGGTTTTGTTAAGGATCAACATATGACCAAAACTAAAAACATAAGGGCAGTGTCTTTGTGTGGTGATGACATACATTTTCAGAAAGAGCTGAAATAGGGATATATATAGGAAGCTGGATTTTTAGGGTGAGAGTCTGCCCACCTCATGGAATAATTGCAACTCTTGTCAGGGTGAACCCTCAAAATCACTAAATTAACTTGAGTCTAACTACCTGGTATCTATGGCATAGAGCAGACAGACTTAAATTAGGGCCATGTGTAAAGTATTTATGCAGTTCCAAAACAGTAATAAAATCATAACACCAAACACTAAAAATCCCAAACTGAATAAGAAAAATAGTGTAAAATTCAATGAGTAAAATGACACCAACGCAACAAAATCTAATAAGCGGGAGAAGAAATATGATTTAACTGAATTTTAAGTGAAAACATCTCCAAAAAGCACAAAGCGCTAATGGTAGTCAATGGTCACAGTAGAATGGGACCACAGCTTAATTTGAGGCCAACAGCGATGGAGCCAGAGCTGGAAACACCAAGCAGGTTTGGCCTTGAGAGTAGTTTTACCTTGGGACGTATGGCCTGATTTAGTGTTTGGCAGACGGTTTTCTCCATCACAAACGTGACCAATATCCTGTCCCCAGTATTACAAGTGCCATAGGATATAATGGACTTGTAATACAGCAGACGGGATATCCGTCACTTTTTTGATGCAGTATCATGGTCCACCAAACTCTGTATTAGGCCTTAAGTCTTTTATCTTCAAGTCAAAATCCTTCATTGGGGCAAGGCAGCAGGATGTATCTGAAGAAGTCTTCACAAAGTCACATGGCATTGGGAGATGTACCACTGAAGCTGTTGGTTTTGCCATTTAAAGCTCTGAGTGGAACAGATTCCCATTTCAGGTCCTGAGAAGTCCTTCCAGTTGGATACTTTTGACTTTTTTACCAGTTAAAGAATTTTACCTTTGGACTTAGTATCTTTTTTGGTGCTCAGATTCCTTCAGAGGGGCAAGGCTACAGCCGTTTCCAACATTGAGTTCTACAAAGCTGGATACCTTTTTACTAATGGACCACTAAACAGGATATGGTGCTGCTGAGCAGGAGAAACCAGATGTGTTAGCCTTGCAAAGTTGCGCCTTGGTCAGATATGCTGTGGTGGTTTGTCCCAGTCATCTGGAGTTCTGGAAGTTCAAACACTTTTGAAGTCAGAGGTTTTCATGGGTGGCAGTAGAAGTCCAGTTAGGCACAGCTGAGGGTCCTAGAATATCAGGAGCAGCACTCGGGGGTCACTTCTCACTCTAGCAGAGGTAACCACCAAGGTCAGTTGGTACTGATGAGCTGGGAACTTCAGGACAAGGACTCTTGTAGATTTTAGCAACCCTGTAGCCACACCGGACTGACCCTTGGCATCCACTACTTTTTCCTGGGAACTAGAAGAAGCAGGTTCAGTCCTTCAGGGTTCCCCTCAATTCACATACAGCAGTTCCAGACCTCTTCTGTTCTTCTGTAGGTCCAGAAAGTGTTCTACAAAGGGCACAGCGTATGCCACATTAATGACTGGCACTAGCTAGTAGGTGGGGTGACTCCAGGCTCTTCCTTAACCAGTGAGGTAAAAGCTCCCAGTTGTTACCCCATGCCCTTTTGCAGCAGGTCTTGTTTGCCTCCTTGGCAAACAAGCCTTAGATCACCTCAGTCCTATTCACCAAGATGGGAAAAAGCTTCTCAATTGGTGCAAAGTCTGGGTATTTACCCAGAGGTTTGGTGTGAGAAGTTGGCCTGATATATGATGTTTCCAATTCTGGAACCACCTTGTATCAGTCCAAACAACCCTTATGGTGTCTGGTTGTAAGTCAACCTTATTAGACAAGCTATCCTAGGGGTAGCATGGACTAAGCAGCCTAAAGGCTTAACTTAAGAGGTCGTGTTAAGCAAGCTGTTTTACCAAGTACAATCCTGTAATATTAAATGAAAGGACACCACACAAGTATATATTATAAAAATATATGTATTTATTACTAAAAACAATCCCCAGTATTCTTTATGAACAAAGGGGCACAAGCGTTAAATCAAAAGCACAGTATAACATACAAAGTTGCCCAATTTTGGATGAGGCCTAGGGGCCACTCAAACCATATACTAAAAAAATGGTATAAGAGATACCAATCGATCAGTGTTTAGGCCTAGGGCCTAAGGAATCGCTGGGAGCAGTCGGGACAAGCAATGCTGAAGTCGGGAAAAGCCCGCGGGATTCGGGTGCAGTGCTGAAAGCACAAGCAAGTACCAATGTTAACCAATGGTGCGTAAAAGTTACACAAATAGAGTTTAAGGACACTTCCGCTGAACCTAGAAGGACAAAACTTTAGACACAGACCCTAGAGGTGTGTACCAGTGTGGCAACACCGGCGTTGCAATGTTACCTCACCCACAGGAAGCGGGTGCACAGGGTCGAAGTTGAGTCGGGTTTCGTCACGCAGGTTCTTGGTGCTTGGAGCTGAAAGGGCTGCAGGCGAGCTGAAGGAGAAGTGTCCGGTGGAGTCCAAGGGTGGGCTCGAGTCGAAAAGTACCTGAAAGCAGAGGGGACAGAGTCTGGGTCACTCAGCAGTGACCAGGGTGGAACCAGGACGGAACCAGGCAATGTCGGGCGCAATCAGGTGGTTGTTGAGGAGCTTCTCTCTGCTGTCACGTGGGCTCTGGGGCATCTACGACGTCCAGGAGCGGGTCACGATCTGTCCCACGCAGGTTCTCGCCGTTGGCGCTGTCGACTTCAAGATTGGAGCAAACAACACTTGGCAAAAGCAATCCACGCGAAACCAGGAGATTGCTTCTCACTCAAACCAGGAGGGTCAGAGTGGGGGCTCCTTTTCAGGGGAGCTGGTGCAAATCTGGAGAAACCAGAATCGCAAGTCGTATTTAAAGTTTCGTCGGCACAGGGGCCACAAGCCAGCTGGCAAGTGACCGGGCCAACGTGTTGAGCCAAAAGAAGCAGGAGGGCCCCACGCAGCACTCGTCGAGGGTGGAGGGCTGAACTTCGGTGCAAGAGTGGCTCAGGGCTGGGGCTTCTCAAACCCCAGTGTACAGCTTCAAGGGTCACTCGTGGGCTGCACGGTCAGCGTCTCGTGGTCTTTGCAAGATGGCGTGCCCCACGCTTCCGGTCGCCTCCACGGGTCTCAGCTCTGCAGGGACTGTGGATCAGGCTGTTGGAAGGCAGGCAAGCTTGATCTCGTTGATCTCTGTTGCTCGAGTTCCGGCGGGAACTGCAACAAAGCAGACGTCGATGGCTGGATGGTGCCTGTTTGCACAGGGTGGTCACTCCTTGACCACAAGGGAGATTCTTCAGTCTTCTACATCGAGTAGGATGTCGAAGGGTCCAGAGTTTCGTTTCTTATGTTTCATCAGGATAATCTGAAGTGCATTGGCACTGCTCCCACTCTTATTCGAATCTAGGGGGCTGGATTACCTGCTAGGTCCCCTCCTATGGGTGGGACCCAGGAAGTGGGTGGATACACCCCCTTCCTTTGATCCAGGCCGTGCTGGCACGAGGGCTGGAGTGCCCCAGAACCGGTTTGGCCGGATTATGCAAGGGGCAGCCTTGTGCGCCCCAAGCAGTGTCTGGTTTCTTTCAAACCTCCCTGCTACAATCCACTATCTCCTGTCTGGGGGGGTGTAACACCGCCCTGCGACAGGAAACCCTTTGTCCAGGCCCCCTTGTCTGAGTTTCGGTCAGCTGCAGGGGGTCAGACCTGTGTCTGTGGCAGAAGCATCCATTTTGTGGATCTGAGGCTCTTTTAAAATTAACCGCATTTCAGTAAAGTAACATGTCTTCTCCTTCTAGAGGGGTGGAATGCTATCCCCGTCGCCAGGACTGGTGAGGGGATAGTATTCCAAATCGTATGACACCTTACACGACATGTTTTGATAAAGCCAAACCAAAGTTGCTATATAACCCCGAGGATTATAATGCACTTAATAGTATATGGTATGGCATTATCCTGTAACAGCTTAGGGAGTTGTTCCCGACAGCTGCAGACAGGCTCAGCTCATGCTAGAGCTCCATCTCACATTAACCCACGCACTCTGCCTCCAGGATTGATGAGGCCTTCCATAGGAGTGGCTCACAGGTTCATATGTGTCCAGATATAGGTTTAGATATAGGTATACTATACCTAATCAAGAGGTGATTACACCAACTTGCCCCAGCTGAGTGATCAGCCAGTTGTGTCAATTTAAGAACCAACCAGGGGTGGCAAAAGATATGCTGCAGCCCCTGGTAGGCCTTGGTGGCACCTATGCCCTGAGCACCTATAGTGCATGGTACAGGGGCTAACAAGGAGTCCATTTCCAATTGTGGTATGTACCTATAGCACATGTATTAATAATTTAGAGAGAGAACAGCAGGCTGGGGGTCTGATTAGCAGGCCCACAACCTCAGTAGTTGAAAACCAGTGAAGCAAAAAGCAAAAATTTGGGGTGACCATAGGATAGCAGACCCTACTCTCCTACATTTGGCCAGAGTAATGAGCAACCCCCTCCTCTGAGGTTACATCAAACCAGTTCAGGGGCAGCTCTACCCCAACTGGGTGTTGTGCCTGCTGGCTACTAGGACAAAAGTTTGGGCCTTTCTGGGTGCCACCTAACTTTTGCTTGTGACAGGGAAGTCCCCAACTGGCCTTCCTCCCAGGGGAAGAGAACCCCTCTCCTTGTATGCAAGGCATTGCCTAATATTTATTAAAAATCCAACGTCACCATGTGTTGGGCTTTGGTAAGTATCACAAAGAATGGCTTACACATATTTCCAGTTGACCCCATCCCAGAGATAGTAGCATTATTATTTAATCCAATTTCCCATTATTTTCCATGGGCCAGCCTAAGTCTGATTACCATGAAAATAGCCTTTGGGTGGTAGTCAATGTAAGGACATGTTAGCTTCACATTTCTGAATGTGAATATCCTACTTTTAAATACCATGTACCATGATGGGCTAAAAGGCCTTCATAGGATTGGCTTATTATCATTCAAAAGGAAGATTTCACTGGTCAAAACGTTTTTACACTGCAGCAGTAAGTCTACGCAGTTTGAAGCCAGCATAACAGCTATGGCAACATTCTAGGGAGATATCAAGCAAATGACTACACTGTAAATCATACATTGCAAAAAACAAGAGGATTTGGCTTAAAATTTGAAAACTGGAAGAAACAGGAACAGCCGTCAATTTTCTTTGAATGACATGGAAGTTGTCTGTGGTTTATTGAACTCTGTGGTAGGCTGAAGGCCTCTATCCAATTTAGGCACAATGGAAAACAGTTAGAGCAAAGTGCAATATCACCCTTTGCTGGAGCACACCTATTTCAAAATGGTAAGATGCTTTAGCCTGTGCGACTGACTGTAATACCAGTTAACAGTAGCTGTCAAACCATTGGTCCTTGATCATAAGAAGTCCATCTCCTGCCTAATGTGTCTGAGTGGATTTGAGTATCTGACTCCCTGCAAGCTCTACCAATAAAGTCTATTGAAGAAATCAATGACAATAATGACTATGAGGAAACCTAATAGGACAATCTCAATACAGGATTTCTCAATAGTAATACAGAAAGCCTCCTAAATGGAGATAGAAATGCAATATTGTCCCCAATACAATTCTTAAGTATTTTGTACATGTTAATATGTTGTCAGTCTCAGGCCCCAAGTATCTGTAGAATAAGACAGGTTTTAAGAGTTTCCCATCTAAAGTCAAAGGCAAAGTCAAAAGCACACTTTATTCGATTTTAAAAAAAACATAAAAGCACATACAATACATATACATTAAAATCACAGTTCATTTATGTACAAAGTCAGCGAAGGCCATAATTAAACTGTACTGCATCTTATTTGGCTCATAGAATTGAAATCTATTAAAACTATACCATATTTACAATATAGTGTTCAGTGGTACGCGTTTGTTCCTAGTTCTAAAAGCTTCCGCTAAAAAGCTGGCAACGCTCAAAGTAATGTAAATATAGCCCAACATCTGGAGGTAAATTAATGGGGGTCTGGCTTGAATGAAGCCAGCCTCCCTCAAAACAGGTAACAGGTGTTTTTTCCTAGCGGCAGTATAAAACCCACAAAACATCATAAAATGCATGGTATCTCGCTTTGAAAAATTATCACACTCACAAGGGGGGGGCATCTTCTGGATTATCGCATGATGGGTAGCAACCCAAAGAGAATTGAATCAGATTAAACCTGAATCTTACTAATAGGAGTCTGTAAAGAGGTCTTGTAACAAATTTCAGGTATGGTTCCAGGGAGGGAGTAATAATTAACATAGAGTGTGCTCTTACAGATGGTTTCATTATTTCCTTCTCCTCTCTGTTAAGACGGACTCTCTCCATAAAATGGACCTTGATCCACTTTACATCTTCTCTCCTAATTGTAGATGGAGATAAAAAAAGATCCGGTCTACCTAGAGCTGAAAATGTGTTTTTTAAATACTTCAGCCACGTTATTTTCATGGCATGACATCCTCCAGAATAAGATGGTTCAAAGTTAACTCTGGATTTGGCCATGTCTTTGCCCAGAATAGAAGGGGTGCCAGGTTCAACTTATCTACAATGTAAGGCAAACCCACTTCCTCGTGGATGGAAAAGGTAGGGGTCGATTTGGGGACTGAGAGCAGTTGTCTAATTATCCGATTTTCTACCCTTTGGATTTTGTGTTGGGTAGCGTAGCCCCACAAGGCGGCCCCATAGGTGGCAATGGGAATACACTTGGGGGTCGATTCCGATCCGGTAAAAAGCGCTCCGAATCGTCGTACGGAGCATTTTTTTACGTACGAATCGTACCCGTAACCGTCCACGTACGAACGACGTAGTACGATCCACACCCGATGCAGCTATCCGTCTGAATCGTACCAGGGACCGTACGAATGAAATTCCCGTACGAATCGCCCTCGGAAGCCGCTGCACACGTCGTTCATACGTTTCGCGGCTGCTTTTTACGACCCGGCAAGTACGATCCGTGTTGTGTACGCTCCGTACGACCCTTTTTTCTACGGGAGCTGGAAACTGTCGTACAGTCAGAGTTCGCCCCGAAACAGGTACCCCCCCGGGTACGGCGCGTACCCCGTATGATCGCAGGGGTACGTGCCATACCCCTGCGATCATGGGGGTATGTGCCGTACACCCAGCGTACATGGGGTACGTGCCGTACCCCATGTACGCTGGGTGTACGACACGTACCCCCCATGTACGCTGGGTGTACGACACGTACCCCCATGATCGCAGGGGTACGGCACGTACCCCTGCGATCATGCGTGGTACGCGCCGTACGGTGTGTAGGTGATCGTGCGCTTTTCCGTACGAATCGACGTGGACCGTACGAATCGCGTCCGGGTCGCCCGATCGGGATCGGAATCGTCCGGTCGTACGGCATCCGTACGAGTCGTACGGAAACGGCTCCGGATGCGAGTCGTACGGACGGTGATTTTACCGGATCGGAATCGAGCCCTTGGTGTTATAAACTTTTAAAAGCGCTTCCATCGGCCTAGCCCCCAGCCTTTTTGTAAAACCCAACAGTGCAGATGTCGAGCGAGCCAAAGATAAACTCTTCACCTTTATCTGGGGGGCCCAGGATCCCCTTTCGTCAAAGAGGATCCCAGGTAAGGGAAGACCGGAACGCTTGAAACCACCTCGCCCTTACATACGAAGGTTTTAGATCTGAGCTTTCCTCTCTGTTTACCCACTATCATAGAATGAGATTTTTTAGCATTTACCTTCAGGTCAAGGTTTTCCATGAAGGAACCAAAACGATCCAATAATGTCTGTAGACCGATACCTGTGCGGGCAATCAGTACAGCATCGTCAGCGTATAGGAGGGCCGGAACCTGCAGTCCTCCCACACGCGGAGCGTCTACCCCCCCTCCTCTAGATGTTTTCCCAACCCGTTTATGTAAATGGTGAAAAGGAGGGGGGCCAGGATGCACCCTTGTCGAACCCCTTTCTCCGACCTAAATGTGTCCGTACACCTCCCCTCATTCGTGACCCTAACCTTGGCGAATAGCTCCTGATGTAAAGAGGCCATGAAAGTGACCAGGGAAGGATCTATTCCCAACTCAAAAAGGATTAACCACAATTTGGACCTATTTACCAAATCGAAGGCCGAGGAGAGGTCCATGAAAGCCAGATAAAGAGACCCCTTCCCGGCCACCGCATATTTGGCAATTAATAGGTGCAAGTTCAAACATTGGTCCAGGGTACCTCGTTTCTCTCTGAACCCGTTTTGTATGTTTGAAAGCCCCCCACAGACCTCCAGATTTTCACTAAGTTTACACAATAAGACTCTGCCTAAAATTTTAATGGCAGAGTCTAAGAGGGAAATTGGTCTGTAGCACCCCGGGTCCTCACATTGTCCCTTTTTAAAAATTGGTACTATAATGGAGGTTGCCCAGGTATTGGGGAACACGTTGTCGTTTGCTGCCCTAAAAACTTTCGTTAGTACCTGAGACCAAGTTATCGGAGAATGTCTATATAGGTCTGCAGGTACGCCATCGGCGCCCGGCGCCTTGTTTTTTGAGGTCTCCAAAATGGCCTTCAACACCTCCTCCTCAGAAAACTCTACCGGGGGGGCCATTTGGCCGCCCAGGGCTGTACTGTTCTTGTCACCATAGACGTCTTTGAAATGAAGGACCCACTTCTCGTCCGGAATGACGCAGTCAGTGGCTGCGTTGTGAGTCCTGGCAAAAAATGGGTGATTTATGATCTCCCAAAATTTCTTGCTATCTCGCAAGACGTCGATAGAGAGAAGTTTGTCCCACGCTTCACTTTTAATTACATCTTTTCTCCCCTTTATGGTCAGTTTATATTCCCTCCTCAGGTTTGCAACAAGAGCCCTATCCCTCGGTATGGCTTTTAACGCACGCTTCAGACGAGTATTTATTCGTGAGCAGTCGGCGTCAAACCATTTTGATGTACTAGGCAATCTCTTGGTGGGCTTGACTGTCAGGTCCCTCGATATTTGAACACATATAGATTCAAAAGCCTGTATAATTGTACGATTGGGTGCCTCCTGGTTTAAGCATGTCTCTATGTCACCCTCGATTTTGGGCAATAAAGTTGCCATAAAATCATCTGGGATCACCTTGCCCCACTTGAGCCGCCTACCCTGATCAGTGGGCACAAGTACCGCCTGCACATGGGGGCGGCCCAAGCCCTCACGTTTGAGGTCTCCCCAACACATCACCAATAGCACAGGCTTATGATCACTATAGGATGAGGGAATTGTCCTATAGGTTTTCACCTTGGTGTTAAGCTCAGGGGTGGTAAATATATAATCGATTACGGACACTTGAGGCGTTCCTTTATAGGTGGAGACTCTATCCCCCCCACCTGTATTGAGAGATTCATAAAGATTAAAACTGGCCAATAGTACTTCCAGCGCTTCACCTGATTTTGTATGTTCAAAATGGGGATTAAATACCCCTAAAGGTCCTGCGGGTTCACCTATATAACATGGAGGGTTACATAAATGAATATTAAAATCGCCCAACACAATGAGCTCAAAAGCAGTGTGCTTATTAAGACTGAAATTATATAAAAATTTCTCTAGGGATGCAATGTGATCAGTGTCCATTGCCCTCTCCCAGGAATTGTAAAAATTAATTAGTAGGATATAACAGGTCGGTGAAACAGTCCATTCCACAATCAAAAGATTAGAGGAGCCTGACTCTAGTTGCTTGAATGACCCCGCTAGATGTAGGGAGAAGAGGAAAATTAGACCCCCCCCCCTTAGCTCTCCCCGCCAAACTGGGTGTCGCTGGTACAAAGAAGCTAGCAAAACCATCTAGCCAAATGTTTACTGAGGTTTCCCAGGATTCTTGCATGGCTATCACATCAAAGGAAGAGATAAAATTGATCCATAACAGATCATCCCTTTTAGCTCTCAAGCCTGCAACGTTCCAACTAAGGAATTTGCATAATGTTTTGTCCTCCTCCTGTGAAGTCCCAGTTAAGGCGGCGGATAGTGTAATAGTAGGATTACTAGAAACTCGCCTCAACTCAAACCTGTTAACTGGGGACCCCAACCGTCATTCGCAGTCATCCAGGCTGGAGAATGCTTCAAATCTGTTAGTTGTCTCAAGGGGCGTAAAGGGCAGCAAATGGTCCATTCCCCTGGGTCCTTGCGAGTGGTCTGAACTTCTGTAATTATTCCCGTGCCCCCTATGAGGTACGGTGTTCCACCCGAATACGTTTTTTAGCATTGTGGGATTGGGGGCCTGCCACATGTATTGGTTATTAAGTGTTACGGGAGGATTATTCAAAAGACCAGAAGGTACCCCAAAGGACATTATGGGAGTCACCTGGGATCTTGGGTAAAAGTAGGTTAGGTCACAAGGAACAATGGTTGAACCAGAGGTCCTTGGCATCCAATTTAGGATGTGTCTGACCGCACCTGGATCTCTAAAATTTATAATTATTAAATCACCCTCTATATCTTTCACTCGACTCCCCAGCCAGGAGAGCCGCCGCACGTGGACAATCTCTCCGTTGATGTTACATGGGAGCGGTCTGTGCTGGCTAAGCCAGTGCATGGTTTTATTTTTTAATTGGCTGAAGCCTTCCCTCTTAGCATCTTCTAAAGTAGCGACGCCCATAAGTACAACAACATAGGGGACCGCGTCAGGTGGTAGTTCGACTTGGCGGCCCCTCTGATTTCCTGCTCTATCTAGATGTGCCCTCCCCCCTACCCCCTGCTCATTTCCAGCGACAGCTATACCAGCCCCCTTCATGATTTCCTTACAGATGTGTTGGGCGGGTTGAGTTGCCTTGGATGAATTCACCCCTTGATGGTTACGGGTCACAGGGTTGCTAGATGGATTTGAAACCTTTTGATTTGAAAAGGTAGAGGTTGGGACCACGGCTGCGGGGGGTAAGGCTGGCTTTGCTGGTTCTTTCAATGGGCCTACTTTGTTGGTAATGGCTGTTTCTATGTCCCCCAGTCGTTGCTCCAACCTCTTCAACCTCTCTAATATAGGAGATGTAAAAGCCCTGAGTAATTGTTCAATACTGTCAAGGGAGAGAGTAGACAATTGTTCCTTGGGTACATGATTTCTGGTAGATATTAAACCAGGTCTAGGTCCAGTCATTCTAGGGGTCTTTATAGGGGATATTGTTTCGTGTGATGCCTCCTGGGCCAGGTCGAGAGATAATGTAGCGTTTATAGTGGGTGCAGGTGTAGCAGTAACCTTTCTACCCTTTCCAAAATCAGTGTGACTGATCTTAACTTTTTGTTGAACCCCTCCCCTCCTCTGTCTCTTAATTGGTGGCGGTCCGAAGACTTTGTCAACTTCCCGCTTTCCAACTTTCTTTTTCCCCACTGCTACTCGAGGATTGTCGGGTATTATTTCTGTTAAGATACTAATGTCACTAATGATCAATGTATTATTTTCTTCCACACTATTAAGGGCAGTCGATGAAGGGGGCGTATCACGCAGAAGCATAGGAATTCCCTGTGTAGATAGCGGGTCCTCGTTTCCTTGTGTCAGTCCTACACCAGCTGGGTTAGTCTGGGGTAGTGCGACCACAGGGGATCTGTTTTTGATAGATTCGATAGAACGGCGACGGTCAGCCCTTCGTCCCGCCAGATCGCATTCCCTTTCCATATCCGAAACAGATTTTCTAAAATAATTATCCAAGGTACCTCTACTATTTCCCCCTACGTCAGGCAACAGGTTTTTTTCATGGATAGTAGCCATGGGGGCTAAACAAAAAAACAATGTTGGTGGCAATATAGTGCAGGACTAGTGTTATCTAAATTAATAACTTTGATTTTCCCAGGAATAGCCTTAAGTAATAAAAATACAAGCCCCAGTTTCCCATCTAAAAACCAGTTGCCTCTGATGGTCATTATATGGGACTTAAATTATTTAGATTTATTTCATTGGCTTTGCCATCGCAGTACATTGTTCACACATTCATATTCACGCAAAATGTGGATATAACACTCAAAAAGTGATCCCCTACCCGAAAAAAACTACACTCCATTTGACACGTCAAACATACACCAAAGTGATACTCTGAGCAATGGACAGAAGGTTAAAGACAGGTCAGTTAGAAATATTACAGCTACAGTTTAAACAATAAAAATGAAAACTGGCTTTTCCTCCGTATGGCATAATTTTCTAAAAAGAAAACGTAATCAGCAGAAAGGAGACATTTATGACAATACATGTTTATTTTTTCCATGCTATATGTCGTCATCGGAAACACACAATCTCTGCATGTTTCTACCCAATTTGAGCCATAGCACTTTGTAAATTGGTTTACTTTAACCGGATTCAAATATATTGTTGTAAAAAGTGTTAACTGTGCATTGGTGTGTTTAATTTTGTAGAACGGATACTGCTTTTATTGTTTATGTCGGCAATGGACATGAAAGCGAACAACACCAAGGATGTAAGTGGTTGTGGGAAGTGTGATGTCGTGACCTTATATTATAAGGAATAAATATCCTCTTCTGTACATTAAAAGTATACTGCATGTCTCCTTGGAGTTTCAAGATCCTACAAAGGATAACTGCGTTCAGCCTCATTCCTCTATATGGTTATGGATCACCTCAGTGACTTGTTATATATGAGATAAAGTAACCCCTTCTGTACATTATGGGATATTCCAAATCCCTGAAGGGATCAGTGACTGTAGAAAGTCGAAAGGCCTTTAGTGGTCACAAGAATCTGAGGACACTCCTTATAGTGTACAGTATACTTTACAGTAAGATAGAATTGTATTCCATATAATGTGTGGGCTCTCCTCCTGCCTTCTGAAAACAGAATAGATTTACAACAAGTGTCCATGACACTTTTTGGTCATGGCCATTAAGCACACAACATTTTGCTTGTTTGTATTTTCAATTTTGAAACAAAACTGCATGCCGCAGAATGCAATCTGCTGCATGCTACAAAAGCAGGCATTGCTGATGGTGTGGCACATGATATGAGACTGTTTAACAGCTATGCTTATTGAGCTTCCATTAATTAGCTGTGCTGGCCCATCCAAAAAACACAAACCATTTCTTAAAATGGTGAAAGGTAGAGGACTAAGCAAACAAATTCCTTTCACTTCCGTCCATGAATGAAATGGTTTTTTTTCTTGGATGGACCGGCTCTGCACATTTCTGCAGTCTGCCTTGGACAGTTTGCATTTTTTCTCAGAGACAATGAGGGAAGTTGGAACACAGAAGCAAGCACTGTGTCTGTGAAGTGACAGTTTATTTAAAAAACTGCTGCTATGCAGAGTACTTGGGCTCCTGAACACCAACGTCCCTCAAGCTGAGTGAAGGTTGCTGTGACCCTTGAGCACTGTGACATCAAAAGTCACATATAATAGCTTATTACAAGCGAGTGGCTGCAACTGTTCTTATTATTGGTGCATTCTGGCATTAGAACATGGCTGTCATATGAAAATAGAGTACAACACCTTATAGGGAGATTATGAGTTCCCGCATATTATACCCTTATAACTTTATCCCATATAATGCAAAATTAGACAAAAGGCAGCAAAGAAATGTAAAGAGTCCAAGGCAAAAATACAGTCAATAAATAATAGAAGAGGCAGCAGAAATCTGTGGAGTAGAAGGGGACTTTTTACATCATGCCTATTTAATTATATGTATCACAGTTTACCTATCTCCTAACTGCTCAGCCAGTGTGAGTGTTCAGAGTGGAATGTTGGTGTGACTGTGATGCTTGGAATGCTTGGGTGCCTGTGTGGATGAGGTGTGACAGGTGGAAGATGGGCTGAGCAGCAGGCTGGCTGCTCCTGGTGGGGCTGGTGTATTAGGATTACCAGACTGAAGAGCGGATGTACATTTCTACCATCCTACAAAATGAATTTGTACTTAAATTACAATTCTGCTACATCTGGTAGGATACAACATATTTTTGGCGACAACCTGGATCAAGACTCAAGCGTGCTGCAAGATTTAATAAACCTATCTATGGTATGGACTTGAAGATCCCAAAGAAACCTACAGAAACAAATATTAATGCATCAAAAATGGAACTCCGGGCGTGCTGGCCCCACCAGTGTCCTTGTCAGTAGACAGCCCCAGCCTGGACATGCTCCATTGGTCTTCAAGTAATGACATTTATGCAAGTGGATAAGTGGTGTGAGCCTCACTATTTCCACATCTTTTCTTTGGCACATTCTACTTTAGTATGGATTTTGCCAATAGGATTTGAATCAACTAATTTTGGTGGTGCGTACAAGTTCCACAACTGTGGAGTTTACGAGTAACATGTTCATATTGGTATGTGCACTGGAAGGGTGAATGCTGCACATTGTGTCATCATGCCTTTCATATGGTTTTTGTCAGCGTGGGATCAAAGGTCTATGTTATTTTACTACAGGATGTCTCGCACAGTAGGATAGCTATTTCATAGGAACACGGTGGGGTGGAAATACAGCCTGTGAATTTGTTTGGCTTACGGATGAGTATTTCCAAACACAAATGGTGTGAACTTGGGCATATTTGAGATCTATATGGAATTTGACTTTAAATAAGAAAAGTTACATTATTCTTGCAAACAACATGTTTCTGGCGTCTATTTCTGAGGCATGGAGAACTTATGGGAAACTGCCATGTTACCTGCGAATATGGCAGTTCAACCATTGTGGTGCACATTTAAACCATGGCATGAATCAAGTGATGCATGTGAACACTTAACTCCAGCGTGGGGGGTCACGCGGAGTCCCTTCAGCAACATCTTCCCACGAGGATCCTGGAATCTTCATTTGTGACGATTCACACTTTCACCACATCAGTATTGTTGCATAGCAATGTTTGGCACACACACCCGCTTGGAGCCACCCAGCGCCGATGTGACTACGTGCCGCCATCTTTGAAAAACTAGATAGCAGGCATTTTGAGGCTGTTCTTCTGCCACACATTCCCGGTTGCTGTATAACCCATTTGATTTGCCGATATTTTCGTCTTTCTTTGGATGGAAGACTTCTCAAGAGAACAGCATCACTATTATTTGATGGTTGTAGATGCTCACATTTTGAAGCATAGCATTTTCAGGTACTGTTTAATAATCCAAGTCACGTCAGTTACTGCTGTTTGGTCGTGTTTTCTCACTTTCTGTTTCTTAGTTACTCTACTTTTGTCGCTGGTTCTATTTTCAGTGTGTAAGTCGCCATGCGCTTCACGTCTTGTCTGTTTGATGTGTAAGTCACCGAGCCCTACACGCCTTGTCTATATGGTGTGTTAGTCACCAGGTGCTACACGGATATATCAGTCTCACCCTTACGTCAGGTGTTGGGTATAGGTGTTAGTCCCATTACACGGTTATTTTCATAAAAACCTTTACTAGAGGATGACCTTTTGAGTTACGGTCCCAAGTGTTTTACCCTTTACAGGAGGGATTTTACAATTCAGTGTGTACATTGTGTTCCTTACGTTAGGAATCCTGTATACACTTTTGGTTCCCTTGTTGTTGATATCGGTATCTTGGGTGTGGCCCACCCTTTGGTACATATTACATATTTTTCAAAAAAATGTATTGGGGAGGATGGGTTATATTGCTTTTCAATTTATTTATTGTTGCTTGTCAGTATATTTACCCTTCCTTTCAGGTTCCTTAAGTGTTCAGACTCTCTCATGATGTTGTATTTTGACTTGCAACCCTTAGATGTGAGCTACTTTCTGCGTTTGTACATTCTTGTGTATAGTTTCTCCCTTGTTGTACTGTTATTTTCATTTTTCATTTTAAAAGAAAGGGATATGTTGTATCCTTCCTATTTATTCATATGTATTCCAGTTTACCTAGCTGCTCAGCCAGTATGAGTGTTGAGAGTGGATGGAATGCTGGTGTGACTGTTATGCTTGGAATGCTTGGGTGCCTGTGTGGATGGGGTGTGACAGTTGGAAGATGGGCTGAGCAGCATACAGGGTGCTCCTGGTGGGGCTGGTGTATAAGGCTTACCAGACTGAAGAGCAGATGTACATTACTACCATCCTGCAACATGCACTTAATAAAGGAATACTTAAAATACAACTTGGCGACGTCTGATAAGATACAATAGGACTGTTACTAGATTGTGATGTAATGCTCTTTAAAGAGGAGTCTCTGTGTGAGGTGGGCCACTAAGAATACAAAGGAGCTTGCTGACTGGAATTAACTGAACCAGTCAATGGTAAATGACCAGCAGGTTGAAGGAGATCATGAGAATCACAATGTCCCTGAATAAGGGAGAAGATTTGGGAGTGAAATGAAGGCCAGGCTACACATCTTTGCAGTTTTGGAAGTCTTGAACCACACATAGTTGCTGACTTGAAGACATGAGACTTACGTTCTCCATGTGACCCTCAGTTCTGAGGTGAGATTGCTGAGTGTTCCAAAGCATGGCCAGTATAACAGCCTGGGCACATACAAGAACTGGCTGTCTAGTCAATGACGGTTAGATGCTACGGCAAACCATGCTTTCTGTAAACAAGTGAGGTAAAACATATTGACCAGATATCATAGGTTCCCTGTTGTTATTCCTTCAAAGATGAGTTCGATAGGTGAGGTGGGACAAATATTCCATGGCATGTGTTGGTATAAGGAATCTTGCACATATATGGGCATGGTGTATCTCTTTGAGGAGATCCATACATCCTATTTCTGACTTTCACTAGCATCATAGGGCCACTTCATCATTTTTGGTGGAAGCACCTATAGGAAAATACTGTCATGGATGTGTTAGAGTTTTCTTTAGCTAGAACTATTTGTGTTTATTAACGTGAGTCATTTGCAATTAAAACGAAAAAAGTGTAATCTGTAAAGCTGATTTATTGGCCTAATGCTAAACAGGCCTCAACTAGGCCTTGATTTCATATTTGTAAATATAGCTACTGACTTTACAACATTCATTGTGTTTTTTAAAATGTCTTATTGACATTGCATGCAGCAAAATGTTTACTATTTGTGCTATATGACATGTTGCTCTAGAAGAAGTCTCTGAAGGAAGCCCCTTCTGTTACATTGTAAGGCAGCCCTGCTAGCACTCTACATTGCTTTCATTCATGACTCTTTTATGTTGTTTATGTAACTAGTTTGTTTTAACACCTCCGAATGACATTATGTCAGAACGGCAGAATCAATATTCATTTAGTGATATAGCATTAAGATGATGGGGTTAAACGACTTTTTAAAATGTGATTTGTCAAAATAATTATACTTTTGATCAAATCATGCCGCCATTGCAGTTTCTATAATTTTCTATGGTGAAATTGGCTATATAAAACCTTTAATTTGGGATGAGACAGAGACATTTGGGTTTTTACTAAGGATTCTCCCCGATTCTCTATCGATTTTCTGTACTTTTGGAACTTGAATTATTTTTCAGATTTTGCTTTAGTGCAGTAATTTACCCACACTCTGAGAGCCTTCATGACAACTGATTTCTGCCCTTTGGCTGATTCAATGAAAATTATGCTTCACTTGCATTTTTCATTTTCATTTATTGCACTTTAATATTTTTATAAACCTTCATGTTTTTCTAAATTACTGACCTCCAACTCACTTTTTGAGTCATTCTTCGTTATTGACGGCGTTTTTTCATGCTGTATTAAAGCTTGTCTTTGGGGACATATTCCCTCATGTGTATTCTCGAAGACAGAACTGTCCTTGACCCCATATGTGGACGCTATGTGTGTTTTGACTGTCATGCAGATTATCTAGGAGATGGAATCCACAAATGCTTTCACTTAGTCATTAATATCAACACAACCTCTATTTGGTGTCAAATGCTGAGGAGATTCCTAATTAATAGGATAACGGAATGAATATGCCATTTCCTGTACTGCAAGTAGTAGTTGGTCTACATAACACACCGGAAATTATATCTGGCTATTGCGATTTTCTGGAATGCTTTTACAATTTGAATTTACGCCACATTTCAATTCTTTGCCATTGCACCAAACTAATCTTCAGTCTAGGCTAAGCTAAAAGCAGAGGAGACTTTTTTTGAAAACCCAGAAGCATATATGTTTACTATTTAGAACCAGAACATAGGCAGTTTTTCAATCTCTTCAAGGTTGTCTTTTCTACGAGAAGGCAGACATTTTCAAAGTTTCCTTTGCCTGCGTCTGTTGCCCGAATCAATTAATCTTTTCTCACTAAATTTCTCAAAGTATCACTTAATGAACTCTTTCGTGACAACGAATATGTGGATTCTGTTGCTAGAATAAAAAAAAACACTCTGTCTGCAGGCTTATGGAAAGGATGCCCTGAAACCATCTGTGTGTTGGTAGTTTGTCATGAATATTAATGTTTGAGATCTGCACCTGTTTCATTTTGCTTACAGCTTCTTATATTTGCAGGTGATGTTTTGTGAATTATTGGCACTTTTAGGGATCCTCACTGCATGTATTTTATATTCTCGCAATAAAATACCTTTGTTTAAATAAACATGTTCTTGTTAATGGAATAGGCATTTTACTAATATATTCACACTGAATTAAGTAGACCCAAAGGGTTCACGATGAAGGGATGAAACGCGTTTATATTGTGCTGAACTCATCTGCTCTCTGGGACGACGATAATGAGAGTGAAGACGAAGCATTCTTCCATGTTTGAAACATAGAAACTATATGCATGAATAATGGATCACGGCCAATGTCTGCAACGAATATGAATAACCATATTAACTGAACACGCTACCGGAAAAGAAATGTGCACGGAGTAGAAGAGCTGATTCAATAAAATAGAGCCTTTTCATTAAATCTAAGTACTCTGTGACCTCTCCATCCTCACATGGAAATGAGGGTTACATTTTTCTACATCCTCTGTTGAATCAAGGAAAGTCCCATGCATCATGCACATTCTATTAGAGCAAATATGCTCAGGGTTTACTTAGAAAAACAACTGGTCCTTTCAAATCTCTAACGAATTTGCATCTTTTCGGATGCTCTGGGCTCCCTCATTTGCATGCTGCTGGAGCGTGTCTGTTGTTAATTTGAGCACATGGAGTGTCTGAGGAATTATCATTAGGGAAATCAAGGTCCATGACAGGTAGTATGAGGTATGCATGTTTGATGTAAGTTTGTACTAAGGTGTAGTCAAACTTGCTGATGAAACAATACAAAGCACAGTTTTGGCATGTGGTCTGCAAAGACGATTTTACATCTGTGAAGTATCAGTACTTTAGGTATGGTGTCCATTTAAAAATACATTTTATGGTGGCTCCTATTATGCTTCTCTAATCTTGCATTTTAATAAATATCAGCAGTCAAGAAATATAGAAATCTCTGTTCCCAAGTTCTTAGAAACAATAAACCAATGTGAGGCAACTAGTAGTATGATATGTCGCCAATCAGGGCCCAGTATTGTCTATAACACCTTATCTTGACTGCTAACAGTCCATTTTTCTTGTTGCTCGTAGTCAGGATAAGTATTGACATATTATACGTGTCATTCATTGTTTAATGTCTGCTATATGGTTGCAATTTCCCATTTCTGCCGAGGGGTTGTCGTTCAGACGGGTTCTTCAAGAATCGTTGTTATTGCGCACGTGTGAGGAGAGCACGCTAGACACAGTGCACCTGTGGAGGTGGAGGCTCGTGCTGCAGACGTGCGAACGCAAACCGCCTCAAGGAACCGCCGCGTGGGGCCAAGATTGCAGCGGTAAATCGGGTCTGCCGGTCCCTGGTTGCCTGGAGGCGAGTGGCTGATGTTCGGCCGGCGGACGGTGTGCAGGAGCTGACAGCTGGCAGCTTGAGCATGTTTGAGCCAGTGGGTAAGGTGTGAGGGAGTGGGGGGCAGAGCGGAATGGAGTGCAAGAGGATCTGGGTAGTGTGAAGCAATTAAGGCATAGTGGTTCTCCCAACCCCACCCCCTACCTCGCCCCTACCCCCTAGCCCTGATAGGTTTTTTGTTGTGTTTTTTTTTAACAAAGGACTGGGACTGAGACTGTACAGTGCTCATAGGAGCTTAGGTCCAGATGCATCAAGCTAGAATCCGCTCGCAAAGGGGCAGATTCTCAGAATCTGCCCCTTTGCGACCGGTATTTTTGCATTTGGGCTGCATTATCCCAAATGCAAAAATCGCAAAATTGCGATTACTTGCATTTAAGGAATCTCAAATTGAGATTCCTTAAATGCAATGCATTAAAGTTTAAAAAATAGCGATTTCGTTAATAGGGCTCGCAAATTGCCATGAAGTTGAACTTCATGGTATTTTGCAAAAAGTTTGAAAAATGCACTAAAGTGAATTTTTCAAAGTATCATGTTGCGCACAGACATGCCCTAAGGGCATGTGTGTGCGCAACATATGTGCACAGATCAATTTCAGGGGTGCAACAGGGTGTCCTTTTGGATACCCCTGCACCCTTGAAATCGCATTCTCAATTTGTGATTCGCTAATTGAGAATGTCTTCCCATTCATTCCTATGGGCCTCTAGGCCCATAGGAATGAATGAGGAGGTATTCCTTAATTGCGACTCGCAATTTGCGAGTCGCAATTAAGGAATTTTAAGAAATTGCAATTTTTTTAGTGATTTCTTCATGCATTGCATTTTGCTATTCCTTAATAGTGAATCGTTATTTTTCGCTATTAAGGAATAGCAAAATGGGTTATTGATGCATCTGGGAGATAGTGCCTAGAGGGAGGCCTGCTCTGAAGAGAGCGCAGAGAGCTGAGAGCACAGAGCGCAGGGAGAAATCAGAGCTCGGAGTGCGGCTCTCTGTCTCTCTCTTTTCCTTCACCATCCGTCCTTTGCCCTTACCTCATCTCCTATTGATCGGGCACCCCGGAGACCGCCTGAGCCTAGGCTATTAACATCCATACTCACACTCACAGAGACTGAGTCTGAGATCGAGGGCGGCATAATATTAGAAGTTTCAAAGGTGGATTGGACTTTGGTTGTATTTGTGCCACTGGTGAAAAGTTGCTGGATGATTTCCCATCTTATGCACCTTTTATTCACCCTGTCTTAATTGTGACCAAGTAGTGAAGCCAGTAGAAGTAGGGCAGTAGTCAGTAACAGTAAGCACTGTGGACTTTGTGGATCCCTGGAGCTACCACTGAAAAAAAATGTGTTTCCACGCAGGTTATCGCTGTGCATTCCGACTTTGACCCCCTAGTCCTGTGCTTTGGTGATTCTGGACTCTGTTTGCGAACTGTTTTATCTGTTTAATTTGTTATTTATAGGTACTTATGGTATAACATTCTATCCTCTTGCCCCTTTGTCCCTCTGTCCTCTGACCTTGGACCCTTTATTTATAAGCAGAGAAAGGACAGTTCTGACTCTAGTCATTGTAGAGAGAGCTATTTTGTTCTGAACAGAAATGAAGTGATTGTAATTAGTCTATGACAAATATATATAAGGTATAATGCATGAGAATAAGTATTCAACAATATAACCATATATTGATTAATATTGTATCTATATATATAAAAACGAATGTATGTCTGTGTGTCTGTTTGTCCTTTATGCATTACTACACTATTCATCCGATCGCCATGAAACATTGGAAAGATGTTGAGTACACTCCCGCAAAGGTTTCTGGCATATGCATTACTACACCATTCATCCGATCGCCATGAAACTTTGGGAAGTTGTTGAGTACACTCCCGTGAAGGTTTCTGGCACAAATCTATTTTAAATATCGGCCCCCCAGGGCCCTCATAATCTTTCGAATACTGATGTACGCACCAGACGGAAAAACAACAAATCGTGTATCCAAAAGCACTCGAATAAATGAATAGAATTAAAACACCATTCATCTGATTGCCATGAAACTTTGGGAAGTTGTTGAGTACACTCCTGCAAAGGTTTCTGCCATAATTTGTTTTTTAAAAATCGGCCCCCAGGGCCCTCATAATCTTTCGAATACTGATGAATGCACAAGATGGAAAAACAAAAAATTGTGTATCCACAAGCACTCGAAAAAATAAATAGAATTAAAACACCATTCATCCGATCGCCAGGAAACTTTGGGAAGTTGTTGAGTACACTCCCGCAAAGGTTTCTGGCATAATTGTTTTTTAAAATATTGGCCCCCCAGGGCCATCATATTCTTTCGAATACTGATGTACGCACCAGTTGGAAAAACAAAAAATCGTGTATCCACAAGCACTCGAATAAATAAATAGAATTAAAACGGCACTTTGAAATGTTTTCCATAATAAAATGAATACGTTTTGATGGAGCGAGATGCTGAATTAAATTTCGTTCAAACTCGCAAAGTTAAACTTCCATAAAACCGTAACCGTATTAACAAGTATGTGATGAAAAGTATTAACCAACTTAGTTTTAAAATGCATATACACGAGAAACATGAGGGACTAACTTATGTGCTCTATGTTGCAAACGCAAGTGTGTAGAAAATAATAAACTAACCTTGTCTATTGTCTTTGTCAGTAATAAATGCGGCTGTTTAACTAATGGCATGAGCTTATTATGTGTGCTTATGTTATGTCTTTACGTCTTTTATGTGGCATAAGCTCGTGGAGAATCCTGTGGACTGAAAGAAGAAGGTAGATATAAAATGCAGCTTTGTGTGTTCAGCTAGGTAACATAAATGAATGGGTTAATAATTAGCAAAGGGGGTGGGTAACAGAATGGGTCTCAATTATTTAATTAATTAATGTTTTAATGGCATTTTCGAATCCTGTCCAGAAAGAGCCTTGCACAGAAGTGGAAACGTTTACCACGTAAACAAGTTTTGTCAGAAGAATGCAAACTTAATAAACTGTGTTAAATGTGCTCTTGGAGAGAAAGATTCAAGGACAGGAAGCGGCAAAGTTTGCCAAGCCAAGGAAGTCATGTACTGTAGCTCAAGTGAAAGTAACATTTTTAAGGAAGCTGCGTGATTTGAGTGTAATGGACAATGGACTCTAAGAAAAGCCTGATCTAGGCTTGGGGAACGGTGATGACACAACATGATCTGACATAAGTCAGCCAATGAGGACACTGGATGGCAAAGAAATGTGTACAATTTAGAGAAGATTAGCTAGTCAGAAAGGTATAAAACTTGGCCCCATGGGCAGGAGGGCGCTTCTTGCTTTCCGATTCCTGAAGGGCGTGTCGTGCTGTTGGACTTTTTGGCGCATGTAAGGATAGCAGTCTTTAACGATTATTCTTTTTAGGTGGAGCGAGTTTTAGGCAGGGAAATAGAATTTAGGGAATGGAAACTGTTATTTTCTTTAATTCATGCTGATTGATTTGCCTTTAAAGTGTCAGTCTAATATGTTTTCCCCTTAATAAATGCTGCTTTCATTATTGCTAATAAAAGATATCAAAATGAAAATGCTCTTTCTTTGAATCATAAAGTAAATAAAATTAGGTTTTGAAAAGACAAGCTGGTCTTGTTTATTCATGGTCTAGTTACCATCAGCTGATCCATTTACCTTAGTGACTTATTAAAAATGAGATATGATTAAAAGCAAGGTGAGAAATGATAAACTGCAGTTATATATATAATAGTGTAAATAGTTTGTGAATAGATTCGTTTAATTAAGTCACATGATTCAGACGCCTAAAAATTGTCTCGTAGGTTATGGCCTTTGTGAGTGTTTATGATTAATGGTAAGTATTGTGGTGTTGGGTAGCGTTGATGAGACAGTTTTTCTATAGGGGCGCTGGATCAGTTTCAATAAAAATGACACAATGTAAATTGAATGTTATCATGACGAGTTTCCTTGATTTTCCTTTCTTCGGAGATCGCAGCAACGTATGACGGGTAAGTTAGTATATTTATATTTGAAACTCATCCCCTATGCAGTGCACTTTTTGTGCCGGCCTTAATTAAATGATGGCAAGAAAACTTAGGCCAGGGCGATAACTTGTGGGCAGGACCTGTGGAAAAACGAAATCAAATCCCTTACGCAACAAGGATATCCCAGGCATGCTGTTGTAAGGAAAAAGTAAACTATTCAGTCTATGGGAATGGGAATAGGAAAAAAAACTTCAAGTTGTGTCAAATACCTCAACCCTTTGGAATGGGGGAGAAAATATCCCCAGGAGTGATGGTGTAATGCTTAAAATTGGTAATACTGTTAATACTCTGACTGTCTCTGATATGGTTGATAAGATTGAAGTCATAGAATCACATTCTACTGAAAGTAAGCATGGAGGTGGAGTGCCCCTAGAATCCCAGAGGCATCCAATATGGTGCCCAGGGGACCTGATTCCTCTGGTATCTTTAGGGTCCTTAGCATGCACTTTACCTTTGCCTAAGATGGCGGATGTAATCCCACACAGAACACCACACACTCCACACATAGGGGTCGATTAGGTTGGCGGACGGATTGCCCCCGCCTGGCTAGCGGTAGCCACCGCCGGCCCGGCGGGGGCAATCCGTCCGCCATCCTCACAGAAATTACCCCAGCCACATTAGGATGGCCTTCCCGTCCGCCGCTTTTCCGCCGCGGTCGCCTTGCGACCGTGGCGGAAAAGGTCTAATATGGTGGCGGTGTCTATCAGACACCGCCAGCCATATTAGGATGTGCCTTGGGGAATGCCTTTCTGTGTCAGGGGCATACGGTCTTTGCTTTGGGGGCCCGTTGTGGGCCCCCATGGTGAAGGGGGGGTGGGGAGTGCACATGGGTTTCAAAGTACAACATGGTAGGCACTGCGCGGTGCCTGTCATGTTGTGCTTTGAAACGCTCAACATTCATTTTTGGCATTGCAGCGGATGGTGCTTTCAGCACCACCCACCGCAATGTTAAAAATACGAGATGCACCCGCCACTGTGGCGGGTGCATCCTAATTCGGACGGTCCCCCCTATGTCGGACGGTCCCTGCCCACGACAGTCTGTCCGCCATCCTAATGACCCCCTTAATCATAAATGAGCTTTTTGGCCCCTATTTAGCTGAAGATGGCCAAAATATAAATGTTACTTTCCCCAATATGGATTTAGATCTTTGCCAGAGGTATATTTCTCATCATACTAGCAAGGCTACGGAACTAGCAACCACTCCAACAATAGCAGTTCCTATAGGATTACAATTATTCAGTAGTACCCCTCTAATAAATCTCATTATTCTCTTCTGCAATCTCACCCCTCTTTGACCCCTCTTTGACCTCTAAATATCAGTAAAAAATGAGAGAAATAAAAAAAGGAAGAAAATAGAGGGAAAAAGATTAAATCAACATGAAGATTCTCAAAAAAGAAGCAAAGGAGAATTCCTTTGAAAGAAAACATTGAGGTTTCAGTTAGTATGGAGATCTCCTCCCAGCCCTTGCAAAATACATCACGAGATATGAAGCTGGAAGACAAAATTGATTATGTGAACCCTCAAAATAAAGATGTAACAACAGAGTCGATGGTGGTCTATGAGGCATCCCCCTCGAATATTGCGAACTCCGTAGGAGATTGTGCTAATACAGTAATAGAGGGGCTTCCATTACATATAACCGTGGAGCAGTCGAGGCAAGTTAAACTTCCTTCATCAGTACTTAACACCCTGGCTGTCCCCTTCCCTGAAATCATAAAAATGAGAGGTAAACCAGGGATCACTGGTGTCGAACCCCTCTGGGAAAGTATGGACAACCTCCAGTTAGATTTTATTCCTCTGTTTGATATAGATTTAATATTAAATAGGACTTTACTTCTTAAATATTTCTTGGAGGATGAAAGTTTGAAACTTATACTAAGTAGTGATATAAATGTAGTCTCCATCTTAAATACAGAAGTTGGTTATGAGTCGAGGGTGACGTTTAATTCCAAAATTATTGAAAATCTTGTAATACAATGGTCAGAAGGCTTACAAAGCAGGGTGATTGATGTCATTTCATTCTTTGAGATACCCCAAAATAGAGTCCTTGATAATAGGTCTTTCTCAACTCACTCACTTTCAGATGGTAGAGATTGCTGGTATGAAACAGAGGATCTAAAAATCTGTATTACTTAAAATGAAAGACAAGTGAAACTGCAACAAACAAAAAATAATATCTTGGAATGCTGCAGGAATAAAGAATGGTAGGGAGAAATTACAATATCTAAGTGTGTTAGATGCAAACGTGATCTGTCTTCAGGAGACCTGCTGTACAGAGGAACTGCAATCTAAGGATTATTTCACTATAGACTGTAAAGCAAACTCCGTCCAGGAGGGAACATGCAAAGCGAGGGGTGGCCTGCTTTCTGTCAAATAAGACAACATGGAATTACAATTAATATAAAGATCCTAGTCATCTTTCTTTGGCAATACTATTGTATAATGTTTATAATAATGCAAAACGTCCACCACTAATGCTGATAAATGCCTATATTTCCCCAAATGCCTCTCACAATGTTCTCTTAAAGGTGGTCTTTTCCTACATTAAACAAGTAAATGATGTATAACTTCCTCTCATATACTTCTGGTAGGGGATCTGAATTGTAAAATCTCTAACTCTACCTTGGATAGATTCCGCAATAAAGAAAAAGAATAATCTATGCAGATCCCACAAGCCCCTTTCCCAAAAAATATTAGAACTAATAAGAGAGGGAAAATGCTTATTGATGAATTAATAAAGGTTGATGGCATCATAGTCAATGGCAATATCCTTCAGGTACAACAGCAAGCTTTACTTGTAAAACTTATAGTGGAGAATCTATCCTAGACTATGTGGCAGTGGGAAGTTCCTCCTTTTTATTAAAATACCTAAAGGTCACTAATTCATCCTGTAGTGACCATAAAGTACTAACTCTTATCGTAAATTTAAATTTGTTATCGCATGATCCATGGTCATTAGATGGTGAATCTGTTAGTTTTGCTAAGAAAACAAGGTGATGTTTTTTGGATAACAAAGCCATCTTGGGCCTTGACAGTGTCTTAGAGGTCACTGTAGAGAACTTGCCTAGTTGGAATGACACAGAAATTGCTAGTTTTAACACATATATGAATCAAGCGGTAGAAATTGCAAAGAAGGCGAACCAAGGAAAAAGCACTAAAGTGGTCCCCAGACCCTTGCTGCCGTTAAACCTCAAAATAAATACACTAGTTAGGGAACACTACTTGAATTACTCCTCGGAAATATATTATAGAATATTATTATTAAAAAGGAGGAGGACTCCGGTAAAGGTTAAGTTAAGAAAAGAGAAGGAAAATAACATTTGGATTAAACTGAGAGAACCTGCCTTTAAAGGCCAGGTAAGAACCTTTTGGTCTCTTGTCAGGGAGGGATGTGGAGCTAGATCTCGACCACACCCTGTGGCCATTGAAGAGCATAAATGGGTTAGTTTTATTCAGGATTTATATGCAGATAATGCCATGGCAATTAGGTATATCTCACTAAAGGAAGACCCCTCATTGTATGGATCGCCTTCTGAAAAAGAAATAGAAATGGCTATCAGGGGGATGCGCTCCTTCGGAGTGATGGGCCCGATGAATTACCAATCACAGTTTTAAAACTAAATTGTATACTGTGGAGTAAAATTCTTTATCCGGGGTTCAAGTATTGCTATGCAAACAAAATGGTTCCCCCCCTCTTGGAAGGAGAGTATAATAGTCCCCCTGTTTAAGAAAGGAGATCGAGGTGCTCCACACAACTATCGTCAAATTGTACTTCTTGATGCAGTGGGTAAAGTTTTTGCTAAATGCCTCTTGACCCAAATTAATGATTGGGTGGGCGCGGTTACAATTTTACAGTCGGAGCAAACAGGGTTTAGGACAAAGCATGGAACAATTGATACCTAACTGCACTACAGGTAATAAATGAAAAATATGTTAAAGTTAGAAGAGGAAGGTTGTATACAACCTCCATAGACTTCTCCACAGCATTCGATAAAGTAGATCGTCCTCTGCTCTGGAGAAAACTATCAGACCTGGGTATGCCAGCCACCCTTTTGGAGTTAGTTTGTGCTCTTCATATGGACACTTTGTGCAGAGTCCTAATGGAAGGGCAAAGAGGTCTCTCCCAAACCATCCCTAACTCAAATGGCCTAAAGCAGGGATGTTTACTGGCTTCCCCTACTTTTCTCCCTATATATCTCTGATCTTCCTCACAATTTGGCTCAAAGTGAGGGCATTGCCCCGTTACTAGGGGGAAAACCGATTACTTGTTTACTTTATGCAGACAACATAATAATATTGGATCTAACACGTAGGGGATTAAATAGTTGTCTGCAAGCTCTACACACATTTTCAGAGGCCCACGATTTAAAGATTAATATATCCAAAAGTAAAATTATGTGCATGCACCGAAGAAAAAAGTTGCAGTATGGGAATCTCGTATGTTCTGTGGGTGGCCAAAAATTGGAACTTAAAAATCTTACATTTTCTTGGGGAAAATAGTGTGTGACAACCTAAGTGACAAAGCCCATATAGAAAATAACATCTGTAATGCTACCATGCAGGGGAAAATCTTTGGCTCCCTCCATAGATCTACAGGAAAAAGACACTTTGCACGTTTATTAGACGTTTTTCGTGCAAAAATCCCTGCTTCGCTGTTATATGGTATTGAATTGCTTGATGTAGAGAAAGTTTTTTTTTTAATACAACAGAAGGCCATATTTTACGGGGCTTCGCCTCAGTCAACGCTGCTTATCCCGTGGCTGCTCTAAGGTTAGAATTTGGTTTAAGAAGTAGTTGGGTACAGGAGCTTGCGGGGATAGTGCGATGGGTTGTAAGCTTAGTAAAGGGTGATCCGGTCACCCTAAGATTTTTTATTTAGAAAGAAATACTAGAAAGTTTCAAAGAGCAGTCATTAATTCTTAAAAATTTTAGGATTGCCGTTGACTTGCTGCAACTGGCTAGGTCTCTGCTCTTCACCCTATGGCCATATCAATTAAGGGCCACTTTGAAACAGGCCACTTGGGAATTAAGTTTCGCAAGGGATAGGGAAGCTTGCATTCTAAAGAGGGGTATGCACCCGGCCATAAACTCCTGTGTGATAAAAAAAAGTACAGGCCTATATTTCCTGGAACCTGCCTCATGTAGTGCTCCGAATTTGGCTATTACTGAGGCAGGGTATGCTTCCTTTAAATAATGTACTGTCTAAATGGTAAGGTTCTTCCCCGATTTGTAATTTGTGTAATAACTCCATCCAGGATGTTAATCATGTGATATTTATTTGCCCCGCTTTAGTATTGTTTCGGCGTAAATGGATACGAACAATTTGACTACAATTATCTATTCTCTCTGCCTTTGCACCAACTGATTATATTCATGAACCACCTAATGAAATGTTTATTCATAGGATCTTTAAATTTTTAAAGTGTGTTTTAAATTTATATTAACACTCATTATATGAAGGAAGCAATTATTAACTCTTGTTTTAACCTGATGTTATACAGTAATAAGGGCATAAAGGATATTTTAATTATTTCCTATTGTATAGAATATTCTGATGGTTTGTATTTGGAGACTTTGTACTGTTGGCTTTCTCTTATTATTGAAGAAACTATGTTGCTCAAAATCTTTTATATGCTGCTGTTCTCTCAGTCTCTTTGGAGTTCCAAGATCATAAATAAAATCAACTTAGTTAGTTAGAATCTTAGATATTTCACATTATTTTTCGCTTACTGTTTGCTCTTGTTTGCTTGCACTGTGCACATTTGTCCTTCTCCTGAAGTAAGGTTGCCGTCTGTTATTTTCCTTTCTACATCCTTCATCGCACCCACCATGTCCTTGTGGCTCAGCACAGAGGACTCTAATTGCCACTATATTGGAAGAGATCAAGCTGCGCATGGACTTTGAATTTGTTCAGCACTTCTCTTTGCTAAATAACTTCCTCTTCAGCATGTGTGCCTTGTGGTTATATTTCTCTTGCCGGAGTTTTTCTGATGCACCATTGAGAGACATTGGCCTTGTTTCCCTTCCACCTTCCTTGTCTCACTGCAGCGTTTCTGCTCCCTGTCTGTTGACTTTTTCTCCCTTCCTGTGAAGACAGCGCATTAACTCTTTATTTGCCCAACATTACTTTACTTACCACAAGAATTTATTTTTGAATATTTATTTCATTGTTTTGCTTGGCCTAGTTATTTTCTCCAGTCATGGAACTGGGTGATTCCTTTCAGTTTGAAGATAATGATGAAGATGGAGAGAATTTCAGGAATAACCACAATGATTTATTCAATTCTCGGTTGAACAGGCAGTGACAGCTTCTATGGCCAAGGTTACCAAAAATATTTAAAATTCCACAAGGGCAGCGACTGTCAGTTGATTCCTTTGTGTTCTACTGCAGTGAAAGCATTCTCTACTGAGGAGACTGCAGTAAATGAGAAAATGAGGAAACTTCATAACAAATAAGTCTCCCAAGATGGCCACCAGAGAAAAAAAAGCTTAAAGGTAGCACACATATCACCCAGATGTAGCCCACATATAGCCAATGCCAGAAGTGCACAAAACACTTTTTATTTTTAGTTTTTTTCATGTTTTATATAGTGCAGACTGGTCAGGTGTTGGAGCGTTGCATCTTACTTGAACCCCTTATTTCGTATTTTGCACAAAATGCTTGAGATGGATCTTGCGACATATTGAACTTTACTATTCTGTTAACCTGAAGTTGCTCTGAGCCTGGCTTTGTAACACCCGTTTTTATCTACTAGTTTTAATTAATTCTCATTGTATTATATTAAGAAAGAGGATTTACTGTTTTTATGTCAACTTGTATGATATATGTTTCAAAATACGACCAAATAAAGTTTATTGAATTGAATTGAAGTCTCCCAAGATGGCCAGTAGAGAAAATTTAGCCCAAATGTAGCACAAATATCACCCAGATGTAGTACACGTATAGCCAAATGCCAAAAGTGTGGAAAACACTTTTATTTTTTGTTTTTTTGCAGTTTTATATAGTGCAAACTGGTCAGGTATTGGAGTGCTTGACATGAGCATTGGTTACATTACACAAGGACTATTTAATTTTGGTTGTAGGCATGGGGAGTTTAAGTGATTTGACCAGAATCACAGAATGTCGAGCTGAAGCAGAAACTCTAACCTGGTTCCCCAGTTGCAAAGTCTGCAGCTCTGGAAGTAACACCACATCCTCTCCCGTAAGTGTAACATTTACTCAAGCGGTCAACTGGATAAAAAAACATAACAATAAAAAATAATAGCTTTGTCGCTATTTGAGAACTCAGAACGTATGTCCTAGTTTTAGTTTTTTAGAGCACTAACCATATTTCTATGGAAATAAGACCCTCTCATTTCTATAATTTCTAAAGGAAATGCTTTAGTTATTACAGTTTTGATTACATCAAGATGACGTCAGGTGTGTCACACATTTATAATAAATGTAGAATGTTAGCAATCTAGTTGTTCATTAGGATACTGTTGAGAGGCAGAAGTCATGGGCATGGACTCAGAAAATTGAAGGCAGGTAGGAGGGTGCAGAGGCAACAATTGGACCACACTGAGTATGCAGGAAGGGCAGTGGGAGCCCAAGAAACTATGGAGTACATTGGATAGGGGGCAGGAGCAACAAACCAACAATGCAGGACAGGCAAGAGAGGAGCTGGCAATATAATAGACCATTGAGAGCAGAAGGAAGAGGCAGTGGTAGTACAACTATATATGCCAACAGACCCGATTCAGGCAGGAAATTTCCAACATTTTTAAGCCCAAAGGGACTTTATTTCATCTCTCCTGTCTAAAATCTCCTCTTTTTCAATGTTAATCAATTGGGAAATCAATTTTCTAGTTTTTTTTTAACTCTCCTTCTTACCAAGTTAAAAATGTTAGCAAGTATGGTACATTGGATCATGGAAGGCAGGAGGAATTGTGGTAGGGACATGGACTCGGATAACAGAGGACAGGAGGGACATGGGCAGGTGCACCAAACTGACCTAACAGGGCAGGCATCAGGGTTTGCAGCAGCACAATACACCACACAGGGCATGCGGGACGGCAATGCAGCACAACAACCCATGGAAAGCAAAAGGGAGAGAACAGGACCATACACATGGACAACAGAGAACATAGGGGAAAGAGGCAATGGCAGCAAGCTGACCATACTCTGGACAGACAGGAGAGAAAGCTACAGCTTAACAGACCATAAAGGGCAGGAGGGAGGGATCAAGGGCATGACAATGGAACAATCAAGCCAGGTGGGAAGGAATAGGGATCTGCACATGGAAAATGGAGGGCAGGAATGCAGTGCAGTTCCTATATTTCCAATAGGCTCTGTGCATTGGAATAATATATCCTATAGATATGTATGTATGTATGTATGTATGTATTTATTTCTTATATAGCGCAACCTTTCACCCTACGGGTATCTTGGCGCTCAGATTATTGCACAAAGCCCCCCTTGCAGTAACATGGTCAGAGAGAAGGGAAGGAGCTGGAACTACTGCCTCTAGGAAACAGACAGGTTTTTAAGCTTTTCCTGAACGAGGTCAGCGTGTCGGACTGTCTAATCCGGAGTGGTAGCTCATTCCAGAGTCGAGCTGCTGACACACTGAAAGCCCGGCCTCCCATTTTAGCTCGCTTAAATCTGGATGTCACCACTAGGTATGACGTAGGACTTAGGCCAGTAGGTCTCTATTGAATATACTAAACTTAATAGTGAGTGCCAGCCAGATCAAAGGTCACTAGAAACTTTCTCGAATACACAAATGAATGAATGAATGAATTTGGAATTTGTATTGCGCGACTTAACCCGAAGGCATCAAGGCGCATCTGATGGAAGCAACTGAATGACCGGTGACACCCGACAGAGGGGGATTACAGGTAGGACTGTGCGAAAAGCCAGTTTTTAAGACCTTTACGAAAAAGAGCAAGAGACGGCTGGCCCTTAAGGTCAGCTGGAAGCATGTTCCACAGTTTAGGGGCAAGGGAGAAAAAGGCCCTCCCTCCCCACCTAGCCTTGATGGTTCGGGGGATGGACAGAAGGTTTTTATGGGCCGATCGCAGGGCCCTACCCGGGGTATAGAAGGACACAAGAGACCCAATGTCCTCGGCACCCAGGTCGTGTAGAGCACGGTAGGTGAGGACTAGAACCTTAAAATTAATCCTTGCCTGCACAGGCAGCCAGTGAAGGTTTTTTCTAATCCCAGAGCCAGAGGCACGTCTCGGGGCATCAACTACAAACCTAGCTGCAGCGTTTTGGACTACTTGGAGGCGATGGATGAGTTTTTTGCTTATGCCAAGGTAGAGGGCATTGCAGTAGTCCAAGTGAGGAGAGATGAGAGCCACCGAGACCTGTTTCCGGGCATCAGGGGAGAGATAGTGTACGAGTTTCCTAAGGATCCTCAGTACACCACAACTGGTGGAGACAGTCCTATTGACTTGTTTGTCAAAAGCAAGTGTGGTGTCGATGATGACCCCCAGATTCCGGGCAACCGGGGACGGTGTAGGGCATGTTCCAAGGGCAGGCGGCCACCAGTTATCCGACCAAAGATCTTGTTTGCCACCAAAAATGAGGACCTCAGTCTTTTCCCCATTAAGTTTGAGGAAGTTTGATGTCATCCAGCCTGCCACGGCTTCCATGCAGTTCTTAAAGTTTAAGGCTGTAGACTCCACAGATTGAGATAGGGAGACCATTATCTGGGTGTCGTCAGCGTACGACAAAACTTCCAGTCCGTAAGATCTGACAAGTCTTGCAAGTGGGGCCACATATATGTTAAAAAGTGTGGGGCTCAGGGATGAGCCCTGTGGGACCCCACATTGCAGAGGCTTGGTGGAGGAGAGGAAGTCGCCCAGTTTGACCTTTTGAGCACGCTGGTTGAGGAAGGATGTCAGGAGATCCAGAGCCAGTCCTTCCACTCCAATCTCACCAAGACGCCTAGCCAAGATGGTGGAGACAGGGTGTCAAAGGCGGCTGTAAGGTCGAGCAGAATAAGAAGGGTAGTCTGACCACTGTCGACCTTAGCGCGGATGTTGTTGACCACCACTGTAAGAGCTGACTCTGTGCTGTGCGCCTTCCGAAAGCCGTGCTGAGAGGAATCTAGCAGGCTAGTGTTGTCCAGGAAGGTGCTGAGGTGGTGATTGAGGTGGGCCTCGACCTTCTTGGAGGGGGCAGGGAGAAGGATATGGGACGGAGGTTCTTTAGGATCCCGGGATCCAGAGTTGGCTTTTTCAATAGAGGCATAACAATGTCCAACTTCCAAGTTGCGGGGAGACGCCATTCGAGATTGCCAGGTTCATAACATCAAGATAGGGGGGAAGCAGGACCTCTCTGCAGTTTTTCAAAATTTTGAGGGGGCAGGGGTCCAAGGGGAATCCCGATTTGAGTTTGTGGAGAAGCTCATTTAGGACTTCATAGGTCAGTAAAGGAAAATTGGACAAGTGTCCTCGGGGGGCCGGAGGCGGACTAGGCTGAGAAGGAGGGACCGATGGCAGAACGGGGTCCTGAATAGAATTGAGGGCTTCTAGGGCGGTGTAGATGTCCACGATTTTGGTGTGGAAGAAAGTGGAGATCTGATCGCAAAGCTTTTGAGATGCGGCAATAGGATCTGGATGCTGAAAAAGAGAGAGAGAATCAACAATATTAAAAATCTCTCTGGGGGAACTGAGGGAGGTGGTCAGGTTGGTGAAGTATGACTGTTTGGCGGCTAAAATTTCGGCCTTATATCCTGTAATGAGGTTTTTGTGTTTGGTCCTTTCATCTGGGTCAGGGTGGGTTCTCCAGAATCTTTCTTGCAAGAAGGGATTAGTTTCTGACAACCGCATAAACATGACAACTTTGTTTCCCTAGGACTGGAATAACTATCTTCAGAGTCGTGGAAACAATAGATAAGTAGTTCACTTAGTCAATTGTGTATGCTTCGTTTCTAAAGAGTTGCAGAGAAATAGTGATACCGGTGTTTTCAACAAAAGGTTTATTGAACAGTCTTCTTTCTCATGTAAGAGATGTGAACTGCTACAATTGTTAGACAGAATGCAAAGTATAATGCGTACAGCGAGAATAGTATTATAAAATGATACTGTCATAGCATTGTATGGTTTCTAAGCCATATAAAAATACATATATAAATAACACAGGCCAAAATACTCAACTGTGCTTCTAAAATACGACTACCCCAATGTACCTAACCTAAGTCTAGTACCAGGGAAAAAGTAAGTATGGTCTTTTGCATTGGTTTAGTTTTGCCAATATTCTACCACAGGCTTTTCTAGGTTCTAATCCGCTCCATACCTTAGAATGAAGGAGCTCTGGTATCTCTGTGGGCTCACAGGAGGTTTCATCCTCGTGGCCCTGTTGTGGCCCTTGCGTCAATCCCTTCCACACGTTTTTCCAATCCCAGGACCCATCATGCCTGGAGTTGGCGAGTGTGCTGGCGACATTGGACATCTAAGATGGCCGCCAGCACACCCGCTGTTTAGCGGTCTAGCTCTCAGCCCTTGTTTTCAGAAGGTCTGGTGAAGTGCACGCATCAATGTTCCTCGGCGCACTTCACCTAGAAATTTCCACGAGCAGGTCCTACCTTGGAGCGTCGCATCTAGTAAGTCAGCTTTCCTCATCTGAGTCGTCGGGTCTACATCGTCGGGTTTCCGAGTAGAAAAAGAAACCACAGGTTAGTGTTGGTGCTTAGCGCATGCCCTTTTCAAGTTTTGTTTTGAGCAGGTCCAAAAGGCAGAGGTTGGGTGAAGTTAATGCGCATGAGTAGAGTAGTGTGCATAGAATGTTCGAAGTCAGTCAGCGACAAGGAACATTGCGCATGTGTAAAGCGAAGTCCTTTGAAAAGTACATTTCTGGTGCAGTTAAGTCTGAGGCTTCGAGTTGATGTTAAGAGGTTATCGAGTGGAATTAAAAATCTTTCTTTAGTTTATTGAAGGAAAGTACGAGCACAGTACTGAGCTTGAATTCTTATCATTTGGGATTTAGTTGGAATATAATGAACTGGAGTTTAGTAGAACCAATTCAGTCAACCAGACGTTGGTCAGAGTTGAGAACAAATTGTGTTTTAGTACAGGAGAGAATTATCACCTGCACCTTTAGTTTTAATTTACACAAATAGGTAAATGAGCCTAGTATAATGCTAGTCAAGAACCTTCGGGCATGATTAACTAAATCTCACAGAAAAGACATAAGTGAAGACTTTAAGGAGGAAGCTAGAAATTCTATTAGTCAGTAACGAGAAACAGTCACATAAGCATTCACCAGGTAAAAATAACTAGAAGAAGATTAATACTCACCATATTCCTTTTTTTCTTGAAAAAGTAGTACTTGGATTTCTAGTGAATCTAGAAGATAACAAAAAGAAATAAAAAGAGTCAACATTTACAACAGAAGAGAGGCAAGCCCCTAAAAGGTTCCTGGTAAGAAAAAGACAATTGTGAATAATATATGTTACAGTAAATAGAAACAAAGAGTGATAAGATAATTTAAGTGTATTTGTTTACAGTCCTCGAAAAGAAGAAGAAGAAGCAGAGAACCAAGAAGACTACAGGGCAGTCTCTTCTTATTCCCATTCCCCTTTCCCCCCTTGGTACTTACCTGCAACGGCGAGTCTTGAGCGGGGAGTTGGGAAAATGCATCATTCTGCTCCTGTGTGGTTTGAGAGTATTAAGCCCGACAGAGTGAAGTGCCCAAGTTGGCACCATAACCGAGTAGAATGACCGAAGAATTTGATTTAAAAAATCTGGGAGAAATTTTGAGAAATATCAAGAGAAGTTTAGAGACAGCCAGAGAAGAAAACCACATTTTCAGACAGGAGGTGATAAATTTAAAGTTAGGAGAAACTAACTTAGGGGCTAGCAATAAGACCTTTACATTTGAGAATCAAAGATCAAGTGCCAGTTCCTCAACCCTGACCCCAACACAGGTTATTCACTCCTTATCACCAGTAATTCCCCTTGCCCCACCAGAGCGATTTAATGGAGACCCTCAAAAGGTGCAGACCTTTTTAACTCAGTGTTCTCTCCATTTTATGTGCGGACCAACAATTTTTCCCGATGCACAGTCCTGTGTCGCATTCATACTGTCGTACCTGAGTTGGGACGCGGCTTCATGGTCTACGCCCTTGGTTACCAGGGATGATCAAATATTATATAATCTCGAAGATTTTAAGAAAAAGTTCCTTCGAATATTCAACAGAAGAAGAGCCTCGCAAGCTACGGATAATGAATTATTAGAGTTAAAGCAGGGAAATAAATCGAGAGCTGGTCACTTATCTTGCCCAGTTCAATAAGTTAGTGGTGGAGACAAATTGGCCAGAAAACAAGAGGGCAGATGTTTTCTATCGAGGTCTAAGAGAAGAATTAAAAGATGCCTTGTCACAAATCCCCAATAGGCCTACAGAGATATCGGAATTGGTGGATTTAGTGTTAGAGACTGATTTTCGGCAAACTGAACGAAAAGGTGAAAAAAGAAGAGAGTTCAGACCAAGTGTTCCTCGGTTTGATCGAGCTAAGACTGACTCTTCACGAATTCCTGCTTTCGTCGTCTGTGTCGTCGGGTCTACATTGTCAGGTTTCCAAGTAGGAAAAGAAACCGCAGGTTAGTGTTGGTGCTTAGCGCATGCCCTTTTCAAGTTTTGTTTTGCGCAGGTCTAAAAGGTAGCGGTTGGGTGAAGTTAATGCGCATGAGTAGAGTAGTGTGCATACAAGGTTCGAAGTCAGTCAGCGACAAGGAACATTGTGCATGTGTAAAGCGAAGTCCTTTGAAAAGTAAATTTCTGTGCAGTTAAGTCTGAGGCTTCGAGTTGATGTTAAGTGGTTATCGAGTGGAATTAAAAATCTTTCGTTAGTTTATTGAAGGAAAGTACGAGCACAGTACTGAGCTTGAATTCTTATCATTTGGGATTTAGTTGGAGTATAGCAGACTGGAGTTTAGCAGAAGCAATTCAGTCAACCAGACATTGTTCAGAGTTGAGAACAAATTGTGTTTTAGTACAGAAGAGAATGATCACCTGCACATTTAGTTTTAATTTACACAAATAGGTAAATGAGCCTAGTATAAGGTTAGTCAAGAACCTTCGGGCATGATTAACTAAATCTCACAGAAAGGCCATAAGTGAAGACTTTAGGGAGGAAGCTAGAAATTCTATTAGTAAGTAACGAGAAACAGTCACATAAGCATTCACCAAGTAAAAATAACTAGAAGATTAATACTCACCATATTGCTTTTTTTCTTTAAAAAGTAGTACTTGGATTTCTAGTTAATCTAGAAGATAACGAAAAGAAATAAAAAGAGTCAACATTTACAACAGAAGAGAGGCAAGCCCCTAAAAGGTTCCTGGTAAGAAAAATAAAATTTTGAATAATATATGTTACAGTAAATAGAAACAAAGAGTGATAAGATAATGTAAGTGTATTTATTTACAGTCCTCGAAAAGAAGAAGAAGAAGCAGAGAACCAAGAAGACTACAGGGCAGTCTCTTCTTACTCCCATTCCCCATTCCCCCCTTGGTAATTACCTGCAACGGCGAGTCTTGAGCGGGGAGTGGGGAAAAGGCATCATTCTGCTCCTGTGTGGTTTGAGAGTATTAAGCCCGACAGAGTGAAGTGCCCAAGTTGGCACCATAACCGAGCAGAATGACCGAAGAATTTGACTTAAAAAATCTGGGAGAAATTTTGAGAAATATCCAGAGAAGTTTAGAGACAGTCAGAGAAGAAAACCACATTTTCAGACAGGAGGTGATAAATTTAAAGTTAGGAGAAACTAACTTAGGGGCTAGCAATAAAACCTTTACATTTGAGAATCAAAGATCAAGTGCCAGTTCCTCAACCCTGACCCCAACACAGGTTATTCACTCCTAATCACCAGTAATTCCCCTTGCCCCACCAGAGCGATTTAATGGAGACCCTAAAAGGTGCAGACCTTTTTAACTCGGTGTTCTCTCCATTTTATGTGCGGACCAACAATTTTTCCCGATGCGCAGTCCCGTGTCGCATTCATACTGTCGTACCTGAGTCGGGACGCGACTTCATGGTCTATGCACTTGGTCACCAGGGATGATCAAATATTATAAAATCTCGAAGATTTTAAGAAAGAGTTTCTTTGAATATTAGACAGAAGAAGAGCCTCGCAAGCTACGGATAATGAATTATTAGAGTTAAAGCAGGGAAATCGAGAGCTGGTCACTTATCTTGCCCAGTTCAATAAGTTAATGGTGGAGACAAATTGGCCAGAAAACAAGAGGGCAGATGTTTTCTATCGAGGTCTAAGAGATGAATTAAAAGATGCATTGTCACAAATCCCCAATAGGCCTAGAGAGATATCAGAATTGGTGGATTTAGTGTTAGAGATTGATTTTCGGCAAACTGAACGAAAAGGTGAAAAAAGAAGAGAGTTCAGACCAAGTGTTCCTTGGTTTGATCGAGCTAAGACTGACTCTTTGCGACCTCCTGAAGGAGTGGCAGGTGCGGAACCCATGCAAATCGGAACTATCCGAGGTCCTTTGTCCAAGGAAGAGAAAGAGAAAAGACGACAGAACAAGTTCTGTATGTGTTGCGGAGGAAGTGGACATTATGTAAAAATTGTCAAAAGAGACCAAAGACACCCATCAGAGAGAAGGAAAACTTGCAGCACCACCAGTGAATGAAGTTGGGCTGGTGGATGCAAGAGATAACTCAACTCCATTGAACCATCAATTAGCTAACACATTACAAGTCTCTTCGCCACATCTAACATTATTTGTGACGTTAAAATTCAGAAATGTGGTGTTGACTGAAGTCATGATCATGGTAGATTCGAGAGCCACCGGAACTTTTTGTGATCAGAAATTTGCTAAACGCATTGAATTGCTATCAATTAAGAATGAAAAAAGTGAAAGAGTGAGAGCAGTGGATGGAACTGATTTGACTTCTGGCTCCATCACTAATCATACCGAATCACTGCGGTTAATAACTATGGATGGACATCAAGAGCTTCTACAATTTAATCTCATAGACGCTCCGCAATTTCAGTTAATCCTCCGTTTGCCCTGGTTAACTGAACATAATCCATTGATAGACTGGGCAGCCAGAACCATCCAATTGAATTCGGATTATTGTATCAATCATTGTTTTAAGGATAAAGAACTACAGTCAGAACCCAGTGTTGCCTCTTGGTTATGTGAAGATGAAGTATCTGTGTGTCTAATCCAAACGAAGTAATTACCAGAGGAATTTAAGGATTTTTCAGCTGTATTTGATGAGGTTCAAGCAGATCAACTACCGCCTCATAGATCCTATGATTGTAGGATTGATTTGGAGCCTGAGGCAAATTTGCCCTGTAGTAGAGTGCATGCCCAGACCGAAAAAGAAAATCTCCACTCAAAAGAGTATTTGAAGAAGAATTTTGAAAATGGCTTCATTAAGCCATCACAATCTCCGGTTTCTTCCCCTCTTTTCTTCGTTCCAAAGAAAGGGGGTCTCAGGACTTCTGAATCGATATCCTTTGCCCCTCATCTCTGTGCTCATTGACCAAGTAAAAGAAGCCAAGATTTACACACAACTAAATCTAAGAGGAGCTTACCACTTAGTTCGTCTTCGAGAAGGAGATGAGTGGAAGATGGCGTTCAGGACCAGATATGGTCTCTATGAGTACTTAGTAATGGCATATGGCCTCTGCAACGCGCGGCGGCTTTTCAATACTTTATCAATGTCGTGTTAAGTGATTTTATTGATCAGTGTGTTATAGTATACATCGACGACATCTTAATATACTCCAACAACGAAGAAGAACATCTGACACAAGTTTGAGCAGTATTGCAACGTATAAGAGAGAATTCCCTCTATGTTAAGTTGGAGAAATGTCTGTTTAAAACTGACACAGTAGAATTCCTTGGATTCGTCCTGTCACCAGCCGGAATTACGATGGATCAAACAAAGGTACAAGCAGTAATGGATTGGAAATCTCCCACTAGTGTAAAAGAAGTACAAAGTTTCATTGGATTTTTCAATTTCTATCGACAATTTATCCATGATTTCTCTCAAAAAATTCTTCCCCTAACACTTTTGCTCAAAGAAGGTGTGCCTTTTAAATGGTCAGAAGAAGCTGAAACTGCCTTAAACCAATTGAAGAAAAGCTTCACCACGGCCCCAGTCTTGTAACACGCGGACCCAAATGAGCCATTTTATGTGGAGACTGATGCGTCAGATTCGGCTATTGGTGGTATACTCTCCCAACGGCACAGAGATACTGGACAATGACATCCAGTTGCCTTTCGCTCACGTAAATTGAATCCAGCGGAATGTAACTATACCATCACTGAGAAGGAACTCTTGGCAATTAAAGATCCCTTTAAGGACTGGAGGCATTATCTCATGAGTGCTAAACAGACAGTAACTGTCTTCACGGACCATCGGAATTTGAAATTTTTACGTTCAGCCCGAACCCTTACCCCGCGACAACTCCGTTGGTCACTTTATTTTGCTGACTTTGATTTTGTCATAACCTTTCGACCAAGAGCAAAGAATGGAAAGGCTGATGCTCTCTCCCGTCCGGATATGGATGATAAAAAACTAATCGACACTGCTCAACCAATAATTCCTGATGACAAAATATTTGGAACTATAACCCAAACCTCTTTTGAGTATCAAGTGCGAAAAGCAATGTCTACTATGGAAATTGAAACCTGGATTGCTGAAGATTCACAACGGGCCCTCCACAATGATTTACCATACCAAGGAACTGCCTTGTTTTTGCCCACAAAGAATCTCCAAGAACAAGCAATGAAAGAATGTCATGATCATCCAATGGCCGGACATAAAGGAATCCAAAAAACTGAAGAATTGATTAAGCAACGCTTTTGGTGGCCTAGTATGTGTCGAGATATCCGACAGTATGTTCTGGGATGCGGGGTCTGTGCACAGGGAAAATTAGAGAGGCAAGCTCGTAAGGGTCTTTTGAGACCCTTACCAACACCACCATACCGTTGGCACACAGTATTGTTAGATCTTATAGTGGATCTACCCTCTTCACAAGGCTTTGACATCATTTTAGTGTGTGTAGATACCTTTAGTAAAATGGCGCATTTCATACCACATAAGGGCACAACTACAGCAAAACAACTTTCTCAACTTTTTATTCACAATATCATTCGCCTACAAGGTGTTCCTAAGGTTTTGATTACAGACAGAGGTTCGCAATTTTTATCTCATGTTTGGAAGGTTTATACAAAAGGTCTTGGAATTGATCATCGTTACTCTACTAGTTTCTATCCAGAGACCGATGGTCAAACCGAAAGAACCAATCAAGAATTGGAACAATACCGTAGACTCTATTTGTTAGATGAGGAAGGTGACTGGCCTGATTATTTGTGGACAGCAGAATATGCTCATAATAATGCACAAAATGTATCCACTGGTTATTTGCCTTTTTTCATGAACACCGGTAGACATCCAAATTCACAATAAGCGTTAGACAATGTCAATGTTTCAGCTGTCCAAGACCTTGCTCCTCATTTAGATAGGATTCATCGCACAGCAACACAAAATTTGACCTCAGCTAAACAAAGATACAAACACTTCGCTGATCTAAAACGTAGACGCCAACCTGATCTTCAAATAGGTGATGAGGTTTGGCTCTGTACAAAAAATCTAAGTTTGAAGGGTAGCCGTAAATTTCAACCATGTTTCATTAGCCATTATCCAATTGCAGAAATCATCAATCCAGTAACGTTTTGGTTAACCCTTCCACGTACTGCTAAATTTCACCCATTTTTTCACATGTCCCTGCTCAAAAAAGTTCACCCTCATTTGAGACAAACACACCCACCTCTGCCTTTGGTTGTTAATGGTGAGGTTGAATATGAAGTCAAGGGCATTTTAGATTCTAAGAAAGTTGGCAATGATATCTTTTATCTCATTGATTAGAATGGCTATGGTCCTGAGGAACGTTCCTGGGAATGCAGTTCTAATGTGCATGCTCCTCGCTTGATCAGGGCGTTCCATGCTAGGTTTCCTGATAAGCCACGATTGGAGAAAACTCTGTTGGAGGGGGTACTGTCAGGGCTCACGGGAGGTTTCCTCCTTGTGGCCCTGTTGTGGCCCTTGCGTCAATCCCTTCCACACAATTTTCCTATCCCAAGACCCAGCATGCCTGGAGTTTGCGAGTGTGCTGGCGACATTGGACATCTAGGATGGCCACCAGCACACCCGACATTTAGCGGTCTAGCTCTCAGCCCTTGTTTTCAGAAGGTCCGGTGAAGCGCGCGGATCAATGTTCCTTGGTGCACTTCACCGAGAAATTTCCACGAGCAGGTCCTACCTTGGAGCGTCTCGTCTAGTTTTAGTCAGCTTTCCTCGTCTGAGTCGTCGGGTCTACATCGTCAGGTTTCCGAGTAGGAAAAGAAACCGCAGGTTAGTGTTGGTTATTCGCCTTTTTTCATGAACACCGGTAGACATCCAAATTCCCAATTAGCGTTAGACAATGTCAATGTTTCAGCTGTCCAATACCTAGCTCCTCATTTAGATAGGGTTCATCGCACAGCAACACTAAATTTGACGTCAGCTAAACAAAGATACAAACATTTCGCTGATCTAAAACGTAGACGCCAACCTGATCTTCAAATAGGTGATGAGGTTTGGCTCTGTACAAAAAATCTAAGATTGAAGGGTAGCCGTAAATTTCAACCACGTTTCATTGGCCCTGATCCAATTTCAGAAATCATCAATCCAGTAACGTTTCGGTTAACCCTTCCAAGTACTGCTAAATTTCACCCAGTTTTTCACATTTCCCTGCTCAAAAAAGCTCTCCCTCATTTGAGACAAACACACCCACCTCCGCCTTTTGGTTGTTAATGGTGAGGTTGAATATGAAGTCAAGGGCATTTTAGATTTTAAGAAAGTTGGCAATAATCTCTTTTATCTCATTGATTGGAATGGCTATGGTCCTGAGGAACATTCCTGGGAATGCAGGTCTAATGTGCATGCTCCTCGCTTGATCAGGGCGTTCCATGCTAAGTTTCCTGATAAGCCTCGATTGGAGGAAACTCCGTTGGAGGGGGGTACTGTCAGGGCTCACGGGAGGTTTCCTCCTAGTGGCCCTGATGTGGCCCTTGCGTCAATCCCTTCCACGCGTTTTTCCAATCCCAGGACCCATCATGCCTGGAGTTGGCGAGTATGCTGGCGACATTGGACATCTAAGATGGCCGCCAGCACACCCGCCATTTAGCGCTCTAGCTCTCAGCCCTTGTTTTCAGAAGGTCCGGTGAAGCGTGCGCATCAATGTTCCTCGGCGCACTTCACCGAGAAATTTCCACGAGCAGGTCCTCCCTTGGAGCGTCGCGTCTAGTTAGTCAGCTTTCGTCGTCTGTGTCGTCGGGTCTACATTGTCGGGTTTCCAAGTAGGAAAAGAAACCGCAGGTTAGTGTTGGTGCTTAGCGCATGCCATTTTCAAGTTTTGTTTTGCGCAGGTCTAAAAGGTAGCGGTTGGGTGCAGTTAATGCGCATGAGTAGAGTAGTGTGCATACAAGGTTCGAAGTCAGTCAGCGACAAGGAACATTGTGCATGTGTAAAGCGAAGTCCTTTGAAAAGTACATTTCTGGTGCAGTTAAGTCTGAGGCTTCGGGTTGATGTTAAGTGGTTATCGAGTGGAATTAAAAATCTTTCTTTAGTTTATTGAAGGAAAGTACGAGCACAGTACTGAGCTTGAATTCTTATCATTTGGGATTTAGTTGGAGTATAGCAGACTGGAGTTTAGCAGAAGCAATTCAGTCAACCAGACATTGTTCAGAGTTGAGAACAAATTGTGTTTTAGTACAGAAGAGAATGATCACCTGCACATTTAGTTTTAATTTACACAAATAGGTAAATGAGCCTAGTATAAGGTTAGTCAAGAACCTTCGGGCATGATTAACTAAATCTCACAGAAAGGCCATAAGTGAAGACTTTAGGGAGGAAGCTAGAAATTCTATTAGTAAGTAACGAGAAACAGTCACATAAGCATTCACCAGGTAAAAATAACTAGAAGATTAATACTCACCATATTGCTTTTTTTCTTTAAAAAGTAGTACTTGGATTTCTAGTTAATCTAGAAGATAACGAAAAGAAATAAAAAGAGTCAACATTTACAACAGAAGAGAGGCAAGCCCCTAAAAGGTTCCTGGTAAGAAAAATACAATTTTGAATAATATATGTTACAGTAAATAGAAACAAAGAGTGATAAGATAATGTAAGTGTATTTATTTACAGTCCTCGAAAAGAAGAAGAAGAAGCAGAGAACCAAGAAGACTACAGGGCAGTCTCTTCTTACTCCCATTCCCCATTCCCCCTTGGTACTTACCGGCAACGGCGAGTCTTGAGCGGGGAGTGGGGAAAAGGCATCATTCTGCTCCTGTGTGGTTTGAGAGTATTAAGCCCGACAGAGTGAAGTGCCCAAGTTGGCACCATAACCGAGCAGAATGGCCGAAGAATTTGACTTAAAAAATCTGGGAGAAATTTTGAGAAATATCCAGAGAAGTTTAGAGACAGTCAGAGAAGAAAACCACATTTTCAGACAGGAGGTGATAAATTTAAAGTTAGGAGAAACTAACTTAGGGGCTAGCAATAAAACCTTTACATTTGAGAATCAAAGATCAAGTGCCAGTTCCTCAACCCTGACCCCAACACAGGTTATTCACTCCTAATCACCAGTAATTCCCCTTGCCCCACCAGCGCGATTTAATGGAGACCCTAAAAGGTGCAGACCTTTTTAACTCGGTGTTCTCTCCATTTTATGTGCGGACCAACAATTTTTCCCGATGCGCAGTCCCGTGTCGCATTCATACTGTCGTACCTGAGTCGGGACGCGACTTCATGGTCTATGCACTTGGTCACCAGGGATGATCAAATATTATAAAATCTCGAAGATTTTAAGAAAGAGTTTCTTCGAATATTCGACAGAAGAAGAGCCTCGCAAGCTACGGATAATGAATTATTAGAGTTAAAGCAGGGAAATCGAGAGCTGGTCACTTATCTTGCCCAGTTCAATAAGTTAATGGTGTTGACAAATTGGCCAGAAAACAAGAGGGCAGATGTTTTCTATCGAGGTCTAAGAGATGAATTAAAAGATGCCTTGTCACAAATTCCCAATAGGCCTAGAGAGATATCAGAATTGGTGGATTTAGTGTTAGAGATTGATTTTCGGCAAACTGAACGAAAAGGTGAAAAAAGAAGAGAGTTCAGACCAAGTGTTCCTTGGTTTGATCGAGCTAAGACTGACTCTTCGCGACCTCCTGAAGGAGTGGCAGGTGCGGAACCCATGCAAATCGGAACTATCCGAGGTCCTTTGTCAAAGGAAGAGAAAGAGAAAAGACGACAGAACAATACTGTATGTATTGCGGAGGAAGTGGGCATTATGTAAAAAATTGTCAAAAGAGACCAAAGACACCCATCAGAGAGAAGGAAAACTTGCAGCACCACCAGTGAATGGAGTTGGGCTGGTGGATGCAAGAGATAACACAACTCCATTGAACCATCAATTAGCTAACACATTACAAGTCTCTTCGCCACATCTAGCGGAGTGGAGAGGAGTCGGCCTAACGGCTAGGGTGCTCGACCTCGGACCTGGGGATCTTGGTTTGAGTCTCGGTAACTACGCCAAAACCGCCTTTGATTCTGGGCAAATCACTTAATCTCCCCGTGCCTAAAATGAAAGTGTGTCCTCATGTAACGTAACTGGAAAAATATGTAAAGCGCTCTGATACCTGATTCGGTTCGGGTCTAGTTTGAGCTATATAAAACTCTGCAAAAAACAAATGACAAAATCTGTGACGTTAAAATTCAGAAATGTGGTGTTGACTGAAGTCATGATTATGGTAGATTCGAGAACCACTGGAAATTTTTGTGATCAGAAATTTGCTAAACGCAGTGGATTGCTATCAATTAAGAAGGAATAAAGCGAAAGAGTGAGAGCAGTGGATGGAACTGATTTGACTTCTGACCCATCACTAATCATACCGCACCACTGCGGTTAATAACTGTAGATGGACATCAAGAGCTTCTACAATTTAATCTCATAGACGCTCCGCAATTTCAGTTAATCCTCCGTCTGCCCTGGTTAACTGAACATAATCCATTGATAGACTGGGCAGCCAGAACCATCCAATTGAATTCGGATTATTGCATCAAGCATTGTTTTAAGGAAAAAGAACTACAGTCAGAACCCAGTGTTGCCTCTTGCTTATGTGAGGATGGAGTATCTGTGTGTCTAATCCAAATGGAGTAATTAACAGAGAAATTAAAGGATTTTTCAGCTGTATTTGATGAGGTTCAAGCAGAACAACTACCGCCTCATAGATCCTATGATTGTAGGATTGATTTGGAGCCTGGGGCAAATTTGCCCTGTAGTAGAGTGTATGCCCAGACCGAAAAAGAAAATCTCCACTTCAAAGAGTATTTGTAGAAGAATTTTGAAAATGGCTTCATTAGGCCATCACAATCTCCGGTTTCTTCCCCTCTTTTCTTCGTTCCAAAGAAAGGGGGGATCTCAGGCCTTGCATTGAATACAGAGAAATAAACAGAATAACAGTTACAAATCGATATCCTTTGCCCCTCATCTCTGTGCTCATTGACCAAGTAAAAGAAGCCAAGATTTACACACGACTAGATCTGAGAGGAGCTTATCACTTAGTTCGTCTTTGAGAAGGAGATGAGTGGAAGACGGCGTTCAGGACCAGATATGGTCTCTATGAGTACTTAGTAATGCCATATGGCCTCTGCAACGCGTGGCGGCTTTTCAATACTTTATCAATGACGTGTTAAGTGATTTTATTGATCAGTGTGTTATAGTATACATCGACGACATCCTAATCTACTCCAACAACGAAGAAGAACATCTGACACAAGTTTGAGCAGTATTGCAACATTTAAGAGAGGATTCCCTCTATGTTAAGTTAGAGAAATATCTGTTTAAAACTGACACAGTAGAATTTCTTGGACTCGTCCTGTCACCAGCCGGAATTACGATGGATCAAACAAAGGTACAAGCAGTAATGGATTGGCAATCTCCCACTAGTGTAAAAGAAGTACAAAGTTTCATTGGATTTTCCAATTTCTATCGACAATTTATCCATGATTTCTCTCAAAAAATTCTTCCCCTAACACTTTTGCTCAAAGAAGGTGTGCCTTTTAAATGGTCAGAAGAAGCTGAAACTGCCTTAAACCAATTGAAGAAAAGCTTCACCACGGCCCCAGTCTTGTAACACGCGGACCCAAATGAGCCATTTTATGTGGAGACTGATGCGTCAGATTCGGCTATTGGTGGTATACTCTCCCAACGGCACAGAGATACTGGACAATGACATCCAGTTGCCTTTCGCTCACGTAAATTGAATCCAGCGGAATGTAACTATACCATCACTGAGAAGGAACTCTTGGCAATTAAAGATCCCTTTAACGACTCGAGGCATTATCTCATGAGTGCTAAACATACAGTAACTGTCTTCACGGACCATCAGAATTTGAAATTTTTACATTCAGCCCCAACCCTTACCCCGCGACAACTCCGTTGGTCACTTTATTTTGCTGACTTTGATTTTGTCATAACCTTTCGACCAAGAGCAAAGAATGGAAAGGCTGATGCTCTCTCCCGTCCGGATATGGATGATAATAAACTAATCGACACTGCTCAACCAATAATTCCTGATGACAAAATAATTGGAACTATAACCCAAACCTCTTTTGAGGATCAAATGCGAAAAGCAATGTCTACTATGGAAATTGAAACCTGGATTGCTGAAGATTCACAACGGGCCCTCCACAATGATTTACCATACCAAGGAACTGCCTTGTTTTTGCCCACAAACAATCTCCTAGAACAAGCAATGAAAGAATGTCATGATCATCCAATGGCCGGACATAAAGGAATACAAAAAACTGAAGAATTGATTAAGCAACGCTTTTGGTGCCTAGTATGTGTCGAGATATCCGACAGTATGTTCTGGGATGCGGGGTCTGTGCACGGAGAAAATGAGAGAGGCAAGCCCGTAAGGGTCTTTTGAGGCCCTTACCAACACCACCATACCCTTGGCACACAGTATTTTTAGATCTTATACTGGATCTACCCTCTTTACAAGGCTTTGACATCATTTTAGTGTGTGTAGATACCTTTAGTAAAATGGCGCATTTCATACCAAATAAGGGCACACCTACAGCAAAACAACTTTTTTAACGTTTTATTCACAATATCATTCGCCTACATGGTGTTCCTAAGGTCCTGATTACAGACAGAGGTTCGAAATTTTTGTCTCATGTTTGGAAGGCTTATACAAAAGGTCTTGGTATTGATCATCGTTACTCTACTAGTTTCTGTCCAGAGACCGATGTTCAAACCGAAAGAACCAATCAAGAATTGGAACAATACCTTAGACTCTATTTGTTAGATGAGGAAGGTGACTGGCCTGATTATTTGTGGACAGCAGAATATGCTCATAATAATGCACAAAATGTATCCACTGGTTATTCACCTTTTTTCATGAACACCGGTAGACATCAAATTCACAATTAGCGTTAGAGAATGTCAATGTTTCAGCTGTCCAAGACCTTGCTCCTCATTTAGAATCATCACACAGCAACACAAAATTTGACCTCAGCTAAACAAAGATACAAACACTTCGCTGATCTAAAACGTTGACGCCAACCTGATCTTCAAATAGGTGATGAGGTTTGGGTCTATACAAAAAATCTAAGATTGAAGGGTAGCCGTAAATTTGAACCATGTTTCATTGCCCCTTATCCAATTGCAGAAATCATCAATCCAGTAACGTTTCGGTTAACCCTTACACGTACTGCTAAATTTCACCCAGTTTTCACATTTCTCTGCTCAAAAAAGTTCACCCTCATTTGAGACAAACACACCCACCTCCGCCTTTGGTTGTTAATGGTGAGGTTGAATATGAAGTCAAGGGTATTTTAGATTCTAAGAAAGTTGGCAATGATCTCTTTTATCTCATTGATTGGAATGGCTATGGTCCTGAGGAACGTTCCTGGGAATGCAGTTCTAATGTGCATGCTCCTCGCTTGATCAGGGCGTTCCATGCTAAGTTTCCTGATAAGCCATGATTGGAGGAAACTCCGTCGGAGGGGGGTACTGTCAGGGCTCACGGGAGGTTTCCTCCTAGTGGCCCTGATGTGGCCCTTGCGTCAATCCCTTCCACACATTTTTCCAATCCCAGGACCAATCATGCCTGGAGTCGGCGAGTGTGCTGGCGACATTGGACATCTAAGATGGCCGCCAGCACAGCCGCCATTTAGCGGTCTAGCTCTCAGCCCTTGTTTTCAGAAGGTCCGGTGAAGCGGGCGCATCAATGTTCCTCGGCGCACTTCACGGAGAAATTTCCACGAGCAGGTCCTTCCTTGGAGCGTTGCGTCTAGTTAGTCAGCTTTCGTCGTCTGAGTCGTCGGGTCTACATCATCGGGTTTTCAAAGTAGGAAAAGAAACCGCAGGTTAGTGTTGGTGCTTAACGCATGCCCTTTTCAAGTTTTGTTTTGCGCATGTCTAAAAGGTAGCGGTTGGGTGAAGTTAATGCGCATCAGTAGAGTAGTGTGCATACCAGGTTCGAAGTCAGTCAGCGACAAGGAACATTGCGCATGTGTAAAGCGAAGTCCTTCGAAAAGTACATTTCTGGTGCAGTTAAGTCTGAGGCTTTGAGTTGATGTTAAGAGGTTATTGAGTGGAATTAAAAATCTTTCTTTAGTTTATTGAAGGAAAGTACGAGCACAGTACTAAGTTTGAATTCTTATCATTTGGGATTTAGTTGGAGTATAACAGACTGGAGTTTAGCAGAAGCAATTCAGTCAAGCAGACGTTGTTCAGAGTTGAGAACAAATTGTGTTTTAGTACAGGAGAGAATTATCACCTGCACCTTTAGTTTTAATTTACACAAATAGGTAAATGAGCTTAGTATAAGGTTAGTCAAGAACCTTTGACCATGATTAACTAAATCTCACAGAAAAGACAGAAGTGAAGACTTTAAGGAGGAAGCTGGAAATTCTGTTAGTAAGTAAGGAGAAACAGTCACATAAGTATTCACTAGGTAAAAATAACTAGAAGAAGATTAATACTCACCATATTGCTTTTTTTCTTTAAAAAGTAGTACTTGGATTTCTAATGAATCTAGAAGATAACGAAAAGAAATAAAAAGAGTCAACATTTACAACAGAAGAGCGGCAACACCTTAAAAGGTTCCTGGTAAGAAAAATACAGTTGTGAATAATATATGTTACAGTAAATATAAACAAAGAGTGATAAGATAATTTAAGTGTGTTTGTTTACAGTCCTTGAAAAGAAGAAGAAGCAGAGAACCAAGAAGACTACAGGGCAGTCTCTTCTTACTCCCATTTCCCTTTCCCCCTTGGTACTTACCTGCAACGGAGGACCAAACTCCTTGCTCTCGAGTCTTGAGCGGGGAGTTGGGAAAAGGCATCATTCTGCTCCTGCGTGGTTTGAGAGTATTAAGCCTGACACTCGGGACTCGATTTCCCAACACCCCGCAAGGAGAGTCAGAAACACTGGAGCTGGATTTCTCAGCAGAGGAGGGCAGCTTCCTGATCAGTGCGTCAGCTAGAGAGTTGGATTCCTTCGGCACCTGCTGTAGCAAGCTGCGTCGGGCAAGTAGGTCGTCGAACTGCTCCGAACCACAGTGCTTTGCCATAGCACGTGAAGGTATATTTATACCTTGAAGGTGTTTAGGAATGCCATGTTTGACGTAAAGTCGTGCATATGAATGTCATGAGTGAACCCCTAGGGAATAGTTGTTCATTGTAAAATAACTGAGTTCTTGGAAAAATCAATATTCAAGCAAGGGGAAGCCCCTAAAAGCTTAAGCTGGTTTTCCAAGAAATTGTTGTGACGTTTGGTGAATGGATTGAAGTAGCCATGCCTGTATTTGGGTAGCATAGGCTATGCCTAAATAAGGGCTTGATTTCTATGCCTATATAAGGGCAACTTGTATTCTACCTATATAAGGGCATGATCAGGAAAATCCATTCGGAATCTAAAACGCCATACAACACCCACTCCACTTTCTTATGTACGACTTCTACTAAATACTAAGTTCTAAACATGTATAAACGTATCTAAAAAATATCTATACAGCAAGTGTTTAAAACACAGCCAAAAACATAAAAATGCATTGGTACTGGTTGTACACGAAAGAGCATTTGTGCTGTACGCATTTAAGGCAATGTTTCATTCTAAGCATATAGTTGACATTTTGAAAAATGCTATCTGAATAAATCACAAAAATACATTTACGAAATGGCTCGTAAATACAGAAAGGAAAGGTGCTGAAACCATTTCATGTCAGAATGTATATAACTGTTGGTATGTGGACAAGGTCAAATATTGTCTCTGGAAGTTTTTCAAAGAATTCTAGTTCTCGATCAATAGTTCTACTTTAAGCAGATTACTTTGTGCCAAAAACGAAAAATAAAAATCTGGAAAAATAATAATCATAGAAAAAAGAGTTCGAAAGTAAGAACTTGTTTTGAAAAAATGAAGGTCGAATTCAGAGTCTCTCAGAACACTTTGTGCCAAATCAAAAGTCAGTGTTATTGTTTGGAGAAATCATCAAGGGCCATATGTAGGTGGCCAAATACTGGTCGATAAATCCGAAATTCTGTAAATTTTGGCTCTACCGACCGGTAATTAGCCCTGTGCGATGTACGTATTACCGAATGCCATTGGTAATAACGAATCGGTAAATCGTTACCGATTCCTTATTTACCGATCAGTAAACACCGAAACAAACACCGAAACAAACAATAACGAATCGGTAAATAACGAATCGGTAAAAAATCAGAAATGCGATGTAGCAAAATTCGGTAATACCAAAATCGGTATTAACGAATCGTTATTTACCACTGATTCAGAGCAGGTGGTAATCAGGTGCAGTGCATAAAAACAGCCCCAAAATGCAACAGTGTGAACACAATGGCGGCCCTCTACGTCATAGCAAGGCGGCTACATCTGAGAGCAGCAGGAGTGAGGATTTGGAGACGGGAAGAGCGTGTGTACAGACTGCGTGTCACACTGTTCCAATTGACTGAGACAGTAATCCTAGAGAGGTACATGCTACACCCACATAGCATCCTTGACCTGATACGGGACCTGGAACCATATCTTGAGCATCAGCCACCAAGGGCACACGCACTACCCACCCATGTACAGGTGCTCTGTTGCCTGTACCTCCTGGCATCAGGAAGTTACCAGGGTGTGATAGCAACAGTAGGTGGTGTGTCAGAGAGCTGCCTATCCCATTTTTTAAACACCTTCCTGGATGCCATGATGGACAGAATGCATCATTACAGAACCTTCCCCAGCACACAGGCGGAGCTGCAGAAGAACAAACTGGAATTCTACCAAATGGCACAGTTCCCACACGTAATAGGATGTGTCGATGGGACCCACATACCAATCTGCCCACCAGCAGCAACAGAATACATTTACCGCAACCGCAAATCCACTCACTCCATCAACGTGCAGGTGATATGTGATGCAAACTTCATCATTACTGACAATGTTGCCAAATTCCCCGGGAGTACCAACGACTTATACATATTCAGGAACACTGGCATCTACACATGTCTGGCTGCTGGTGAATTCGGAGAAGGATACCTACTAGGTAAATCAATGTCACACACCCTGATGTATACCTTGTATTAACCTATTGGTGACACAAAATAATAGCACTTTCTTTCACATTTAGGTGACACGGATGTGCCCTTCGGTCTTTCCTACTCACCCCATATCTCAACCCATCCACCCCAAGGGAGAGGAGATACAATGTGGCACATAAGGGCACACGCAACCGGGTGGAGCGCACCTTTGGACTACTAAAAACCAGGTTCCATTGCCTCCACAAAAGTGGAGGTCCACGTCAGTACAGCCCCATCAAATGTTGCAAAATAATAGCAACTTGTGCAATGCTACACAACCTTGCCACAAAAAAAGGAACAGCAGTGGAACTAACTGACTCTGAGGACGAGGGCGCGGACAATCCCCAGGCAGAGCCCTGCGCAGCTGGTGTGGCAGAAGAACAGGATGGGAGACACAGACAGGCTGAGATAACATGCAACTATTTCTAAGTAAGTAAGGAGACAGAGCCATTTACTGTAATTGTTAGATGGTGTTTAATTTGCACACCACCCGGATATAAACCAGTGTCCATACAGACATGGGTTACATCACCCATCAAATGAGACACAAATCCCTGTAGGATCTATTTCCTGCGCCCACGCGCTGCATGTCCACGTTCACTGGCCACACTGTCTGTGCTGCCGGTATATTCCTGGGCAGCCCTGTGGCGTTCGCTGCACCTCCTGCCCTCGGTGGGAGAGGGTGTGATGCCCCCACAGCTAGTAGCCTCCTCACTGTCCCCCCCGCTTCCATAGTGGCCACCTTCACATTTTGCAGCAGTTCCAGTGCAGAGGTCATTGACACCATACCCCTGGCCACATCCCTACTACAATGTGCCATCTCCTCCTGCATGGGTATTGACCTTCTGCACATTAGGGAGGTAGCAGTGGCCAGCTGGTTCACTGCCGTGGTATAGGCATGTAGTCTCTGCCTCTCTCTGCACCTACAAAGATGGTCCTGCTCCAACTGTCTGCAGAGCTTGCCCACAGAGGTTGCAATGTCTCTCATGCCCTCAGACATGTTTTCGCCCATTGCACTTATGCCCTTTTCAATTCGGTACATGTGCTTGTTCATGTGAGACACCTCTCTATGCAATGACCGTATCTCTCTCCATTGCAGGCGCTGGACCTTAAGCATGTTGCCTTCCAGTCCAGCGAAGACACTTTTGCTCTGATGGTGTCTCAACCCTCACCATGTTGCCGTCCTCATCAACTGGAGACTGTTGGCCCCCTGTGCCCTCCTCCTTCGACTCCTCCATCTGCTGAAGGGTGGCCACGGCATGCCTCCTGCCTGACTGTGGTGGTGGTGATTGTGGCAGTGGGAATAGAGTTTGGGGACATGGCGGCCTTCTCTGGTGCTGTGGTGATGTTGGGGAAGGAGAAGTTGTTGGTGGTGGTGCGGTGTTTGTGTGCCCTGTAGGCAAACTCTCTTCCTCCTGTTGCCTCCCCTCTGGCCTGGTTGCCTTCGCTCTGCTCCCCTCTGCAGCACTGCTAGATGTCTCGCCTGTAATGACAGAATGTAGATATACTCACTTCTCTGGCTGCATTTGCATTGCATTAAACGTCATGCCTACAGATCACACTGACTGTCCTCTGCTTGCAAATTTCTTTCACATGCTATTGGGTTTGCTAGGCTGACTGTCCTACACATCTGTTCCCTGAGACTACATCTCCCACAATGCATAGCAGGTAATGAGTAAAACGTGGAGTGGGAGCCCCTATGCCTCTATGGGAATTGGGGTTGGGGAGGGGGAAGCACAGCATGCTGGGCATGCATCTTACCTTGTTTCCTGGCAGCTCTGGCAGAGCTGTCTGCGTCTCCCACGCCACTCACACTCTCCGGCTGGAGTGTGGACTCGATCATGAGTTCTAGTGATGTTGGTGCAGGTGCTGGGTTCTTCCCTCCACCACTTTTGCCAGCCTGCCTCTGCCTCTCAGCCATCCTTGCCTTCGCCATCTTCCTAAGGTCGTACCACCTTTTCTTGATGTCCTCTATGGAGTGCTGGGTGACCCCAATGGAATTGATTTTGGTCTGGATCCCAAGCCAGATCTGTCTCTTCTGAGACTCAGAGGAACTGCTTTCCAAAAAGCTTTTCATGGTCCTTGCTCACGTCCTGGATTAGTACCTCCAGCTCATTCTCGCTGAACTACATTTTCCTTTTTCTTTCTGTTCCCTCCTTCTCTCTCTCCTGCTTGCCATTTCCAAGGTTTGTTGATTTTGATTTGTTGATGAGAGGCTTTGTTGCTCCTGGATCCTCAGCTCACCTGCCTGCCAGGTTCAGTGCAGCTGCCTGGGTGTGGCCACTTCCTGTTTGGGAGGTAATTGGGATGCACAGGATTGGCTGATTCATCAAAAACCAAATTTTTGAATTACCGAATCGGTAATTACCGATTCGGTAATGGATTCGGTAATACCGATTCGGTATTGGTGTTTCGGTATTTTTTTTTACCGATTGCTTCTGAATCTGTATTTTTTACTGAATTTTAACGAATCGGTAAATTTTAACTAATTTTTACGTACATCGGAGATACCGATTCCTTAATAGCGAATCGGTAAAATTCAGTATTAAGGAATCGGTATTTCACGATTACCTACATATGGCCCAAAATCCTTTAAGTTTGTAAAAAATGTATGTACCATCGTAGGTGAAAGTTGGATTACCTCGTTAAGAAGATCAACTGCACATAGATGTGAATCATCGCCGTCAGCATTGGTCGCATTAGCAATATTCGTATTAGATGGTACCTGTGCGCCTGTTGTTTCTCCTTCCTCAGCAGTAGCACTTTGCATCTGTGAGATCTTAATGAATGTCATCATCGGAATTGGTAGCCGCTGGGGACAACACAGTGCATGGGCCGTTACTGGTTCAAGCAAAGTATCAACATCCGTTGGCATGACTGATGGGAGTGTCAAACACGTGCCTAGCATGAATTCTTCTCGCATAGCAGGCAGAGTAGAACAGGTAATATGCAATCTTGCCAAATGATAGAAGCCATGTGGTATTCAATTCTCTTAGTCGAGGTAGTTTCAAAATTTGGACGATGTGCTCATGACACTTCATCGCCAGTAGAGTGGTCTCCACGGTGAACTAGGTGTCGCTTGTGGATTGACTTGCCATATCGCAGCAAGTTTGGAAATATTCCTAGGACTGCTTCAAAAGGTGCTAACAGTCCCAAAAATACTGTCTTAAATACATGTACAATACCACTCGTATCAGACATGTTTAAGATATGACCTAACATTTCCGAGAAAGGCAATTTGTAGTTAAGAGGGCATATATCTCAACAGAAGTCCTTGCGACTTGCATCTCATACGTTTCTTTGGCCGAGGTCAGTGGCACCATTTTTTTTCAAAAGAATGGCATTCATTCTGCTTAAAGTATCAATTCGTATAGAAGAGATGTTCAGTTAAGGCCATAACGTCAACTTCTGGTCTGTCTTCGTTTTTGGAAACAATACTTGCATACAGCAAGTGACACTGGCTGACACAGTTACTAGATAGGGTAAACCTGGCAACATGCCACAGCAGCTGTGATCATTCAACATGAGGTAACTTCCATTAGAAAGTTGTCCGAAAATTGGATCAATCACCGCAGCTGGTGAACCTTGCAGGTGGCAGGATAAGTTATTAGAGGAACCATCACAGGCCCGTTTAAATTAATATAATACCCTGACAAAGGAGGGTACTGCCTAGTGCGTTTTCACAGTTTTTCCCGCTAAGAAACACTTCACGACCCCCACTCCAACATCTGTAAGTGTATGGCAATTCCCAGGATGTTTTGATGTATTCTTTACCCAACCTTTCATATGTGCCTGTTAATGGAAAATTGTAACCGGCAGAGTGATTTTTCCGTGTATAATCCATTCTGTAGCTGGCTTTTCAGCGAAAGTAAATAGTAATCTTTCCAGTTTTTCAATGCTCAGCACCGTATAGTCTGCTCCCCTCTATGCCAATTTGATCTGTTTATCAGTGAGATTAAATTCTGAAAACAGTGACGTAGTATTGATTAACGTCCAGCCTAATAGCATTAGAGAACATAATTGCGACTGACCATGTTGCAACATGACCAAGTCCTGTTCCATGATGTCTATGGCAGAGGATACTATGCTGTCCAAAGGATACATCCTGGATGACAGAATTGTTATCCCATTGTCAACTACAGAGAGAGATTTCTCTAAGTTAATACAATTAATTTTCTCGTATTCTTTCTGCAGTCTCTGCTTGCGTAATATTCCATATTTCATTATATGCAACACGTATACCGGCATATATAAAACGTTGATGCCGCGGTGTTCTTGGTCCTAGCAGGAATTCCCTAAGATCAGCGCCATCTTTAAGTAAAGATAAGTGTTGTTTTACATCCTTGAGTGTAGATCTTTGCAACCATTCAAGGCACAGTTTCCCTACACTCTATGTTGTTACTATTCCTAGATGCTGTCTCTGAACATATCAAGGATCTGGCCTATTGAATTTGAACCCCCGTGTTTTATTCAGGAATCTATTCTGACAGGTGATTGTGTCTGTGGGCCGGATTAACCATTTTTTCCAATCTGGATCTGTTCTGTTGTGATGCAAAATAGTATGTATGTTGACCTCCCCCTCTGAAGTGTTATCACTAACTTGTGTAGGTGCAGGTATGGACGGTTTGTTTAGGTCTTATATCTTGGCTAACCCAAGACAAGATGTCTGTTGGACAGTGTCATTCAAAAACATTATTTGCTCAGGGATGATGCAGGCTCTAAATATAGCTTCTATCCCCTGTACTTGACAATCTGTTGTGCACCAGACAGTTTTTGTCTCAATGTTGTCTTTCCAGAAGTCGAATCCTAGTGAAGGCAGCTGAGCATAAAAGACTGTAGAATAAATACTATGTTCCTGGTAGATCCCTCAGGTCAGCTCACCATCCCCTAATGGTTATTCCTAGGTGTTTTAAAGCCCACTGCGGTGGTCGCTCATTTCAGGTGCTAGTGGCTAGATCCTGGTACAAGCTTCCACTCCAGCTCAGGCAGGCCGCAAACATATTGGCTTTCAGGAAACAACTAAAAACGTGGCTGTTTCAGCAAGCGTGATAATGATCTGGCAATCGGGGCCTGATGCCCCCCGCTTTCTCCCTTGACCTCTGTATCTTTCTGTCTTAGGGACGGGACACTCTGCAGAGTAGCTGTGCGCTCTACAAGTCCTTTTTAACATTTTTTTTTTTTGCAAAATAATTTTTATTGCAGAGGTAATTCGGGTCATATCACACATATACCAGTTTGGTCTCAGGGTTGTAATCCACATCCGTATCTCCACCCACTATTTACACTGCTTTACAACCCACATCCCGGAGGCTGGGCGGCGTATAGTCACGTATCATGGTGTTCAACCTTTAGTCACAGATGTCACAGTGATTCAACCCCCTCCGCTTTTGGGTGTTCTGCTCCCACTGCAACCCCTCATTCTGTAGTGGTGTATTAGTTCCCTTCGTAGTAATGATTAATTGAACTGTTTTCTCCCGCCTCCCTCCCCGTGTCCCTGGTGTCTGAGCCAACGTGTCACGTTCGTGAACGCAGTCGAGTTGGAGTAAGTAGGATCATGGAAACAATGCTTAGGTGTGTGTGTCCGGTGTTTGTGCGATGTCCAACCCTGTCTCTCCTGGGGCCTCCCCGTGTAGCATTTCTTCCTCATCGTCTCTCGTGCCTGCACTGTCCCTCAGCTCTTGGACTAGGGTCTCCCACGCTAGCGCCGCTTCCTGAGCCTTCTCATCTGCCGTGCGCCGGGCTAGTTGGTACCTAAGTGTGCTCTCCGCTGCTGCCCATTTCAGAAATTCGTGTAGCCATTTTTGATGTGTTGGTGCTGCCTTAGATTTCCAACCCCTGGTGAGCTCCCTCTTTGCAATCAGTAGGCCCATGTCTATAAATTTGCTCGATATTTTCGTTTTGCATGTGTGTGGAAACCAGTGTAGGAGGGTGACCGCGCTATCGTAATGCAGGGCTCTTTCTGTGACCTCATTCAGGGTGTCCCCAACTCCCATCCAATACTCCTGTAACTGCGGACAGTCCCTGAGCATATGTAGCAAGTCAGCACCTACTAGCGCGCATCTGGGGCATGCTGCGTCCGTCGCACCAAAGTATTGTATTATTTTACTTGGAGTGAGGTAGGCCCTATGCAGGATGTAAAGATGTATTAGTTGGAAACGGGCATTTCTAGTGCTTTTCCTGGCTCGCTGAATTAGTCGGGACCACGTCGCGTCCGGGATCTCTTTTTGCAGGTCAGTCTCCCAGTGTGTTTTGAGGCGCGTTAACGGTGGAATGTTTTACGTGCTCATTCGGGAGTAAAGACAGGTAACCGCCTTGAACGTGCCTGCCGTCATCATCGTGTATTGACACGCCAATGACAATTTAGGTTCAGTCAGTCCTTCCCCCCAATGTTTCTGAATTGCCCTCACCACAGCTGCATGCAATAAATAGTCTCCCCGTGGGAGGTCATATCGGTCTTGTAGAGTCTGGAAGTCCATCAACACCCCGTCGGTGTATAAGTCTCCGATCATTTGAAGACCCGCTTCCTCCCACAATTGGAGGTTCGACCAATCCCCTCCGTGCGGAAGCGCCGTCATCATCCCTAAAGGAATCTCAGGTGCGTATGGATGGCCTGGACCCGCACGCCGTTGCATGCGGTTCCAGCATAGCCGCAGTGTCCTTTCCTCTTGGGTCAACCCTCTCAGGAACAATTTCTGTTGTAGGGCTACGTATGCCAGCACGTGGCGGGGGGTGCCCGCGTCCCTCTCGTGGTCAGGTCCCCGATATACCCTTGCCACCTCCTGTGTGAAGAATTGAAGTTGCGCCGCCAGATAATAGAGCTCGAAGTCTGGGACTGCAAGCCCCCCCTGGTCTTTAGGGCGCATGAGAGTCGCCAATGCTATTCGCCGCCTGCCTTCCCCCCATAGGAATGACACCACGTTAGATTTTAAGCGCCTGAAGACTTCTCCCGGTATCCATATCGGAAGGGTCCTAAAAAGGTACAACAAACGTGGAAGTGCGATCATTTTGAGGAGGGACACTTGCCCCGCCATGGATAGGGGAAGGGTAGCCCAGAAGGACATGTTGCCCTTCAACGCTCGAATACAGCGACCAACGTTCCCATCCAACAAGTTGGTGGGGTCGTGATAGATGTAAACCCCAAGATAGTGCAGGCAATTTGGTTCCCAGCGCATGGTAACGTTTGCCGTCGGCCGCTTCTCCTCCTTTCGGAGTGGGAAAAGGCAAGTCTTTGCCCAATTCACTTTCAAGCCCGATAGTGCCCCGAATCTCATTAGCAGACCCTCCGCGCCCCTAACCGCTTCTTCGGTGTTATCCAGGAATAGCAAGAGATCGTCCGCATATAACGATATATGATGGTGTACCCCTTTTGTTTCGAGGCCACGGTATGCATCCCCTCTCCTAGCCATCATTGCAAACGGCTCCATGGCCAGAGCGAATAGCAGAGGCAATAGTGCACAGCCCTGTCTCGTTCCCCTGTTCACCTCGTAGCGGTCCGATATTAATGCTCCCACTCTCACCCTTGCTCCTGCCCGCGCATACAGCACTTTGGTCCATTTTATATAGTCATCCCCGAGGCCAAAACCCCGCATCACCGCGTACAGGTAGCCCCATCCCAGACTATCGAACGCTTTTTCAATGTCAACTGACAACACTACTGGGCCTCTCGCTGCCTGTGGCGGGTCTGCTAGCAGCCTTAGCAGCCGTCGAATATTGTGGGACGTGTTCCTGGTGGGAATGAAGCCCGATTGGTCCTTGTGGATTAAAACCTTCATATGTGCTATCAGTCTCCCTGCTAGAATCGTACTCAGGATTTTGTAACCTGTCGTCAACATCGATAACGGTCGGTATGATGCTGGATCTGTGCCATCCCTACGCGGTTTTAGCAACGGAATCATGATCGCCTCGCGCATCGATTGGGGCAACTCTCCCTTCTCTTTGGCTTCGTTATACACCGTTCTAAGTTTTGGGGCTAGTATCTCCATATACTTCATATAGAACTCAATCGGTAGCCCATCCATCCCCGGTGTTTTGTTTCGCGCCATTTTCTTAATGGCTCCTCTAATTTCCGCAAGGTCGATCGGGCCTCCGATTGCTTTGGCGTGTTCCGGGTCAAGTCGGGGTAGTCGTGTCTCTACCAATAGGGCTTCCGTCGCCTCGGGTTGGGCCTCCATTCCCCTACTATATAAAGTGCCATAGTAGTTTGTGAAGCATTGCACTATACCTGGTTGGGTGTTGTACACTTCCCCGCTCATATCTGTTAGGGACAGTATCGGGGAGGAACCTTTATGGGGGTGGGCCAGCTAGGCCAGGAGTGTCCCCGTCTTGTCCCCCTCAGCGAGAGTCTTAGTTAAATAAGATTTATAATCGAAGCTGCGTAGGCTTTCCATTGCGACCGCAACTGCCTCTCTCGCTGCACCAACCCTGCCCTGCAACTCGGGATGGCCAGGCCGTGATTTCTCTGCTTCCCGCAACATCCGTTCCGCCTTGTCTAAGTCCTCCACCAGTGTTCGACGTGCACCTGCAAACTTCCCAATACAGTGTCCCCTCACCACCACCTTGAATGCGTCCCATTCGGCGGCTCTGGAGGAGGCGGTCTCCTCGTTTTCTACAAAGTATTGGGTGATCCTAAGTTCTAGGTCCGCCCTGAATGGTGGGTCATCCAGCGTGTCCGGTCGGAGCCGCCACGTCGGAATTGGTGTATTGCCGTTCATCCAGGCTAGGGTGAGTAGCAGGGGATTATGGTCTGATATCGTGCGTGTTAGATACTCCGTACGGGTTACCAAGGGTAATACTTGTTGGGAGCATAGGAACGCATCTATACGGACATGGAGGTCATGCATGCAGGAATAAAAGGAATAGTCCCGTTCACTAGGGTGTTGTGCGCGCCATACATCAGTGAGGTCCCACTGCCCCTGCCATTGCAGTCTGTGTTTCGCCAGTCTGTGCACTGGGGAAGCGTGCAGCGGTGGGTGCGATCTATCCAATGTGGTGTCCTCAATAGAGTTGAAGTCTCCCCCCATCAACACCGGGCCCGCAAAGTATGTTGCTAAGTGCTTGGATAGTTTAGTGAAGTAGGGTGCCTGCTCAGTGTTCGGTGCATAAACGCTGCAGAGCGCTATATGACGACCCCTCAGTAATCCCTCGACAGCTACAAATCGGCCCTCCAGATCCACTGTATGCCTAGTGACCTTAAAGGGGACCCCTGCCCGAATCCAAAGTAGCACCCCCCTAGCAAATGCAGAATATGTGGTGTAGAACAGGTGACCCCTCCACCTCCTTTGTAATGCGGCCCCTTCCTTTTTGGTCAGATGGGTTTCCTGCAGGAAGGCAATGTGGACCCCCCTGCGGACTAGGTAAGAATGAACCTTGTGCCTTTTAGTCATTGAGTTCAAACCCCGCACGTTCCAGGACACACATTTTAACGAGCCCACACTATCCATCATCTCGACTTTGTTTGCTTAGGACTTTGTCCCACAGTTGCCAGACACCAGTAACGCCCTCCCCGTCCCCCATCCCCAACTGCTCTATATCATTTCCCCTACGCCCTCCAACCCCACTCCGCCCCGTCCCTCTCCCCTTACCCCCCACCCTGTCCTGAGTTACCCCAACATCTCTAGACATCCACCCCCCCTAGAACAGGACCCAACTACAAAGAGTCGCCCCCGTCCAAACAATAGAGCAAAGTGCTCTCAAAACTGTCTACACCGCAGTCTGTACTGTGGTGGCCTTATGGGCCTCTGGGCACGTGAACTAGCTACTTCAGCAAGATCCGCCTCCCTTGTCCCTTTCCGCCCCACAATAGTCATCCAAACTCACGATTGACCAGTCTCACGTCAGCCTGCTCCAGTGTTCGGGCTCGCCAGTCCTTCCAGGCTGTCGCCGCCAGCCCCCCCCAGGCATGAGCTTTAGCTGCCAAATACTTCCTCTGCCGTTTGAGGCGTCACAGTCGGGCCCATCGTGCTGTCCACCTCCGATAATTCAGTTTCCGACCCTGTTTGTTTGTCCTCTGAGAGCAATTCCCCTCTCCGCTGCGGGGTCACCACACCAGAGACTTCTTTCACCGCTAGCAATGCTGCCTTCCGTTCCACTGCCGTCTGTGATTCCGTCGGCCGTTTCTTGTGCTGGCCACGTTTCCGAAGCCGCTTGGATCGTCGTACTGATCTCTGTTGGAAATCCTCCGCAGTTCTGTGGTGGGCCCCATCCGTTCCAGCCTTATAAGAATCCCACCAAGCCCAGGCATCAGCCGACGATGTGAAGAACAGTGCTTTCCCATCCAACGAAATTCGAAGCCTCGCCGGGAACAACAGCGAGTACTGCAGGCCCTCTGTTCGCAGTTCTTTTTTAATGGAGAGGAAAGAGGCTCGTTGCTTTTGAGTTTCGAAGGTATAGTCCGGGAACAGCGTCACCTTGCTATTTTCAACCTGGAAGGGTCCCGCCTCCCTCGCTCGTTGTAGGAGCCAGTCTCTGTCCCTGTAGTGGAGTACTTTAATCACCACCGGTCGCGGGGGGAGTCCCGGCTTCGGGGGTCGAGCAGGCACACGATGAGCTCGCTCCAACGTGAAGAACGGGGATAGACCCTCTGGTGCCACGACTGTCCGCAGCCAGTTGTCTACATAGCCCAGTATGTTCATCCCTTCAATTTTCTCCGGAAGGCCCACCAGACGTATGTTGTTTCGCCGGCTCCGGTTCTCCGCATCCTCCGCCCTCCTCTCTAGCGTCTGGATGCGCTCCAGGGCGTCCGTCAGTTTACTTTCTAAAGCTTTTTGTCCCGGCACAACATCTTTCAGCGTTACTTCTGTTTCTGTGACCCTGTCGGCAAGCTTTCCATGATCTGCCCGCAAGAGCCCCAGGCCCGTCGACACTTGAGCAATGTCGTCTTGCAGAGCGGTCCTCGTGGCCGCTATGGCTTCCAGGAATTTGTCTTGCATCGTCAGCAAGTCCGACTGGGGTTGTTGCAAGGTGTCCGGGGCCTCCGCAGCCGTTCCTGCCTCTCCTTTCGGTCCTTTCGGTTACCCCATGCCTCCTCCCGGCAACCGCTGGGCCAGTCAGGGTCGGTCGTGGTCGATAGGAGTTTCAGAAGGATGTCCGGTCGCTGCTCCCAGGCCGAGCCGGTACTCGCAAGGCGGTGGTAGTCCGCGGGCCGAGCGGACAGGAGTCGCCCGTCTGCAGCAGCAGCTGTGTTCCAGGGGTTTCGTCGCCGCACTCAAGCGCCCCCCCTCCACTACCTCGGGGGTGGGGTGGGAGCCCCTGGCCGGCCTCCACTGAAGTGTGGCCCCAAAGCGGTCCGCTTATTTCCGTCGGTCAGGACAGGTTCCCGCTCTGCACCCCGGCGCTGACCCTCCACGTTCCTCCTCTCACCATGGGTCGCCGAGAGACCGGTCTGTGTGTCGGGCGTCCGTGCTCGCGTTCCCGCTCTCCTACCGATGCTGGTCCACTAGTGGAGGGCTGGGTCGTCGACTCGATGGTGGGGCAGCCAGTCTCAGCCGCTAGTCACTAACTAGGCCGCACATCCGCCCAGCCAAAGATCGCCGGCCTGTCGTTGCCTTCCTCCGCTCGGGTGGACTCTGAGCCTTCTGCCTGGGCCTGAGCTGCTCACAGCGTTAAGGCTTGTATGCACTGTCTCATCTCGCCGATGGCGCACCCCCACGCCGGTCAGCGCTGCGCCGCGTGCGTCTCTGGGTGGTCGCAGGGTGCTGATCACTCCCGCAGAGGCCCCCAGGAGCTGGACAATGGGGTGAGGCTGTAGCACTGGCGGGCCGAGTCGTCGGATCAGGGGCGCACCCCTCAGTTCTGCTGCGCCTTATGAGAGGGAGTCGGGCCCCCCCCAGGTCTCATGGGGAGAGGCGGGCTGGTCTCCCGGCTGGACTCGCGTTCAGCTCTCCTCTGCCGAGCTCACTCTCTCAGGGCCCCCCACCTTCCACCGCCGTTATGTTCACCGCACCTCTGGCGGTCCGCGGCAGTGCTCCGCCTGTGTCTTGGGCTCGGCCACACTCCTGGAAACCCCCTGGGGGTCCGCCCGTCTGCCTCCTGCGCGCGCCGTAGGATGCTCCGACGTCTGAGGGGAGCAGGCCCAGAAGCCGGGATGTCGATTTTCAGGCTCCCCTGGGTCCTGGTCCGCACCCCGCTTCACAGCGCCACTGTCGCCTTACCGCAGACCGCGGTCACCAGGTCGCCTCATGAGGTCAGCCCTCTCCTTCCGATGGTGTCGGAGTCCGACCGCCGAGCTCTGGGCCCCTTCGCCGACAGGTTTAAGGCTCGCCGCGTCCTCACTCCGCCATGTTGTTTTCGGCCGTCTCCGGGTTCGGCGGTTCCCCAGCGCCGAATGCGGGCGGTCTACAGGCCCGTCACAAACCCTGGGCAGGCACCGATGAGTAGCGCAGAATCAACCCGACTTCCACGGGGATTCCGCGCCGAATTACGGATATTTGGCGGATTAATGGGGCAAAGGACGGGAGCCTCGCTAGGCTGCGTCCGCTTGCATCGGCTGCTAGCCACGCCCCCCAACAAGTCCTTTTTAACATAACATAACATAACAAATTTGCTTGGTATTTGTCAACATACTTTTCATTCCTGTCTTATTAACATTTTTTAAATAAAATGATTCCGGATTAGATACATTAAAACCTGAAAAGTATGGAAATGTTCCCAAAAATGTTTTTGAGCTACCCTTTGGTGGCATAGGACAATGTTCCCATTGGTTATACATCAGTACATTTCTAGGGTATGCAGATTTGTGCAAGAAATGATGATTATAGCAATACATTTGTTCATAATCTGAAGAATCTTCTAAATATTCATGATTTATAAATACTGCAGACATTTCCAAGTCTAACATCATATTATTAACAGTCTCGAAGTTCCAATCATCAGAAAAGGTACTAGATGAAACAAAGTCATTCAAAGAAATCTTTTTCTGGTTTGGAATCTTCAACAGCTCTGCATGACCAAAAATGTCATAATCAGTTCTGTCCCAAGTTATACCTCCAGGTATAGGAGCGGTTGTGATGTTCACTGATGACAAGTCTCGTTGTTCAAGATGAGATGATTTGTGATGCTTGAGAGTAAGTTGATGTTCTTACTTGCTGTGTCCCTTAGTACATATCTTCCATTTATTAGCATTCCCAAAGTAATTAACAGAATCAACCAAAGTAGAAGAAAAAGCACACCCAACACAATCCAAAGTTCAATCCATGGTGAAACCAGATACGTCTCTTCCAGTTGATGAAAAAGTTCTGTTGCTTGTTCTTTCAAGGTTCTTTTTACTGGCGTCGTTTCAGGTTCGCTGGGATCCTCGAAAAAGTATCAAAGTTAATGAAATAGCCAGAGGCCGTTCTGTCAATTGTTGGGACGGTATCAGGATTCGTTGAAATCGCTGGAACCACTTGATCATGTGTTACATTTGTGTAGTCGGATGCTACGTCATTGTAGACAGGTGTTTCTTGACGACCTGTTATTTGGGTCTCAACAGGTACAAGTTCCATAGCTTTGTTGCTTAGATGAGTCTCTCAGTTTGGCCTACTGCTTATGATCGGCCACACGATGGGGTTTGACCAGGTCGATGGACACAAACCTGTTCTCCTTTTTACCAGCAAGGGGCGGCATTAATACTGTTCTTGATCCGTGGATTGCTAGGACAGGTACCGGTTGTCTGTAAGAAGGCCCAAATTCCTTCTTGTCTGCGATCTTCTCTCTGACCAGATCCCCTATCTTAGGAATCCAGACAGGCCTTGCTGGGACAGTTGGTTTTTCTTCAGTGGTGGTTGGCTTCAGGAACATGTTACTTTGTTTCATTCTTATCTCATTTAAGTCCTGTAAAACACCCAAACGATCTTTGATATCAAAGGGTTTTTGGTCTACCACTGAAGTCTGACAATCAAGGTCTGATATTATCATTCTGGTCCCAAAAAGTACTTCATATCCCCCCTAGAGAACTTCTTGGCAGATTGTTAAGACTACGTTGGACACTTATTAGATGTTTGACCCACCCGTCACCTGCACCTAATACCCTAGCTGTTATAGATTGCTTTATGTCCCGGTTTTTTCTCTCCACCACCAAATTTCCCTCAGGATGGAATGGACTAGAGTACCACAAACGCAATGCCAAATTCGGCCATGGCCTCTTTGTAAGCTCGAGAGCTAAACGCAGGACCCTGGTCAGAATGTAGCGCGCCGACTGCGTATGTGCAGATAAAGACTCACAAATCTTTTATATCAGTTTGAGCGCCAGCCGAGCGCTGAGGCCACATCTAAATGAATCTTGTCTTAATAGTTGTGGGACCGCATTTGTCCACAAGGACGTCTGCGTGTCTAACAATTGTATCCGTACTAGGCTGGCTATGCTATAGTCAGGTATTTGGCGCGTTCTGTGCTGCGATCTCTATTGCAGTCTATACAGTCAATGACAAACATGTGAATGTGAACATTCATTCCTAGCCACCACTATGTCTCTTTAACAGTTAATATCGCATTAGAGATCCCTTGATGTATCAGACCCTCTCCCAAATGTGCTTCGTATATCAAAGCTACTCTAGGTTTCCTGTTTGGAATCACTCTACTCCATAATCCAGGGATTTGAGCAAAAGGAACGGAGTTTGCATCAATTACATATGAGTATCCGAGTGGAAACTTATTGGGTAAAGCTGCACCGCTGCCTTTGCTTGTAGCATTGACAGCTAGCATTATTTCACCGTCTATTTTCGTTTTTGAATGAGTGATTGCAGCTATGGAAGCCGTTTGCACAGCTGCCTCTGCGGCTTCATCAGCCAATTAATTCCCTGCAACGTGAACGCCATCACGTTGATGACTCAGTGCATGTATCACATGAGTGTTTTGTAGTCCTCGTCGTAACTGAACTCCTTGTTTCCAAAGCAACTTATGCTTGATTGTGCCACCTTATGCATCTTTGTAACCATTTTGAATCCAGTTCTGCATGTATTCATTGCAAGATTGAACACAATAATACAAGTCGCACACTGTGAGTGTGGGGAATTCGCAATCTGTATTTTCAAGCTCCATCTTGAATGCTTGTAGTTCAGCACACTGAGCTGACAATCTCCTAGAGATTGAGTTTTAGTGACCATTGATCGGAATTTGCCATTGCGCCGATGATCTTTAACAAACGTGTGAGCCGCACTAGAGGCTTGTTTACCCCCGTAGTGGGTTGAACTGATCTGTCAGTATAAATTATACATTCATACTGCTCTAGAGGCAAAATTTCAGTAGGTAGAGGACATTCTTGTTCGTATTGTAGAAATGCTTGTGTTTTCAAATAAGGATCAAAAACGTATTCAACGTCTGTTGCAGCAAGAGAATTAACCAATTGTATCCATCTCGGATGTAGAGCTATTTTTACTGCCTCTATGCGGGTACAGGTGTAACGACCATAAAGCGCTATCCCTGTGCGAGGGCTCTCTCTTTTGCTACAGAATTTTTTCTGTTAAAGTAAACTTCATTTCTGCTTCTGTATACAAGTGTGATTTGTAAGCTATTGGTACTTTTTCACATTCATTAAAGGTTAAGTACGTGAATCCGCATTGTCCTGGATTGATTCGGATCACTAGGTTGCGTACTATTATGAGTGTTTGCAAATGATTTGTTACTAAAATGTCTGTATTGAACGCAAAATGTCTGTGTGTTTTGGTGTCCAATTAACTGTTTTAAAATCAGGTTTGATTAATTCGGAGAGGTTTAACCCTTTCTGCGTAGTTTAGAATGTTCAGGAAACCTAGAATCGACTGTAAGTTTTTTCGCGTTTTTGGAGGTTGGAGCAGCGCACACTTTTCTAAAAAGTTTGCTACCAGGCTTTTGCCTTCCCTTGATAGTTCGTATCCCAGAAAAAGGACATTGAGGTGGGCTATTCTCGATTTCTTAAAATTGAATTTATACCCTTCAGAGGTGAAGCCAAGTATGATGGTGTTCATCCTGTTCAAGTGCCTGTCCAAGTCATCGTCTGTTAGATAGATGTCATCTACATATGTCAATGCTTAGTCATCGTATGTCTGTAGTAACTCTAGCTGAAAATTACCCTGGACTATTCTTGAATCCCTGAGGGAAATGACAGAATTGAATCTGTGTTCCCATAATTGAGAAGTGATCAAATACCTACTTTCTGGTGCAATGTTTGACAGAAGAAACCGTTAGAAATATCTAAAGTGTTTTTGTATTTCTTACACACAATGTTATTCATTAATGCTGCACTATGTGCATTTTGTACTGCAAAAGTTTTGCAACAAGAGTTTAGATGTCTGTAATCCAATACTAGACAATGCGTTTTGTCTGCTTTGGAGACAGGAAACAAAGGATTGTTCATTGATGAGGTGCATGTTTCAATCACCCCTTGGTATTCAAGTTGATCTAATATCTCCCTGACCTGTTTTTTAGTTTCTTGATTAACTGGATACTGCCTTTGTGCAGTTGGTTGATTTTTAATTGGATTTTATGGTGAGGAGAATCCTCATCACATCCTACATGATTTTTATATAATGCAGGAGCCTGGGCTACTGCCCATTTCCTGGCATAAATATATTTTGAATGAATAGGAATATGGTTGGAGAATGCTGGCATAATGATTTCTTTGTCATGTGGGCACTCCCTGACAAATTCTGGTTGCAGGTCTTTTTCAGCTAGAAGCATGTCATAACCCTTAGAAAGTCGCTCCCAAAAGAGTGCTCTCAATTTTCTTGGTATGTCCCCCTCCATCGGGAGCATTATTTCATATAACTTATGTGGACAATTAACCCTGGTATCTACTGTTTCAACTTGAATGGATTTATTCAAGTCCACTGTCTCCAGATGATACTTCAAGTTCCTGTGAGCTATGGTGACTTCTGCTGCGCTGTCCAACATTGTCTGAGCCCATTCCCCGTTCTAGAGTTGTGTCCTCAAGATCCTCCACATGTCTGATTTGTAGACCTGCTACCTTATTTTTGGTGAATAGTGGTTTCTTGTTTTTCTGAACGTGTTGATCCTCTTTGGACTTCACTCGTTCTTCCTTGTGTTCTGACTGTCCCCTTCTTTCGGATTTCTGTGATGAAGTCTGATAGGTACGAGAGGAATGTGTATCAGTATCTTGATATCTATCAGGTTTCCTCAAATTATGCCTATTCCTCAGGTCGTACCTCCTTTCAGAGGGCTCCTTTTGAGGAGACCTAACACTGGAATGAGAACGCTTCTCTCTAGAGGCTTGTTTAGTGTTCTCCCACTTCTTTTTTAGAAGGATTAAGAGTGTTTTTAGTTAAGACCTCCAACTATGTAATTCTATTAAATTTTGCATATTACTAAGCAATCGTTCATCCGACATTGATTCAATGTCTCGGTCAGGTCTGTAGTTGGTTAAAGCCAGCCATGTTGCTCCCGATCTACCTAGTGGACCGAGCCTGGTAATGTGATTTATATGTTTTAGGGCGCCTTTAAACCAGAGCTCATGCTCTTGGTATGTTAGTGGAATATCAATATCCTCTAAAGGAATGTATTCCGTTGGTGGTGTATCTTCTTTGTAGAAGTGAAACACATTTGTTACTGGATTTGCTTCAGGGAAGATTACCCATGAGTAGAAAAACTTCTGTCTGGTGATATTCAGGTGCCTCTATCACAAAACTACCCTACCACCTCTTGATGTTAGGACATTTTTTATGAGTCTTATAGTGATGGCTCTCCTTAAATTAGGAGAAATGATTATAGCATCATCGTCGGTTTCTCGGAAACCTGAAAAGTTAAGAGCCACATCGGCTGGATCAGCCGCAGCTCTACCGTTCTCGGTGTTGTTGCCGTTATTCAACATTTTGTTGATTGAAAGTTGCAGAGCAAGTTTCAAGGAAACAAAGATAAGGTGCACAACATTTTGGAACACTGTATCTTTCAACGTTGAACAAATCAAAAATTAATACTTAGGATTTTTCTTCCTCCTCGCTATGGCGGATATTATCCCTTTACCCACTCCAGACGTCTATTGGAGATTTTACGGAAAAAGGGGTCTCTGAGAAAAGCATGACTGAGTTACTTTAGTATCTAGCGTTAAATTAGTGCTTTACCAAACGTTGGGTGCCATGTAGTGTAGTTACTATATTCCCAATAGGCTCTGCGCATTGGAATAATATATCCTATAGATATGACGTAGGACTTAGGTCAGTAGGTCTCTATCGAATATACTGAACTTAATAGTGAGTGCCAGCTAGCTCAGAGGTCACTAGAAACTTTCTCAAATCCTCAAGAAAAGATTAGTTACTGACAACCACATAAACATAAACAAAGCAAGAGTGTTCCAAGGTAGTAACGAACCACCGGTTTGGAGCAAATCAACGACTTCACTTAAGGCGTTAAGGAAAGCCCTCACTCACCACCTAGTGATGACATGCTTCATCATCGGGCCCCACAAAAGAGACCTAGCGTCTCTTTCATGTGCTTCAACGCCAGATCTACTGCGGAGCGGGTTAGTGGGTTAAGGCAGTGTTGTGCAACAGAAAATTAAGTGGGTGGTGAGAGGTTAAAAAGAAGTCAGTAGTCTATCAAAATTAACTTTATTATTATGATCACTAAGGACTTAAAGATAAAAATGATGTGTCGGAAATTCGTCCACATTTAATTAAGTGGTAGTTTCCTAAGTCAGTCGACATGTTTCAGCCATGAAACGGTATGAATTTACCTGGCATTCATCAGGACTCAGTGTGAAATAAACCCTGGCGGTATGGGCTCGCTAAGGCCCACCCTTACCTAGGGACGTGAAGGTAAAAATGTGTGAAAAAGTGCAAAAAAATTACGAACAAAAGGTTGTCTTCCTAATTACTCCTGGTTTAGGAGCCTTCCGACTTTTACGGTTTCTGCACCTGTGGGAAAAAGAATTACGCAGACAAACATAAAGGACAGAACAAACAATGAGTTACGATGCTGGTCACTTAATGTCAGTCGATCGTACTCCAGTTGGTGGTTTCAAAGGCATCGTGTGGCAGAGTAGCAGTATAGTTAACACTGACATTAAGTGACCAGCATCGTAACTCATTGTTTGTTCTGTCCTTTATGTTTGTCTGCGTAATTCTTTTTCCCACAGGTGCAGAAACCGTAAAAGTCGGAAGCCTCCTAAACCAGGAGTAATTAGGAAGACAACCTTTTGTTCCTAATTTTTTTGCACTTTTTCACTAAATTTCACCTTCACGTCCCTAGGTAAGGGTGGGCCTTAGCGAGCCCATACCGCCAGGGTTTATTTCACACTGAGTCCTGATGAATGCCAGGTAAATTCATACCGTTTCATGGCTGAAACATGTCGACTGACTTAGGAAACTACCACTTAATTAAATGTGGACGAATTTCATACACATAATTTTTATCTTTAGGTCCTTAGTGATCATAATAATAAAGTTAATTTTGATACACTACTGACTTCTCTTTAACCTCTCACCACCCACTTAATTTTCTTTTGCACAACACTGCCTTAACCCACTAACCCGCTCCCCCGTAGATCTGGCGTTGAAGCACACGAAAGAGACGCTAGGTCTCTTTTGTGGGGCCCGATGATGAAGCATGTCATCACTAGGTGGTGAGTGAGGGCTTTCCTTAACGCCTTAAGTGAAGTCGTTGATTTGCTCCAAACCGGTGGTTCGTTACTACCTTGGAACACTCTTGCTTTGTTTATTTGATTCATACTGGGGTATAAGAGTGTCCCACTACTCTCCCTGCCTCTCTTCTTGTTGTGACAACCACATAAACATGACATGTTTGTTTCCCTAGGACTGGAATAACTATATTCAGAGTCGTGGAAACAATAGATAAGTATTTCACTCAGTCAATCGTGCATGCTTTGTTTCTGCAGAGTTGCAGAGAGATAGTGAGACCGGCGTTTTGAACGAAAGGTTTATTGAACACTCTTCTTTCTCATGCAAGTGAGGTGAACTGCAACAATCATTAGACAGAATGCAAAGTATAATGCATACAGCAAGAATAGTATTATAAAATAATACTGTAATAGCATTGTATGGTTTCTAAGCAATATAAAAATACATACATAAATAACACAGTCTAAAATACTCAACTGGCGCTTCTAAAATATGCCTACCCCAATGTACCTAACCTAAGTCTAGTACGAGGGAAGAAGTGAGTATGGTCTTTTGCGTAGGTTTAGTTTTGTCAAGAATCTACCAAAGGTTTCTCTAAGTTCAAATCAGCTCCATACCTTAGAATGAAGGAGGTCTGGTATCTCTGTCTCGGGACTCAATTTCCCAACCCCCCCACAAGGGGAGTCAGAAACACTGGCGCTGGATTTCTCAGCAGAGGGGGACAGCTTCCTGATCAGTACGTCAGCTGAAGAGTCGGCTTCCTTCGGCACTTGCTGTAGCGAGCTGCATCGGGCAAGTAGGTCGTCGAACTGCTCCGAACCACTGTGCTGTGCCATAGCAAGTGAAGGTATATTTATACCTTGAAGGTGTTTAGGAATGCCGTGTTTAGCGTAAAGTCGGGCATATGAATGTCATGAATGAACCCCTAGAGAATTGTTGTTCATTGTAAAGTAACAGTTCTTGGAGAAATCAATCTTCAAGCAAGGGGAAATCCCTAACGGCTTAAGCTGGTTTTCCAAGAAATCGTTGTGCCGTTTGGTGAACAGATGGAAGTAGCCGTGCCTGTATTTGGGTAGCATGGGCTAGGCCTAAATAAGGGCTTGATTTCTATGCCTATACAAAGGCAACATGAATTGTACCTATATAAGGGCATGAATCGGGAAAATCCATTCGGAATCTAAAACGCAATACAGCAGGAGAGGAGGGGCATGGCAGAAGCAGCAAGCTGACCAGGGAGGTCAGGCAGGATGGGTACTAGAAGCACAACACACCATGAAGGGCAACAGTGAGACAATAATTTGCATACACAGAGACAATGGAGGGAAGGTGGGAGGGGATCAGGGGCAGCTAGCTGACCATACAGTGAAGGTGGGAGGGGCCATGGTAGCACATAAGACCATGCATGGCAAGCGGGAGGAGGCAGGGGCATGTTCAAAGGACCATTGACAATAGAAGGGAGGACTAGCAGCTGGGCACAAACAAGAATGGAATGGAAGAGGCTTTTATATAGCGCATGGCTACCCGGAGGCATCCCAGTGCTGCTGCGGTCGCTAGGGGGAGGGATGGGTTTATGGGAATAGCCAGGTTTTCAGATGTTTGTGAAATGTCAGATGGTTAGCTTCCTTGTAGATAAGGAGTGGACTAGAGAGTTCAGGGGACGGGCCTCACATCAGACCACACAGGGCAGGCAGGAGGAGCAGTTGCAGCACAACAGACCAGGGAGGGCAGAAGGGTGTGGCAGTATAACGAACCATGGAGGACAGGAGGATGGGGATAGGGCATGGAAAGTAGACAGGCAGGGTGGAGGTGGCAGGGACAGGTTATAGGCATCTGACAATGCTAGGCAGGTGGGAGGGGAGTGGCAGCTCAACAGAACACTCAGAATAGATAGGAGGGGCAGGTCCATGGAACATGGTTGGAAAAAAGATTGGAGCAGGGGCATGTACACAGACATCAGAGGGCAGGAGGAAAGATAGTAGAGGCTGTAAGCTAAGCACAGAGGCTAAGCAGGAGGGCAATAATGGGGCATTGAATTGAGCAATGGAGGGCAAGGTGAGTGGACTGGGACATCAAGCTAAATGGAGGGCAGTGTGAGCACATCACACCATGCATGGCAGGGGGAGGAGGCTAGTGTATGGATTCAGACAACAGTGGATATGGAGGAAGTAAATGAGGCAGCAAGCTAACTGTTCATAGACGTCAGGAAGGTCAGTGGCAGGACAACTGCCATACAGGTCTGTAATGAGGGAGCAAGGGTATGGACTTGGACAATGGATGGAAAGGAGGAGGGGAGGCAGGAGCAGCAAGCTTGGGTGGGAGCAGCACAATGCCATGCCAGTCTCTGCTTCCAACTTCCCCACCATCCATTGTGATAGACATCACACGTAATGTTAAAAAAAACTAGAAGTTAGCTGAAAAAGAAAACTACAGGAACATTACAGTTAGACAGTCTCCGCTTCACTTGTACCAAACTAGTGAAATTCAGCAGTTATAATTACCTTAGCAAACTATAACTTACGCACGGCAATGCACTGCTTAAGACCTCAGACATTACATCATTCATGACATGGTCAGTGACATCACTCATGACATCTCAAATTAAGTGTGGGTGGAATAGAACTATAATCGCTACAAATTAACACCCCTTTTTTTTCTTTTGTGTAAGAACCACTATAATACACAACATTCCCAGATCAATATGGAAATAGCCTTTCAGTTTAAAGTAATGTGTAGTTCATGTTTATGTTGATGTTTGCAATCGTAATTATGTTTATTATGAACAAGTCACTTTTAAGAACATACAGGTACGGTGGTCACGGTCACATATGCTGAAAAGACATTGTGTCAATATTAACACTTGTTTTCTTTTCTTTGTTGTATGAATTCTTGAATTTTCACATAGTGACCAGGCCAATATGGACAACAGCTTTTTGGTTTAATGTAATATGTAGTGCTTTGTTAATGTTGGCAACTAGAGGCATTTGTACATTTAAATAAGGAAGGTACAATGACACCTTGTATCGTGATCAAGATTCCGATGGATCGTGTCCTTTGCAGAATAAATACTTCCATACTACTACCTAAGTGCTGATTCCTTCCTTGTAACAGTGAGAGGAGATTATATATACAAATAAAGAAAATCAAGCAGTTCAAAGAGACAGCAACATACAAATGGAGGCAGAGTCAATTAGGGGCTTTGACTTATGCTAAGACAAAGGGAAAATACGAAATTGTTTACATTGCGCGAAAATTATGCATTCATGCTCCACTTTATATCGCTAAAATGAGTTTGCTGACCTCTAAAAATTATTTGGGACAAACTCACAATTGATTTCTTGAGTGAATATTTATGTATTAATGTATGTATTTTATAGAAATGTATGAGAATTGAGTGTTTTAATAACTATTTGTATTGACACTGCTTTTACTCATGAATAACATTTTACACACACATTTTTTAGACTTTTATCATGAAGTTATAAATGTGGTATTATATAGAGGATCAGTAGATTTACAAACCTTATTTATTTATTTATTTATTCACCTATTTATATAAATATTATAAGTTTGTATTTTTTCCATGTCTATTGCCAGTCTATGATTGAATTTTGCACATGTCACTTAAAAAGGGGTGAAAGCAACTATGAGCGTTGTCAGTGGATCAAGGTTCGGCTGGACCGAAATGCGTTCTGGTCGACAACGAATAAAATAAGCTAAGCACTTATCTTGTTGTCCGTGCCTGCTTTTTCATGACGTGAAGCTTTTTTTGAAAGAAAGCCGGCGAATTGGATGTATATATATATATATATATATATATATATATATATATATATATATATATATATATTACCTACTGGCGATAGCCAGTAGGTATATATAGTTAGGATTGTTTTCCAAAGGGAAATCGCAACATTCTATTGGGAATAACTTTGGCGCCGGTCGCGGCGCTCCGGTCCTTCCCTGAAAGTTTGGGGGGGATTCGTCAAGCGGGGGCCGAGATAAAAGGTGGGTCCCAAAACGTGTTTTCCCCATGTTAATTTCCATAGGGCGGTTGGACTCACTTTTAGCCCGAATGGCTGAATGGTTTTCCACCAAACTTGGAAAAATTGTAGGGACTGGTAGCCCGATGTGCCTTTGTTATGTCTCAAGATATGTGCTCCAGTGGTTTTTACGAAAATTAACTTTGAAAAAATATATATTGGGCTACATTGGGCTATATATTAACCCTGGGCGTAGTGGGCGTAGTGGGGCTTCGTGGAGCTACGTGAAGTGGGCGAGAAACTCCGCCCACCTCCGCACTCCGCGTAGCCCCACTACGCACCGCAGGCCTCCCTCCCGCCCTCCCTAAATACTTTAAATTAATGGTGTAAAAGAATTAAAAGGCACTTACCTTGCCCGCCGCGTCCCCGCCGCGTCCCCGGGGCTCGCTATCTTCATGGCTGCCGTCTTGTGTACTAATGCGCATGCGCGGGCGACCGCGCATGCGCATTTCTCGTGAGAAATGCGCATGCGCGGCCGCTCGCGCATGCGCATTAGTACACAAGACGGCAGCCATGAAGATAGCGAGCCCCGGGGACGCGGCGGGCAGCGGCGGGCAAGGTAAGTGCCTTTTAATTCTTCTACACCATCAATTTAAAGTACTTAGGGAGGGCGGGAGGGAGGCGGGTGGCGGCCAGCTACGCTCCGTCTGCGGAGCGTGCATAGTGCCGGATTCTACGCCTGCTACGCAAAATGTGTAGAAGCCGGCACTACGCACACTCCGTGCACGGAACGTAGCCGCCCGCCCAGGGTTACTATATATATGTTAGAGCCCAAATGTAGCCCAATGTAGCTCAAAGATGGCCACCAGAGACAAAAAAAAACAAATGTCCCAGAGTGTTCTAAAGAACAACTAGAGCGCTAACAGTCTTACTTATGACAAAAGTATGGCACACCTGAAGTCATCTTGATTGGAATAAAGTGTTAACACTTAAAACATTTAATTTGCAAAGGAACAAAATGAGGGGGTTCATTTTGCCATAGAAATTATGATTAGTGCTGAAGAAAGAAAAATTAGGGCTGGACTCACTTTTAGCCCGAACGGCTGAATGGTTTTCCACCAAACTTGGCAAAATTGTAGGGACTGGTAGCCCGATGTGCCTTTGCTATGTCTCAAGATATGTGCTCCAGTGGTTTTTACGAAAATTACCTTTGAAAAAATATATATTGGGCTACATTGGGCTATATATATGTTAGAGCCCAAATGTAGCCCAATGTAGCCCAATGTAGCCCAATGAAGCCCAAAGATGGCCACCAGAGACAAAAAAAACAAATGTAGCCCAAATATCAGCCAGATGTAGCCCAACTATAGCCCAATGACAGAATGTCCCAGAGTGTTCTAAAGAACAACTAGAGCGCTAACAGTCTTACTTATGACAAAAGTATGGCACACCTGAAGTCATCTTGATTGGAATAAAGTGTTAACACTTAAAACATTTAATTTGCAAAGGAACAAAATGAGGGGGGTTCATTTTGCCATAGAAACTATGATTAGTGCTGAAGAAAGAAAAATTAGGGCACATTTTGAGTGACTTCTCAAATCCTCTTATATTTCATTAAAAACATTCTGATATGCTGTCTCCCAAGATGGCCACCAGAGACAAAAGAGCATGTGCTTAAAAACTCTGTTAGCAAAGCAGGCATTTGAGATTTAAAAAACGTTTTAATATATAAAAACGTTATCCGCTAATAGAGTTAGCATTTAAAAAACCTTGCGAATTCAATGAAAAAACCATAGGTTTCAGGCCTTATATAGTTAGGAATTAGCATTTAAAAAACCTTGCGAATTCACTGAAAAAACCATAGGTTTCAGGCCTTATATAGTTAGGAATTAGCATTTAAAAAACCTTTGAAATTCACTGAAAAAACCATAGGTTTCAGGCCTTATATAGTTAGGAATTAGCATTTTAAAAAACCTTGCAAATTCACTGAAAAAAACATAGGTTTCAGGCCTTATATAGTTAGGAATTAGCATTTAAAAAACCTTTGAAATTCACTGAAAAAACCATAGGTTTCAGGCCTTATATAGTTAGGAATTAGCTTTAAAAAAACCTTGCAAATTCACTGAAAAAAACATAGGTTTCAGGCCTTATATAGTTAGGAATTAGCATTTAAAAAACCTTTGAAATTCACTGAAAAAACCATAGGTTTCAGGCCTTATATAGTTAGGAATTAGCTTTTAAAAAACCTTTGACATGGTCAGTGACATCACTGATGACATCTCAAATGACATCACTGATGACATCACTGATGACATCACTGATGACATCATCCATGTGACAATCACATACACCTTTTCATACACTATTACAATTTTTCATCACTCTTTGTAAAATACAGAGTATCATATTTAAATCCATTGTCACAGCAATACAAGTATCTAAAAATCCACTCAGTGATTCATAGATGTATACACACATCTAATCACTTACCTATGGATTCACTCATACATGCTGTCAATGAACAATAGAACACTATCAAAAATACTTATACATCTATATCGACATTAAACAACAGCACGCATCCTATTCACATATGAAGTCATCCTACTCACTTATGCAAACAATGGATCATACTTACATATTTACTTAACAAAACACTTATACAAACACCACTTCTTCTATACATTTAGATAGTAAGTCATACTTAGTGAATTATAAAATCATTATTACAAGTATACAGTTATCCATACAGTCACACACACAATCATTGTGTCTTATGTATACTTATTTATATACAACAACTGACACATACACTGCCTTTTATTTTTCTAGTTTGTTGGACCTGTACCATTGAGAAATATATTTGCTCATCACCACACCCATAAAGATATTCACTCACCCAAACAACTGTTAGAACATGTAGTTTTAACTTCATATATCTACTGAATCAACTATTCACACATATTTGGACAGTCACACACCCCCCACCGAACCACACACACTTTCACACTCCCATACAAATACTCAGTTAACTAATCAATAACTAATATAGACTTTCACATAGCTAGTAACCAACTGTAGAATCAGTTTACACAACAACTGACAAAGTGATACAGATATTCACACAGTTTAGTCACTATCCACTATATTTAGTGAGACATTATAAATTGGTCAAGTAAACAGTCAATTACACTGCTACTAAATCCTCCATCCAAATATTTATTTATATTAATCCATTTATTCTTCAATGCAAATTGCTATATATATAATGCATATTTAAATAACGAAGCAAACCACATTCACTGGATGATGTCATCAGTGATGTCATCAGTGATGTCATTTGAGATGTCATCAGTGATGTCACTGACCATGTCATGAAGGATCTAATATGTGACATCATCAGCAGTGGATTGAGGGTGCGCGAAATATAGTTAGTACAACTAACTATATAGGAGCAATTTCAATGGTTTTGTATGAGTAAAATGTCCAGCTAACTATAACACCACTAAAACTTATAGTTTTTTGAGTGAATTTCAAAGGTTTTTTAAAAGCTAATTCCTAACTATATAACTCCTGAAACCTATGGTTTTTTCAGTGAATATATATATATATATTCACTGAAAAAACCATAGGTTATAGACCATATATAGTTAGGAATTAGCATTTACAAAACCTTGAAAATTCACTGAAAAAACCATAGGTTATACACCATATATAGTTAGGAATTAGCATTTAAAAAACCTTATTTTACTCACACAAAACCAATGAAATTCCATATATAGTTAGTTGTACTAACTATATATCGCGCACCCGCAATCCACTGCTGATCATGTCACATATTACATCATTCATGACATGGTCAGTGACATCACTGATGACATCACTGATGACATCTCAAATGACATCACTGATGACATCACTGATAACATCTCAAATGACATCACTGATGACATCACTGATGACATCTCAAATGACATCACTGATGACATCACTGATGACATCTAATTTGACATTACTGATCACATCACTGATGACATCATTCATGTGATAATACGATGAACCTCTTCAGACTCTAATATAACCTTAGATACACTCAGTGTAAACAGACACTCACAGACTGTCACTCATCCATGGAGTTACTTACACACCTAGTCAGTCATGCAAAGAATCAATCACACCTCCATTTTCACAACTATACAGTTATACACACCTTACTTATTCAAACATATACTAAAACATATTTACTCACTTATACAATCCTGGATACAAGTGCACAATGATCCATACAGCCATTCACACATTCACTGGCTCTTATGCACAGTTATTTATATATGTCAACTCTCACATGTACTGTATTTTACATATGTACTTACTTTGACATGTAGCACTGAGATATCTATTCACTCACCAATACAGTCATGCACACAGTCAACCGCCCATACAGCTGTTTCCACATGCACTTTTGAACCCATACATCTATGCACAGAGTCATACACCTCCCAGCCACCCACACACACACTCAGTCTCCCATACAAATGCTTGGGCAACCAATCAATAACCCATATAGTTACTCATATAGCTACTGATCAACACATGCAGCAGTTTACAGAACAACAGACATAATGATGCACAAATTAAGACAGTTTAGTCACTAACCCATGCACTCAGTGAGACACATTTAACCACTCACTCATACAGTCAGTCATGCACCTACTAAATCCTTCATCCAGACACGTATACATCCACTCATTCTTAAATATGTAAGACATATTTTAACTTTACAGAAAAATACAGTCACTGGATGTTGTCATCAGTGATGTCATCAGTGATGTCATTTGAGATGTCATCAGTGATGTCATCAGTGATGTCATTTGAGATGTCATCAGTGATGTCATCAGTGATGTCACTGACCATGTCATGAATGATGTAATATGTGACATGATCAGCAGTGGATTGCGGGTGCGCGATATATAGTTAGTACAACTAACTATATATGGAATTTCATTGGTTTTGTGTGAGTAAAATAAGGTTTTTTAAATGCTAATTCCTAACTATATATGGTGTATAACCTATGGTTTTTTCAGTGAATTTTCAAGGTTTTGTAAATGCTAATTCCTAACTATATATGGTCTATAACCTATGGTTTTTTCAGTGAATTTCATTGGTTTTTTAAAAGCTAATATCTATAGCTGTAAAATGTATTCTTCTTTAAATCCAAAAATATATTTTATATGTTTATTAATAATTTTTTTTAAATATGTTTTTTGTTTCGCTCCTGGTCCGCGAACCGGGAAGCTTTCCGTTAGCTCAAATTGATGCCGCGACCCGGTCCGCGAACCGGTAAGAAATCAACATAGTGACGGTATCGCGTTGCCGCGTAATGCGTCTTATGACGTACTGCGTTAGCGCACCCGGAAGTGCCCCGGGGCGCGGACCGAGGCGCGAAACGCAGCTCTCCGGAAGCGATCCGCGGCGCGTCGCGAAAGCGCGATGTATCGCGTTGCCGCGTAATGCGTCTTGTGACGTACAGCGTTAGCGCACCCGGAAGTGTCCCGGGGCGCGGACCGAGGCGCGAAGCTCAGCGACCCGGAAGCTAACCGGGGCGCGTTCCGCAGCGCGTAACATGAGCGTGAGAGGTCATGTGACTTGTTAATAAAACTTTTCATTGGTTCATTTCACTTTTGGTTTCATAATGATGTAAGGCTAGGTCAGGTGACCTAAAAATAACACTTTTCATTGGTTGAGAAGTATTGTTTTTCCCAAATGATGAAAACCCCTCCTTCTTTCCTCACTCTGACTTTCATCATTGTGAGAGGAAGACCTTTATTACTATATCAGAAATGGCTTCAGTAGTTGCTTCAGCTGGTGGACCCCCACCACCACCTCCACCTCCTCATGGGAAGAGAGGACCACCTCCCCAGGTGATGACCAACACTGAGGAGGAAGAGGAAGAAATGGATGAAGAGGAGGGAGAAGAACCACAGTTCTTAGAAGAAGTGCCCCGGGTTTCCCATAAGAAAGCCAGTTTCATCTGGCAGTTTTATTCGATCCCTCGTGGCCAAAAAAAAGTGAATGCGAGGTATGTCACCTGCCTCATCTGTAAAGAAAAATTATCCAGAGGGACGGATAAGAAATATAGTTATGGCAACCATACTATGCACAGGCACATGACAAGGAAGCATCCACTCAATTATAGCCGGGCGGAAATACGGGATTTGCAGGAAAATCCAAGATCAACTCCTGTGGCCAGATCAAGAATATCCATTTCATTGACACTAGCAGAGGCACGGGAAACTGTGCCAAACATACAAGAAAATTTTGGCCACATGATCCACACTTGTATGCACTGTCGTGCGTTGTTAGCATGTGGCAATATGAGCATAAATGCTATCAACCTGGCGTATGAACACCATAATTGCCCTAACCGCCCCCAGTAATTTTTTTTTTGCTCCTGTTGAGCCCTTTTCAATGCCTGTTTTTTGTTGTTCCCCCCCCCAAAAAAACCCCCAAAAAAATATAAAATCGTTCAAAAAATACAAAAAAAAACAAAAAATAAAAAAAAATAAAAAAAAAATATAAAACAACAAAAATATAAAAAAAAAGTTCTTTTCAGAACTACCTTCCCTTTCAAAAAAAATTGCTAGAATGTTTAGCACTCTGGCAAGCTCTATTTCTTTTGGTTCGCTTCCCGGTTAGCTTCCCGGTACGCGGACCGGGAGCTAACCAAAAAATTTATTTTTTTAAAAAAAGAGTAAGTATAAGGAAAGTAAACAGAGAGTGATGTTAAAAGAAAGACAGCTATAGGGAGTAAAGAAGAGATACTGTTTAATAGATCTATTTACCGAAGAAAAGACGGAAGAGGGTATAATTGTGAAAAACAAAATAGATAACGAAGTGAAAGAAAAAAAAAGAGAGTATAACATTAACAAAGAAGAGTTTCTTGGAGAATGTGAGTGAATGTTCAAAATAAGATTACAACATGAGGAATAACAGAGAGAAAAAATAGAAAACAGAAAACAAAAAATAACAGAAAAAGATTAATTGAAATAGCAAAGAAATGTAAGTAACATAGAGCCATATCATCAACATAGGCAATAAAAGTTTTGCAGCTTTTATTGGCAGAAATGTGTCGCTAAAGCTGCTTTTGCGGCAGAAAACTGCCGCTAAAACCACTTTTTTACAAGTTTTCTGCCAATAAAAAGAGCAATAATTTTATTGGCTGTGTTCATAATATGCCCCTTAGTGTGCTTCAACTACACAGAGAAAGCATTATGAACAAATAGTGATAGAGTGATCAGTCAAAGACACTAAGAGTAATAGAGACGGAGTGAGTGAACAAGAGTGAGGAACTATGAGAAGAGAGGGACTGAGAAAAAGAGTGGAAGGAGTTGAGTAAGTAGGTAATAGAGAAAGGAATGAGGGAAGTAGCAAAGGCAGGAAACTGAGGGTTAAAGAAATGAAGCAGTGGAACTAATAGAAGTTAAATGTGATAGAAATGTAACGAAAAGAGTACAAAACATTTACCTTATAATTGTCGTTAAATTACTCACTTTTTGTTTTTATACTTTCAATCTGTGAAAGAGAGAACAAACATTTGAAAAATATTAAAACATGTATTTAAAAATTACAAAAGACAAGGGAAAAGATTGAAGGACAAACAGTTTTTCAACAACTTTGACACTTACAGAAGCTTCTGCTTCTCCAGGCCCCCTACACAGTCCTAAAGATATACATTTTAAACTAACAGTATCTTGATGCAGATGAAGTGAGGCCTATCTTAAAACATGGTGCATCTTTTGCATTGCTGTTGTCTCAGAAAAGTGTCGCAAGACACTAAAATTTTAAATAATTGCTTCAGGATGCCAATAAGATGTCTCCTATCCAGAGGTTTGTTTGAGGTGAGGCCTACTCAGGGTTGCAGATGAAATTTCGAGTTGTTGAAGAGAATAGAGGACATAATATATGTGAAGGTCTACCAATGAAGTGAGTCATGTCCACTGCACTCTTGAACAAAGTCCAAACCTCCTATGTTTCCCTGGACAGACCTAAACTTGATCTACACAATGTGCTTCGTAATGATAGGAAACACAGGTGATGTAAATGAAATACGTGCAATTTATTTTGCTCATTTCACAATCACATCACTTGTGTTTCCTTTGCTTAGGTATCTCATTGTGCAGATGTAGTCTAGCATATGAAAGAATACGCAGAAGCGCAGCACTGCATGCAACAACTTTGACACTTACAGAAGCCTCACCTTCTCCATGCCTCCTACACAGTTCTACATATACATCATAAATGCAAACAGTACAGAATTAATTATACATGTTAAATGGTTTATTTTTGCTGTTCCCAGAATGTATCAAAATTCACTAAAAACAGTGACTTGAAGGTATTCATCATATAACAGCGGGAAAAAAAAACACAATCAAAATGATTGTGTTTAAAAAACCCATACAACATAACAAATCAGAATTCAGAACTCCTTAAAGTTAACTTACTTTCCATGACGTCAAAGGATGTCCTATGAACAGCTTACACTCTGTTGTGCTGTTATTACTTTCAGCCCGCCACTTTCTGAAAGAAAATCTCCATCGTTTTTAAAAACATGTTACATGCAATAAATGACTTCTTGCTCTCTACCACAAGTTTCCACAAGGCCAAATCTTGTCAGAGCCATTTATAACTCTTGGATTTCTTGTAAGCCAATCCCGTCATTTGGCATTTCTGCAACTTTCAGAATTAAAATGTTGAAGATCATTTTCACAATCCAGGAATAGTAATATCTTCCTCTTCTTGCTCAGTCATGTTCTACATTTCCTATGACACTGATACTGCTTACTATGAAGCAGACTTACACTAACTCTATGACTAGTACAATTATTTAATTCTCTACATCACTTTCAATCACAAAGCAATGTAAAACAGTAGACAGCATTGCAGACTTACATTCCCTCTACTCTATGTTTTGATTGGCTTCTTCAATTAGCTTATAAAAAGAAATCGTTTTTCTGAACTCATTCAAAGTGCACTTATTTCTCCATGACGTCCAGTCTTATGGTTAGAAGTTATGTCTCTGAACTACACTTATCCTCAAGGCCAAATTGTGTAGGAGCCATTAGAACTTCTTGAAATTCCACAGAGCACATCCCGAGATTATTTCCCTAACATTTTGGTTTTAAAAACACCAGGTAAGAGTTTTTAAGGTCATACGGCAATTTTTTTTTGAAAATTAAAACAGAATCGTTGCAGAATGACCAGCCATTTCTAGACTTTAAATAAGCTGTGTAATGTCCTGATGTTATTGAAGGGCCGTCATGATATATAATTGCTGCAGTTACAAAAGTCCTTCCTGATATTGACAACTGCGAAGCTACAACATTTTTAATTAAAGTTGTCAATTTTGTTCCATCAGGCCTACATCGTTGGAACATTAAAATGACATACTGGCCATATGTTCGTATAAATAATGTGGACATAATTTCAGATTTACATTGGCTACACTCCATGTTGTGATCAGCTGCTTTTACTAGCTTATTAAAGGAGACTGATTTACTGTCTGGCAAAGTTAAATATATAAATCTTTCTGAGTCTACACTAGTAGTACTTGATACCATACAGTTCTCGCAGTCATGCTGCCATTGATAAGAAAGCCCAAACAGCTGATCTACATCTACACCTTCAGCATGCAATACATCAAGCATATACATTAAAAACTCCTGACAATCTTGCTGAATATTTTGAGAGAATTGTGTTTGGCCTGAACATCTGTCTAACAGATTTCGAATTTCAGACACACTTTCTATGTTTGTTCTATCAGTGCTACATTTCTCTAACACAGAATTTAACAAACTGCAAAATCTTTGATCAGAATTGACCACAATCTCTTCTTTTACATTTTCTAGAGAAAACAAAACATTAACCACTACATTAGCATAGCAGTTGACACCAGAACTGTTTTCAAATTGAAAACCAACAACATCTTCAACAGAATCCTTTTTGTTTCTGCTTGTAATTTTAGGTTCATCGACTTTTCGTCTTTTTGCTACAACCTCCCCAGTATTGGTCACATTTCTTCGTTTCCGGCCTACCACACGTTTCTCAAACAAAGGATACTGAGGCAAATGTGGCGCATACTCTCTTCTTAACCTATTGTATTCCTTAACACAATCTAGATCCGCACAAATGTTTGTGACATCACACTCAATCAAGTACAATCCCGATAAAGTTCTAACTCGTGACAATGCCACATATGCCATACCCTCCTTGAACACAGAACTGCCAATATTCACCAATGCACAGTCTACACTTAAACCTTGCGATTTATGGATTGTCACCGCATATGCCAAGCAAACAGGAAACTGCTTACGGCGAACATATAAGTCTTTTACAAGCAAAAATCTAGCAGAGCAACGACCAATTAGCTGTACTTCCTCAATGCCATCAAATTTAATTTTTAAAAATTCAATTCCATCTCTATTTCTGTATTTTACAAAATCAACAACATTACCCATTGATCCATTTACGAGACCTCTTTCAACATGTAAATTCCTTCTTAAAATTATACGGCAGTTCAAGCACACATTCAGAGTCTTTTCAAAACCTGCAGTTTTAGATATACTCTTCTCTAACGAATCCAATTTTGTTTTCAGATTCTCAGACAAAATAATTGTTGATCCCATATGCTCTACTCTGTCAATAGCTTCCAGTTTCACAATCTCTTGCTTTTCTAAATGCAACATTTTGTTGTTGAATTTGGCACATTCTGCAAGAGTTGGCATCAAACATATTCCAGATTTCTTATCAGTAATTTTCTGAAAAATATTCTCAGGCACAACATCTTGTTCTGGATATAAATTTGACAGTAATCGTGCATGTAAAGCTTCTTTCCCATGCTCGGTCACTTTTCCAATTCTAACATCTTGTAGAATAGTCTTGTAAACTTCATCCTTCGCCTGACGCATATTTTCATGCAGTTCAGCATAATTGAAGTTTAACCATATATTGACGTTGCCAATGCTGCCTAGGCACTTCCTGGTATCTTCATGCGTGAGCATTTTGAACACAGGTTGCCCTTTCACTGGTGTCAGCTGCAAAAGATCTCCGAAAACAATGATGTGTTTGCCACCAAATAACACATCATACTCTGTTTTGAGAACTTCTTGCATTCTCAAATGCACAAAGGCAAGCATGACATTGGAAACCATGCTTACTTCGTCAATGATAAGAAGTTTCATTTTCCTCAAGATTCTTGAAACTTCAAAACAAGCATCTCCAGATAGCTTGTGATATTGTAATTTGTTGTCATGCTCCACTGGCAGCATCAGTAAACGATGTAAAGTAATCCCTTTAATGTTATGTGCTGCCAGTCCAGTTGGAGCGGTGACAACACAAGACAGCGATGACTCTGTCCTTTCCTGCAAATAGCATGAAATTGCTTTAATGAGGAAACTTTTTCCAGTTCCCGCTTCTCCACTCACGTACAGTCGGACAGGCTTCAACGACGTACATGAGCACTCTTTCTTGTCATGACTTAATCCATGATCAATTTGCATGGTAACTTCGTCATATATTTTCCTCTGCTCAACGTTGAGTTGTCTTTCCAACTCTTCTAAGTTAACCGCATCCTCCTGAGCATGTGCCATGGCTCTTTCCACTTCATTCATGGCAGTGGCAGCTTCATTTTCGATAACAGGTCCTCCTAGTGGATCCTGACTCAATGAAGCAGAACTCTGACTGTCCTGAGAACTGTCTCTGGCAATCTCGGCTGCAATCGTTGCTTCCTGCTCAATTTCCGCATTCAACATTTCTACATATTTGGGAAAAGCAGGACATTCTATGGTCTCCTTGGCGGCATTGAAAGAGTCTTCGTAACAGAGGAAATCTCCAAGCAGTTCCTCTTCTGCACGCCAAGGCTTGAAAAGTTGCAAAAGTGCTAAATAGAAAAACTCCTTTTTTTCAGGAGATTCGCCACTCAATTTTCGATGGTTTACCAGGTGGCATTTTCTTTGCTTGACCAGACATCCCTCACTTCCTATTACAGCATACACTCCTTTCTCAGTATCTTCTTTGATGTTCCTCTTGAATATGTAATTTTGAAGAACCTCATACAGACAAACATTGTCGAGGTGACTGCTTCTATTTGGATAATATGTATCCAACATGTTGGTCTTCAAAATGTCGGTACTGTTTGGCTCCTTTTCCGCCAAATACTCAATTTCCCGCACAGGTTTCAGAACTCGATTACGCGTTGCAGCAAGACCAAGACTCGCCCAAATGATACTCCTGGACTTGGCATAGAGACTTGCTGAAGACAACCGGTCAGAGCATTCGTAAGCTCCAATTTCTCGATGCAACAACATCTTCAGACTGAAACTGTACAACTTCTTGCTGAGGCTCTTTTCATGGGAAATGTCCTCCCACATATCCTTCAATTCTGTCTTCTCTTTTTTGGTGATGTAAGACATCACATACCGAGCCACAGCCATACAGTTATCAGCCACAAACTGTATATCCATGTTAGCATTCCACATGGACAAAATCACCGGGTTGTAGTCGTTGATGAACTTGGACTCTTCGTTCCTCTTCAAATTGTATGTGTTTTTAGGTGATTTCTTCATGACATTATGTCGCAGCGAAGACATCAAACTGTTTACTCTTCCTTTAGAAATCACCGGTCGTGGAAAGCCGAAACGACATTTGGTGTAGAACTTGTCCTTGTTTCGGAATTTACGACGGCAGTACTTTCCACATCGATGGCTTTGGAAACGCAGAACTTTTTCTCTTAGGCTTTTCTTCTCCTTTGCGTTTGGAACAGCACACGTAGAATATTGTTGGATGAAACTAATCACTGAGTCTTCTGGATCCGTTCCAAATTTAGGTGCATCCTTGATCCACAGCAACATATGTATATGAGGAGCACCTCTTGCTTGGTACTCCTTTCTCCAGAAGAAATCCAACACCTCTCCAAGAGGTGGATTCTTCTTATTCATGATGAAAGACATCATAGCTTCAAATCTATGATTGAAGTACCTACATACATTGACTGGATCCAAAGAGCACAGTTCTCCGGGTGTCTTGAATTCGATGTTATCTACGTTAGCATTTGCCTCTCGTATTAATTCAAGTAAGTCTTCCCAGCCATACTCGGCACAGCTCAGAGTGAGGAACCATGTGGGAGTACCTAAGTTCCTCAGCATACATTTTAAATCACCATGACGACGGTACCAGTACTCATTAGTACCACGCTGACACACCATGAGATTAATCAGGTGAGAATCCAAAATACTGTCTTGGACATTGACTTTATCCATAAAGTCACTTGCCGAGATGTTTTGCATGTGTATACCACTTTTCAAGATGTGGTTCACTGCATATGACAGTCCAGACAGATCGCTTTCAAACAGGAGATGAAACAAATAAGGAATGCATTGTCGAAACCTAGCATCTCCTGCATACAATCGCAAAGTCCGGTATTCAGAAGCAGGAATTTGATGAGGTCGCTCATCATATCTTCCTCCCTGACCTGTTGGAAAAAGCTGTGGGAAACACCGAGCTTCCAAACTTTCCTCCCAAACACTAATGGGACTCCCTTTGGCTTGTTTCATTTGAAACAACTCAATAGCATTCCCCATGACTTCCTTGGAATGCAAAGGATGAACACTATAATGTTCATATATTTCTTCACTAGTAGAGGGTTCTACTTTCTCAATTTGACCAGCACACAAATCGCTATCCTCTTCCTCACTTACTTCCTCTTCTGCAACATATACATTCTTATAGTATTTATTATTTTTTTTCAAATACAATGTTGCCTTTTTAACTTTCCTAACATCTACTAAATCTTGCCATATTTTCTTATTCCTTGTCGGAACCCCATTAACTAAGATAACCAGAGGTTCCTCTTCCACTTTTTCTACTCCAATTGTGTTAATGTTTTTCTTCAAATCTAGAGGCAAATAAACAACTCTTCCCTTTAATCCTCTCTGTAAATCTGATGGAGGCAATTTCCCTGTATTTGGCTCCATTCTTACAATAGCCTGAAAGGGATGGATACTTTGAATCAAAATAGATTCATAAGTATTTAAATCCTTCAATTCAGAAGGAATCTCAACCAATTCCAGATTATTATGAACTGCTCTAGCAGGCATCTGGTTTTGATTTAATTTGCAACAACAATAAGTACACACACGTTGATCCAATCCCAAATCAAAACAATTTTCTACCATCAAGTATGTTGCAAAATCCTTCCATTCACTATTATTTTCCCTTTCACTTTTTGCATATAAATCCACTAACTTAGTCTGATTCTTATAATAAGTGCGTCGACAACACACACAAGTGAAATTTGGCCTCTCACTTGATTTGACCTGAAATGTGACAATTTCCCTCTGGAAATTATCTGTACTGGAAACCTGTACACTATCTTCCACATTACCCGCTTCTTCTTGGTCAATTTCAACATTCTCCTCCTTACTTCCAAAGTAACAAAACTCAATTTCTTCACATATATTCTTCACATCTATTTCAGAACCATGCAAAAGAGCAGCGCATAATTGTTTAAGCATAATTGCTGGACTCTTAGCATAATACAACATTCTAACTAATTTCCTCACTTTATTATGATGCACTGCTAGCATTCTGAAATGATGAAAAACACTCTGGCATACTCTCCTGGAAAGACAAGCCAGTGAATGACCATGCAAACCTGTCACTTCTCTCACTCTGCAAGGATCTAATTCTTGCAACAACCTTATTTTCTGCTTCAAACTTTTCTTATTAAATGACCGTACAAAATCACAAAGCAAATTGATGGAATCCTGTCGCACACTACAAATACTACTACACTTCCAGGTGTACACAGGACCCTTAGCACGTCTTCCTAAAACCTCATTACCTAACACCTCTTCTGCCTCTGTTGTCACAAGTTTTTCTTTTTCAACTGGACAACCATCTTTCACTTCATAAGCACGACCACTGGTGTCAACTGCATGCACCAAATCATTATCCTGGAAATAACTCTCCTCATTAAAAAATGCCTCACAGCTTGAACTATGAATCCATTCTCCAGAAAAAACTTCACAAAAATTACTACGATTAACTATTCTCTTCCATCTACTATTTCTTTTAAAATCATAAATTGCCTTGTTTAGCTTCCTAATTCTATTGATTATCAAAATAAATAACTTACGTTTAATTTCAAATGCCTGATCAATAACTTTCTCAACTTTTTTTTTTCTCTTATAAAAAACCACTTTCTGTTGACCTTTCTTAATATTTTTTAACAAATTGCCAATTATCCTGTTGCGGAACATTCGTTTACGAATGTCCCTAAACAGTTGTTTCCTTCTACTATCATGCACAGAGTTATCTCTTGCTCTAGCAGTAACATTTTTGATTGGCCTTTCCTTTCCATTTGAATTGGTTCTCTTTTTATGGACTGAAACATTTTCTGTAGTAATATTTTTTTTACTACACATATTTCTTATGAATGTTTTTGTACTCTTACCCGGTGCTTTCTTCGTGACTTGACAAATCTTTTTGTTAGATGACTGCTGCTTCTTTTGATTCACCTGCTGTCTTTGACGTTTTGCAGCCTTTCTCTCTCTTTCTTTCGTTGGCATGGTGAAATGTTGAAATGATCTGCAGTTGAATCTGTGGTAAAATATGTTAAAAAATGTTATTAACCACTATTACCAAACAGTAAATCAATAACAGTGATCAAAAACTTAACACACTACTTGACATTTTAAATAGAAGATTTTTTAGTCCTTGGCAAATTTACAATACAGAAATAGCAGAAAAGAAATGGAATTTATGTTCATGTTACCTGTGCTATTTTATATGTGAATCTGATCTAATTTTATGAGCATATTTTAATATTTTATTGAAGACACTAAACATAACCTGTTTTTGAAGGTGTCTTTATTTTTAAATTAAACGGTTTACACTTTTACTTTTTATTTATTATAAATTTTAAAAATAAATGTTTATAGTTCCATAGGCTCAAGCAGGTCAGCTTCCCACCCTATGTCATATAATTCGGACAAATCTGCATCCTCATCACGCTCTTCTTCATCCTCAGGATTTAAATCATCCAAGGGATCAACATCCACTGATGTTTCAATTACAAGTTCAATGATGAGGTCAAAATCAACTGATTGAAGATTGTCGCTCATGTTGATATTGTCTTTATCTTTAAAGAAAGATAACAACAATGAGATGTTGCAGAGTAAGAGACAAATCTCAGAGATTATAATAGTAAAATTGTTTAACAAGAGTAACATTTTGCAGCTATTATTTAGCCATGTCCAGCGATGCTGAGCAGGTGAAGCCTATGTCTAATTTTTCAGTGAACATGACTCATCTCTTCTTAACCTTGGATAAGCCTCACCAACTCTGTGTCCCCTGCACATACTTAAATGTAAAGGGGCAGATTTATGTTAAATGGCACATCCCCAGGCATGCACCTGTTAACGTGCACCGCTGCTCTGCCACCCATGGTGTGCCGTATTTACAATCAGATAGGAGAAAGCTGCGTCAAAACCCTGCGCCTGCTTTAAGCAGGCATAGGTCTTGACGCAACATTGTGGAGATGGGGCACCCCTGAGCCTTGCTTGAGCTGCATCACACTTGCGATACAACTCCAGCAATCACTACCTTTACAGCACAGATACGTCACGCATTGTAAATGCAGCACACCATGGGTGGCGGAACAGCGGCGCAGGATGACTGGCACATCCCTGGTGATGCGCCAGTCATCATAAATCTATCCCTAAGCTTCTTATCTTGTTACAGATGAACCGCCATATGTACCATCAAACTATTTTGCATTTCCTAAATAGCGAATTTTAAGGAATAAATAGCAATTCTTTACCATTCCTAATTTGCAATGAGCAAATTGCTAATTGCAAATTACCCATTCATTTCCATGGGCTAGGAGGCTCATAGGAATGAAGGTACAATTTGCGATTAGCAATTAGCTCATCGCAAATTAGGAATTTTTCCAAGGGTGCAGGGGTGTCTCAAGAACACCCTGCTGCACCCCTGAAAAAGAAATTTGGGGGCATATGGCGCACATACATGCCCTAAGGGCATGTATTGGCGTCATATGGCACCTTTTGTTTTTTGGAAAAAAAGCTTTTTGAAAAGAATTCGCAAATTACCACAAACTAGAAGTTGGTGGTAGTTTCCAAATCCTTAATGTCATTTTTTACATATTTTTTGTTTGATACATTGCATTTAAGTAATCGCAAAATTTGCAAATCCTTCAGTGCAATCGCAAAATAAGGAATAGCAAATTTTGCTATTCCTTATTTTGCATCAAACTTGTTTGATACATACCATTTGTCTAATTAGCATTCGCAAAGGCCGAAATTCGCAGAATTTTGATCTTTGCTAATGCTAATTAGCTTCATACATATGGCCCCAAGTGAGGCCTGTCTTGCAACATGGTGCATCTTTTGCATCACTGCTGCATCGGTTTCATGTGGCACGTTTTTTTTACACCATGACACATCTGCCTAAATGCATCAATTTGTAATTTTGTCGCCTCATAGCAAATCTTTTGCACCGCCGCTGCATCATAAAAGTGACGCACAGTGGCGCAAAAGAGGCATACACCTATCATAAATCTGTCCCTAGCATTTTAAATGATTAATCCAGGATGACGATAAGGTGTGGCCTATCCAGAGGTTTGTTTATGGTGAGGCCTACTCACAATTGCAGATTAAAGTTACGCTTGATAAAGAATACAGAGGAGATAATACATGTAAAGGCCTACCAATGAAGTAAGTAATGTCCACTTTATTGCGCCAGTCATCATAAATGTATCCCTAAGCTTCTTATCTTGTTACAGATGAACCGCCATATGTACCATCAAACTATTTTACATTTCCTAAATAGCGAATTTTAAGGAATAAATAGCAATTCTTTACCATTCCTAATTTGCAATGAGCAAATTGCTAATTGCAAATTACCCATTCATTTCCATGGGCTAGGAGGCTCATAGGAATGAAGGTTTAATTTGCGATTAGCAATTAGCTCATCACAAATTAGGAATTTTTCCAAGGGTGCAGGGGTGTCTCAAGAACACCCTGCTGCACCCCTGAAAAAGAAATTTGGGGGCATATGGCACACATACATGCCCTAAGGGCATGTATTGGCGTCATATGGCACCTTTTGTTTTTTGGAAAAAAAGCTTTTTGAAAAGAATTCACAAATTACCACCAACTAGAAGTTGGTGGTAGTTTCCAAATCCTTAATGTCATTTTTTACATATTTTTTGTTTGATACATTGCATTTAAGTAATCGCAAAATTTGCAAATCCTTCAGTGCAATCGCAAAATAAGGAATAGCAAATTTTACTATTCCTTATTTTGCATCAAACTTGTTTGATACATACCATTTGTCTAATTAGCATTCGCAAAGGCCGAAATTCGCAGAATTTTGATCTTTGCGAATGCTAATTAGCTTGATACATATGGCCCCAAGTGAGGCCTGTCTTGCAACATGGTGCATCTTTTGCATCACTGCTGCATCGGTTTCATGTGGCACGTTTTTTTTACACCATGACACATCTGCCTAAATGCATCAATTTGTAATTTTGTCGCCTCATAGCAAATCTTTTGCACCGCCGCTGCATCATAAAAGTGACGCACAGTGGCGCAAAAGAGGCATACACCTATCATAAATCTGTCCCTAGCATTTTAAATGATTATTCCAGGATGACGATAAGATGTGGCCTATCCAGAGGTTTGTTTAAGGTGAGGCCTACTCAGGATTGCAGATTAAAGTTACGCTTGATGAAGAATACAGAGGAGATAATACATGTAAAGGCCTACCAATGAAGTAAGTAATGTCCACTTTATTGCGCCAGTCATCATAAATGTATCCCTAAGCTTCTTATCTTGTTACAGATGAACCACCATATGTACCATCAAACTATTTTGCATTTCCTAAATAGCGAATTTTAAGGAATAAATAGCAATTCTTTACCATTCCTAATTTGCAATGAGCAAATTGCTAATTGCAAATTACCCATTCATTTCCATGGGCTAGGAGGCTCATAGGAATGAAGGTGCAATTTGCGATTAGCAATTAGCTCATCGCAAATTAGGAATTTTTTCAAGGGTGCAGGGGTATCTCAAGAACACCCTGCTGCACCCCTGAAAAAGAAATTTGGGGGCATATGGCGCACATACATGCCCTAAGGACATGTATTGGCGTCATATGGCACCTTTTGTTTTTTGGAAAAAAATGCTTTTTGAAAAGAATTCGCAAATTACCACAAACTAGAAGTTGGTGGTAGTTTCCAAATCCTTAATGTTATTTTTTACATATTTTTTGTTTGATACATTGCATTTAAGGAATCGCAAAATTTGCAAATCCTTCAGTGCAATCGCAAAATAAAGAATAGCAAATTTTGAATTAAGGACATTTTAAGTCATTTCCACATGTGCAGTGTTTTCAAATTATGATTTGAAAATCGTTTTTGGGGAAAAGGAATGGTTTGCAAATTTATGACAAGGACATAATGGTGTATGCTTCTCTATAAGGCATTTCACTGTCTCTGATGTCATTTTTCCCATATTACAATATAAGACCTTTCCCCATGGAGCACATTCCTTGTAAATATGCTCCCACCTGTGCATGGTGAATTTAGATTTTGACTGTTTGAGTCACATAGCCATGTTAAAAGTGACCCAAAAAAATTGCAAACGCTTTAAAAAAACACATTCATGTGTCTTAAGGACATTTTAAGTCATTTCCCCGTGGACAGTGTTTTGTAAGTGGCGCAAAAGAGGCATACACCTATCATAAATCTGTCCCTAGCATTTTAAATGATTAATTCATGATGACGATAAGGTGTGGCCTATCCAGAGGTTTGTTTAAGGTGAGGCCTACTCAGGATTGCAGATTAAAGTTACGCTTGATGAAGAATACAGAGGAGATAATACATGTAAAGGCCTACCAATGAAGTAAGTGATGTGCACTTTATTGCGCCAGTCATCATAAATGTATCCCTAAGCTTCTTATCTTGTTACAGATGAACCACCATATGTACCATCAAACTATTTTACATTTCCTAAATAGCGAATTTTAAGGAATAAATAGCAATTCTTTACCATTCCTAATTTGCAATGAGCAAATTGCTAATTGCAAATTACCCATTCATTTCCATGGGCTAGGAGGCCCATAAGAATGAAGGTGCAATTTGCGATTAGCAATTAGCTCATCGCAAATTAGGAATTTTTCCAAGGGTGCAGGGGTATCTCAAGAACACCCAGCTGCACCCCTGAAAAAGAAATTTGGGGGCACATGGCATACATACATGCCTTAAGGACATGTATTGGCGTCATATGGCACCTTTTGTTTTTTGTAAAAAAATGCTTTTTGAAAAGAATTCGCAAATTACCACAAACTAGAAGTTGGTGGTAGTTTCCAAATCCTTAATGTCATTTTTTACATATTTTTTGTTTGATACATTGCTTTTAAGGAATCGCAAAATTTGCAAATCCTTCAGTGCAATCGCAAAATAAGGAATAGCAAATTTTGATTTAAGGACATTTTAAGTCATTTCCACATGTGCAGTGTTTTCAAATTATGATTTGAAAATCGTTTTTGGGGAAAAGGAATGGTTTGCAAATTTATGACAAGGACATAATGGTGTATGCTTCTCTATAAGGCATTTCACTGTCTCTGATGTCATTTTTCCCATATCACATTATAAGACCTTTCCCCATGGAGCACATTCCTTGTAAATATGCTCCCACCTGTGCATGGTGAATTTAGATTTTGACTGTTTGAGTCACATAGCCATGTTAAAAGTGACCCAAAAAAATTGCAAACGCTTTAAAAAAACACATTCATGTGTCTTAAGGACATTTTAAGTCATTTCCCCGTGGACAGTGTTTTGTAAGTGGCGCAAAAGAGGCATACACCTATCATAAATGTGTCCCTAGCATTTTAAATGATTAATTCAGGATGACGATAAGGTGTGGCCTATCCAGAGGTTTGTTTAAGGTGAGGCCTACTCAGGATTGCAGATTAAAGTTACGCTTGATGAAGAATACAGAGGACATAATACATGTAAAGCTCTACCAATGAAGTAAGTAATGTCCACTTCATTGCGCCAGTCATCATAAATGTATCCCTAAGCTTCTTATCTTGTTAGACATCAACCGCCATATGTACCATCAAACTATTTTGCATTTCCTAAATAGCGAATTTTAAGGAATAAATAGCGATTCTTTACCATTCCAAATTTGCAATGAGCAAATTGCTAATTGCAAATTACCCATTCATTTCCATGGGCCAGGATGCCCATATGAATGAAGGTGCAATTTGCGATTAGCAATTAGCTCATCGCAAATTAGGAATTTTTCCAAAGGTGCAGGGTTGTCTCAAGAACACCCTGCTGCACCCCTGAAAAAGAAATTTGGGGGCATATGGCGCACATAAATTTTAACAACATTCCTTTACCTCAAAAACGATTTTCAATTCATAATTTGAAAACACTGCCCACAGGGAAATTACTTAAAATGTCCTTAAGACACATGAAAGTGTTTTTTGATTGCCTTTACAGCATGGTTGGGTCACTTTTAACATGGCTATGTAACACAAACATTTAAAATCTAAATTTGCCATGCACAGGTGGGAGCATATTTACAAGCAATTTGCGCCACAGAGAAAGGTCTTACATTAAAATGGGAAAAATAACATCAGGGACAGTCAATTGCCTTATAAAGAAGCATACACCATTATGTCCTTGTCATAAATTTAAAAACAATTCCTTTTCCCCAAAAACGATTTTCAAATCATAATTTCAAAACACTGCACATGGGAAAATTACTTAAAATGTCCTTAAGACACATAAAAGCGTTTTTTGATTGCCTTTGCAGCATGTTTGTATCACTTTTAACATGGCTATGTAACACAAACATTCAAAATCTAAATTTTCCATGCACAGGTGGGAGCATATTTACAAGCAATTTGCGCCACATAATTCATAATTTTCTCCTTAAAGCACACTATTCTCTATCTAAATTAAAGAAATATTTTCTCACCTTAGCAAATACTTTGAGTTTGAAAACAGTCTCAGAAACACACCAATTTGTCTTCAGCAGAGCAAAAGGTATGCACTCCAGAGTCTGCAGCTATCAAAAGCACAGAAATGCTGTAATTCTTCACACATATCTCTCATGTCACCCAATCAAAACTCTTCCCTCACTTTTTTTCAAATGAAAACCCTTCCCCCCTCTGCCATTTCATGCCTTTTCTGCATGGCAACCTCTTGGAAGACTTCTGGTGTTTGCAAGTTCACACAACAATGTTGCAATTGAACTCTGAACTCTCAGTGCACCTGCATATCCAGTGCATTCTTTCATTTAATGATTTTTTATTGACCATTCAAAATACATCTTTCAAATAACTCATCCATGCACCCTAACTTTCTGTTTTCAGCAATCAAAATCCACCAATCACTGTTACTGCTTCATGAACACAGAAACTCCACAGTTTTTTTCATTTTAAACTCTCATTTTTTCAACTGCCATTTCATTGCCACACTTCATCTGACTGCAGGAGAACCTTCTCTCACCATGTTTTCTGTCTGGATTGTTGGACATAGTTATATCCACTGGGCTCACAGGTATGCTGAGAACAGAAAATTACCTAACCTCAATTTACAAGATGTGGAAATTAAGTGGTTTGGCCACAGAGGATTAAAATGTCACCAATTGATACCATTGGTGAAAACCTTTATGCATTTGCCCAAACCTGACCTGTTAATTGTGCACTGTGGAGGTAATGATTTGGGCACTTTGACTGGGGTAGGTCTGGAAATGCTTTTAAAGGACACCTTTGAGCAATTAATGGCACTTTTTCCTCAGACTGCCTTGGTATATTCAAATATATGCCAAAGACAGAAATGGAGGTGGTCAAACCAATTTTGTCCACAAATTGAGAAGTCGAGGAAGCATGTAAACAAATCTGTTTCAGCTTACATGAGAGACCATGGAATGGGCTCCATGTACAACAATAACTTGCGTTACTACATGCAAGATATCTACAGAGGAGATGGAGTTCACTTCTCAGATGAGGGCAACAGAATTTTCACTCTGAATTTAAGACTGTGCATTGGTACCTACTTATAAGTACCTAAATGTACCATAAACCCAAAAGCTCTTCTCAGAGCTACCCTACATCTGATCACTCACAATTATTATTTTACTGTAACATTTTTCACAAATTTTCAACAAAGTACGCTCCCTGGGGCGCTACCCGGTACGCGAACCGGGAGCTAACCTCGCGAAATTTTTTTAAAAAATGTTTTTTTTTCGCACATATATACGCCTCCTCAGCCACCCTCACAAAACCTAGGGGGTCAAGATAAGTCTACCGTGCCCCCTTCTACCCATTCTGAACATTATTTGCCCTCCATTTTGTATCTTAATTCGACCGAAACACAAAATGGTGGACTCCCGTAACGCTTAAGGTTCGCGAACCGGGGCGCTCAACGGTTCGCGTACCGGGTCGCTCCCTGGGAAGCGCACCATCAAAAAAGGTGGGAAAGTAGTTTACAGAAAAGCCACTGGAGACAATTTCACCAAATATAGATTAGCTCATACTACATACCAATCCCTACCATTTTCACAAATTTGATTGGAATTCCATTTAGCCATTTAGCCTGTAGACCTCTCTAAATACCCTGAGGTAAATTACTTCTCAAAACACATCTGAAGTGTTGGAATTGACAACCAATTAAAATGTTACTTTCATTTTCTATTTTTTTACCTGACATTTGATTGGTTATGTACCTGAATATATATAAAAGAAGAGAATGAAACACAGCCATTTTGACTACTACTTCCTGGTGTACATTTCAATTGGATTTTCACTAATCACTTCAACTTCTTTCTAAAGGTAAGTTGTTATTTTAAAAACTGAACTATATTGTGCACTATAAGTTAATATGGTAAACTTTTTCTGATAGTTATATACTATCCCTCTGTAGTAGTTATAGATTTAGATAGACTTCTCTGTTATAGTTATGGATGGAGTTAGGCTTCTCTTTTATAATTATGAATTTACTTACGTTAAATCACATACACTTTTTTATATTCCTACTTCCACTCTGATACTATACACTGCCCAAAGATAAATTCTCTGTTAAAAAATGCCTATCTAAAATTAATCCCAACAGTGCCCTATCTCTACTAATATATATTTTTTTTATCCAAATTTCAGGCAACATGGAAGGCGAACAGAAAGTTTCATTTCAAATTGTCCTGCAACAGAGCAGCCAAGAATTAATTGATCCAAATTATATAGAATTTATGGATGAAACTTGGGACCAAGAACTACTGCAATGTGTGCAAGCAGTGGATGACCTCCTTCAAAATGAGGACATTTTACACCCTCATAGATTACAAGCTATGTTCAATGAAAATGACGACATTTCAGACAGTGAAATGTTAGAAATGTTATTAAATTTTGAAACACAATCACAATAATAAATAATTGCTTAAAAAATAAAAAAAAATAAAAAATAATCAACAAAACCAACAATCAATTAACATACAGTATTTGAAAAGTCTATCATTCATTTTTCATTGCAGTACGCTGCCCAGAACGCCTTCCGGTTCGCGGACCGGGCGCTACCCACGCAAAAAAAACAAAACATTTTTTTTGTTTTTTTTGCCCCGCGGGGCCCTTTTAAAACCTCCACATTAAACCTAGGGGGTCAGGGAGGATCTAGTATGCCCCCTTATGGTTATTTCCCCCTTTGTTTTGGCCTCCTCTTGTCTCTCAATCCTACCGAGAGACAAGATGGCGGCCGCTCCGGACTGTTTAGAATGTTGACAGACACCGGAGAGCCAATCAGCTTCGCTACGCGAAGTTCCGGTACGCTTAAGGTCCGCGGCCTGGAGCGCTGCCCAGAGCGCGCTTACAGATATATATCTTTTTTTAAACGTTAATTTCTCAAAATCCACTGGAGCACATATATTGAGACCTACAAAAGGCACATCGGGCTACCAGTCCCTACAATTTTGCCAAGTTTCATGCAAATCCATTCAGCCGTTCGGGCTAAAAGTGAGGCCAACCGCCCTATGGAAAACTCAATGTTAAAAACACGTTTTGGGACCCCCCTTTTTTCTCGACCCCCCCTGGACGAACCCCCCACAAATTTCCAGGGGCTGCTCAGAAACAAAATGTTCCATTTTCCAGAAAATTTCAGCCAATTCCGTCCACAAACGCCAAAGTTATTAGACATAGAATTTTCAAAAATCCCATAGGGAAAAAATCCTAACTATATATACCTACTGGCGACCGCCAGTAGGTAATATAATATATATATATATATATTCACTGAAAAAACAATAGGTTTTAAGGGTGTTATCGTCAGCTGGACATTTCACTCGTACAAAACCATTGAAATTCCTCCGTTTAAGTTAGTTGTACTAACTATAACTCGCACGCCCGGAATCCACTGTTGACGATGTCACATATTACATCATTCAATGCCATGGCCAGTGACATCACTGATGACATCTCAAATGACATCACTGATGACATCATCCAGTGAATGTGGTTTGGTTTGATAATTTAAAAAGTATTATATTTATATAGGAATCTGTATTGAAGACTGAGTGGATATATAAGTGTGTAGATGGAGAATTTAGTAGCACTGTCACTGACTGTGTAAGTGCCTAATTTAAAGTATCTCACTAAACATATGGGGTAGTGAATAAACTGTGTGAATATCTGTATCACTTTGTCTCTTGTTGTGTAAACTACTGCATAAGTTGGTTACTAGTAATGTGAAACTCTATATTAGTTTTTAATTAGTTAAGTGAGTATTTGTATGGGAGAGTGAATGTGTGTGTGGTTGGGTGGGAGGTGTGTGACTGTCCAAAGATGTGTAAATAGTTGTTTTTAGTAGGTATATGATGTTAAGACTGCATGTGGAAACTGTTGTTTGAGTGAGTGAATCTCTTTATGGGCGTGTTGATGGGTAAATACATTTCTCAATGATACACGTCCAAAATGTTCAAATATAAAAGACACTGTATGTGACAGTTGGTGTATATAGATAAGTATATATAAGAATCAGTGGTTGTCTGAATAACTGTATGGAAAACTGTATACTTATAATAGTGATTTTACAGCACACTAAGTATGAGTTACTTTCTGTAGCAATAAATAAAGTTGTTTGTATAAGTGCGTTGCTGAGTAAATGTATGTATGATCAATTGTTTGCATAAGTGAGTAGGATGACTGCATAAGTGAGTAGAATATGTGCTGCTGTGTAATGTTGATATAGGTATATAAGTATATTTAATATTGTTCTATTGATCTTTGTCAGCATGTATGAGTGAATGTATAGGTAAGTGTTTAGATGTGTGTGTAGCTGTACAAAACAGTAAATGGTTTTTTAGAAACTTGTGTTGGTGTGTCAGTGGTTTAAAAAATGGTACTTTATAATTTATATTGAGTGATGAAGGCTTATACTAGTGTATGATGAAGTGTATCTCATTGTCATGTGGATGATGTCATCAGTGATGTCATCAGTAATGTTGTTTGAGATGTCATCAGTGATGTCACTGACCATGTCATGAATGATGTAATATGTGACATCATCAGCAGTGGATTGCGGGTGCGTGAGTTATAGTTAGTACAACTAACTAAAACCGAGGAATTTCAATGGTTTTGTACGAGTCAAATGTCCAGCTAACTATAACACCCCTAAAACCTATGGTTTTTTCAGTAAATTTCTAAGGTTTTTTAAATGCTAATCTCTAACTATAACATGTCTGAAACCTATGTTTTTTTTCAGTGAATTTTGAAGGTTTTTTCTAAGGTTTTTTAAATTACATTACACATATGTAATAAAAAAATATATTTTTTAAAATAAAAATATATCTTTTTTTATTATTTTATATTTGTTTAAATACATTTATATTATTTTCTTTATTGTTTTTTCTCAATTTTTTTTTTGAAGTTGCGCACCTAAAGGGTACCTTTCTCGATCACTGTGCGGAACCTATCCACTATTTTAGGATAATTAAGCTACGCGGTGGTCACGCGGTTGCGCGTTTCGTCATATGTGTGTTGGACGTGGTGGGTGCGCAACTCCAGCAACATTTTATAATGTCTAAAAAGATGTGTATATGTATTTAATATAAATATTAAGGCAAGACATTATCTAGCTAATCAAAAAAATAATATTCTTTTACTTTTAATAAAGTTACATTACTTTTAAATGCAATTTCGCAAAGTCGTGCTGGGTACGAGCTGCGTGCGCACACCCTATGCGGACTCCATGTGACCAGAAAAAAAGAGATTTGATTGGTACATAACACTTCCTATTCTAACTATTGAAGAACACCACCCATTTCCACACTCTTCTTAGACCTTCCTTGAGAGAAGACCTGTCTTTTGAAGAACATCACATTTTTTTCATTGGAGACCTCAATTTGGTTCTTGGAGACAAAAATGGCTACACCACTGGTAGAATCGTCTGAGTCTGATCATTCTGGGGCAGAAGAATTTCTTCCAGAACCTCCCCTCCTGAAAGATATACATCCATTGTTTGGAAATGTTTTCTTTCCCGGAGGGGAAAAAGAAAGTAAAGGCCACAAAGGTGACGTGCAAGATTTGCCAGACAGTGCTCTCCAGAGGAGATCTAAAAAAGAAATATTCCTGTGGCACTGCTAGCATGAGGAAACACCTGCAATCGTTGCATCCTGTAAACTATGCACATGAGGAATGCAGAATACTGTGTCGAAATGCTTCCTGCACCACCGGCAATACCTAGTACCTCTGGGGCATCACCATCAACATCGGCACCAGAGATACATCCCCAATTTGGGAAACTGAAACAGCATTGCGTGAAATGCAATCATTTTGTTTGTTATGGGGAGCAGTCAGTGGGCCTTGTTTGTCGCGCCATCGATAACCTTTGATGCTAGTTTTTGTTTTTTTCCTCAAAGTTTTTGGTTTGGTTCGTCCAGTTGACTTTTTCTTCCAGTGAAAAACCCCCCAAAAAACATAAAATCGTTCAAGGTGGTTAGAGTACTACATGCATCGTGCAGAGGAATTTGAAGTACCCTGTGCCCTAAAGCCTGGCTCACTGTATGAGTACCTGCATACTGACTGAATGATTACATTACTATAAGGAGAGACACTGGGTGAATTCATAATTGATTGAGTTTTACTTTAGTGAATGGATTATTACATGGTACTGAAAGAGTCACTATGGGACTGCAAGAGCACTCACATGGTGTTTGTTGGAGTGCATGGATACTAACTGGTGAATTCTAGGCCTAAAACACAAGTGTGAAGGTGGTTAGACTACTACATGCATAGTTTATAAGAGTTTGAAGCACTCCTTGCCCTAAAACCTGGCTCACTGCATGAGTACATGCATACTGACTGAATGATTAGAGTACTCTAAGAATCTGAGAGTCTGTAAGAGGTAAGATGACTGCACACATTCCACATATTTTAGAAATGCACTGTACTGTGGAAACCTTACTTATTTTGCAAATACATAAGCAATGACTGCTTTCAAATTCTACCAAAACTTGGCAACATGAAATGTTTTTAACCAGTTATATATCTGCAAGCACATGAAGTACCCACAGGCTTCTCTCACAACAGTTCCCAAATGTACACAGACTCACAGTGTGATCCACACAGATGTGTCATGTCCACGATATTTCATGTGTGGAAGTATGGATGAATGTACACTCAGTGATTTTCCCTACCTTCCATGTTGACCCTTTTGTGAGACTTGGGTGACAGGGTGACGCATTGGCGCCTACGGCCCGAGTGGCGGCAGCACTACAACAGGGACATCCACATCAGTTGATTCCTCATACAGCCCAGGAAAGAACCACAGCCAGAGCTCGGGACTCATTATTACCAGCCTCACACAGGACTGGCATACACCAAGCCAGCCTCTTCCGCTTAAGCTTACAGGGAGGAACAACAATGCTACATGGCCCAGGTTTTCATTGCAGTGATTAGCTGGTTACAGGTCTAGTTGTCAGTATGCCACAGCCACTCCCTCACGGCTGGTTTACACCCACACCATACCCATCAAGCACAGGCGTTTTAGGACACGTGACCCTGCCAATAAAAAGGGCTGGTAGCAGGTGCTCAATGCCATTTCTGACCTCTCTCGGGGTGTACCTATGTGGTCTGCATGTGGGCATAGGGGCCTAGGGGCCTGCAATATCTCATTCCGCCCGCCCAGAGGTGACATGATGGCGTCCGCACCACGTTACCAAATCATAAAGGGTCCATGACTTTTGGGGCACAGACTTGGTGGCACCAGATGCACTGCAGCCAGCACAGGCACACCACCACAGGACGGTGACTTTCGTTGCACTGAGGTAGGGGCACCATAAGTGCTGAGTGGGTGTGCAGCCTGCGATGATGCCCTGTCCTGGCAGTCCGGACAGCTCAGAACTTGTGTGCCCTGCTGGACCACAGTGTAGGCCTGAGACATCAGACAGTGGGGTCTACCGCTATGTGGTGTGGCCTTGCAGGACACAGAGTTAGTGGCACTGCAAGGGCTGAGCAAGTGTGCAGCCTGCGATGATGCCGGGTGCATTGGTATGGCCTATACCATGGTGAAATTAAGACCCAGCACCAAATGTGAGATTTGGTGCCCTGCATAATGGGGCTGCATGATGTGGAATTTGCCCTGTCCGCAAGCTTGGGGCTTGCAGTGGCATGTGGTGGGCCCTCTTTTCTACATGCAGGTGGTGGAAGGTGAGCAGTGAGGCCTGGTGTGCAGGGGCGGGCAGACACCTCTGGGTGGTGGGAGTGGATGATGTGCAGCATAGTGGGTGCACAGGGACGGGCAGATACCTCTAGGTGGTGGGAGTGGATGGTGTGCAGCAGGCTGGATGCGCAGGGGCAGACAGACACCTCTGAGCGATGGTAGTGGATGGGTTGCAACAGCGTGGGTGTGCAGGGGCAGGCAGACACCGCTGGGCAGCGGGAGAGCATGTGGTCCAGCAGCCTGGGTGCACAGGGGTGGGACAGGGATGAAGGTGTGTGCAGTTGTATGTACTCTACCATTACTCATTCTATACTATGTTTCAGATGAGTGACCTTGAGGGCCGCAGTATGTCCTGGCACATGTTTGGAGACACACCAGTGGCGGTAAGGTGAGCAGTGAGGCCTGGGTGTGCAAGGGCGGACAGTCACCTCTGGGCAGTTGGAGTGGCTGGTGTGCAGCAGCCTGGGTGTGTAGGGGTGCGCAGACACCTCTGGGCAGGGGGAATGGATGGTGTGCAGCAGGCTGGTTGTGCAAGGGCGGGCGGTCACCTCTGGGTAGTGGGAGTGAATGGTGTGCAGGCCTGGGTGTGCTGGGGCGGGCTGATACTTCTGGGCAGCGGGAGTGGATGGTGTGCAACAGCCTAGGTGCGTAGGGGCAGGCTGATACCTCTGGGCAGCGGGAGTGGATATGGTGCACCAGCCTGGGTGTGCAGGTGTGGGCACACACCTCTTGGCAGCGGGAGTGGATGGGGTGCAGCAGCCTGGTTGCGCAGGAATGGCACAGCGATGAAGGCATGTGCAGTTGTATTTAATCTGCCATTACTGATTATATACCATGTTTCAGATGAGTGAGCTTAAGGGCTTCAATATGACCCAGCACGTGGTTGGAGACACGCCAGAAAGAAGCATGAAAAGTGCAGAATAAAACAACAGGGGTACAGAAAGAGGCAAGAGAACTATTGAAAGGAGCATGCGAGGTGCTGAAAGAGCCAACAGAGGAGCAAAAAGAGACAAGAGGAGTGTAGAAACAGGCAAGAGCAGTGCACAAAGAGGCAAGAGAATTGCTGAAAGAAGCAACAGAGGTGTAGACCGAGGCAAGAAGAGTGAAGAAAGAGGCAAGTGAGATGCAAATACAGGAAGGAAAGATACACAAAGAGGGAGGACAAGTGCTCAAAGAAACAACAGGGGTGCAGAAAGAAGTAAATGAGGTGCAGAAAGAGGCCATAGACATGCAGAAAGAGGAAATCAAGGTGCCTAAAAAGGCATTAGAAGTGCAGAAAGAGGCAAGTACGGGTGCAGAAAGAGACAACAGGAGTGCAAAAAGAAGCAAGACAAGTGCAGAAAGAAGCATGGAAAGTGCAAAATGAAGCAACAGGGATGTAGAAAGAGGCAAGAGAAGTGTACAAAGGAGCAAATGAGGTGCAGAAAGAGCTAACAGAGATGCAAAAAGAGGCAAGAGAGGTGCAGAAACAGGCAAGAGAAGTGCACAAAGAGGCAAGAGAATTGCTGAAAGAAGCAACAGAGGTGTAGAAAGTAGCAAGAAAAGTGCAGAAAGAGGCAAGTGAGATGCAAAAACAGGTAGGACACGTACAAAAATAGGGAAGACTAAGGCAGAAAGAGACAACAGGGGTGCAGAAAGAAGCAAATGAGGTGCAGAAAAGGGCAACAGATGTGCAGAAAGAGGGAAGAGAGGTGCAGAAAAAGGCAAGAAAAGTACACAAATAGATAAAAGAGGTAAATAAAGAGGCAACAGGGGTGCAGAATAAAGCAAGACAGATGCAGAAGGAAGCATTGAAAGTGCAGAATGAAGCAACAGGGGTGCAGAAAGAGGCACGAGAGGTGCAGAAACAGACGAGAGAAGTGCACAAAGAGGCAAGAGAATTGCTGAAAGAAGCAAAAGAGGTGTAGAAAGAAGCGACAAAAAAGTGCAGAAAGAGGCAGGTGAGATGCAAAAACAGGCAGGAAAGGTACACAAAGAGGGAAGACGAGTGCAGAAAGAGATAACAGGGTGCAAAAAGAAGCAAATGTGGAGCCGAATGATCCAACAATCGTGCAGAAAGAGAGGCGAGAGGTGCAGAAAATGTCAAGAAAAAGCAGACGAGGCAAAAGAGGTAAAGAAAAGAGACAACAGGGGTGCAGAAAGAAGCATGGAAAGTGCAGGATGAAGCAATAGGGGTGCAGAAAGAGGCAAGAGAAGTGTAGAAAGGAGCAAGTGAGGTGCAGAAAGAACCAACAGAGGTGCAAAAAGAGGCAAGAGAGATGCAGAAACAGGTAAGAGAAGTGCACAAATAGGCAAGAGAATTGCTGAAAGAAGCAACAGAGGTGTAGAAAAAGACAAGAAACGTGCAGAAAGAGGCAAGTGAGCTGCAAAACCAGGCAGGAAAGGTACTGAATCCTACTGAATTTATTGTAAATGTGATCCTGTTAGAATTGTGTGTGTATTGACACGGGGATAGCACTTTAACCTGTGCAATAAATTAACCTGAAATCTGATATTTCTTTTAATTAAATTCAATATTGTGCATATGCAACATGTAGTTTGCAATAGAATCTTGATTCTGGGCATAAATATTTTATTCCATAGCTTGATCAATTTTTTACGATTACGTTTTTCTAATGAGAACCACAACATGTTGACTTTGTTATTTTGAGCCTTAATTTTCTTGCAAGGGTAAGGTAAACACATTGGTAGAAAATGGGTTGTTGGTTGAATAGGGGGTGACCCCTGTTCCAACATCAGCCACAATTCCTGTCAGGGTGAACCACAAAAGTCACTAAACGTACCCATGCTTAACCCTATGATAACTTGGCAGAAAAGTAGTCAAGCTTACCCTGGAGGCAATGTGTAAAGTATTTATGCAGCACACCAACAGTGAGAAAGTGAAAACACAACACAAGACAATACCCAAACTAATTTTGAACTATAGAGTAAATGTTAATAAATCATTTGACATTCAAATGACATAAATCCAATCAGTAGAACCAGAGTCATGAATTTGCAAAGTTCAAGGTAAAAACTAGCGCCTAAAAGATCAAAGGACCGAAAATGGATAACTAGTTCCGTGAGAACGAGTCAAAGTAAAAATATATGGCAGAACACGATGAAGTGCGAGTCAGATAGAAGAAGTGGATTGGGTCCAGCCAGCACTTACCTTTAGACCTAGAGGAAATTTCATGAAAAAGTGATCAGAGAAGTTAAAGTTCAGCAGGGCAAGGATGCAGGTGGTGTCCGAGGAGGAGTAGGCATCATCAGTTTAGAGTCTCTGGATGAAGTCACAGCGAAGATTTCTTTGTTCAGACTTAGGGTCTTAAAATGAGTATGGTGGTCCATAGGATCGCCGTACTCACAGTGTTGGTCTGACCATGTTTTATCAACACAAAGGAGGAACCCTACTATTTAGCCATAGGGACATGGTAAGTAAGTGCAAAAAGTTAGAAAATGTCCCTCAAAGAACAATTCTTAGAGTTATCTCTTTACAGGGGAAGATGAAATTGAGATCATCAATAGATTTATAGCAGTTCAGACAGTTTTAACAAGCAGATGTAATCAATCACAAGTCACAACAGCAACTCATTATTAAATAAAAGTAAGAGTTACTCTGAAGATAAAAACATGAGCAAATTTTATTATATTATTTCGTACATTTGATTCAGAGTAGCTGGATTAAAGTTTCACATGTATACATCTATTTCAAGATTCACAACACACAAATGCTCAGTGCAATATTAACAAACAAAGGTTAAAAACCAGTCACAGTAAAATTACAAATAAAAATAAAAATAAAAACCAAGAAAACATTCGTCGACGCAGCGTTTCGGTGTTTTTCTTACTATGTACACCTTCTTCAGGACTGTTTTCTACAAGAAACAATATTTACCGATCAATATCAACAACCATTTTTAGTGACCACATGTTTATTTACATCTGCAGGTGAAACAATTTTATTATCTGACTCCCCTTAAACCGAAATTTTTAGACTTTTAAAATAAATTGTGTTATTTTAATATCATCTGTATATTAGGCAAACCTTGTCCTATTCAATATTTATGCTTTTTATCCATAATCTGCCCAACATGAAGCAGTAGTCTGTTAATAAAATGACAGCAGACATCTTCCATGGAGCCCAAAGACTTATCATTATTTGTTAAATTGGGCATCAGTGCAACAAAACATTATCTTAACATACCTCTATGAGTACAAAGTTGAATGTTGATACCAACTTCTCTATGTCAACAACTAGAAAGGGCAATTCTTTTTAACATTGAATTTTGGCTATGAAATTATTTTCTCCGTCCACTGTTGAATGACCTACAGATAGGAGAAATAGTGTATATATTTGTCAATCATTACATGTGGTAATTAATTACCCAGCTTTTTATCATAAGGGATATGTGCATCTTAAAAACCTACCCTATAGTGGGGAAAGTTTCAACAATTGGACGTCCGTCTGTGGGTGCCACCGTGGTATTTAGGAATGCACAAAGCACTGGGGGTGAATAAAATACTTTGTTTTACTGTTTCGTATTAAAAAAAGAGAGACAATACGCAACAATCATAGTTGGAAAAGCAGCGCTCCACGTCGACTTGCCTTCAAGGAGAAATAAGCCAAACAGAAATAATCATCTGTCGACAATTCGCTGAGGATGGCGACTGGACTCCTTCTCTCTCCCTCACTTTATGATTTTCATTCTGAAACAGAGTATGACAGACCTTTCGGTTATGCAAAAAGGGGCATATCTGTTTGTATTCTTGAGGATTTTTCTTTACGTTCCATCTTGTTTCTATTCACTCTATCTTGCTCATCTCATGTTAGTCTAATATCAATATGCCACAAAGTATTCAATCATTTTTGCGCTATCATTTTTGCCCATGTTATTTTGCAAAATGATAGAAAACATTGACTATGATTAAATTTCTTCAAAGTATGTTGCCCAGTAGTATGGGGGATATCGCCTAATTTGACCATAGGAAGTAACGGTTAAGGTAAGCATCACTTTGGGCGGTATCTGCTGGCGGAACGATTTTTTGAAGACATAATTTATTTCGGTATCGCCATCATTGTTTGGAATACAATATTCGTGCCTCTATTACTAATCATCTTAAACATACATATTAACCGTATGGCCAAGTACTATAGTATGGAGGATACAAAATAATAGGAAAGATACCGGGTAGACTAAGGTGTCGAGGATACCAATTGACATGAAAGGTATCGGTATGCTTCAAGTCTACTAACTGGCGCCAACGCTGAGATATACTCTGAGACGCTATTTACTAAAAACGCAAAGGTTTTTGTGCGTTCCACTTTTTTAACCTAGCGTAAAGGACCGAGAAAGCTTCTACGCATTAGCCACCAATAGCCTAGCGCTTACCTTTAATAATCAGGCCGGCCTCCCTGCACCCACGCGGAGCTCGATATTTTTCAGGATTTGACGAACCTCATTATTTCCGGCTTTTATGACCTGTTGGATCAGGTTAAAGGTCGCAAGGGTCACATGTCTTGCGCCATGGAATGATGTTCTTATCCAAGTGAAACTCAATCGATCAATTGTCTACATATAAACATGGGGTACCTAATTCTTTAGGGTTATCTCATATATAAAGATTTCGTAGTTGGTGGTTTTATCGGTTTGGTGTCGGCCGCCATTTTGAGTAGGGGTAATACTACATTTTAGACTGGCGATCTCAACAGTATTTATCCACCATTTTTGAACGGGACTAAAATTCGTCCGTTTATTTCATATATATTTTTATTTTTATATCTAAAAAAAGGAATGTCACACTTCCACCACCGTATAAACTCTTATGAGGGCCCTCCATTTTATCCAGATGCCACAAATAGCGATCCGAACCTTTACTTAAGTGTAGCAGAATGCATATGTATCATCATTATTTTATTTAACTAATATTGTTGTGGTATATCCTTCCATATCAAAGTTTAAATTTATCGATGGCATGTATAACCATAACCTTTCAGGAACTACGTATCTGGCATTGGGATTATAAAAGTCAAAGCTCCTGAATTGATAAATTAGGTAAATAATTTATAAAGATTTTTGGTGAATGAGTCTTACATTTTAAATTATAAGTTTTTGAGGAGGAAGTTATAAGAGTCTTTCCCAGTCTTCGCGGCTATTAAGTCCTCGTTTTACAGTATCAAACAGACTCATATAGAACTGTTCGCGTTTTTTTCTTTTTGTTTGCTGATCACCTCCACGGAAACTTGTGGTAATAGTCTCAATGCCACACCATTTTAGTTCTTCCAGGGTGTGTTTCTCTTTTAGCCAATGTTCCACTAGAGGTGCATTTTTCTTGTTGGTTCTGATAGAGGATTTATGCTCAAGGATCCTAGTCTTAATTTCCCTTGAGGTCTCTCCTATACATGCGCAATCACAGGGGCATTTGATTAAATATATTAGATTGCTTGAATGACAGTTCATGAACTTCCCTATCTTATGAGTCTTCCCATTAATCATAATAACTGGGCCTTTCATTATATGCGGACAAATACTACATCCTTGGCAAGGAAAAGTTCCAGTGGGTAAACTAGCATTGGGCAGAGTACTTTGTCCATTGCTGTTTTTGTCTCTATAGGTATGGACTAAACAATTTCTGATGGTTTTATTTCTTCTAAAAGAGAACATAGGTCTCGGAAGAATTTCTTTATTTTTGTTAGTAATCAGGTGCCAATTCCTATTTATAATATTTTTGACTTGGTTACTCACATTTGAAAAGTTTGTGACAAAAATGATGGGTCTTAAATTTTCTCCTATGTTAGTCACTTTTTCTTCGAAAAAAGAATCCCTATTAAAATATTTAGCCCTTTTGTAGGCATGTCTTATTAATTTTTTAGGGTAGCCTCTATCTATAAATTTACACTTCAGGACTTCTGCATGTTTATCAAAATCTTTGTTGTAAGTACAATTACGTTTAAGCCGTAAAAATTGGCCAAACGGAATGTTATCCCTTTGACTAGCCGGGTGGTTGCTCTTGTAATGGAGCATAGTGTTCCATCAGTACTTTTTGTATAGAGTTCAACATTGAGAACACCATTTACGTTTTTTATTTGAATATCTAGAAATTCACATTTACTTTTGCTGATATTAGACATGAACTTCAAATTGTCGTCACCTAGGTTTAGCCATTCTAAATTTTTTTTTAAAAGGTCATCATTTCCTGTCCAAATAAAAAACACATCATCAATATAACGTGACCAAACAGAAATATTTTCAAAAAACGGCGCCATCTCGTTGAAAATGTGTTTGTCCTCAAAATTTGCCACATATAGGCAGGCCAGGCTGGGCGCACAGGTAGGCCCCATGCTGGTCCCCTTGACCTGCCTATAGAATTCTTTTTCAAAAAGAAAAATATTATTCTTCAGGACAATACTGACACATTCAACTATGAAGTTTGCATGTGCCGTGAGGTCATCTTCTCCTACAGTCAACAGTTCTTTTATCATGTTAATGGTATCTTCTTGAGGGATATTGGTATATAAGGCCTCGATGTCCAGAGTCACAAGGCTCTGGACATCGGGGTCAAACCTCACGTTCTCTATTTTCTTGATCATTGCTGTGGTATCTTTAATGTATGCCAGTTGTTGTGTAACAAATGGCTGCAAGAAAACATCTACATATTGGCTTAGAGGTTCTGTTAGGGAGTTAATACTCGATACAATAGGCCTCATCGGCGGGTCATTCATACTTTTGTGCACTTTCGGGAGACCATAAAGTGCTGGAATGACTGGTTGTTCATTTAGTAGGAAATTGTATTCTTCCATACAGATGATTTCATCCTCTCTTGCAAAAGTAAGTGCCGTTTTAATTTTGTCCTTCAACGCTATCTATTCTGATCTGCTAGATTTACAGTAATGTAATTCATTATCAAGCATTGCTTGTATTCTGTCATTGTAGTCAATAGTGGACATAAGCACAATGCTTCCCCCTTTGTCAGCTGGTTTGACAGTTAGGGTAAGGTCTTGTTCTAATGCTTTCAAAGCTTGGTGCTCATCTTTGTTTAAATTGTATTGAATCCATGGTTTTTTCATAAGTAGGTTATCAATACTTTTACTCACACTCCTCTCAAAAGCTTTGATGTCTTTATTTACTTGGGATATTGACGGTGTCCAGTTGGATTTAGGTTTAAGTCCTGATCTATTATTTCTAATCAGTTTTTCTTTATCTTCAAAGAAGGCATTAAGTCTAATTTTTCTATAGAAGCTTTGTAGGTCTCTCTCTAATTTATTGTTGCGTATTGTCTCTCTTTTTTTAATACGAAACAGTAAAACAAAGTATTTTATTCACCCCCAGTGCTTTGTGCATTCCTAAATACCACGGTGGCACCCACAGACGGACGTCCAATTGTTGAAACTTTCCCCACTATAGGGTAGGTTTTTAAGATGCACATATCCCTTATGATAAAAAGCTGGGTGATTAATTACCACATGTAATGATTGACAAATATATACATATTTCTCCTATCTGTAGGTCATTCAACAGTGGACGGAGAAAATAATTTCATAGCCAAAATTCAATATTAAAAAGAATTGCCCTTTCTAGTTGTTGACATAGAGAAGTTGGTATCAACATTCAACTTTGTACTCATAGAGGTATGTTAAGATAATGTTTTGTTGCACTAATGCCCAACTTAACAAATAATGATACGTCTTTGGGCTCCATGGAAGATGTCTGCTGTCATTTTATTAACAGACTACTGCTTCATGTTGGGCAGATTATGGATAAAAAGCATAAATATTGAATAGGACAAGGTTTGCCTAATATACAGATGATATTAAAATAACACAATTTATTTTAAAAGTCTAACAATTTCGGTTTAAGGGGAGTCAGATAATAAAATTGTTTCACCTGCAGATGTAAATAAACATGTGGTCACTAAAAATGGTTGTTGATATTGATCGGTAAATATTGTTTCTTGTAGAAAACAGTCCTGAAGAAGGTGTACATAGTAAGAAAAACACCGAAACGCTGCGTCGACGAATGTTTTCTTGGTTTTTATTTTTATTTTTATTTGTAATTTTACTGTGACTGGTTTTTCACCTTTGTTTGTTAATATTGCACTGAGCATTTGTGTGTTGTGAATCTTGAAATAGATGTATACATGTGAAATTTTAATCCAGCTACTCTGAATCAAATGTACGAAATAATATAATAAAATTTGCTCATGTTTTTATCTTCAGAGTAATTTTACTTTTATTTAATAATGAGTTGCTGTTGTGACTTGTGATTGATTACATCTGCTTGTTAAAACTGTCTGAACTGCTATAAATCTATTGATGATCTCAATTTCATCTTCCCCTGTAAAGAGATAACTCTAAGAACTGTTCTTTGAGGGACACATTCTAACTTTTTGGTCTGACCATGGCCACACTGTGGGCCTACCCGTAGTATTACTAGTGTGCTGGACCGACTGCCACAGGACTGCTGCATCTGCCAGGGATCCTGGATCCCGCTGTGGACTAGCAGCAGTCAAGAGCTATAATATCCTGGCTGTAGCGAGGATATTATAGCTGGACTTTCACTGCCCCTTTCATGGCAGTGAACCCACCATGAAAAGGGTGGCATAGAGGCAACTAAGGGGGCCTTAACAAGGCCTCCTGCTGCTTCCCCCAGTGCCTGCACAGGGTGGCATGCATGTGGCACAGTGAGCAAGGGACCCACGTCTGGGAATTCCCATCCCACCTAGGGCAAAAAGTGTATCTGCAACAAATAATGGACGGAATGCTGAATGATTCAGACATTCTCCCCAGTCAAGAGATCTTGGTTAAATCCATCGTTCTTTTGCCCCGCTACGGCAGTTCGGGCTGGACTGTTCGAATTGGGCACTGGGTCAAGACTGACTTGCTTATGGCTGGGTTCAATCTGGAATTGCAGGAGGAGAAAAACAATAATGAATCTAGGCCCAGATCTCTGTACTGGGGTGAATGTGTGACATTGTACCGCATTCTGTCCATCAATTGTTCATTTTGCATTTGTCACTCAGAGTGGGACGGGTATGCCCAGACGTGGGTCCCGTGCTCTCCATGCAACTGGAAGTCAAGCTATCCTGGCTGATGAGGGTTGAAAACCTGAAACGGGTCCCAGGATGCTTGTTTCCGGTCCAGGAAGGACCTGGCTTGGCAGTTCAGTCTTGACTGTTCCCATGAGGCACAGAGTCAAGACTGATTTGTATATGGCTGGGTCCAAACTGGGGTGCATAGTGGGCAATAGAACAATAGATTTAACATTGATCTCTTGACTGGGCGAGAATATCTGAATCATTCAGCATTCCGTCCATCATTTGTTGCAGATACACTTTTCGCCCTAAGTGGGATGGGTATGCCCAGACTTGGGGCCCTTGCTCACTGTGCCACTGGATTCAAGCTTGCCTGGCTGATGAAGGGTGACATACCCTGAAACCGGTCCCAGGATGCTTGTTTATGGCCCAGGGAGGACGTGTCCTGGCAGTTTGGTCTGGACTGTTCCCATGAGGTACATGGTCAAAACTGATTTGCATATGGCTGGGTCCAAACTAGGGTAGCGTAGTGGTCAAAAGAACAATGGATTTAACCCAGTTCTCTTGACTGGGGGAGAATGTCTGAATCATTCAGCATACCATCCATCATTTGTTGCAGATACACCTTTCCCCTGGAGGAAGAGCAAAACATGTTTACTTTCAAATAGGGCAGTGATCAGCTCCGCCCCCCATTCTGGCATTTGATGGCCCATTCAGGCACACATAATCACTCTATTGTGTGGGTATGTGGTAGGAATAAACAAAGTCCAACTACCAACTATACCCAGTCATGTAACCCATGAATAGGCTGCAGGTATCAAATAGTTAGGGCAAAAAAATGTCAGCTTTCTAAAAGATTGAATCCACAGAGCAATTGCACAAATAACGAGCCGATGTCTCAAATCCACACACTCATGTGAATTATTCTTGTAACTTTTTTTTTTAAATGTTGAATGCATTTTCATCATGTCATCATAAAGGACAACAAAAAATTCAAACAATTTGCTGACAAACATTTCACAAATATACATTGAACATCAACAAGTGGTACACAAATACATACATTTTACACATTATAAATACACGACGTAGAACACAAGTCCTTGACTTAAAAGTAACAATCATACTTAGGCGGAGAACGGACAAAATATACAAACACTGAATGTGTGATATCTACTGCCTGTGTGAAAAGCTCCGGGACCTATTATTCTTAGTGTTATCAAAAGGAGAGCTATTAATTATAGGCTTTCTCCCTGAGCACTCTGGAGATGTTGTGTCCCAGATACTGCGGTCCATGCGTTTTCAACCCTGCAACCATTATGGGGTTTTCATCGGGACCTGGACATGGTGGAGTCTGTTCAAAGAGAACGAAAAAACTGAGTGTGTGTCACTGACACCTCACAAACAAATTATATATTGTCTACTGCTGAGCCTAAATGTGTTCTAAATGTACCTCCTTTAGGCTGTAATCCTCCTTAGTGAGTTAGGTTTGAAATAAAGGGCGTAGTTGAATCCTGCCAAGAGAAATTGTAAATATTGTTTGTTTATATTCATGGTAGTATGTAAAGCATAAGTGTTTTACAAGGGACAACTAGGGAACTTGCATGGAGCATTTGGTGGTACTAATTTAGCTGTGGCCAAATCCTTTGTTTTTCTGTGTCGAAATCTGTAAAGTATTGAGATGCCTGTTATTAAAATTGTGTACTTTCAATCCATTACGCACAAAAAACTGCCAGCCATATTTAAAAATGGGGACTATCCCAAATTGAGGTGAGGTAATCTTAAAATGCGGTGTGATTGCTCAATGTGCAAGAGATATGGATTTTGTCAGTAACACGTGCATTATTCTTCTGTAGCGCAAGAAAAGATTGTTTAAAGAGTTTCAATGCCAGTGCAATGCTGATAAGATTGCTGCGGCATTCCTGAAAGCACATGAATGCTAAAATTGACCCGTTTGAAAATCGGGTACAATTCTTAAAGCTCGCAACAGTTTGACACACTGGTGTCTATTTCCTCACCAAGGAGGAAAGAAGCATTATAAAAGAGTGGTTAAACTACCGCGAGATTCTCTAAAGCAAATGCACGGACACGCTTCAAAGTTGGGTGTGGTTAACTACGTGTGCGATGGTTTGTATTGCAAAGATCTAGTTATTACTGCGCGCTGGCACCAACTTCTTAAAAAAGGAAACCATATCACTTGCCTGATTTCTGAATCTCATGCCGGTTCAAAGAAAATAAGGCTTTGGTCAATTACTGTTTGAGAAACCAAGATGGTATATGATCTCATGTTTTAAAAGTAAGCACTGGAATGGTAAAACATGAATATGGCCAGATGCATTGTGGGCTATTGAGTCTTTGCATGTGTGGTGGCTTTTGCACAGCTGCAAGCTTGTTTCAATCTATATTCTGGTAATCTCAGACAACTCAACCTTTTAAGACTGTATCAAATTTCATTATAAGATATGCTTCCTTTCGTAATAGCACATTTTTCAGGTCACCACCTCAAGGATTGGCTATAATGGCACTGAGCACTCTCCACTTGAAGTCTTTATCAGTATGGCCTTTTTCAGCAAAATGCTTCACCATGGGAGCTGTGAGGTTTTTGTTTTTTTATCCTGGAGCAATGTTGTACGATTCTTTGTTTGACCTCTTGGTTGGTTTTTCTGATATAAATCTTCTGGCATGGACATAGTATGGCATATACCATGTTTCTGGTTTTGCAGCTAGAAAATTCATTATGTTGCCAACTGATATGGCCATCTGTGAAGGTGGTACTTTCAATGGTCGAACCGCATACTGAGCAGTTACCGCACTTGTGGGTCCTTGTACTAGTTGAGTATGGAGCGAAGTGTGTCTGGTCGTCAGGTCTCCAATTCTGTAACATCAACTATTTGTTGCCCAATACTGCGATTCTTTTTAAGTGCAAATAACGGCGGCCCTATGTTTCTTATAGAACCTTCCATTGGGTGCCAGTTGCTCTTGATAAGTTTTTTTGAAAGTCAAGTCAAGTCAAGTCATAACATTTATATAGCGCACTACATACCCAGAGGGTTTCAAGGCGCTTAGGAAGGGGAGGAGGATTATTTGTCAAATATCCACGTTTTAAGCTGCTTTCTGAACGCTAGGTGATTCTGGGTGAGGCGGAGGTAAGCGGGGAGTGAGTTCCATGTTTTGGCAGCCAGGTATGAGAAGGATCTGCCTCCCATGGTGGTCTTGTTGATGCGAGGTACAGTGGCGAAGGCTTGGCTGGAAGAGCGAAGTTGTCGGGAGGGGGTGTAAAAGGACAGTCGAGAGTTGAGGCAATCTGGTCCGATGTCGTAGAGTGATTTGTGTGCGTGGGTAAGCAGTCGGAAAGTAATCCTCTTATTGACGGGTAGCCAGTGGAGGTCTTTAAGGTGACCAGAGATGTGTTCGTTGCGTGGGATGTCTAATATGAGCCTGGCTGAGGCGTTTTGGATTCGTTGTAGTTTTTTCTGGAGTTTAGCGGTGGTACCTGCGTAGAGGGTGTTTCCGTAGTCCAGTCGGCTCGTGACTAGAGCGTGGGTGACTGTTTTCCTTGTTTCGGAGGGGATCCAGCGAAATGTTTTTCTGAGCATGCGAAGAATGTTAAAGCAGGAAGAGGATACGGCGCTGACTTGTTTGTTCATTGCGAGTGAAGAATCCAGGATGACGCCAAGGTTCCGTGCGTGGTCTGTCGGGATGGGTGCATTTCCGAGGGCTTCCGGCCACCAGGAGTCGTCCCATGCAGAGGGGGATTTACCTAAGATGAGGACTTCTGTTTTGTCTGAGTTCAGTTTCAGGCGGCTTTGTTTCATCCATTCGGCGACTTCTTTCATTCCTTCGTGTAGGTTAGTTTTGGCGGTGCTGGGGTCCTTGGTGAGAGATAGGATCAGTTGAGTGTCATCCGCGTAAGAGATGATGTTGAGGTTGTGTTGGCGGGCGATGGCCGCGAGGGGGCTCATGTATACGTTGAAGAGGGTGGGACTGAGTGAGGATCCTTGTGGTACGCCACAGATGACTTCGGTGGCCTCGGACTTGAAAGGTGGGAGGCGGACTCTCTGGGTTCTTCCGGTGAGGAACGAAGTGATCCATTCCAGTGCCTTTCCTTGGATTCCGATGTTTCTGAGGCGTTGTAAAAGGGTGCTGTGGCAGACTGTGTCGAAGGCTGCAGAGAGGTCGAGGAGGATGAGGGCGACTGTGTCTCCATTGTCCAGCAGAGTTCGAATGTCGTCTGTTGCTGCGATGAGGGCGGTCTCAGTGCTGTGTTTGGCTCGGAAGCCAGATTGTGAGGGGTCGAGGGATTTGTTGGCTTCGAGGAAGGCGGCGAGTTGGTTGTTGACGGCTTTCTCGATGACTTTGGCCGGGAATGGAAGGAGCGAGATGGGGCGGTAGTTTTTGAGTTCGGTGGGGTCTGCTGTTGGTTTTTTCAGAAGGGCGGTGAGTTCAGCGTGTTTCCAGTCTTCTGGGAAGGTAGCGGAGTTGAAGGAGCAGTTGATGACGTCTCGGAGGTGCGGAGCTATGACGGAGTCTGCTTTGTTGAAGATGTGGTGAGGGCATGGGTCTGTGGGGGATCCAGAGTGGATGGAGTTCATCAGGCGGATGGTGTCCTCAGTGGAGATTGGCTTCCAGGCGTTAAGGGTGTTAACGGGGGGAAGATGGTCAGCTGATGGTAGGGTGGGTTGGCTTCCGGGTTGGTTGTCAAAGCTGTTGTGGATGTCAGCAATCTTGTTGTGGAAAAAAGAGGCTAGGGAATCGCAGAGGGTTTGAGAGGGGGTGATGTCGTTGGAGTTGGCCGAGGGGTTGGAAAATTCCTTGACGATGTTGAAAAGTTCCTTGCTGTTGTGGGCGTTGTTGTCAAGTTGATCTTTGAATGCTGTTTTCTGAAAGAGTTCGTATGGAGTCTAAATGTGGTCATGCACACCAAGTGTTCTGTCTGTGGATTATGCTTTTTAGTAAGTAAATGTTCTCAGGGTGTATACCATGCCCGCTTCCATGGGCACTCTGTGAGGTCTGAGCCTTTGTTCTAAATAGAATTCAATTGAATCTAAAGCATCTTCTTGAGGGATTTAAGTATATAAGGAAGCCGCATACATTGATACGAGGATGAGGTGGGATGGATCAAATTCAAATTCAGCTTTATTCGATTTTTCATACAATAAAAATCATAAAAGCACAGTTAAAAATAAAGATTTCTCTTATATAGCACAGTAAAAAACAATCAATATATATACAGAGAAGCTGGAGTAACAGCTTTAAATCTTCACATTGTGTTCCTGTATCTAATAACAGACTTTAAAAATGAGGAGATAGCCATGATGATCAATTGATTTTTTAAGGATTGTAACATCAGGAAAGCTATTCTACATTGTCTTAGGCCCATACTCCTCAGAATGGGTATTAAAAACCTTTTCCTAGGAAGAGTATAAAGTGTACAGAATATAATACAGTGCAACATGGTTTGGGTTGAAATGTCATCACACAGGCATGTGAGTAGGTTTCTCGAACAGTCATTAACTTCTGGGAAGGTAATTATTATGTGGAAAGTCCCATAAAGAAAACGGGTTAAAAGCATACGACCAAAACTTCCCTGGACCTGTACCAAATAGGGTTGAATACCTGGGCACATTCTCATCAGGTGGTTACTCATGACAGTTTTTTTGTCTCTCTCTATGAGCCATCGCTTATTCTCTAAATGGATCAGACAATCAAATTTTAAGGTTTTTCTAGGGATTGTTTCCATGATCTCCGGTGTTTTGATATATCCAGGATGGCCAATTTCATAAGCCATTTTTTAATGTAACTGAGCCATGGTATATTAGCCACCCTATCCAGTTTTAGACAATCCATAGTTTTATCACGGTTAAAATCCGTTTCAGTTGATGCCCAGAGTAAGAGAGAGTTGATTCTAATAATATCAGAAATAAATGGTAGACCAAGGGGTCTATTAGGATGTCGGGCGGTGGCACCACTGCGGTGCTGGCGGGGCGGAAAAATGCCTTTTTCCACCCGCGAGCAGCGGAACTCACCTCCGCCATATTAGTACAGCAAAACATAGGTCATTTGCTGTCCGCCGCGGAGCGACGCGCACCACCATCAAAGTGCCCCCACCACCACGGCGGTGGGAGCCAATATAGACTCACCGCCGTGCGGAATGACGTCCGCACCGCCCCACAAATTAGGATGGCCCAAACAGTAAGATGCCCTGCAGCGGAGACACCGCCCAACCAGACACGGTGGAAACTCGATAGCAGAGCGCAAAGCAAAGACCCGGTAATTACCACCTGGTCATGAACGCCATGGACCCAGCCCTACATATGCATCCGGTCAGGTACCTGCTACTGCACTACCATCAACTGGGCCGCCGAGAACGACGCCGCAGGTTCGCTAATACACAAATACAACACACAACACATGGGCTGACATAGGGTCCAAGTCCAACAGAGACACCTTGCTGGGGGTCACAACACATCCACAAGGGCACCCCTACATCACCCACCTGACAACAAGTCACCCCTCTGCATCCAGGACACACATCGACCGCGAACTAGCAGCAACGTCACACTCCCGGTCACGGCACCGCAGCAGTCAACACATGCACACAATGCCCAAGGCAAGGCCACAACAAGCCATGGGCAGGGCACAGACACCACAGGGACACACAACCCCCAACCACACCACAACAAGTCACAGGCCAAGTGTCCATCAACACACCCCAGCAAGTCACAGGCCAGGTGCCCATCCTGGGCTCCATCATGCACAGCAACAAGCACAGGAACAAGCAAGCACAATACACACCCTGCACCACACTACAGACAACCAGGGAGACAGCCACTGCAGGAGTGGCTGACAAGGAACACACAACATCTGTGCCTCACACACTGAAGGCTCAAAATACTTCACAGTACATACACACACAAACAAACACACACCCTTGGTGTATCCACAAACATAACACACACACACAGGGTAGCCTGAACAGATGCCTGCATAAAACTACACACACACACAACAGGAATACACACACAGCCCCAACAGAAGCCGACACACCCTGCCAGCCAAACTGTGGAAAGGTAATGGGAGTACAAATACAACATCACTGCACAACATCATCACTCACCAACAAAACACACACAACATACCACAAATCGCACCTGCACAGAACTACACTGCCACATCAAACAAACCACACATGCACATGAAAGCACAAATCTACAAACACCACAGGACATCAGGGGATGCACATCAGGCAATACCAAGCCCACATACCCACAACACTGTATGCACAACAGGCAGTGTTTGCACAACAAGCACAACAGCTACACACAGACATGACTGACACACCCTCAACACACACACCACAAATCAGCACAGCACAAAAACAACAGCACAACCAGGAAGTGAAGATTCACCACAGCCAACACACAGACACCCAACACAACAACAACAGGATGCACCACTCTGGGATACAAGAGTACAACCAGCTGCACCAGAGCACTGGGCAGCACAAACAGCTCAAGCACTCAAGGGCAATCCACTAAGCATGGGCGGATTTTGCGAATTGGCAATCCGCGAAATTGCGTATTTACGGATTCGCAATCCGCAAAATCCGCGAACTCTCGCGAATTTGCAGATTTTTAATTTTTTTTGTGTTTCTGCCAGTTCGCGAGGATTTTGTACTAGTTCGCAAACGCAAACTTACTTTTCGGGTAGCAACGGTCGCGAACATGTTGTTTCTACATCTGGTTCATCACAGCACCCTCTGTTTCACCCTTGCCACCCTCTGTTTCACCACTGCCACCCTCTGGCTCACCCATGCCACCCTCTGGCTCACCCATGCCACCCTCTAGTTCATCACTGTAGATTATGGGTGGAAAAGCACACCTGCCCTGCCTCAACTGACATAAATGAATTAGGGGCTGATTAATGTGTTTCTAAATTTGAACTTCCTGGCTGGAACCTGCTTCCTTATCTGTAATTGCTTTTTCTGAGCCTGCTGTGAGGGTCAGAGCAGGGTCTTAGAATAGTTGCAAGTAGGCAACTGAACTCTGAAGGGGCCCCTCAGGAAACACTACAGGGAATGGTTACTAATGATAAGATTGAACTTTTGCACCAGCTGAGTGCTTCCAGGTCAAGATCCAAATCAAAGTGACCAGCACATGAAGAAAGCACTGAGAGGAGCCTGCTGGACAGGAACAGGAAGTTGGAGACTGTGGGGCACTTCCTTCCACCCCCCCCCCCCCAAAATGGACTCCTTGCAAAAAAAAAGTGCAGGCAAATGTCAACCTGAGGAGTTATTCTGGTAAAAATCATAATTTTCAAGGTTTATGCTGCCTGCTGGTGGATTTCTTGTGCGAAATCGCAAATTTTGCAATCTCGCAATTGCGAGATTGTCGCTGCCCGCCGCATCTACGTTTTCGCAAGTGTTTACTACCGCGAAATTGTATAGTATTCTAGTTGGCAAGTGCGACCAAGCAAAAAAATCCGCTTCGCACGGATTTACGAATTTTCGGTAAGTTCACGAGAGTTCGCGGATTGCGAATTTACCGAAAATCCGCAAAATCCGCGAGCGGAACAGATTTTATGCCCACTGCTGAATAGCACAAGAACATCACACATAAAACAATGAGGCCATGTCCAGAGTGGAACAGCACTCTTGGCCCAAAAACTGCACCCCAAGGCACAGTCTCACAAATGAAGGGATGGGGAGGCACATACACATGTAAACAAAGGGGGCATCTGACATCAAAATCAACTGACTTGCATGTCACCATTAGACATGTGAGGTGTGTACCATACACAAATAGAGGGAATGCAGAGCCACAATGGCTAGGCACAAGTGGCACACATAGGGGATGGCATCACACCACACACCTTGCCATACAGGAGGAGAAAAGGCACCATGTGCCTGCAGTGCAAGAGAAAGTCACACACAATGCCAGTGAGGAGCCGCAGGGCCACACAGTCCACACAAACACACACAATACACATTGATGATCAAACAAACACAAGACTGTTGTGCCAATCACACACTTTGCACACTCATAAGTGACAAAAACAACAATGAGGAGTCACACTGAACTGCATGAACACATCAAAACACTGCACAGTGCACAACAGACATCTCACACAGGTGCATACAATCGTTTACACAGGCCAGGACAATCCAAACAACAGGCACACACCTCCTGGCTCTGTCAGGTCCTTGAATCCTCAGAATCGTATGATGCTTAAATGGGTTCCATCTCCTGACAGCCCTAAGGTCTGAGTGAACAACAGACACCAAGGAGTGATCAGGCGAGGGAAGGGAAGGATGGGAACAGCAGGGAGCGAGACCTGTAACAAGAACAAGGCACTATGAGATAAAAACATACACTACAGCTATTCTAGACTTTCTTCGCTATACATAGATACATAGATATCTTGCAATGTAGGAATTAGCAATACCTGTAACAGAAAAGTAAGTAACATTGCCTGGCAACCCGGAATTCCGAAGAATGAGGCAATAGTAACCTATGAGAGTAACAGGATATTAGAACCAACTCCTATGGTTTAATGAACACAGAATTCATGCAAATGTTTCTAAACATACCAAAAGGGTTTGATAAGATCTCTTCAACAGGGGGTGGGGGGGTGTTGAATGGAGCTGGCTAGACGGAAGCTCACTCAACCCCTGCTGCGTGATATAAATAAATATGGATAGTTATAATTTCATCAGTGCCACAGCATATACTTCAGACCTTCTGGTTCCTTTTCACCATAGGAGAATCTCTTCATAAAGAACACAAGTTACGCTCCTAACCAAATGCTGTACAGTTATAACGGAATGCAAACGATAAGCCTTGGAATACTTTTCCCCATGAATGATTTCCTCAGCAGTCAGGAAAAGTAAGAGTGCATAAATAACAAAAGATCACGGAATATCACCCTAGAGTTCGCTAGTAGTAATGTTTCACTCGGGATATGTTCCAATAACTCTGATTACCTTCTTACACCTCAGAAGGTTTAATAGCAGACTTTGAGCCCAAATCTGCCAATAGGTAATAAGTTCAAATAACATCCAGCAGTCCCGCAAGAACCAAGAAGGCGGTTCCGGCAACGGGACTAAGTAGACTACAGTAATTATAAACAGCAGTCCCGCAAGAACCTACGGGAGTTTCAGCCAATGGGACTGCCACTTCAACGGCTTGAACAAAGATAATAATGTAAGCACAATGGGGAGATGCTGGAAACATCTACCCTCCTTAGGAAATAGAAATGGTGGTGCTAACACCCCTACCAGTCCTCACTCGGCGGTGATCACAGAATTAACGGCACCGCGCTGAATTCCGGCAACAGACTTGAACAGAGGCGCGCTGATGTCACACGTGCCTCTGACCACTGATCCATGGGAAGTGTAGTTTCTTATTTTGCGCACATAGCACGCGATTCATGGCTCAGGGCAGTGTTCTAGGCTTGCCTCCGCCACGGGATGCAACAGGCTCACATGTGTGGCTATCACAATCCTGGGGCACACACACATCCACACCCACTACAAAGTCACACCCTTCACACTGCATACCTCCTCACCACCCAAGAGCACATATCTCATGAATGCCAGGGGACCAGGCCTAAGGGCCAACACAGGATGACCATACACATACACAGCTGTGCACATATACAGGAATAACAGACGCACATCATGACAGTGCCCAGCCTGCATGCAAACCTGTTCACAGCATCACACCCTGTGCTGGTAGTCTACCCCAACCTGACATGACAACAACGTAGCCAACAACACAAAACCACTCAAAAGAGAACTGCTTGACAGGTAAAAGAGCCAACACAGATAACACAAGTATCAGTGTCTGAATGGACTGAAGATCATGTTACCCTTGTTTAAAAATGTGATGCAGCCAAAGAGTTTGGCAATGTTGAAGTAACACATAGAGCATGGGGCACATGCTACCAAATGGACACACAAAAATATCTTTAATCAGCAAGTACACTGACAAAACAGACAACAGGACTAACTGTATTTATTCACATATTGCACATATGTGATAGTTGAACAGCTGTACACAAGATCAAGGTACAAAATTCTGAACAAATGCAAGATATCCTGCACAAGCAAACTGTAAACAGGAATGCCAGTGTCCATGGCACAGTGAAGACTCCAACACAGCAGAGCAACAGGGCCAGTGTCCAGGGCAGGTGGCACAGCAAGTACATGAGAGGCTGCACAGGTGAGAGTACAACACAGCAGAGCAACAGGGCCAGTGTCCATGGCACAGGGGAGACTCCAACACAGCAGAGCAACAGGGCCAGTGTCCAGGGCAGGTGGCCCAGCAAGTAATTCTGATTATTTTGTGATTTCTGTGCTTTTAATTCACTTACCCTTCCATTTGTTGCCTTGACGCCTTGACCAGCGGACTCAGCGCTGCTGTCTTCGTGCGTGGGACGCTTTCACAGCGCCTCGCTTCACCCGCAGGCCACGCCCCCTCTGAGGCCACGCCCACCGCCCTCACTACAAAGGAGACGCTGAATACAAGCGCCTGCCATTTGTTGCACTACTCTCCTGAGGCGGAAAGCTGGGAGGCAGTCTATTTTTAAAATTGTGATTCTGATTATTTTGTGATTTCTGTGCTTTTAATTCACTTACCCTTCCATTTGTTGCCTTGACGCCTTGACCAGCGGACTCAGCGCTGCTGTCTTCGTGCGTGGGACGCTTTCACAGCGCCTCGCTTCACCCGCAGGCCACGCCCCCTCTGAGGCCACGCCCACCGCCCTCACTACAAAGGAGACGCTGAATACAAGCGCCTGCCATTTGTTGCACTACTCTCCTGAGGCGGAAAGCCGGGAGGCAGTCTATTTTTAAAATTGTGATTCTGATTATTTTGTGATTTCTGTGCTTTTAATTCACTTACCCTTCCATTTGTTGCCTTGACCAGCGGACTCAGCGCTGCTGTCTTCGTGCGTGGGACGCTTTCACAGCGCCTCGCTTCACCCGCAGGCCACGCCCCCTCTGAGGCCACGCCCACCGCCCCTTTCCCCCTATAAATTATGTGTTTTCCTCGGAAGCGCAGCAGGCGCGACGCTGGCGCGCCGAAGGCGCGCCAAAGGAAAGCCCGTCTGCGCCCGTCCGCGGCCGACCGAGGCTAGGGGCTAGTCACTCTGCCCACCCTTTCCAATATACATCGGCACAGTTAACCGACCTCCAAGGCTTGTGGCTTCCTGATAGCACTACATCCGCCCGAATTTCTAGGCTGGGCCTCCTTAATCCTAATGCTGCCTCCAACCCCTGTTCTCCACCCTTAGTTTCGACCAGGTGCTCCACCACCTGTTCATCCACTGGTTCATCCCCCACGGCGGTCTCGGTGATGTATTTAAACACCAGATCAGCAGTCAAGCACCAGCTGGACCTTTTTATGCTACTGGAGTCGCATAAGCCCGACCTTTTACTCCTCACTGAGACCTGGTTCTCTGACAGTACCCTTCCCTCCCTTCTGGCAATCCTACCTCCATCTTACTATGCTCTCCGAGCCGATCGCGCCCCCGGCAAGTCTGGCGGAGGAGTGGCACTGATTGCCCGTAAAGAAATCGTTTTTCAACCTTTAATTGTTTCTCCCCTGGGCTCATCAGATTGTCTGGTGGCCCGTTCACTTTCCTTCACTCCCCCTCTTATGTGTGTTCTCGTTTATCGACCCCCATCCTCCCCGCAATCATTTCTCCCCAATTTCTTAGATCTGGTGGCTACCCTGGTGGTTAACCATTCGTCAATTATGGTCCTTGGTGACTTTAATTTTTGGCCCTCTGACCCTGCGGAATGTTCAGCATCTAAGGAGTTTTCTGAATCACTCCTTTCCCTCAATTTTATCTCTGCTGTCCATGTCCCCACTCACAACTTGGGTCACATTCTTGACCAAATCTGGCATCGAGATTGCTCGGTCACCTCTCTTTCCATCTCTCCCTGTCTTTGGTCTGACCACTTTCTCATCTGTTTTTCTTTATCTCTTCGCTCAGTCTTTAAGCCCCCCCTTGCCAAAATCATCTGGGCACGATCATGAAACCGAGTTGATGTGGCCGCGCTGACGACTATACTCTCCGCATCTAGTCCGGACCTTTCAGGACTGTCATCTCTTGAACAAATGGAATCCATCGAGGGCTGGCTGCGGGCTGGGTGCGATGTAGTCGCCCCCCTAAAGCGCATCGCGTCTAAACGTCCCAAAGACGCTAACCGATGGTTTTCAGAGGAGTTGAAGACTCAAAAAGTTAATCTTCGACGAGCGGAGCGCCTCTGGCGGCAGGACTACTGTCCTCTCTCTAGAAATCACAATACTAATCTCCTGGCCCATTATAAGAAATCTATTCTGGAAACTAAGAAGGCTTACTTCTCTGCAAAAATCCAGTTTGCTGAGAATCGACCAAAAGAAATTTTCGACATTATCCAGGATCTAGCCTATTCAGACAGGGCATCACTTAAACCCTCACCTTCCCAATCCCTCTGTGACTCTCTTAATTCTTTCTTTCTTGACAAAATCAGTAAGATTAGAGCCAACATCCCCCCCGTCCCGTTCCTTCACAAACCCTTCCCTTCCCTTGGCCGTAGCACGTTTAGATTCAATCCCGCTTCTCACGACGGATTCCTTTCTGTCGCTTCTCCCTCTGGTCAAGTCTGGCTCCCCACTGGACCCTTGCCCCACCTATATCTTGAAACAGATTTACGGTTTCTGTTCTTCACCTCCTCTCATGCTTTTGAACAGTTCACTTTCCCAATGTATTGTCACTCCTTCTCTCAAAGCGGCGGTAATTGTACCTCTTTTAAAAAAGCCTGGCGCTAACCCCTCTGTCTCAGCCAATTACCGCCCTATTTCGCTCTTGCCTTTCCTAGCTAAGGTACTGGAACGCCATGTAGTTAGAACACTGAGTACCTTTGTGGAAGGGAACAGTGTCTTGGCACCCAGGCAGGCCGGATTCCGCCCTGCGCACTCGACAGAATCGGTTGCCATTTCCGTATTGGACAATATCCGAGAGGGTATGGACATCAATCAGCCGCAGGCTCTGGTTCTTCTCGATCTCTCCGCCGCTTTTGACACGGTGGACCATGCCATCTTACTTTCACGTGTCAAGGCGGCGGGGATCGGGGGGTCTGCCTTGGTCTGGCTGTCCTCTTTTCTGAGCGGCCGCACCCAAGCAGTTCGCTTGGGCGATTACTCAGCTGACTCCAGGTTTGTGCAGTGTGGGGTCCCCCAGGGTTCCTCACTGTCACCACTGTTATTTAATTTATACATTGCCCCTCTCATTTTTGCTTTACAACAGCTGGAGGTCTCTGTCTATAATTATGCAGATGATCTCGAGCTTATTTTCTCACTTTCCCCTTCCTCTGTGTCCATATCCAACTTTCACTCTGTCATGACCTTCATTCAGGATTGGATGAATCACAACCACCTGAAACTCAATCCCGATAAAACAGAATTGGTGTTGACGGGTGGTTGCTCCAGTCCTTGGTCTTCACTTTTTTGGCCCCCTTCCTTAGGTCCCCCCCCACCCCTGTTTCTTCGGTCAAAACTCTTGGTTTCAAATTCAATGACCAACTTTCCCTTCACTCCCAAGTCAGCGCGGTTGTCTCCTCAGCTTTTCTTTCCCTCCGGACTATACGCAAAGTCTCCCGCTTCTTCACCCCACCTGCCCTTAAACTTATACTTCTGGCTATGGTGACGTCCCGCTTGGACTACGGCAATGCCCTTTATTGTGGCATGCCGGCGTACCTCATGCGGCGTCTCCAGCTGGTGCAGAACCAGGCAGCCCGTCTTGTGTTCAACCTACCTAAGTCACACCACGTCACGCCCCTTCTCAAATCTCTACATTGGCTCCCGGTTCAGCAACGTGCCCTCTTTAAGCTAGGCTGTATCATATTTAATGTTCGGTCCGGTTCTGCCCCTGCTTTTATTAGCTCTGCTATTCATGACTATACCCCGATCAGAGAACTGCGCTCGTCCACCCAACAGCTCCTCACCGTGCCCCGTTTCAAACGGAAAAAATGGGGTGGATCCAAGTTTTCAACTGTGGCTCCAGCTTTTTGGAACTCTCTCCCACTTTCTTTGAGATCCTGTCCCCAGTACTCCCTTTTTCGCAAAGCTCTTAAAACTTTTTTGTTCTCCCAAGCATTTCCCTCTTAAACTCTGTTTCTGGCTTCTAGTGCTTTTTTGTCTTGTCCGGTTTGAAGTGCTACAATAAGCGCCATGAAACCGCCTGGTGTACGTGCGCTCTAGAAATATTTGTAAAGTAAAGTACATGAGAGGCTGCACAGGTGAGAATACAACACAGCAGAGCAATAGGGCCAGTGTCCAGGGCAGGTGGCCCAGCAAGTACACGAGAGGCTGCACAGGTGAGAGTACAACACAGCAGAGCAACAGGGCCAGTGTCCAGGGCAGGTGGCACAGCAAGTACATGAGAGGCTGCACAGGTGAGAGTACAACACAGCAGAGCAACAGGGCCAGTGTCCATGGCACAGGGGAGACTCCAACACAGCAGAGAAACAGGGCCAGTGTCCAGGGCAGGTGGCCCAGCAAGTACATGAGAGGCTGCACAGGTGAGAATACAACACAGCAAAGCAATAGGGCCAGTGTCCAGGGCAGGTGGCCCAGCAAGTACACGAGAGGCTGCACAGGTGAGAGTACAACACAGCAGAGCAACAGGGCTAGTGTCCAGGGCAGGTGGCACAGCAAGTACATGAGAGGCTGCACAGGTGAGAGTACAACACAGCAGAGCAACAGGGCCAGTGTCCAGGGCAGGTGGCACAGCAAGTACACGAGAGGCTGCACAGGGGATACACCAACACAGCAGAGCAACAGGGCCAGTGTCCAGGGCAGGTGGCCCAGCAAGTACTTGAGAGGCTGCACAGAGGAGACTCCAACACAGCAGAGCAACAGGGCCAGTTTCCAGGGCAGGTGGACCAGCAAGTACATGAGAGGCTGCATGGGTGAGAGTACAACACAGTAGAGCAACAGGGCCAGTGTCCAGGGCAGGTGACACAGCAAGTACATGAGGGACTGCACAGGGGAGACTCCAACACAGCAGAGCAACAGGGCCAGTGTCCATGGCAGGTGGCCCAGAAAGTACATGAGAGGCTGCACAGATGAGAGTACAACACAGCAGAGCAACAGGGCCAGTGTCCAAGGCACAGGGGAGACTCCAATGCAGCAGAGCAACAGGGCCAGTGTCCAGGGCAGGTGGCCCAGCAAGTACATGAGAGCCTGCACAGGTGAGAGTACAACACAGCAGAGCAACAGGGCCAGTGTCCATGGCACAGGGGAGACTCCAACACAGCAGAGCAACAGGGCCAGTGTCCAGGGCAGGTGGCCCAGCAAGTACATGAGAGGCTGCACAGGTGAGAGTACAACACAGCAGAGCAACAGGGCTAGTGTCCAGGGCAGGTGGCACAGCAAGTACATGAGAGGCTGCACAGGTGAGAGTACAACACAGCAGAGCAACAGGGCCAGTGTCCAGGGCAGGTGGCACAGCAAGTACACGAGAGGCTGCACAGGGGATACACCAACACAGCAGAGCAACAGGGCCAGTGTCCAGGGCAGGTGGCCCAGCAAGTACTTGAGAGGCTGCACAGAGGAGACTCCAACACAGCAGAGCAACAGGGCCAGTTTCCAGGGCAGGTGGACCAGCAAGTACATGAGAGGCTGCATGGGTGAGAGTACAACACAGTAGAGCAACAGGGCCAGTGTCCAGGGCAGGTGACACAGCAAGTACATGAGGGACTGCACAGGGGAGACTCCAACACAGCAGAGCAACAGGGCCAGTGTCCATGGCAGGTGGCCCAGAAAGTACATGAGAGGCTGCACAGATGAGAGTACAACACAGCAGAGCAACAGGGCCAGTGTCCAAGGCACAGGGGAGACTCCAATGCAGCAGAGCAACAGGGCCAGTGTCCAGGGCAGGTGGCCCAGCAAGTACATGAGAGCCTGCACAGGTGAGAGTACAACACAGCAGAGCAACAGGGCCAGTGTCCAGGGCAGGTGGCACAGCAAGTACACGAGAGGCTGCACAGGGGATACACCAACACAGCAGAGCAACAGGGCCAGTGTCCAGGGCAGGTGGCCCAGCAAGTACTTGAGAGGCTGCACAGAGGAGACTCCAACACAGCAGAGCAACAGGGCCAGTTTCCAGGGCAGGTGGACCAGCAAGTACATGAGAGGCTGCATGGGTGAGAGTACAACACAGTAGAGCAACAGGGCCAGTGTCCAGGGCAGGTGACACAGCAAGTACATGAGGGACTGCACAGGGGAGACTCCAACACAGCAGAGCAACAGGGCCAGTGTCCATGGCAGGTGGCCCAGAAAGTACATGAGAGGCTGCACAGATGAGAGTACAACACAGCAGAGCAACAGGGCCAGTGTCCAAGGCACAGGGGAGACTCCAATGCAGCAGAGCAACAGGGCCAGTGTCCAGGGCAGGTGGCCCAGCAAGTACATGAGAGCCTGCACAGGTGAGAGTACAACACAGCAGAGCAACAGGGCCAGTGTCCATGGCACAGGGGAGACTCCAACACAGCAGAGCAACAGGGCCAGTGTCCAGGGCAGGTGGCCCAGCAAGTACATGAGAGGCTGCACATGTGAGGGTACAACACAGCAGAGCAACAGGGCCAGTGTCCAGGGCAGGTGGCCCAGCAAGTACATGAGAGGCTGCACAGGTGAGAGTACAACACAGCAGAGCAACAGAGCCAGTGTCCAGGGCAGGTGGCACAGCAAGTACACGAGAGGCTGCACAGGGGAGACTCCAACACAGCAGAGCAACAGGGCCAGTGTCCAGGGTACAGGGGAGACTCCAACACAGTAGAGCAACAGGGCCAGTGTCCAGGGAAGGTGGCACAGCAAGTACATGAGAGGCTGCACAGAGGAGACTCCAACACAGCAGAGCAACAGGGCCAGTTTCCAGGGCAGGTGGACCAGCAAGTACATGAGAGGCTGCACAGAGGAGACTCCAACACAGCAGAGCAACAGGGCCAGTTTCCAGGGCAGGTGGACCAGCAAGTACATGAGAGGCTGCATGGGTGAGAGTACAACACAGTAGAGCAACAGGGCCAGTGTCCAGGGCAGGTGACACAGCAAGTACATGAGGGACTGCACAGGGGAGACTCCAACACAGCAGAGCAACAGGGCCAGTGTCCATGGCAGGTGGCCCAGAAAGTACATGAGAGGCTGCACAGATGAGAGTACAACACAGCAGAGCAACAGGGCCAGTGTCCAAGGCACAGGGGAGACTCCAATGCAGCAGAGCAACAGGGCCAGTGTCCAGGGCAGGTGGCCCAGCAAGTACATGAGAGCCTGCACAGGTGAGAGTACAACACAGCAGAGCAACAGGGCCAGTGTCCATGGCACAGGGGAGACTCCAACACAGCAGAGCAACAGGGCCAGTGTCCAGGGCAGGTGGCCCAGCAAGTACATGAGAGGCTGCACATGTGAGAGTACAACACAGCAGAGCAACAGGGCCAGTGTCCAGGGCAGGTGGCCCAGCAAGTACATGAGAGGCTGCACAGGTGAGAGTACAACACAGCGGAGCAACAGGGCCAGTGTCCAGGGCAGGTGGCACAGCAAGTACATGAGAGGCTGCACAGGGGAGACTCCAACACAGCAGAGCAACAGGGCCAGTGTCCAGGGTACAGGGGAGACTCCAACACAGTAGAGCAACAGGGCCAGTGTCCAGGGAAGGTGGCCCAGCAAGTACATGAGAGGCTGCACAGGTGAGAGTACAACACAGCAGAGCAACAGTGCCAGTGTCCAGGGCAGGTGGCACAGCAAGTACATGAGAGGCTGCACAGGGGAGACTCCAACACAGCAGAGCAACAGGGCCAGTGTCCAGTGCAGGTGGCAGATCAGGTACATGAGAAGCTGCACAGGCAAAGAGAGAGTTGCAGTGAACAACAAGGTAAGGTGCCAGGGAGAAGTGCAGAGTCAGGGCATCAGATACTGCACAGGCCAGGCCAGAACAGCAGTGAATGACAAGGCCAGTGGGCATTTCAAAGTGCAGAGTCAGGACATGAGAAGCTGCACAGGCAATGGGAGAGCAGCAGTGAAAGACAAGGCCAGTGGGCATCTCAAAGTGCAGAGTCAGGACAGGAGAAGCTGCACAGGCAAGGGGAGAGCAGCAGTGAACAAGGTCAGTGGGAATGGCAAAGTGCAGAGTAAGGACATGAGAAGCTGCACAGGCAAGGGGAGAGCTGCTGTGAACGACAAGGTCAGTGGCCAGGGAGAAGTGCAGAGTCAGGGCATGAGAAGCTGCACAGGCAAGGCCAGAACAGCAGTGAATGACAAGGCCAGTGGGCATTTCAAAGTGCAGAGTCAGGACATGAGAAGCTGCACAGGCAATGGGAGAGCAGCAGTGAATGACAAGGCCAATGAGCATGGCAAAGTGCAGAGTCAGGACATGAGAAGCTGCACAGGCAAGGGGAGAGCAGCAGTGAACTACAAGGCCAGTGGGCATGGCAAAATGCAGAGTCAGGACATGAGAAGCTGCACAGGCAAGGGGAGAGCTGCAGTGAACGACAAGGCCAGTGGCCAGGGAGAAGAGCAGAGTCAGGGCATGAGAAGCTGTACAGGCAAGGCCAGAACAGCAGTGAATGACACGGCCAGTGGGAATGGCAAAGTCCAGAGTCAGGACATGAAAAGCTGCACAGTCAATGGGAGAGCAGCAGTGAACGACGAGGCCAGTGGGCATGGCAAAGTGCAGAGTCAGGACATGAGAAGCTGCACAGGCAAGGGGAGAGCTGCAGTGAACGTCAAGGCCAGTGGCCAGGGAGAAGTGCAGAGTCAGGGCATGAGAAGCTGCACAGTGAGTGTGTTTGACTGTAGCCTTCATTGGCCAGCAACACAACCAGTTGGCAAGCAATGGTCAGGACTAGCACACCTCTATGAGAGACAGGTGTCTGAGGGGGACTGCCACTCATATCTGGCTGTCAGGTGGACTTGGAGCTGGCTGTGTGTCGGGGTCAGCAGGAACACTTGACTGGGGAGACACAGAATCAGAAGATGTAGGGCTGTCAGTCGTCTGGCAAGCTGGAGGGGTGTTTGCACAAGGTGGTATTGTGGCACGTGGAGGTGTAGTCATGCATACCTGGGACACAGTGTGGGTGGGAGAGGTTGGAGGGGTGCCCTTCCAATTTTTGGGAATACGAAATGGCTTCCCTGTCTTGGGGTTAATGGTAACTGGTTATGACATGTGTCCATGTACATCTCAACTAGAAGGAGGCCAAATCTCCTACGTCACCTGACAGTGCTGGGGGACATGGAGGATACAGCAATCATCTGAAAATTCTGCCTCGACAGAGCGATCACGAAGACCCTTTGTGATCTTTTGGAGCCCCACCTGTAGCCTCGTCACCACTACCCAACAGCCTTAACACCCACATTGAAGTGAGGGCAGCCCTCCACTTTTTGCAACTGGTTCCTTCCAGGATACCGTGGCTGGCGCTGCAGGGATGTCGCAACCAATGTTCAGAATGGTGCTGAGGGATGTTCTTGCAGCCATGATGAGATATAAGGATCGTTACATACATTTCCCCTGGGGAGCAGAATTGCCAGGTGTGAAGGGTGACTTTTATGCCCTTGGGCACATCCGCCATGTTGTTGGTGCCATCGATTGCACCCATGTCGGTCTGGTGGCACCACAGGCCACTGAGCATATTTTTAGGATTAGCAAACATTACCATTCTATAAATGTGCAGGTGGTGTGCCTTGCGGACATGACGATTTCACATGTATGAGCAAGATTCCCCGGATCTGCCCATGATTCATATGTCATGAGGAACAGCATGGTGCCCCGGATAATGGCTAACCTGCATCCCGATCGTTCTTGGATTGTGGGTGAGTCTGCCCAGTGATATGGCGTGTTGTGTGTTTCAGACCTGCTGCCCTCTGCCTGTACAACATTACAATGTGTGTTTGTCATTCCTAGTGCGACTCTGCATATCCCAGTCGCCCATGGCTGCTGAGTCCATTGAGAAATCCCAGGACCCCGGCTGACGTCAGGTACAATGAGGCCCATGGCAGAACCCGACGTGTAATTGAGCGGACTTTTGGCCTACTCAAGTCAAGATTCCGCTGCCTTGATAGGACTGGAGGAGCACTGGCATACTCGCCAGGGAAAGTCTGCAAGATCGTTGTGTCATGCTGCATGCTGCACAATATGGCCATTCACAAGGGGATTCCCCTGCTCCTGGATGATGGAGAGGAACCAAGGCCTGCCCATGCCCAATGACCTGAGTCCAGTGATAAGGACAGTGGAGAGGAGGAAGGAGTTGACATTCGTCAACAGCTCATCAACTGCTACTTCACTTGAAGGTGTGTAAAGATGTACGACTTGTACATTGTCTGATGTGGTTGTTGTTGTTGTGCAGGCTATCTGCGGATGGTACAGACAGGCACATGTTGAGTCACCTGTGTGTAGGAAAGGTGGCATTGATGTTCCATATGTGGACGTATGCTGGACTCTATTTGTTAACACCTGCTGCACATAGTCTTGTATGCCTGTAGTCTCATGTGTATGTTTTGTGTAGTGTTATGCTGATGCTGAGGAAAATTTTGCCTCTCCTCCCCTTTCAGGCTCGGTGGATCATGGTGCAGGCTATCATCATGTCCCGTCTCGACTACGGGAACGTCCATTACCTGGGCGCTCCGGTGAGCTCCATCAAAAAACTACAGGTTACCCAGAACTCTGCATCTTGCCTATTGCTTGGACTGCCTCGAAGACACTCGGGATCAGCCGCCTTGAGAAAACTCCATTGGCTGCCCATACAGGCCAGGATCCAATTCAAGGCGATGTGCATAGCCCATATAGCTATGTGGCACAAAGGCCCTGCATTGATCTGCTCCCTAGTCACCCCATACTACCCCCCAAGAACGCTATGCTCCAGCACCACCTTTTTGGCATCAACTCGGAAAATTAAACGAGCTAGATGGGGGGCCGTTCATTCTCTTGGCACGCTGCCTCTTGCTGGAACTCCCTGCCCCTCACCCTACATAGTGAACCAGACCTACTCAAGTTTCGCAAACATTTGAAAACCTTCCTCTTCCAGTAACTTCTCAGTCTGATGGTCGCTTCCGCCCACCCGTCCTAAGCGCTACGAGGCCTCAGGGTAGAAGTGCGCTTTATAAAACCCCATTTCATTTCATTTCATGTCTGTGATGCCACAATGACACCAGTGACTGTTGTTCTGTTGTGTCTCTCTAGGTGCTTCAGAATAATCCTGCCCTACGTTCTGTACATCATTTGGACACATCATGGACATTTTCAAAACTGTAAAAATTGCACTAAAAACGATACAGCCCAAAATATGGTGCGTCAGGATTTTTATTTGCAAAGTGGAGATGTGAGGGGTGCGGAAATATTTACATGAAGGTGGTGAATGGGCAGTGAGTTGACAGTCATGGTAGATGAGATGCAAGAGTAGACACCACATGGATGTGGTGACCCAGTCCAACAGACAAGTGCCATTGCCAAGGCAGTGTGGGGAAGGACAGTCCAAACAGTCAATGCAGTGGGAAAGAGGGTTGCCATCAGGGCTGGCTCCGTGACTGGTGTGTGGCTGGTGCTTTGCCTCCGGAGACTCCCAGGCTCTTCTTTGGATGCCCCCTTGATCTTTTTGGTGGTGGGGGGCCTGCTGAATGGCCAGCGGCATCTGAGGACTCGCCCCTCCCTGTTGGCGCTGGGGAGGATGGTGCACTGTCATCCTGCAGCACAACAGAAGGGGGCGGAGGTGTTGGTTGTGATGCAAACCTGTCCCTCAGCAACACCACTTGCTGGGCCATGAGGTCCACCATTTGACCAATGCGTGGGTCGATGGACCTCATCAGCAGGATGAGCTCACGCAAAAGTTTGTCCGACCAGCCACTTTGTCCCTGGACCTGTTCATATGCACCGATGACTGGTGAAGCGGTCCAGGGATGGTGTGCCAACATCCTGAGATCTGGGGGGGACCCTGGCCCTCCCACCTGCCCTGCTGACACGGATATGTTGCCTCACCACGGTGTGTCCTCGCACACTCTCCATGCCCTCTACAGTTGGTGTTGGGTCCTGGTCGTCCCCTGGGACAGGGAGGGTGCTGGTGGTGGTGGCCGAGGTGGCAGCGGTGGAGGCACAGGCCGTGACTGCAGGGGTCTGCTGTGCAGTTGTTGGTGCAGCAGACGTGGTGGTGGGGAGGATGGGGTCCTGGGACCTGTTGGGCTTTGGCACATCAGATGGGCCGGCATGGAGTTCATCATCCAAACTGTCCTGGGAGTCAACATCCGAGAGTCCATGTACCGGGGGTGGAGACTGGCTCTGCTGGTCATTGTTGTCCTGAGCAGCAAGATCTTCATAACCTGTTGATTAGATGGGATAGGGTCAGTGAAGGGCAATGTGCAAGTATTCTGTTAGATGCATGTCATCTGCTGTACACTACACAATTGAGACAAACATTTGTATTATTGTTACATGCAATACTGACTGTTATTACAAGGTGCATGAAAACAACAAATAATCAAACATGTCCTGTGTTGATGCATTGCATGCAATTGGTGCCGTGTGTAGTGTTGCAGGTCTCACAACCAGAAACAGCCAGACCTGTGACGATGCTTACCTAACTGTTAGGAGAGGGTGAATAGTGCCATGGCTGACAAATGCTCCTGTGGTGGGGAGGGCTCCATGATGCTGGAGTGTGGGACAGGGGGCATGCTGGGAGTGGTAGTGCAGGCCTCCCACCTCCAAACATGTCTTCCAGTGAGGATGGCTGCCTACCTGATAGGTGAGGGTGGACAGTGCAATGGCTGACACATGCTCCTCTGTGGGGGAGGGCTCCATGCTGCTGGAGTGTGGAACAGGGGGCATGTTGGGAGTAGTGATACAGGCCTCCCACCCCCAAACAGTCCTCTAATACAAGATGGCTACCTACCTGTTAGGTGAGGGTGGACAGCGCAATGGCTGACACATGCTGCTGGGTGAGGGAGGCATGCTGTTGGAGTGTGGAATAGGGGGCATGCTGGGAGTTGAGACACAGGCCTCCCAGCCCCAAACAGTCCTCCAATACAAGATGCATACCTACCTGTTAGGTGAGGGTGGACAGTGCAATGGCTGACACATGCCCCTGGGTGGGGGAGGCCTCCATGCTGCTGGGGTGTTTGACAGGGGGCATGCTGGGAGTGGTAGTGCAGGCCTCCCACCCCCAAACATGTCTCCCAGTGAGCATGGCTGCCTACCTGTTAGGTGAGGGTGGACAGTGTAATGGCTGACACATGCTCATGTGTGGGGGAGGGCTCCATGCTGCTGGAGTGGGGAACAGGGGGCATGCTGGGAGTAGTGATACAGGCCTCCCACCCCAAACAGTCCTCCAATACAAGATAGCTACCTACCTGTTAGGTGAGAGTGGACAGTGCAATGGCTGACACATGCTCTTGGGTGGGGGAGGCCTCCATGCTGCTGGGGTGTGGGACAGGGGGCATGCTGGGAGTGGTAGTGCAGGCCTCCCATCCCAAACAGTCCTACAATACAAGCAGGCTACCTACCTGTTAGGTGAGGGTGGACAGTGCAATGGCTGACACATGCTCCTGTGTGGGGGAGGGCTCCATGCTGCTGGAGTGTGGAACAGGACGCATGCTGGGAATGGTAGTGCAGGCCTCCCACCCCCAAACATGTCTCCCAGTGAGGATGGCTGCCTACCTGTTAGGTGAGGGTGGACAGTGCAATGGTGTTTGGGTTGTGCAAGGAAGTACTTATCAGTATGTTGGTTGCCATTTGTTTGTACTTACCAGCCTCCGTTCTCCCAGCTACTCCTGTGAGACTCTCAGGATGTAGTATGGCAAGCACCTTCTCCTCCCATCGTGTGAATGTTTTCTGTGGGATGGGAGGGCCACTGCCAGTCCGGTTCGCCAGCTCCCAGTTCTTGCTCCTCTTCTCCTTGACAACCCTCTCGAGATCATGCCACCACTTCATGATCTCCTTCTTGGATCGTGGGGTGGTCCCTACTGCATTGACCCTTTGGACTATCCTTTCCCACATTTGTGTCCTAGTGGCTAATGGTGTCTGTTTGACCAGGCTACCAAACAGTTGTGGCTCCACTCTCACTATCTCATTGACCATGACTGTCAACTCACCCTCTGTGAATTTTGGCATTTTCTGTGCTGCCATGGTGGTTGGTATTTGCAGTGTTTGTGGGTGCAGGGGTGTGTGTGGTAGGTGTGGTGTTGAGGTGTGAGGTGCGTTTTTTGCTGGGGGATTGTTGGTGCTGGTGTAATGGTGGTGGTGGTGTGTGTGTTGTGTTGTTTTGCCTCTCCTGTCAGACATTGTGTTTGGCCTTCTCTTCTGGAGTGTTGCAAAGGATTGTGGTCAGTAACGGGAATATATTTATACTCAGCTGTGTGGGTGTGTTCAATTGGGCCTTTGCTGTGAGGTGTATTGTGGGTGTTGTCCTGGGAATTGTATTTTTTTTTGCATTTGTTTTATCATTGGTATGTGTTTTGTATATTTGGGGGCATGGCTTTGATTTGTGCTTAGTTAGGCATCGTTGCGGTGCTTTGTCTGCGTCCGCCATGTTTTTCATGTACCGTCCGCTGTGATGGCTATGCTGCAGCTCTTCCGCTGTCTCTCCCATTCACTGCAGTGTGCAACCACGGCGGTCGGAAACAGCGGTTCGTACCGCGGGACCATCGGGGAAATCCTAATTTCCTGTGCGGTGTCTCCACTATGCTTGCAGCGGGGTGTAGCTTTTCCGACCACAGCGGTCGGTTTTGGGTCGTCACCGCCCGCGTCGGGCGGTTTTTGTTAGCCCGCTACCTCCGCGGTCGGTCTTTTTTGGCAGCTGATCCTAATTTGACCGCCGGTTTATCCACGGTCCTGGCGGGCGGTTGTTTTCCGCCTCCATGGCGGTCGGGGTGATTTTCCGCCCGCCATCCTAATGGGGCCCCAAGTTCCATATGGCAATTAAAAGTAGCAGTGGAGCTAGGAACCGCCACCAAATAACGGGTGAAAGCATTTTCACAACTGTGAATATGTTGAACATCTGCAAATCCCCAAATACCTGCCCTGTATGTTGCTGTTGATATGCATTTGGATTTATAAATAGCTAGTAACTCAGGGACAGGTCTAGAGCCTAGTTTCCTTGAGAAGTTGATAACCATGCCTATTGCTCTTGAGAACATTAGTTTTTCCAGCCAGCGTAGCCGCATTCCAAAACCTAGTCTGATCAAAATTTATCCCCAGATAGGAGAACTTATCAGTGCTTACAATTTTATCATTGTTAGTAAAAAGGTCGCATTTTTTCTCATTTTTTTTCCACAGCTCATTGTGTATGTGTTGCTGATATTTACTTTTAGACCGCTATCATGCATGTAATTAACAAATTTTGTGACAGTTCTTTGTAACCCTATTTGCATCCGCACCATGATAACTGCGGCATCCGCATAAAGTAGGATTGGGATAATAGTATTTTTAATGATCGGATAGTCCTGCTGGTGTTCAATCAAATATTGAACAAAACTAGAAATATATAAAGAAAAGAGGAAAGGGGCATGTATATAGCCTTGCCTTGCCTCACTCCCTTACTTATACAAAACTTTGCTGAGCACTCCCCCTGGCTCCCATAACAAACCCTTGCCTCTGCCCCCTGTACAATTCCTTAATAAATAAAAGCAAAGGTGGATCAACTTCCATTTCTTTGAGGACACTCCACAGCTTTTTAAATTCAAAGCCTTTAGTTATGTTAATAAATTCCCTGGGTCTCTCAAGTATGAGGGAGCTTCTGGCTGTAACCGTTTCAAACATATGTCAACAAACTTAGCAAGCGGTTCTAAGATGGACTTGCAACCAGAAAAATTGGTCGGTCAGGTGGCTGTGTAGCATTTATGTGTACTTTTGATAAACAACTACATTACAGGTATGCGTGGTTGTTTGTTTATGAGGTACTCTGCCTCTTTTAGGCCCAAAATTCCGAGTTCAACACCTTCGCTGACAATTTTTCCAATTTCATTCTGAATTTCATTAGTTGAATGTATTGGGATACGACAGAACCACAAGGGATTATGTACATGACCTCTGCCGTCTTAGACATATGCTTCCTTGGACCGTATGACAACTGCTCCTCCTTCATCCGCAGGTTTGATCACTGTTGTTTTGAGTTCTTTAAGAGATTTGATTGCCATCTTAGGTTCATGTGAGATGTTCTTTTGCATGAAAACTTTCTTCTTTTGTTATGCATTAGAAGAGGATAATATGGCTTGTCCGAATGCTACCACATCTTTAGGGATACTGTGAATTGGTGGGAAAAACGTTGATTTGTTGCGTTGGCCTCTGGCATCTGTTTGGATGGTATATCCTTTGAAGCATGTCCATGTATTTGTTTTAGAGAACCTCAAGGTAGATTTAATCGCTCTTTGAGAATGCTTCTTTCCTCCTTGGCGAGGAAACGAACACCAGTGTGTAAAACTGTTGCGAGCTTAAAGAATCGTACCCGATTTTCAAACGGGTCAGTTTTCACATTCATGTGCTTTCAGGAACGCCGCAGCATTCTCATCAGCATTGCACTGGCATTTAAACTCTTTAAATAATCTTTTCTTGTGCACCTATAGAGGAATGCGCGTGTTACTGACAAAATCCGTAACGCCACATTTCAAGATTACCTCACCACAATTTGAGATAGACCCCATTTTTAAATATGACTGGGAGTTTTTCGTTCGTAATGTATTGTAAGTACACAATTTTAATAACAGGCATTTAAATACTTTACAGATTTCGACATAGAAAAACAAAGGATTCGGCCACAACTAAATTAGTACCACCAAGAGTTCCCTAGTTACCCCATGTAAAACGCTTATGCTTTATACTACAATTAATATAAACAAACAATATTTACAATTTCTCTTGGCAGGATACAACTACACCATTTATTCCAAACCTAACTCACTAAGGAGGATTACATCCTAAATGAGGTACATTTAGAACACATTTAGGCTTAGCATTGGACAATATTTAATTTGTTTGTGATGTGTCAGTAACAAACACCCTGTTTTTTCATTCTCTTTGAACAGACTCCACCATGTCCAGGTCCCGATGAAAACCCCATAATGGTTGCAGGATTGAAAACGCATGGACCGCAGCATCTGAAACAAGAAATCTCCATAGTGCTCAGGGAGAAAGCCTATAAATAATCCCTCTCCTTTGGATAACACTAAGAATCATTGGTCCCAGAGCTGTACACAACGGCAGGAGATATTACACATTCAGTGTTTTTATATTTTGTACATTTTCCGTCTAAGTGTGATTGTTACTTTTCAGTCAAGGACTGGTGTTCTACGTCATTTATTTAACATGTTTAAAATGTATGTATTTGTGTACCACTTGTTGATGTTCAATGTATATTTGTGAACTGTTTATGTCAGCAAATTGTTTGAATATTTGGTTGTCCTTTATGATGACATGATGAAAATGCATTCAGCATTTTTCTAAAAAAAAGTTTCATGAAAAGTGGAATAAATCACACGAGCCTGTGGAATTAAGACATCGGCTCCTTATTTGTGCAATTGCTCAGTGGATTAAAGCAACTAGATACTTTCTTGTATACAAAGTATTAGAGGTCCCATCTAGTGTGCACATGGACCCAAGCCTTTCATAGGTTTTCAGCTTTCTAAAAGAGGCAGCTTGAAAATTGTAATTTTTGATTATAAAGAGGATTTATAATTAAAATCAAGGGTTAGCACTTATTAAATGTTATAAACCTACCCAATGTTATCCTATGGGACAGGTCAGCCTCACAATAGTGAAAAGCTAATTTAGGAGTTTGTCACTACCAGGACAGTTGAAACTTAAAAGTACATGCTCATCATATTATTCACAACGCACCCTGCCACATGGGCTACCTTGGTCCTATCTTAGAGGTGACTTAATTGGAATTAAAGGAGAGTTTAAGGCTTGGCAAAGGGGTTATTTTGGCAAGTTGAATTGGCAGTTCCATACTGCATTCGGGCACCTATGGCAGCTCTGAGATATGCTTTAAGGGGATACTAAAGTGTGTGGCACAATAAGTGCTGCAGGCCTAATAGTAGTATTTAATGTACAGGCTCTTGGTATATGGAATTCCATTCTCCAAGGGACGTATAAGTAAATTAACTAAGCAAACCAGTCAGGAGTAAATCCATTTGACAATGTTTAAAAGAGAGAGCACAAACACCTCAGCACTAGAGAAGAGTGGTAAAGTGCCCAGTGTGCTGGAGCCAACAAAAATGAATTTCAGCAAAAAGTGGAAGAAGAAGGCAAAATGATTGTGGGAAGACCACCCTAAGTCTGACAGTTTTAACATGTTTTTTCATTTTTAGGCAGATTGATATTTTGCTTTTGCAGCGTCATGTATATGAAATTTAAAAAGTACAAGCTTTTTATTTTATACGAAATAAGGAGACCTGTTTTTCCTGCACACACAAAGATCAAGACACATAATCATTTTAGTAAAATATGGAAGACTCATTTCTCAACACATATTTGTCGAGTCTTGCTAGTTGTTTTGTCTCAGCTTGTCAATATTAAAGAAATGATGTAGCTATGTAACTGTAATAACTTATTATGGTCAAATTCTAATGTTAAAATGCCTGCTGCCAGGAACAGCAGTCAAGAAGAAAGGCAGGGCAGGAAGCATAATGAAAGATTCCGTTTTAAATGGGAACTGGCTTTTCCTTCTCTTGATCTATTTATCTAAATGAACAGTGATTAGTTGAACAGAGACATTTATGGCAACTTATTTGTTTTTTCATACTTTTGGTAATTATAGGAAAGATGGAATATCTGAATATGTATAGGCATTCTGACAAACAATGCTTTTTAAATCTGACTTACATTAAAGTGACTTAGTATATTTATAACTAATGACTTCGTTTTTTTAGTGTGTTCAATTTTACCCTACAAATTTTAGTTTTCTTCTTCCTGCCTGCAAGCATCCTTTATGATTTATATGAAAGAGCAACACACAAAGAACATTTGTGGTTTATAGAGAGGATGATGTTTGAGATAAACATAATATGTGCCTGTGCCCTCGTCAGACCGTCACTACAGCATACACCACCCATTGCCCCTGCCAGCTCTGCCAATGACTATACCAACACAGCTGTTAACCATCACACTCTGACAAATGTGACAATTCCTGTCCCCCAAATCCCTAACAATAGCTTGGTTGGCCTATATTAACAATTATAATGAATATTGAATTAGTAAACAACTAAGCGGTGTTCATCTGTAAATCAGACAAACATCGCCACCATATGGCAACCTGTTATAAGTGACATATAAGTGTTGGTGCAGAGCACTAGAAACCACCTGCTCAAATTAAGCACTGGTGACCATGTATTATAAGGACTAAAGTGCCCCTGGTTTTTAGTATAAGGATATTTCAAGTCACAGACGAGTTCCATGAGCTACAAAGAAGTTTGGCCTTCGGCCTCATTTTTCTATATGGTCAAGCAACTCCTCTGTGACTTGGAATATCCTTATAATATATGAATGGGGACACTTTTTTACACATACACTATTTACAATTTTGAACAATATTTTGAATCCCTTTTTCATGGGATGATTGCTTTTCGCAATACATGGATCAAAAAATAATTCGAAATAAGAAATCAATGTTAAAAACATCATTGATGGCATTGAATAATATTGTTGCTAAACATTACCAAGAGCAAAAACATGTTTGTTCAAAAAATGTAACCTCAAGTGTCAGACCACCGCTGCGCTATTATTTCACAATCATCAGATACTATTTTGTCCAGTTCTGCTTTGCTTCATGTTTACATAAATATGTTTTTTTTGGTTGACAGGTTCACCTTTGAATTCTACAGGTCTACATAATTTGCAGCACCAATGAACAAAGCTGGCAGAGTCACACTTACTCATAAGTGTGCCTCTAAGAAAGTAAGAAAAACAATGAAAATAGGAATTGGGTGCTGCTAGTTTTTCCTCTTGACTTGGCTTGCAATTTATATTATTTTAAAATGGTAGGACTGAAAAAGAGCACTGTCTTTTTAGCTTCTGTCTTTTAATTTTCATATTCCTGTGGCATGGGATTTTTTTTTAAATATTTGAATATTATACGGAATTAGTTAAATTGATACTGCCAGTATGTTCAAAGAGAGAAATTAACATTCAGGTCACCCATCTGTCCTTAACATTTTAAAGTAAGTAAAACAGGCAGCCTTAGTTCATATTATATTGGGTTTCTATGATATCTAAACAGCTGACAACTATCAGAAAGGAGTTTTTCAAAGAAGCAATCTTTTGATTTTGCCCCTTATCTCACGTTGGTCCAGTGGGTACTGTTGAAAAGATACTTTGAGAAATGCAGGTTGACAGATCACAGTGAGAATGAATAATAAAACTGTGTTGAAAGTTTTGATCTACTGTGCAGCGCCACATTTAGTCTTTACAAATTAAATTGCAGGATTTTTATTGGAAATGACAGTTTTGCTGTCTGACACCACAGTCTGAAGACAAAGAAACATTTCTTAGTCACTCCTTTCTTGCTTCACTGGTATTAAAAATGTTGAATGCCATTCAGTATGCTCCTTACTACACAAAAAAGGTAAAGCTACAGCACCGCTTTGTGGAAAATTGAAGTGCAGGACTCGAGTGGGAGCACGACGAGAGGTTTAATGTGCTTTAACTAGGCTCCAACAACATCACCATCACCATCACCATACCCCCTCACATTCTTCACTTAGTTGCATTTAACGTGGATCCTTTACTTTCCCACTTATGCAATACTTCTTTGGTCTTGGCTCTAGTTTTAACCAGTGGGAAGCAGGTACTTTTAATGTAGCTCATTGAGATGCCATCATCTAACCGTATAGTGATGACCAACTTTAACCCCACTTCTCTGCTTCCCATGCACGCTAACATGATCAGATTGGTAGTCAACTGGCAATTGCTCCAACATAGCGATTTAAACAATAATCTTGATCTTTCTCGATCTGGGTTTGGAGCTTTGCAGAGTAAGGAGTCTACTTTGCAAGCAGGCACTGTGCAATTATGGAAAACTCTAGATAACAAGAAGACAGAAGCTTAGTTTTTACTGAATCTGAGTGACGACTTTGACTTTGTATCTCCGCACACACTTTTAAAACGGATTGCAATCTGCAGCACTAGACGGGTTTACTTAATTTGTGACACTTAGGATCCGAGAAGTTCAGCTTTCATGCAATCTGTTAATTTCTAGGCCTCTTATATGAGGCGTTCCTCATGGGCTCTACATTCAGGATCGGACAGGCCTATAGGGCAATCAGGCAGTACCTGATGGACTGGTCTGACGGGCCATTGTGTGGTCTTTTTTTTGGCTGTTAGAGGCCTACTTTGTGGTTTTCCTGGATGGTTTTGTTGTTGATTTCCCAGATATTAAAGCAAACATTGCCTGCAGCACACTCATATGAATGCAGCCTTCTATACCTTGCAAAAATATCCATACAGCTAGGATTAACAAGTTCTACATTGCCCTTGTTTGCAAACATGGGCCACTTTTTAGCTATCAAAATTCACTAATAAAGAGGTCACTTATATTTTGGTGCCCAATCCCATTTTCTATCCCAGTTCGACCCTGTCTGGATTATTTAATCTTTAGTTGTTCCCTTTGATCAAGCTCATTCAGGGCCATATGCATAAAACTTGTTTGCAGACACAAATGGGCACAACCATTTGCAACCACAAAAAATGTTTGTAATATGCAAAATACAAACTGCAATTTGGTAACTTCTTGACGAATCACAATTTGGCTTCGCGAATCCGTAATTGGAAGGGGTATGTTTATGGCAACTCTTAAATACTGATTCTCAGTGGTATGTATTAATGTTTTGCGGCCCAATTCCACTTGTGAAATATTAATATTTTACCAACACCTCAAAGGAGGTGGTAACCCATTTGCCAATGGGAAGAGGTGCTGTTGTAGTAAAACAATATCTCTGCATATGATAATTTTCCAGAATGTAGTTTAATGGAGCATCCTCACAACAGGCTTCATCTCTATATCTATTTAGACACTTTAACCTTGCTCAAACAATAGCACAGAACAACCAATAGAAACTCATAGATTACTGTGCTCTAGAAATCCAGGCTCCTAAGAAAATACAGTACTATAACAACTTAGGGTCTGATTATGACCCTGGGGATCCAACTCCCCACTGCCCTGACGGTTCGACTGTCAAATTACAAGCAAGATGGGAAGACCGCCTCATGAAGGCCACCACCAACAACAGTTGTGCTCCAACGTCAGTGGCAGAAGAGATAGCAGCAGGCTATAGAACGGTGCTGTCAGTTCCTCCAATTGCCAGATTACAAACTGCCTTTCTGCCGACCTTCCCCTGGTGGGCATACTGCCATACGTTAGTCAGCTGAAAGGCAGTGTAAGTGCCCTAAAAGTTTACGGAAGGTGATTGTGCCATTGTGTACTGGCACTGGCTCACATGTAATGTGCTCCCCTTTGGTTCGGTCGAGCTCCATTTCCAACAGCACTTTTTGGACGACAACATATGGATGACAGGGGGGTATCATGTCATGGGTTTGTTCAGCAGTCAGCAGTCAGGCCACCATTGTGTACTTGCTGATGGTGACACATACCGCCATCAGTACTCTGCTGCAGTAAGACTGCCAGCCCAGCGTGGGACAGCCTGCTCAGCAGAGTACTTGGTCCTGCCACCACCGCGGGACGGTGGTACCATCACCAAATCCATAATCATGCTCTAAGTCTACACTACTATACACATTCCCTCTTTATAAAACAAAATACTGAAAGGTAATTACACAGATTTACATTATACAGATCTAATACATAACAAATCATTGTATGTTTTGGGGTAACTGAATAATTTGGGTGCCTTTGTATTGCACATATTACAGTCATCAGAAAATAACTGTTTTCATTATTTCCCATCGAGAACAGAACAATAGCATCATCATTACTGTTCATTTCATGTCCATAAATTGATTTAATGACAAAATCAGGACTAGGTAAATTACTCAAATCAGATCATACATTTTTATTTAAGCGTGCTAATTTTGACCAAATCCACCAAGAACCATGATCGCTCAATAAAACTGATGTTCTGCCAACTTTAACAAATTTCCAGGCTTCGGAATATTTAAAACTCCCTTTTGAAACACGTTAAGGCAATTTGATATATTTTACATGTGTGTTTGACCGACTATTTAATTTAGCACATTCTTTTTTACTTCATGATATACTTTTCCCATGTCAAAACCGGTAATGTTTATTTTGTAACAAACGTGGAGTTAAATCTTGTTTAGGTTTCCTTGCTTTAAGCAATAAGAAAGGTGAAAACTTTGTGGCACTGGGACAAGTGCAAATATATGACCAAATTAACGTGGTTACATGTTCTTTGACATCAACTCTTACCTTGATTTCTAACTGAATTCCTTCCAACTCCATATTTTGTCAGTTTAGTGCAGTGCATTTATGTTTAATGGCAACATTTGGAAAAAATTGTTATACCTTCAACAAAGTAAACAGGACACCATTGTCAGAATTATTGGAATAAATCACTTCATCAGTGTTGTATTTCACAATCTATTCATATTACACCCATTTGGAAGAGTAATCTATGTGTACAGACATACCACTTTCCCAGGACTATTAATGTCCCAACAAATCAATTGCAAAATCTTTCAAAGGCTTGTCTGGTAAATCTTTATAATCACCTTGCTTTTCTACAACTCCTGGACTTTATCGAAAATCTGATACAAAATATCTTTCTTTATGTATGTTTCTTACTCTACACCCATCAATGGCCACCAAAATACATCTTTCAATGTTTTTCATGGTACCAAACTGACCAACGCGTCCCATATTAACTACAGCAATCAATTTATTTCTCATTTCCTCCTAAGGAACAAAACATTCACTCTTCAATGTTATGTCATTTTTAATGAATAATTCATTTCTGACTTAATAAAATACTTGTAAATCTTTGCTCCAAAAATTTCTCTATAGGTCAGCCATTCCCAATGTTCTCTTTCAACGCACTTAAAAGCTTATAATCATTGGATGCTAGCAACCATTAGATTTCTGGAATCACTTGGCCAACTAATAGTTCAATATCCTTCACACTAGCTCCAACATATTCTTCTAAGCTATCCACCCTATCTGCATTCCAATTATTACCAGGTAACCTAGATAAACAGTCCGCTCTTACATTACACACACCAGGCAAATATGCAACGTTAAAATTATATTCATAAAGTTTGGCCAGTATTTATATCAGCTTTAAAGATGCCTTTCCAACTGTTTTTTGTTATAATAAGGCAATTAAAGGTTTGTGATCAGTCCTCAACTTAAGCTGTTTGCCCGACAAATAAATTTAGAAATGTTCAACAGACCAAGCACAAGCCAGTGCCTCATGTTCAATTTCAGAATATTTACACTCAGCCCATGTCAAAGGTTCTTGTTGCAACAATTCACATTTTGCACCCTTCTTAAGTAGTGAGTGTAATGGTACTGCAATTTCAGAAAGTTTTTAACAAATCTAGATAGTACTTACATAAACCTGACTTGGTCCTTGTTGCTTGGTTCAACAATGTCTCTAATTAGTTTGAGTGAATTTTGTTTAGGTGCAATACAGGTGCGGCCAGTACAGGTAGGAGTGGTGGGGCGGGTTGGGGCGGATCAAGTTGGTGGTGCAGTGTGCGCAAGTTAAGTGGTTTTATTTATTTATTTTATTTTCCCTGTCCCATCATATGTCTATTTCCTCACCACCCCAAACCCACCCCACCGCTTTTTTCTGTACTGGCCTCGCCTGGTGCAATACCTTTCCCAGAAATAGTATGACCTAAATATACCACGTCTGTGCCCAGAAAGTTGCATTTATCTTAACAATTTTCATACCCTTCTTATTCAAAATAGAAATCACTTTATCAAGAGTATGATAATGTTAATCTTCAGAATTTGTCCAAACCAAAATGTCATTTTGCAATGCCACCACATTATCAGTATTTCTGAACAGGCAAAATATGAGCTTCTGAAATACTGATGCAGCAGATGCCAGGCCAAAAGGCACATGTGTATATCTGAACATTCCATCCCGTGTAATACAATTAGTGATAGAACAAGAATCTGTCATCAGTTCAATGTCATGATATGCTGCATTTAAATCAATAATTAAAAAAAAATGTTGCACCATCCAATTTCACTAATAACTCCTTAATGGGCGGCAGAGGATGACAATCCGCCAAAAATTGTTTATTGACTGACCTCAAATCAACGCAAATGCAAAGAACTCCCCACTTCTTAACTAAAACAGTGGAAGGTACCCATTCAGACGCATTGACTGATTCAAGCACGCCTTCTTTGCACATGGCCATTAGCATTATAGATAACTCATTCCCAACTGATAATGGAAAATGTCTTAATTTGTGCTCAACAGGCACCAGATTTTCTTTTAGTTGGATGTGATATGAAAATCCCTTCAATTTGCTCAATTGTTTCCGAAACAAATATTTATGTTACTGCCAACATTTCCAAAATGTCCAACTTTCCTACATTTTAAACATTTTTTTCCCTTCGTTGGAAAACATTTAAATTGACCAGAATATGATTTTGAACCACAATGATCAAAAATTGACTATGACATATTACTATTAGCAGAATAACTATTTAACGTGTTGACAGAAGAATTGCTTTAAGGCACTCTGGACGGGGTCCATGACCTGCGGTGGGAAGGGCCCAATGGTCATTAGATTTCATATTCTGCCCTTTCCTCCATCACAGACTCTTCATGTAACTTTTATTTCACTACCATCTGTTTCAAAAATTAGGTAAGAACAGAGTGGTGTTAGATATTGTAGCTTCCATCCACCAAACTCTGGAATAAGCTCCCCTTCATCTAGGAGCAGAATCTAAATATATGGCTTTCAGGAAGAAAATCAAAATGTTGTTGTGCAGCAAATGTTTTTATTCAGGCTTTCTTCCCAGTTAATGCCAGGGCATTCTGTAGAGTAACCACTGTGATCTACAAATTCTCTCAAATTTAAAATTACAATGCCAAACTGAAGGATCTGTTCGTGCAAGGACTGCTTCCCTGGTTGATCTTTCCTGCTGCCCCATCTCTCTTGTGTCTGATGTCTGTGCCACTCTCCAACCTCCCTTTCTTTTCTATGCATCATCTTGCTCCTCATATTTCCCTTTGCTCTGAAACACATAGATAATAAAGGTTGCATTTTCTATTATATCTAGAATAATGTGGATTGATGAAAACTGTCAATCCATTGCCCTGTTAGAAGATATGTTTTACAACCTCTCCACAGTGAGCCAAAACAAGAGGATCCGTTTGGATCAATCATGCTGTTTTTGGTGACAGGTTTCTGCCTCTGTAGTCATCTTTGAGGGACGAAGGCATTTGCCTTGACTCTTGCACTCTCTATCATATGCTTTCCACAGTTATACCTAATAGTTTGGTGCAATAGGAATTTTGGGAAATGAAAAATGAATCCCTGCCATTGTACCAAAAAGCTACTAAAGGTTCTATTCTGCATTGTGGCTTGATGCATTACTTCATATTATTTGCAGAGTCATGTACCTGTATGCCATTAGGCCTCAAATCTGGTCACTGTTTGATGGTATCTCTCCTAAAAACCTGCTTGACCCACCGGAATTGCTATGGTCTTTCATACCCTTATATGCCCTACAGAATCTATGGAGCAGTTGGGGACGCATTCCACTAGTATCTTGCTTTTGCTAATCCAAGGGCTGTAAATAATTCTTGCATTAGTTTATTTCGTTGAAGCACAGGCAAGCCACAGATCTTCTATCTCTTTAATTCTACCAACATGGAACTTGCCCAAGGCCCACTCTGCAAGCAGACTTTTAGCAACCTTGAGCATTGCAGCAATAAGTGGAAAATATTTCTCTATCTGATACAACTTAGCAGCAAAAAATATATGACAGTTTAGCAGATGTAAACTCTGAAAAAATAAGAAATTAGATATGAAGATAAGAAACCCAAGTCAATAAATGTCCAAACTCCAACCTTAGCACACCTCAATAAATGAACGAAGCACTCACATTTTATTTGATTTACAAAAGTGGACTATGCAACAAAGCCTATGCCACATGTAACATTAACAATATATAAATAAAATAACATGCTCGCTCATACGTGACATTTGTAGAGCCTTGTAAACAGATGTCTAGAGGATGCCATTAGTTAATTTGATTCCTACGTCCCTCAAGGTGGCCATCCTACTCTGCTGCATTCTTGAAACGTCAACTGAGTCATGTATCAGTAAGCGCTAGATAGGGCAATTTAGAAGAGAAGGCTATTTTTTCTAGGCTATTTAGAATTGAGGCTTTTTGTGCCTGTGCATATGTTTCTTTAAACAGTGTTATTAGTTATTAAATAGTTGCCTGAAAACAATACAGAGTATTTCGGGTATTTTGAATTTTTGTATACCTTTAGGATCAACGCATTCTTTCTTGGTGCGGTTCACTAATGCTCTGTAATTCATGAAATGTGTAATGGCCCTTTTTGTATGCGTGGGCCTAGCGCTGAGCTGCAGTAAAAGACCACGCTGAGCCCAGTCGTGTTGCACTCGTGGCTCCGACTGACTCATCAGGCCACACCCTTTATTTTTCCTCACCCCGCCGCATTACATCATGTACCAGGTGATTCAACTGTATGATGCAGGTGGGTGACTCACTTAGTCACCCCCAGCCATCACGTTACAAATGAAACGTTGTATTCCTCCTTATCTTTAATAATAAAACTCATTAACCACAAATTGAAAACATATCAAAATAACCACATGATAAAAGGTGTAACGTCTGACCACAGTGTACATCGTTGGAAGTGTATAAAGTTACCAGTCAGCCGACTCCAGCTATTCCTCTCGCATCCATCAAACCATGAAGTCTGCCAGGCAGGACGAAGGAGCTGGATTGACTCGCAGATAGTACCTGTAGTGGGTTCCCCGGGTTTGCGGTGTTGGTGCTGGGGAGTCCCCTGGGGGTTAGTTATCAGGGTTGACTGGGGTGGCCTCGGAACATTCCAGCCCACTCACCTCCAGCTGTGGTCTCCTTGTAGTGCTGCTGTTGCTCAGCACAGGGGTGTCTGGAGTTACACCGTCGTTACTTCTGGCAGCGGCATCCTCTTAGATATCTGAGGCTCTTGTCAAATCATGCACCCTGTTAAAAAATGATATATTTCTGGTGACTTCCTCCTCTCCTCGGCATGCTGTGACCATGGTTCCTCTCTGGCATGTGACTGTTGAAGGACAGTGTTCAAATCGGTGGTGGAACTTGTTTCCGGGGTATCCGTCTTTGATTTATATCAAGTCCCCTTGGTAGATGGCTTATACCTTCGCCTTTCACTGGATTGAGCACTCGTGGCCGACCTTTTTCTTAGAACTTGGGAATTATCGATGGGTGACGGGGTCCAGTTGGGATGATACGGGTTGGTGTTCTGCACCACCCGCACCATGCTGGCATGTCCTGGGGCTCTCTCTTTTGTGACATGGGGTGTCAGCCTGTACTCCCTCATGAAACTGTAGGTAACTCCTTCCGCTGAGGATTCTTCTGCATGAATGATTTGAATTACCTTGTTTAGGGTCCACATGAACTGCTCAACCTTCCCGTTGGCTTGGGGCACTTTGGTGTTACCTTTCGATGACAAGCGCACCAGGAACGGAGATAGTATTCAAATTCTTGTCTGTGAATTGGCAGTCCATTGTTGGTGAGTTGAGATGATCTTCTCGACTTTGGTAATGGCTTCAGCGGCAGTTTGGGTTCCGATGCTCCCTACTTCTGGATATTTTGTGTAATTTTCAATGACGACAAATACATATCGTCCGTCTGGGAGATGTCCAAAATACATGCTCACATTACCCATGGTCACTGTGGGTTTTCCTCGGTAATGACCAGGTGTGGATGTTCAGGATTTCCAGGGACTTGGCACCACTAGCAGGAGCTGACCACTTGATCGATCATCTTGTCCATTCCTGGAAAAAACACCTTCACTGTCAGTCGGCTCTTGGTCTTCACAAAGCCCTGATGTGTGCAATGTGCAAGCTGCACTGCCTGAGATGTGAGGTTTGATGGAATAACTAGCCTGGGCCCTCTAAAGAGAGATCGACTGATGTCTGTGGACAGTTCCTCTCGCACATGTATCAGCGACTCTAAAATTTCTTTGACCTGCGGTGTCGTCTGAGTCAGGCTCACTATGACAGGGTGCCAGTCGTTGGCTCTGATGGCGGAGATTTGAAAGTTGCAGGCATTCGTCTTTCTTGGTTGATCCGACCAGCGACTCTAATCCCATCAGGAGGGGGTGTGATCACTCTGTCACAATCCGTACATACTCTTCCATGTCTTGAACTTCAGCCCTTTATATTTCAGTGGCGGCTCTGGGATGACTTGATAGATAGTCGGCAGGGTTGGATGCTCCTGGTTTGTACTCTAGTTTGTAGTCATATCCTTGCAATTGGAGGATCCACTTCTCGATCCTTGGGGGAGGTTTTGGTGCTGAATTCTGAAACAGGGGTTGGAGCAGCTTGTGATCCATGGAAACAGTGAATGGGTGTCCGTAGACATATGTGAAAATGCCGGCATGCCCAGTGGATTGCAATCACCTCCAGTTCAATCTGGGAGTATTGTTGTTTGGCATAGGCTGAGGGCCCAGTTCTCATTTGCTTGTTGCTGCATTAGTACTGCTCCTAGTCTTAAGGGGCTGGCATCTACAGTGATGTTGGGGGACAGCGAAGGGTTGAAATACAACAAAGTGATCTCTGAAGAGAGTGCTTCTTTGGTCTTCGTGGAGGCTCGGTCTTGGCTGTCCCCCATTGCCACATGGTGGTGGATTATGTGAGTTCCCTGGGAGGGGTGTGTGAGATTAGTCAGGTCCGGGATGAACCGTCTGCAGAAGTCGACCATTCTGTGAAAGCTTCGCATCTCAGACACTTTGGACGGCTCTGGGGCTTCCTGAATGTCCCGCACTTTGTTGGGGTCTGGGATAGTTACTTTGTCTGAGAAGGTGTAGCCAAAGAAGCTGATCTATTTCTGCAGAAATTCACACTTTTCTCAATGTAGCGTCAAACCAGACTCACATATTCGTTGAAGAACCTCTCTGAGACTCTGGTGGTGATCTTCCAGTGACTGTGCATGCACCAGTATATCATCACTGGCATTGAGGTCCCTGGGGAGGCCCCTCAAAACTTCCCTTATGGTGTTTTGGAACACCTCTGCGGCACTGGAGATCCCAAAGTTGAGGCGCTTGTATCTCCGAAGGCTGACATGTTTTGAGAATGTAGTGACATAGCGGAGTCTGTGTGTGGGGGTAGCTGGTGGTATCCAGCCCACAGATCCATTTTCGAGAACGTTGTCAATCGTGGGGGTGATGTGGTGATGCGTACCTGCCCTGGCTGCTTCGGCTTCCTGTCAACTACAATTGAGGACACCCAAGGAGTGGTGCCGGTGAATTTCTCGATGATACCTTGTTGTTCCAATGCTTCTAGCTCCTCCTCTACCTTTTGCCTGAGGTGAAAAACTAGGCACCAATGTCTCAACGCCACTGGCTGGACTGATTGATCTGTGTGAAGCGAAACCTCCTTTCTTTTAAGGCACACTATCCCCTGGAACATTTCTCCAAACTCATAAAGAATCATCGTGATCTCCTCCTCCTGCACTGCGAATGCAAATGATGTTACCTTAAGCTCTTCAGCTGTGGTGCCACAGACTAGCATCCCATGTCCGTTTTTGATACGTAAACTGTGGTGGGTGTGGTCAGGTCTTGGTGTAGGATTTCCATCTTGAAACCCCCAATAAGGGGATGGGTGCCTTCTGTCCTTATGCAACAACACACATTGTGGATTAATGTAGGGGAGGACTTGCATCCAAGAACCGGTACATACTTGCTGCGATGAGTTCGATTGAAGCTCCAGTGTCAATGGTGGCCTTGACATTCTGGTGATGGACCTGGACAAGGCATTTTGGTAGCCGGTGCCACTTCTGGGACTGTTGGTCCGCTGCCTACACATAATGCTAGGGATAATTTCTGGTGTTGTCATCCATATATTCCCTGTCTGGCTTTCTTCCACCACTCTTTAGATGTTCTCGAGGATCTGCAGACTTTCGCAAAATGATTTATCCTTCCCAAGGTAGAGAATCTCTTCCCCTTAGATGGGCATTTGTTCATACAATGCGGTGTTCCACCACTGTAGCCACACTCCTTCTGCCTTTCTTGCAGTTATTTTGCTAGAGAAGGGTGTGATGTGGCTTTTAATACATTGGCTTGTTCAGTTTTAATGGGACGGTGTAGTGCAGCTTCCATGTGTGAAGCTCTAGCACTCAACAGTTCTTAGATCTTCCCATGGATCAGCACTCCTGGCAGTGGTTGAGGAGCTCAAAATGACACTGGATCAGGGAAGCTCCGCTGCTATACTACTTATCCACCCTAGCGCAGCATTTGACACAGTGGACTACTATTATCTGCTGAAACTTGGTGTCCATAATAAATCCCTACAACGGCTGTCATCCTTACCTGGAAGGCAGAACGTTCCAAGTTATGGAATCTAACCTTCTCTCTTAGATCAAGCCTCTGTCTTGTGGGGTCCCACATGGCTCCCCGTTGAGCCCCACGCTATTTGATGTGCATATGGGACCACTAACACAGATACCACAGGAGTTTGATGTCTCTATGATATCTTAAGCCGATGACACCCAGTTGGTGATCTCCCTAGACCCCAGAACAAACAATGACTCCGATAGAGTAGCACTCTGCATGGAAAATGTTGTGGAATGGATGACGAATAGCTGGTCAAGCTGAACAAGGATATAACTGAGCTTATGGTCCTCGAGTCAAGGCAGTCCCCAAGCCTCTGATCAGCTGGCACAACTGCCTAGGTACCCCACCCACCCACGAAGAACTCTATCAAAAATCTTGGTTTCTGGCTTGACAAGGATCTAACAATGGTGATCAACATCAAGAAACCAGCTAGCACATGTTTTGGTCTACTTAGAATGCTCTGCTGAAGACGGCTGAAATGCCAGAAACCGGTCCTAGGAAACTTGTTTCCGGTCCAGGGAAGGCATGGCTTGGCAGTTCAGGCTGGACTGTTCCCATGAGGCACAGGGTCAGACTGATTTGCATATAGCCATGTCTGAACTGGGGTGGCAGAGTGGGCTAAAGAACGGTGATGGATTAAACCCAGACCTGTTGACTGGGTGTGAGTGTTTGATTGGTTCAGATGTTCCATCCATCAACACCCCCTTTTGTACCGCTTTGTTCGCCATAAGTTGGCAGGGTATGCTCAGACGTGAGTCCCTTGCTCACTTTGTCACTGGATTCAAGCAAGCCTGGCTGAAGACGGCTGAAATGCCAGAAACCGGTCCTAGGAAGCTTGTTTCTGGTCCAGGGAAGGCATGGCTTGGCAGTTCTGGCTGGACTGTTCCCATGAGTCACAGGGTTAAACTGATTTACATATGGCCATGTCTGAACTGGGGTGGCAGAGTGGGCTAAAGAACGGTGATGGATTAAACCCAGACCTGTTGACTGGGTGTGAGTGTTTGATTGGTTCCGATGCTCCGTCCATCAACACCCCCTTATGTACCGCTTTGTTTGCCATAAGTAGGCAGGGTATGCTCAGACGTGAGTCCCATGCCCACTTTGCCACTGGATTTAAGCAAGCCTGGCTGAAGACGGCTGAAATGCCAGAAACAAGTCCTAGGAAGCTTGTTTCCGGTTCAGGGAAGGCATGGCAGTTCGGGCTGGACTGTTCCCATGAGGCACAGGGTCAGACTGATTTGCATATGGCCATGTCTGAACTGGGGTGGCAGAGTGGGCTAAAGAACGGTGATGGATTAAACCCAGATCTGTTGACTGGGTGTGAGTGTTTGACTGGTTCAGATGCTCCGTCCATCACCACCCCCTTAAGTAGCTCTGAGGTGAAAAACTAGGCAGCAATGTCTCAACGCCACTGGCTGGACTGATCGATCTATGTGAAGCGAAACCTCCTTTCCTTTAAGGCACACTATGCCCTGGAACATGTCTCCAAACTCATAAAGAATCGTCGCGATCTCCTCCTCCTGCACTGCGAACGCAAATTATGTTAACTTAAGCTCTTCAGCTGTGGTGCCACAGACTAGCATCCCATGTCCTTTTTTGATACTTAAACTGTGGTGGGTGTGTCAGGTCTTTGTGTAGGATTTCCATCTTGAAACCCCCAAATAGGGGATGGGTGTCTTTTGTCCTTATGCAAAAACACCATTTTGGCTTCATGTAGGGGAGGACTTACAACCAAGAACTGGTACATACTTGCTGCAATGATTTTGATTAAAGCTCCAGTGTCAATGGTGGCCTTGACATTCTGGTGATGGATCTGGACAAGGCATTTTGGTAGCCTGTGCCACTTTTGGGACTGTTGGTCCACTGCCTACACGTAATGCTAGGGATAATCTCTGGTGTTGTCATCCATATATTCCCTGTCCGGGGTTCCTCCACCACTCCTTAGGTGTTCTCGAGGATCTGCAGACTTTCGCAAAATGATTTATCCTTCCCCAGGCAGAGGATCTCTTCCCCTTAGCTGGGCATTTATTCATACAATGCAGTGTTCCACCGCAATAGCCACACTCCTTCTGCCTTTCTTGCAGTTATTTTGCTGGAGGAGGGCGTGATTTGGCTTTTAATATGTTGGCTTGTTCAGTTTTAATGGGACGGTGTAGTCCAGCTTCCATGTGTGAAGCTCTAGCACTCAACAGTTCCTTAGATCTTCCCATGGATCAGCACTCCTGGCAGTGGTTCAGAAACTCAAAACGGCACTGGATCTGGGAAGCTCCGCTGCTATACTACTTCTCGACCCTAGCGCAGCAGTTGACACAGTGGACTACTATTATCTGCTGGAACTTGGTGTCCATGATAAATCTCTACAACCGCTGTCATCCTTACCTGGAAGGCAGAGCGTTCCAAGTTATGGAATCTAACCTTCTCTCTCAGATCAAGCCTCTGTCTTGTGGGGTCCCACTTGGCTCCACGTTGAGCCCCACGCTATTTAATGTGCATATGGGACCACTAGCACAGATAGCACACGAGTTTGATGTCTCTATGATATCTTAAGCCGATGACACCCAGTTGGTGATCTCCCTAGACCCCAGATCAAACAATGACTCTGATAGAGTAGCACTCTGCATGGAAAGGGTTGTGGATTGGATGACAAATAGCTGTTTAAGCTGAACAAGGATATAACGGAGCTTATGGTCCTTGGGAGCAAGGCAGTCCCCAAGCCTCTGATCAGCTGGCACAACTGCCTAGGTACCCCACCCACCCACGAAGAAGTCTATCAAAAATCTTGGTTTCTGGCTTGATAAGGATCTAACAATGGTGATCAACGTCAAGAAACCAGCTAGCACATGTTTTGGTCTACTTAGAATGCTCTGCAAAGTTCTGGAGCAAATCCCCACACTGCTCCTAAAGACAGTAGTCCACTCCTTGGTCACATCACGTTTGTAATACGGAAATTCACCCTTCTCAGGAGCACCAAAATACATTATCAGTAGACTTCAGGTGGTCCAGAACGCCACAGCAAGACTGCTGTGCAAGGTCCCGATTTATAAATCAGCCAGAAAGCATCTTGAAGCACTTCACTGGCTTCCAATGGAGGCTAGAATTAAGTTTAAGACACTCTGTATGACACACAGAGTGTTACACAACAACACCCGAGGAAAATCAGAAACCTGCTGATCCACTATGTCAAAACAGAAGCCTCAGGTCCGGCTCCGAATGGCTGATAAGAACTACCAGAATCAGGAGAGCCAGATGGGGAGGCACACCCTTTACTCATCTAACTCCTAAGCTGTGAAACTCACTGCCACAGGAATCTAGTCTCCTGGAAACGGAAGCATCCTTCCGGACATCAATGACACGTGGCTGTTTCATCAGTATTACTAAAAAACTTCTATCCCTCTCCGGAATTGGTCTCCTAGCACTGGGAAGCCTTTGGGCAGCTATGCACTCTACAATCAAATTAAATCAAATCATGGATAGAATGTCAACTAAGGACTTCCATGATTCTTGGAGTATGTTTTCCCGGAGTTTCATTGAGTAGCAGCCTTGTATTATCTGGGCCCTCATCTCCTCTTGCTTGTCTTAGAAGCTGCATGTGGTGGCTAGCTCCTTAAGACGTCCATGGAATGCGTCAAGCAATCCGTCGGCTTCCTGCCAGGCTTACCTTAAGATGAATTGTTCACAGTCCCAGTTTGCTATCAGTTCGGAGTGGGTGTTCAGGACATTGAGGAGAGTGATGCACGTCTTAGGGGTGGCTTCCACTAGGGTCTTGTATATTTTTCGTGTATGTCTTTTCCCAATAGGTGGAGTAGTAGTACACAGCATCTATCTTGCTCAATGCCCGCCCCTTCAAAGTAGAACTGTAGACAGTCACTCCAAACCGTCCATTTTGGGGCTGGCAACGATGGTGCACCATCAACCATGAATGGCTCAATGGCCAGGATAGCCGCCATCTTGCCTGTGGTGACGGGCACTTCGTGGCACGAGCGCTGCCTAACTACAGATGTCTCGCGGCAGCCGCCAGACCGAGGGAATCTGTTCTTCCGGCTGGATGGCAGTATTCCTCTGACTTGTGGTGTAGTATGGGCGCTTTCTTTGCGGTTCGGTCCCTCACAGGTGAATTTGTGGGCTATAGCTGGTTCTACACAGCGTGGCAAGGCGAGACGTTGCTGTCCAGTGGAGGTCGATGAGGCTGTTGTAGAGAGTGTGTGTTTTGCCGTGTCCTGGAGTCTCATCTGCACTGATCTGCGCACACGGGGAGCCCAGATTCTTTGTCAGGAGCGAGGAAGATAGAGTCACTTGAGGCACTGTGACCTTGCTGCATCTGTGATGTTATCCTTTGGAAGGGTGACTGTCCCAACACAATTACATGGATGCTTGCAGGTGGCCTTGACACCTCAGCACATGTGTCCTTACAGGGGGAATATAAACTTTTTCTCTGCTGCAGGCAGCACCTCTGTGCATGGGGTCTGCTTACGTTCCTCACCAGTGAAGGTGGCGGCAGTGTGGGTTGAGGTTTCCTTTGCTAGCATGGGAGCGTCGATCACTGCCGTCATCGCCAGTCTAGAGGCCCTGGTTATCTGCATGGCCCAGGTGCTGCGCTGCAGTAAAATATCACGCTGAGCCCAGTCTGGTGGCACTCATGGTCATGAACGACTCATCAGGCCTCTCCCTTGATTTTTCCTCACCCCAGCGCATTACGTCATACACGGGGTGAACCAATTGTAGGATGCAGGCCGGTGACTCACTTAGTCACACCCTGTCATCATACTACAAATGGAACATTACAACATAAACCTAAAGGACCTGAATATGCTGGGTGCATAAACACTCTGCTATTAAGGTACACACAATGTAGTGCAGTAAATATATGTTATGTGCATTGGATTTTTCGAAGATTCCTCATGCATAGTGAATGCTTCCATATCATGTTACACGTACAGGAGCAGTACACACAAGGCCATTATTTGATTAAGTTTAAATACTTTCTCTGATTCCATGATTTCCTTCCCTGTGTTGCAGATCTGAGTAAGCTGGTGCCATCATTGTGAGTGTGAAGATCACACTCCAAATCAGTATGTTCAACATTCTTTATCTTTCTTAAACAATGTAAAAATATTTTTAGAGAGGGTAATTATAACATTTTTAGCTTTAGCATTGTTGAATATGGCCTTTCTTGGTACCGTTATATGCACCTTACAAGTAGAAGTCTAGGGTATTAGTAATTGTACTATTGAGGTCGTTAGAATATGTATATTGCCTAAGGCTGTTGACATTGTCCTTGCACTGTACTTTGGCTGAATCGTACAACTGCCCTCATGTATGGGGTGCGTTGTTCTGGTCTTGAACTATTTCAAAATATTCTGGCACACTAGCACTTCATGCATAAAGGTTTTATTATGCGTGGAATATGTTTTATCTTGATTATTGCCGCCATGTATTCTGCACTGTATATATGCGATTTTGTAACTTCTAATTATTAGCTTTTGGAATGTATTTTATCTTGTTATTAATAAGTGTAAGATTTGTTGTTTTGTAGGTTATATTTGTACATTTTATGTGGAACTCTTTGGAGTTCCAATTCATAATAAACAAATTAAATGAGTGTGCAGATCAAGGAAGAAACAGTACAGTGGGTAATAAAAACGCAAGTGGTGGAAAATCTATTTTACCATGAAGTGATAAGCTAAGATAAATTATGTTCTTAACATTGAATTCTGTATAAGTCGTCTTAACAGCATGCGCGCTAGCGGTTTTCCCGCTGCGCGCTGCGTTTTCAAAATTACCGCGTTACACGACGAGCTCAGCTCGTCATCAGCGTAGGGCACGTTATGCTCATGACGAGCTGAGCTCGTCATCTGCCCCGAAGGGGTTAATTAGGTTCATTGTTTAAATGGCTCCTTTTATTCTAAGAACCCTGGTTTTTATCCTGGCTTGGCAACCTTCTTTTGCCTTAAACGTGTGAATATGTGTGAAATATAATGCAATTGCGAGTATGAAAATTGGAATGTTATTGTGGATTTCAATTGCATGAATTCCAAAATTATGTACAGTGCTCTTTTCCCACCAAGCCAGGATCACAATTTAAAAATACTGTAAGCAAGTACATAAACTATGCCTGCACCATTTATAAAAGCAGCATGCTTTCTGTATGTCTTAAACTTTGGCAACACCATGTTAACAAATAAACACTTTTTATTAGCGGGGGATTTTTCTGCAAATGATATGCATGGTGAATTAAGTGCACTGAAACTTTCCTTTCTCACCAGTCACACACTTTTGAAATCCATCAAACAACTTCTAACAAGATAAACGAGAATGTGCAAGAAGAGTGTGTGGAAATAAATGAAAAACACAATTTATTGCAAAATGAATGTTGATGTCTGTTTGGAAACAATGACTTGCTGGGAACTGGGCGAGAAATAGGGTGATCCAAAGATTTCTGGCAGAGTTTGAAAGACTGATTAAATTATTGCTGTTTAAAAAATTGTGCACAGTACCAGATCTACTAACTGTGTATGCTCTGAAACATTTCCTTTTTTTTTTTTTTATTGGTTTCACAAAGTCGGAGTCTTAACAAAGTTACAAAAGAAAGATAATTCAAGACCCCCCCCCCCCACCCGCCTCCCACCTTCCATCTTCATTACAACCCAATGGCACAGATACTTATAAACAAAGATGAGGAAAAAAATAGGATAAAGCTGGAAAAAATGTGACAAGAGAATGTGTCTGAAAAAGAAAGAAAAACAAATAGAAGAAGGAAAGAAGAGAGAGAGAGGTAAAAGGAGACAAGGTTTTGTGGATTTCTGGTGGCCATTCTATGTCTCTATATCCACCATCCCTTGTTGATCAATCCATTTGGAGAATGCCCCCCAAACTTCAATACCCATCTTCCTTTTTCTTCGTCCTTTCTTAGCATATACAGATTTTTCAAGATGGTATGTGGCAACTAGTCTAGCCAACCATTGTGCATAGGAGGGGGACTCTGAGTCTAACCATCCAGAAGAAATGCATATCCTCCATACTGCCATTGCAACAAATATCAGCCCTTCTTCTTTTACTCTCAAGGAGTCCGATTGTGTTCCCAAAAGAATAGTGGTAGGGTTCAGAAGAATTGATTGATTTGTTATTTTACTCAGTAAGTTATGTATTCTGAGTAGGGTGGAACTAATAGCTGGGCATGTTGCAAATATATGTATAGAGTCGGCCCCTATCTCAGAGCAGCGCGAGCATAATGTTCCTCTCCCAGATCCCCATTTCATAATTTTGCTAGGTGTCATATACAAAAAAAATATAGTTTTAAAATGTTGTGCTTGTAGTTTGGCCGAGATAAGGATTTGCTGTGATAAACACAGGGAGTTGAAAAATATGCTTTGAGGGGAATCAAGTTTAGTGTGCCATTTGGAAGCAATAGTTTCTAGATCATCAGGGGTTTCCTTGTTTACTAATTGGTATATACTTCCAATGCGAGTAGAGGTGTTATTCCGGAGAGTGTTCATAAGCTCAACCTCGGCAAATCCGTTGGCTCCTCCCACTTTCCTGGCAAGGTAATCGTAAATAGCCATATATTTAAATAGGTCTTGACTTTTTAATTTGAATCTAGTCTGCAAAGTTGAGAAGGTCTCAATTCCCCTAGTTGTTATAAGGTCCCTTAATTTTGTAACCCCTGCTCTATGCCATTCGGATAGATAAGATGAACTAAATATAGCAGGTAGGTTGTTGTTATTAATTATAGGGGAATAATAGTTATGTCTACCCATTCCAAACGTTTTCCGGACATAGCGAAAAACTTTATAAGAATTCATTAGCGTCTTAAATTTAACGCGGTTGTAATATCCATAGGTTGTTTCTCGGACTAGACAGCCCCACTGTTGTTCCCCTAACAAGGACCGGAAGGGTGAGGGCAAAGACGGATCAACTCCACAGGAGGATTCTCTCAACAACACTGAGCTGTATTGAAGGACTGCCGCCCAGTAATATAGGATGATGTTGGGAAAAGCCCATCCCCCTCTGTCCTTCAGTAACGTAAGATGTTTTAATGCACGTCTAGGTTGAGCGTATGACCAAATGAACTGGGTAAAAATTTGTTGAAATTTAAGTAGATCTTTTTTGCTGAACTCAAGAGGGATACAGCGAAAAAAATAAAGTAATTTGGGAAAATAGGTCATTTTAATGACATTTTAATGACATTGCACCTGCCAACCAGCGTTAGGTGTAGATTATCTATTTGTTTTAGTGCCTTCTTAGTCTGTGCAGCAAGGGGAGCCAAATTAGTTGCAACTATTTCCTCCAGTCTAGGTGTTACTAGAACGCCCAGGTATTTGGCCTTTAGTACCACTCTAGCATCGGCCCAGATGATTTTGTTATTTACTAATATCTGTGTTTTGCTTTTATTTAGGGCGTACCCAGATAATATCCCAAATTTGTGGGCCTCCCTTTCTAGGGCCTGTATAGAATTGGCAGGGTCTGGAGTAGTGATGGCGAGATCGTCAGCATAGGCCAGGATTTTACAGCTGTTTTGAAAATATGTTACTGGAGAAATGTTGTAATTCTTCTCTATTTGTTTAATAAGAGGGTCTAGGTAGAGCGCAAACAGTAACGGGGAGCAGGGGCAGCCCTGCCTAGTACCTCGAGAGATATTAAAGGGCTGCGTCAGGTGTCCATTTATAACGACGCTAGCGGTTGGATTGTGATAAAGTGCCTGCGCCGCCTGCATGAACCTACCCCCGAATCCCATGCTGTCCATTACTCTCCAAAGAAATTGCCAGGAGACCCGGTCGACGGCCTTTTCGGCGTCGAGTAGTATTAATGACATCGGATCTCCAGCGACTTGAGCAGCATCAAACAGAGTAATAACTCTCCGGACATGTTCAGTGGTCCCTTTCTTAGGTATGAAACCATGTTGCCATTTTGAAACGAGGGGTTCCACTACTCTAGATATTCTAGAGGCTAATACCTTGGAGAAAATTTTAGAGTCGCAGTTGATGAGGGTTATTGGTCTGTAGGAGCTCATATCTAGTGGAGATTTGTCCTTTTTTGGAAAGATAGATATTCTGGCACTAGACCAAGAGCTTGGAGGTAAAAGTGCCGCTGAAGATGGAGGTAATTACTTCTGAGAATATAACCTTGATTTGGCTGGCAAAGATTTTAAAAAACTCGACAGGAATGCCGTCAGGGCCAGAAGCTTTTCCGTCAGGAAGACTTTTGAGGGCATCCAGGATTTCTTCCCATGTGGGGGTGAGGTCTAATAGTTCACTTTCTTCTAAGCTAAGCTTGTTCAATTCGATCTCGCTAAGATAATCAAGAATCTTTCTATCTAGAACTTCGGTCATGCAGCAGTTTTCTTCCTTGTATAGCTTAGCATAAAAATCCTGGAACTCGTGTCGGATGCAGCTAGGATCGGAGACTTCGGTGCCTGAAGACAATCTAATTTTATGTATTTCATTAGAGGTAATTTGTTGTCTCGTCTTAACAGCTAAGTGATGTCCAATACTGTCACTACACTCATATGTCCTCTCTCTTGCTGCTGCCCACTTAGCTGCTATTTTACCCATAAACACCGCCCCTATTTCCGCCCTAGCCAGGATCGCTTCTTGCTGGACTGGCTGGCAATCTAGTCCTGCATGGATTGTTTGAGTTAGTTTCATTTCTATTTTTCTTAATTTTTCCTGGAGATCTTTGACCTGGGCTTTTTCTGTTCTATTTTTTTGAGCTGAGAACCTAAGGGTCTCACCTCTAATCCCTGCCTTTAGAGTGTCCCATACTATCATCTGGGAGGCAGAGCCAATATTAATCTCCAGGAACTCTGGGATCCATCTTCGCATATGATTGATGTAGCTTGGATCATATAATAACGCTTTCTCAAAGCTCCATCTAGAAGCCTCTCTGGGTTGCTCAAACTCTCTTATAGTAAGAATGATGGGATTATGATCGGACATAAATCGGGGTGCTATATCTATAGTAAAACTAGAAGCTAATGATGCGGAGACAAAAAAATAATCCAGCCTAACCAATACTTGGTGCGGGGCCGAATAAAAAGTATACCCAGGTAGTGAAGGATTTTTGCTCGCCCAGCTATCTATCAGTCCATGAGGTTTGTAAAAGGTTGGTTAGGGCTTGGAAGACTTGGGGTTTCCTTCCTTTGTATTTCCAGGTTGCGTTGACATCCCAATTACCTGGTAGGTGTATGTTAAAATCCCCGCATAACACTATCGGGGTGGGCCAGTGTGCTAATTCATTTGAGACCTGATTAATAACCCCGGGATCATCAGCATTGCTCCCGTATAGTGAGCAAAGAGTAAAAGAGATGTTGTTAGGGAGTTGAATCTGGGCGATAGCCCACCTTCCTGATGGATCTGATTTAGTTCGTGGGTTGCTAATAGCAAATTTTCTATCGGTTAAGATTCCGACCCCCTTTGTTTTAGCTCCTTGTGTGGTGGCGCCCACTACTTTGAACCCTAATGTGTTTAGCAGATGTTTTTGGGAATGTTCTACATGGGTTTCCTGTAAACATATTATATTTCCCCCAAGCGTTCGCAAACCCATAGCCACCTTTTGTCTCTTTGATGTATCATTCAGGCCACAGACATTGACTGAGACAATTCGTAGTGGATCTAACCTAGCCATCTAAAAGGTGTTGGAATGGTCAACTGGATTCCATAAAAAATTTGGTGTGTGTATGTGTGTGTACAGTGAGTATCTCTATGTGCCTGCAGTAACCCAACCCTCCCCTCCCACCCCACCCCCCAAGGACCCCCCTCCACCCACCCACCCTCCCCCTTATGTGAGCAATCAGGCTGAGCCTGAATGATGGAGGTCAGTCATGAGCCGTGGCCGCCAGCCATGCCAGTCAACTGTGAAAAAGTGGCCAATGCTAGACAAAATACTCAAGTGATCCATCATTTAAAGTTACAGTCATCCCCAGTTCCTTCCGTCCCCTTCTTCCCGCCCTTTCCCCATCAAAGGAGGAGTCAGGTCCCAGGAAAGGACATGGGGTACGAGAGAGAGAAGAAGAAAAACAAAGGAGAAAAAATAGACTAATCTAGGGGGAAAAAGGAAAAAATAGTATTGTCATACACATAGAGTATGCTCTGAAACATTTCCATATGGAGGACTGGGACCTAAGGAAATATCCTTTTATTGTTGCAGGCGTGCCAAATTCTTAGTATCCCCATAGAAGTGGAGTGGTGACTGGAGTCATTTTCACACTGACCACCTGATCTGATGCATGGGATGGCTTCCTAGGCACAATAAGCACAGACTGCACACTGATATTCTGAACCTGGAGTTAGGTGAACAGTGAGAGTAGGAGACCGAAAGTTCCCTGTTTTTTACTGTATTGAATTGCTGGGGCAGGAGGGGGAACAGTTATGACTGTGCCTGGCCTCAGAGATCCCACACAGTCAGGCCAAGGATACCTCATTGAAAAAAAGAGATGTATTTCAGCACGTACCTTGGTAAAAGAAGAAAAGGAACAAAACATTTCCAAGAAGACCACCACAGACAAAAGTTTCACACTTTTTGAAATTCCTCCATGTTGAAATACATTTATAGCTAAAGGCTTTCGGTTTTGCATTTGCTTATGATTGTGACATCCTGACAAAGTCAACAGACCTGCCTTTTTATAGATGCATGCCTAATCTTAAGTCAGACATATGAGATCCATTGTATTTTTAATTGTTAAGACTTGCTGGTGCACATAACTTTAGAGGAACCTCCAGCACAGGGGTTCTAGGGTACATATAGTGGGTTAATTGACCTCTTCAAACTTTTTCACTGTGTTGCCCCTTGTAGGTTGCGAGGTCCTTTTCAAATGCCTTGCTGTATATTTTTGTTAATTTGCACATAGTATTATGTTTGTGTGTAAAAAAGTAGTTTTTGATTTAAAAAGAAAAAGCACTGTCCTGACAAAGATTTATTGAGTGTTGTTTGTTTGTGATTTCTGAGTCTGTAGGCCACAACCATTACCCTGAGTAAGACTTAGGGCCCAATACATATGTTGTCAGTAAGCGTACTCATTCAGAACGGCAACAGCAAATGCTTACGGCCACCATAATGGTCTGTCCAATGAATTTAGTGGCTGATTACAAGTCTGACGGCAAACTAGCGGTGGCCAGGAAGTGGTGGTACACCTTCGAGCCAATTACAACTTCCAAAGTCCTTCCATTATGGTAGTGCAGCTGAGCCACAATGCAATATGCTAAGAAGGGACTGATGCAGTCTCGCTCAGCATATTATAAGTTCTTGCCCCGCCAGCCTTTTCATGGTGGAGTCCTGCCATGAAAAAGCTGGTGGTGCAAGAACAAAGGAGGCCCTATGGGGCCCCCATGTCCCCCACACCATGGGATACATTCAGGGGGACACAATATGGATCCCTTTGTCTATTCTATTCTCCCCAGTTCCAGCACAGCATGGATGTCACGGTCCATACCCCGCTGGAACTTTTTTTGCCGGTCCCATTGTGGTGCCTCTTTTCAAGGCACCGCCATGGGACCAGCCAAAGAACGACTGACCGTATGACATGTTGCACATTTTCAACTCGTAATACGGTGGGTGATGCTTGCTCAACTTTGGCGCCACGAAGACAGCATTGCCTAGGCGCCACTGTGCCAAAGTCATAATAGAGCCCTAAGATTTTGGCAGACCTTTGGTTTAATAACAGCAGAGACTACTCCATCTCCACTGTAAGTAAACCTCTTCAACAGCCCTGTGAAGAAAGGGCCATCAGATGTAGAACTCTAATTCCACCCACCTAATTTACATGAGTGGAATTAGAGGTAAGTTGTT